>NC_053493.1:100211768-100811768 GCF_905171775.1 Rana temporaria
CAATTTTCGTAAAATTTGAACCACTTTCCTTCCACTGGGAATAGCACGTATGATGATCATAAGTAATTGAGAGAATTTAAAAAAAATACCACTCACAAGTTCAATGGACCAGAAGAATTATGTCTAAAGTAAAGTCAAAATTGGCCAATACATTTGAAGCTTTAATACAGTTTATTGAACGATTACATTTAAATGGAAAAATACAAATATGGCAGTTGTGTTGAACACAATCAGCCTTTTCTGCTGGACTCTGCAAGGTCAATGTTAGTCCCATCTGCTGGCTATTAATCAAAACCACTTCTTTGGATGCAATTTTCACAAAAAATGGCTTTAAAAGTTTGAGTGTTTCCTTAAATTGGCATGCCTTGATATTGGCACAACTATTGATAATATTGTAGTAAATGATATCAGAGCAGATTACTGTTCCCACCACAAGAGGTCCTTCTGTGCTGAGCAAACACTGAATAGATCTGCAAAGACAATTCCTTTCAATTATATCTAGGGCATTAAATACAGATTTTATATCCATTTCCAGTAACCTTTTTAACAGTTTAAGTAAAGTCCTTAGAACACAAGGATCTCAGAGTCACAGTAGTGAAATGTCATGTGAATAATAAACAGCATATTAAATTACATCTATACAGGCTAGTCCCTGTGTGTGGGTTACTGCTTGGAAAACATCCTTTTGTACTTGAAACTGGTTTTCGCCGAGGAGGCAGATCCTTAAATAATGGGGGATTTTTGTTCCTTTATTTGCACATCATATTTCTGTTTGCATGACATTAAGTAATCAGCTTCTTGCTGCGTGCACAACCTGGTAGTGTACCATGTTGCTTATGGTTAGATGAACAGTGGAAACTATGAAGCTACAGCACAGTGTATTGTGGCTGTTAATGCTACAGATCTGCTTTTTGTGCAGATATACTTTCGAGTTTTGGAAATATACTTGGAAGATATTTTTATAAAATAAATTTTAAGGGAAAATGTAATGGTTTGGAGGAGCAGTTTTCTTCATATAATGTTAATTAAATGATTGTATTAGTTTTTACAATTTTTTTACAGCATATCTGTTTTCTATAACAAACAGTACATATGTGTGTGTGTTTGTGTCTGTGTGTATATATATATATATATATATACAGAGCTTTTTTTCTCAGAAAATAGGTGCAGGAACTCAACCATGACCCCGTTCAGATTTCACAAACAGTAGAAGGGTCTCAAAGGGGCATTAAATACCAGGATTGCATTACATACAGAGTGTAGAGTTCAGGGGGTTACACACAGAGTACAGAGTTGTCACTTGTAAACACAGAAACCAGACTTTTGTGTTTATAAGTGATTGTGGTGAGCAGGCAACGAAGGGTCTGAGCCAAAGGTGGTGGAAATGAGTTCCCCCAAGTTCCCCCTGAAAAAAGCCCTGTATATGTGTATATATATATATATATATATATATATATATATATATATATATATATATATTTGAATAAACATGTAATACATGACTGAGGTTTTTCAGAGCACTAATAGCAGAGATAATACTATAGAGTTATAGTGGAATAAATAGAATGCAAAGAGGTTGAGTCGTTGCACTGACTTCTCTTGAGTGTATGAATTGTGGGCTAGATCCAGAGAGAGTTACGCCGGCGCCGTCGTAACTCTGAATCTACGCCGTCGTAAATTTAAGCGTATTCTGGAAACCAGATACGCTTAAATTAGGCTAAGATACGAGCAGCGTAAGTCTCCTACGCCGTCGTATCTTAGGGTGCATATTTACGCTGGCCGCTAGGTGGCGCTTCCGCTGATTTCAGCGTAGAATATGCAAATGAGCTGGATACGCCGATTCAGAAACATACGTGATTTTTTTACGTCGTTTGCGTAAGGCTTTTTCCGGCGTAACGTTACTCCTGCTATATGAGGCATAGCCAATGTTAAGTATGGACGTCGGGACAGCGTCGAATTTTACGTCGTTTGCGTAAGTCATTCGCGAATAGGGCTTAGCGTAAATTACGTTCACGTCGAAAGCATTGACTATTTGCGACGTGATTAGGAGCATGCGCACTGGGCTACGTTCACGGACAGCGCATGCGCCGTTCGTTAGAAACGTCATTTACGTGGGGTCATGTTTTATTTACATAAAACACGCACACCTCTTGACAATTTGAATTTGGCGCGCATACGCCGGCAGATTTACGCTACGCCGCCGTAACTTAGGGCGCAGGTTCTTTGTGAATACAGAAGTTAACTAAATTACGGCGGCGTAGCGTATCTGAGATACGCTACGCCTGCACAAACTTACGGCGGGCTATCTGAATCTAGCCCTTTGTCTTCAGCCATTGAGCTCTGTAAACAATCTTTTTTTTTTTTTATCAGAGGCTAGAGTTAACTAGAAAACTTGAAGTGGAAACTAAAATTCCACCTGCTGGTGATAAAGAGTTTGCATCATATTTTATATTTGCATACTCTAATATAATGAACAAATATTTATTCGAAAAAAATAAGTGGAAAGCTGTGACAGAAAGTTATAAACAGTACCAGAAACCTAACTGTTTCCCATTCTGCAGATCAATGTTTTTTGTTGTTGTTGGCTATGCCTTTACCCATTGTGAAGAGTTCCCACCACTTCCTGTCCCTGTGATGCCCATTTTACAGGACTGGATAACTGGGAAATAGGGAAAGAATGAGGGGCAGGATGGAGTGGCAAGCTGGGGGGGGGGGGGGGGCATGGCACTGCAGCAGCAGCAAATATATGCAGACACCTCTAGGTGGATTTTATAGCTGGTAGAATGTGTAACATTGGTGGTGTGTGTTCATTGCTATGTAAGCCTTTGTTTTGGCAGTGCTGCATCAAAGAAATAAGCTAAGTGCATTATCTGTAGTTAATCTGAAAAGATCTTGAGGGTTGTTAAGTGCTTTATCCTCTTTTTAATGAAGCAGAACTGCTCCTAGCTGTTTCTTGTGTTTCCCTCCATGGGGAGATGTTGGAGATTTACAGTGAAATATGAAAAAGCAGCTGATTCTGAAAAAAGAAATGCCCATGAATAATACAAAATCTAATTGCTTAATTACCTACAGGATATTTTGTATAATATCCAAGATTAAAAGGTACAACATATAGAGGATTTTTTTTTAGGTTCTTAAAGAAGAAAAGTAAACAAATGACATGACATAACTAATAACATTTTAGAAAAGCTACAGTCCATTTTGTGCAAACAAACTTACTAGTATGGTGACTCCATGTTTAATATATTTTCTGCACGTAGCCATTACCCCTGCTTCTCATAATGTCCTAGGTGAGCGAGCCAGAACCATGAATACAGTGGAACCTTGGTTTACAAGGTAACACGGTTAATGAGCGCTTTGAATAACGAGCAACTTTTATAAAAATAAACAGAAATACTTGTAATCACTCGGAAATACTCTGTTCCGTGTGTTTCCGAACCTTTCCAAGGGTTTCTGAGATCAGCCGAGCTGTCCCACTAAGGCCCCGTACACGCGGTCGGTTTGGTCCGATGAGAATGAACCGAAGTTCATTTTCATCGGACCAAACCGACCGCGTGTATAGGCTATCGGTCTGGTTTCCTTCGGTCCAAAATTTCTAAACTTGCTTCAAAACCGAACCGATGGACCGCTGCCCCATCGGACCAAACCGATGGTTAGTACACAAAAGCATCGGTTCAAAACCCGCGCATGCTCAGAATCAAGTCGACGCATGCTTGGAAGCATTGAACTTTGTTTAATACAGCACGTCGTGTGTTTGACGTCACCGCGTTCTGACCCGATCGGATTTTGGAATGATGGTGTGTACGCATATCAGGCCGTCAGGCCACTTCAGAGGTGAACCACTGAAAACGGTCCGATGGGCCAGTCTCATCGGTTTGGTCCGACCGTGTGTACATGGCTTAACACACAGCTCCTTTCTCTATCTGCAATGTAGAGAGCGTCCTGACTCTCCTGTAGTCCAAGGGAGGGGGCGAGCACGACACTCCACACCAGGGAGAAAGCCTTGCATTACTGTGTAAAGTTACAGACAGAAGAACAGGAAGTGAGGATTTCTCAGAAGAAATAAGGACATTTAAAAGCAAAATCGAAGGATGAGGTAAGTGAGAGAGGACTGCACTAAGGTAAAGGAAGCAATTTAGGAGAAAAAAAATTGTACCTTTACAACCCCTTTAAAGTAAATAACAGTGAGGCCTCTTACACACGACCAGTTTCCTGGTCGTGTGTATGTTTTTCATCAAGGAAACTGTCGAGGAACTCGTCAAGCTAAAAAGAGAGCATGTTCTCTTTTTCCTCAACGGGAATGGAGAAAATTGCCTTGTCGAGTTCCTCGACAAGCCTGACAAGAACTCGACGAGGACAACGATGTGTTTCGCCCGCCGAGTTCCTCGGTCGTGTGTACGAGGCTTCAGTCTCTATTAAATATCTGGTTTGTGTTGGTAGGTCTCAGCCAGGTTATCTACTAGTAAGATGGAAAGCTGGATTATTAACACAGATGCAATCTGCTGTATACAGTCCGCCAGTGAATGCTTAATGAGTCCTAAGAAAAAGAATTAGCAATTGCGCTAACTGGAACACAACCGTCATTAAACAGGGCACATACGAGGGCCAGAAGAGTGGTAGGTACACCAGGTAAAATAGATGCAGCTCCCCTCAAATTAGGTCTTGAGATCCTAATGCACCTATTAAAAACAAACACAAGAGGGCGCCACCATCTAGGTGTAGCAATTTATTAACAAACAAAAAATCCACTCACTAGATAAAAGTATATCAAGGCTTGTCATGGACCCATATAGGCCTCCATAGGATCAACGTGAGGCTGCAGCGCTCGGCAGGCATGTGAATGCCTTTTGAGTGTCTGACACATGTCAGGAATGAGCACCAGCCACTAAGATGGCCATACAGGTAGCGATTTGGGATCGATTTTGATGCAAAGGATTGCAAACAAGCAATGTATTATTAATGAAAATAAAATACAGCTCAAAAATATTATATATTAATTATAAATGTTAACAAGTTAAAAAAATATATAATTTATTCAATCTGAAATATGATCAGTTCTTTAGCACTCAATCAAACAGAAATTATTGGCATAATTTCACCACAGCTGACAGAGTCAAAATCGGTTGAGCGATCACTAAATCGATCAAATGGAAGATATTTGGTTTGTGATTTTTATTCAATTTTATTCAATTTGATCATTTAATTGATTGCACGATTATATTGATACAAATGTAGCCAATTTAGGCACTTGTGTATGAAGCCTAAATTCCATTGTGTAGACAGAGAAGATGTACACTGTGGCTGTATTGTCTAGATGTCACCCATTTTTAAGGGGGGGGGGCACTAATGTAAGGAGGACTCTAATAGGAACCCTGATCTAAGGGGGGGGGCTGATGTAGGGGGGATGTTGATAGGGACTCTGATGTAAGGGGGGCTCTGATAGGAACCCTGATCTAAGGGGGGGGGGCTGATGTAGGGGGGATGTTGATAGGGACTCTGATGTAAGGGGGGCTCTGATAGGAACCCTGATCTAAGGGGGGGGCTGATGTAGGGGGGATGTTGATAGGGACTCTGATGTAAGGGGGGCTCTGATAGGAACCCTGATCTAAGGGGGGGGCTGATGTAGGGGGGATGTTGATAGGGACTTTGATGTAAGGGGGGCTCTGATAGGGACCCTGATCTAAGGGGGGGCTGATGTAGGGGGGACGTTGATAGGGACTCTGATGCAAGGGGGGCTCTGATAGGAACCTTGATCTAAGGGGGGGGGGCTGATGTAGGGAGGATGTTGATAGGGACTCTGATGTAAGGGGGGCTCTGATAGGAACCCTGATCTAAGGGGGGGGGCAGATGTAGGGGGGACGTTGATAGGGACTCTTATGTAAGGGGGGCTCTGATAGGAACCCTGATCTAAGGGGGAGGGCTGATGTAGGGGGGATGTTGATAGGGACTCTGATGTAAGGGGGGCTCTGATAGGAACCCTGATCTAAGGGGGGGGCTGATGTAGGGGGGATGTTGATAGGGACTCTGATGTAAGGGAGGCTCTGATAGGAACCCTGATCTAAGGGGGGGGGGCTGAAGTAGGGGGGACATTGATAGGGACTCTGATGTAAGGGGGGCTCTGATAGGGACCCTGATGTTAGAGGGAATCTGTTGGGGACTTTTTTCTACCCTCAAATATTTGTAAGATATAGTATTTGGCCCTCATACTGTAAAGTTTGGAGACCTCTGCTGTAGTGCAAGGAAAACATGTGCTTTGCTATGGGAAGTGCTTAGAGTCCTTCCACATGGCCCTCCTCCAGTCTGTTCAGCAGTGGATCTTTACACAGATCTCCTGCTAAATTGGAGCAGAACAGGACATATGTCACTTTTGTGACATCCGTGCCCATTCAGTTTTTTTTCTGCATTTTGCTACCCGTGTTGAATCTATAGGCGGTCATATGAAAACAGACTCGTGTGTGTTTACATTATTATTATACAGGATTTATACAGCGCCAACAGTTTACGCAGCACTTTACAACTTGAGATATACAAGTGTCTGATCGGGTCTACCTGGAAAACTGACAAGCGGACCTGATTAGACAGTCCACATGTAAGCACTCTAATATGCTTTTGTTCCATTTCTGTAAAGGTGTTCTTTCAATTTTGTTTGGTGCTATATATAATAATAACTGAAATGACCACTGCAAACCCCTACGAGATTTTCTGCTCATCTTTAGTGTCATCAGCGTTGTACTTTTAAAGCAATCTGGTAAAGTTTGAGCAGAATTTCCAGTAAATTGTTTGCTCAAGCCGTGCAGAAGAATGTTAAAGACTTCTATCCGTTGTGCCGGTATGCCACCATAAGTGAAAACATGTGTAAAGACCAGGATTTAAGCTTTGCCAAGCAGGAAGAAAACAAACATTCTTTTCCTGTGAAAGTTGTGGGCTACTTGTCTTTCTTTTGATCCATTTTTATGTTCATCTTAATCAACCACTACATTCACAAAATTTGGAAAAGAAAGCAAACTTGTGGCTACAGCAATACTATAAAATGACCACTCAAGAAGGCACCACCAGGTGGTCAGAATGTTGGGTATATATTTTGTAGAGTTTTCCTTTAGCCCCACTTTTTAGGCACTCTGGTAAGCAACAGCTCCCATGGTCCCTGTCTCTGCCTGCTCCCTGCTGTCTCCTGAGTTTCACAGTTAAGCCCCTTTCACACTGGGGCGGGAGGTGCAGTGGTGGTAAAGCACCGCTATTTCTTTTGGAATTGTGGCGATATTCGGCTGCTAGCGGTGCATTCCCCCCCCCCCCCCCATAGCGGCCGAAAAAGGGTATATGCCACCCGAAATGTGCCTCCAGGCTTTCACACTGGAGAATCAGCAGCCGCTGTTTCAGGTCGGTTTGCAGACGCTTTTTTTAGCGCATTAGCGCCTGCAAACCGCCTCAGTGTGAAAGGGGCCTTAAAGAGGTCTCTCAACAAATGACTGGACCAATAGTAGGGTGACTGCGGGGGAGTTGGTCCATGTGTATTGTGACGGGAAGTCAGGTAAATCTGTGGGTGTTGTCACAGACGGGACATACATTTCTGCCTTGTTTAGACAATACACCAATTGTTATTAGGAGTCGGCTGCAAATGTGGCCAGGAAAGGTTTGAAGGCGTTGGAAGACTTTGGCTGTTCAGAATGAGGCAATTAAGGCCTCTATAAGTAATCCAGAGGATTACCACTGTTTGGCTGCATCATCCTGAGTCTTTGTGAGTAAGGAGAGCAGTGCCAGAAGATCTTCTGAGGAGGTGAGGAGAGGATTGATTTTTCTGTGTGATAAAAATCAAAAGACTATTGTTTTTCTGCTGTATGACCAGCACTGTCTACCCAAAAGTAGGCTGTGCTAGACTTCATAGATAGGTTCCTGTGTGCAAGGTAGACGCCCAAAGTGGCTAGGGTTTATTTTATGTTTGATTTTGTTTATGCTGTTTGGATGCTTGCACTTGTTTCCAGCAAGATGGAAGAATAAACCAAAATCTTTGTTTTTAACCGTCTTCGACTGCCTGTCTGTATAAATTCAGTGTGTGGTGAACCTATCCAAGGGGTCACACACCCCGCTACCGAGCTAACCCCTTACAGTACTGTATATACAGAAGCACCCTTATGTTCAGAGCTAATGGGGCACTCTATAGACAATATACTACCAAAGGTTATAGCCCCTGAAGGTGCCGTTGCTTGTCTTAGCCCTGCACATCCCTATACAGACCTACATATGCCCATTCTAGAAGTATTCAAATTGATTTTTAACAAAATACAGTCATTGACTGTAGGGATATAATACAGACTCAGTAAATAAATGAAGTTATATAAAACATTTACAACGAACCATCATACGGACAATGGTTCCCATCATTTGTGGTAATCCTAAGTACCTAGCATCTAGAAGAATGGTACTTATCTTGACAATGGTCCTCTACGCTCTACCTATAGTTTCAATGCTAACCTCAAAAGCCTATCAATTATTTGTATTAAGTGGCATTGCTTATATATACTTTATTTACAAGTGCTACACAGCAGGTCTTATTGAGAATGATGAGTGGTGGGAGAACTGTTAGGCCCCGTACACACGTCCGAGAAACTCGACGGGTAAAACACATCGTTTTGCTCGTCGAGTTCCTTGTGAAGCCGCCGAGGATCTCGGCAAGCCAAGTTTCCCCATTGACTAACGAGGAAATAGAGAACATGTTCTCTATTTGGCTCAACGAGTTCCTCGTCGGTTTCCTCGGCCAAAAGTGTACACACGACCGGTTTCCTCGGCAGAATACGGCTCCCATCGAGTTTCTGGCTGAATTCTACCGAGAAACTTGGTCGTGTGTACGGGGCCTCATGCCTCGTACACACGACCGGTTTTCCTGGCAGGAAAACTGCCATGAGAGCTTTTGGCCGGGAATCCCGGCCGTGTGTATGCTCCAGCGCAGTTTTCCTGACAGGAAAACTGCAGGGAAAAAAAGAGAACATGTTTCTTTTTTCCCCCGCTGGGGTTCCCGGTGATCTGACGATATGGTTCCTCCTATCAATATGGTTCCAGTCTTAACTGCGCAGGCGCAATCCTTGCCGACGGAAATCACCGAACCTCCAGGGTGACGAGGAATTTGAGGTAAGTGGCCAGTCGGCCTCACGTCCTCGTTTTGCTCGGACGGTTCGCTGCGCTCGCTTGGCCTCCTGGCTCTCTTTTTTAACATCCTCCAATCCACAGGGATGTTAAGAATGAGCCTGGATGCCGTCCGAGGTTCGGAGATTGTCGTGGGCTTCGCCTGCGCAGTTAGGCGGGGAACCATCTTAATAGGGGAACTAGATCGACAAGACACCGGAAGACTTTTTTCTGTCGGAAAAAACGGTCATGTGTATGCTTTTCCGAGGGGAAAAAAAATGCGCATGCTCAGAATCAAGTATGAGACGGGAGCGCTCGTTCTGGTAAAACTAGCATTCGTAATGGAGATGACACATTTGTCTTACTGTAAAGGAATGAAAAGCACGAAGACTGAAAAGCGCAAATCGTCTCTCACCATAGTTTTACTAACACGAGGATCAGCAAAAGCAGCCCAAAGGGTGGCGCAGTTTGAATGGAACTTCCCCTTTATAGTCCCGTTGTACGTGGTGTATGTCACCGCGCTTTGGACCGGCGTTATTTGGCCTGAACGTGTGTATGCAAGTCAGGCTTGAGAGGAATCCCATCGAGAAAAACTTTGTTTTTTTTCCTGCCGAGAAAAACGGTTGTGTGTACAAGGCATTAGAGTGATTGTAAATCCTCACCTTGTAAAACAACCCATTCAGTTTAAAAGAGAAATGAAAAACAAACATTAGTGTATAGATATAAAAAAAACATTATAAATACCTTTTTACCCCTTTGTTATAAGTGATCACATTCCCTCTGTTTTCATAAAAGCTGGCGGAGGAATATAACAGCACACCCATTTTTCCAGTTAATGGCTGTGCAATGGGGGGGGGGTTTCAGGACAGGTCTGATTATTGGAGGAGAGCAGGCTGAGTCCCCAGCATAGTTAGAGAACGGACCATGCTGTGTTCTGTGTTCTGTTTAGTGTAGTCAGTTTTTTATTAGGAAAGCAGAGGGATTGGCAGGAAAACCAGGGATTTCACCAGTGGCTGTTGGTGCTCAAAATTTTTGGGGGGGCGCAAACTGAAAAATTCTGAAAAATACTGAAACAAAAATATCAATTGTAATGCCAAATCACTGTGCCATCAAATGCAGCCACTGTGCTCATTATATGTAGCCACTGTGCCCATCATATGCAGCCAACTGTGCCCAGCAAATGCAGCCATTGTGCCCATCATAAGCAGCCACTCTGCCCAAAATATGTTGCCAACTGTGCCAATCATATGCAGCCACTATGCCCATCATATGTTGCCAACTGTGCCCATCAAATGCAGCCACTGTGTCCATCATATGCAGCCAACTGTGCCCAGCAAATGCAGCCACTTTGCCCATCATAAGCAGCCACTCTGCCCATAATATGTTGCCAACTGTGCCAATCATATGCAGCCACTATGCCCCCCTTAATATTTTGCCAACTGTGCCCATCATATGCAGCCATATGTGCCCATCATATACAGCCAACTGTGCCCATCATATGCAGCTAACTGTGTCCATAATATGCAGCCAACTGTGCCCATTATATGCAGCCAACTGTGCCCATCATATGCGGCCGCTGTGCCCATCCA
The DNA here is from genome assembly GCF_905171775.1 of Rana temporaria. Lineage (NCBI taxonomy): Eukaryota > Metazoa > Chordata > Amphibia > Anura > Ranidae > Rana > Rana temporaria. The sequence goes on from NC_053493.1 coordinate 100,222,475, forward strand.
ATGCAGCCTCTGTGCTCATCAAATGCAGCCAACTGTGGCCGATCAATTGCAGCCTTTGTGCCTCCCCGCCCACCCGCTGTCTGCCCGGTACTTACCCCATCGTGGTGGTGGCTCAGGCAGCAGGTTAGGCGGCGAGCTGTGGGACGGGTAGCACGACTATGGCTCTGTGTCCTCCATGCGTGTCTTTATCCTGTTTTGCTAGGCGGCCATTTCGATTGCCTCTACCTTCAGACAATTAGGAGTCCGATATTACATCCAGGTCTCCTGATTGGAATGCATGAATCTATCCATAGTACACAGAAGGGGTGACTGGAGAGAGGGGGCTGCGCCCGAGTGCCCCTAATGGATGCACCACCACTGGAAGCAATACAAAGAGAACAGACTACATTATCATACAAGCACATGGTACAGCAGCAAGGGCGGCACTGCCCGAGGGCCCCATGCCACTAGGGGGCCCAATCAGGGTTGCCAGCCTCAGTAAATCCAGGGACAGTGGGCCAGATTCACGTAGATCAGCGGATCTTTAGATCCGCTCGATCTACCTGATTTAAGATCCGCTCCCACAAGTTTGCGAGGCAAGTGGGTAATTCACAAACCACTTACCTCCAAACTTGGGGCGGCGGATCGTAAATTCCCCCAGAGAAATTCAAATTCCGCGGCTAGGGGGAGTGTACTATTTAAATCAGGCACGTTCCCGCGCCGATTGAAATGAGCATGCGCCGTCCGCGGAATTTCCCGGCGTGCATTGCTTCCACTGACGTCGCTAGGACGTCAGTGGTTTCGACGCTTACGTAAACGACGTCCATCCGTATTCGAGAACGACTTACGCAAACGACGTAAAAGAATGTAAAAGCGACGCGGGAACGACGGCTATACTTAACATTGGCCACGCCTCATAGAAGCAGGGGTAAGTATACGCCGGGAAAGCCGATACGGAAACGTCGTAAGAACACTGCGTCGGGTCCGCGTACGTTCGTGAATTCGCGTATCTCGCTGATTTACATATTATTCAACGCCATTTTCAAATTGAAAATAAGATCCGACAGTGTAACACAGTGTAACACTGCCGGATCTTAGCCATATTTATGCGTTACTGATTCGATGAATCAGACGCATAGATAGGACCAGTTTAAGTCAGAGATACGACGGTGTATCTGGAGATACACCGTCGTATCTCTTTGTGAATCTGGCCCAGTATGTAAAAATCTGAGTTTTTTTTTATAAAATCCCAAGATTATAGCTGCCCAGCCTCTCCAGTACCTTTTCAGTGTGTGTATTCTGTGTGAATGTATACTGTGTGTGTGTATGCTGTGTGTCTGTGTGTGTATACTGTGTATATACATACACAGTATACACTGTATGTGTGTGTGTTTATACTGTGTGGCCCCATAATCTATTGCCTGGGGGCCCCTTAATCTCCTATTGCCTGGGGGCCCCATAATCTCCTATTGCCCGGGGGCCCCATAATATGAAATATTGGGATTACATATTCTTTAACCTTCATTCAAACTTTGTACCTCTTAGTACCCTGCAGTATTCCTTAACACAGAGTATATTGAAGGAATCTTTGTGTTGAGAACAATCACTGTGTTTGAGAATTTTGAATTTCTGCATGCAAAATTAACATTTCTCATGTTCACAACTGCTTTATGGTTTTTGGGTCATTACCCATTTCAGCTGCACCAAAAGCGAGCAATTAGGCTATTCAGGACTGTGAAGTTACTCAATTATTCTAATCCCATTATACCAATCTGTATGTCTTCCCTAGACTAAGTGATTTAGAACACAGAAGTGTTAAATGGTTTGCTAATAAGGGGCAAAAAGGTCTACACATAGAAACAAATATGTTTTCTGGGACTGTTAAAGTGGAGGTTCACCCGGAAATGTCAATGTTTAACATTAGATTGAGGCTCATTTTGTGAAGGGGAATCGGGTAGTTTTTTTAAAAACGAAGCAGTACTTACCTTTCAGGCCTCGTACACACGACAGAGATTCTCGGCAGAATTCGCCGAGAAACTCGGTCAAAACCCGGATTCTGCCGAGAATCTCTGTCGTCTGTACAGTTTTGGCTCGATGGAGCCGCCGAGGAACTCGACGAGAAAATAGAGAACATGTTCTCTATTTTCTCGTTGTCCTCGCTCTTCTATGGGAGAAGCCGGCCCGCCGAGCTCCTCGGCGGCTTCATCCCAAAACTCGACGAGGAACTCGACGTGCCAAGCACGTCGAGTTCCTCTGTCGTGTGTACGGGGCCTTAGAGAGCGATCTTCTCCGCCGCTTCCGGGTATAGGCTGCGGGACTGGGCGTTCCTATTTGATTGACAGTCTTCTGACAGGCTTCCGACGGTCGCATCTATTGCGTCACGATTTTCCGAAAGTAGCTGAACGTCGGTGCGCAGACGCCGTATAGACCCGCACCGACGTTCGGCTTCTTTCGGCTACTCGTGACGCGATAGATGCGACCGTCGGAAGCCTGTCGGAAGACTGTCAATCAAATAGGAACGCCCAGTCCCGAAGGCCATACCCGGAAGCGGCGGAGAAGATCGCTCTCTAAAACCGTAAGTACTGCTTCGTTTTAAAAAAAAACTAGCCGATTCCCCTTGACAAAATGAGCATCAATCTAATGTTAAAAAAAAAATTTCGGGTGAACTCCCGCTTTAAGGTAAATAGAGAAGAACTCAGATATAGTGATTCGATCATTTAGGAGCGTAGAGTCGCAGGTGACATTTTGACACTTGAATCAGGCTACAGATTGGGTATGTAAACTTGAAGTTGCTTGTGTAGTCTGAATATATTGGGCCGGATTCAGATACAATTGTGTATCTTTAGGCGGGCGTAGCGTATCTCCTATACGCTACGCCGCCGTAACTTTGAGAGGCGAGTATGGTATTCAGAAAGATTATGCGCCTGAAGTTACGGTGGCGAGAGCGTATAAGAGCCGGCGTAAGCCCGCCTAATTCAAATATGGAAGATGTGGGCGTGTTTTATGTAAATTAAGTGTGACCCCACGTAAGTTACGTTTCTAACGAACGGCGCATGCGCCGTCCGTGAACGTATCCCAGTGCGCATGCTCCTAATTACGTCGCAAATAGTCAATGCTTTTGACGTGAACGTAACTTACGCAAATCCTTATTCGCGAACGACTTACGCTAAATTCGACGCTGGCCCGACGTCCATACTTAACATTGGCTACGCCTCATATAGCAGGGGTAACTTTACACCGGAAAAAGCCTTACGTAAACAACGTAAAAAAATGCGCCGGGCGGACGTAGGTTTCTGAATCGGCGTATCTACCTAATTTACATATTCTACATGTAAATCTCTGGTAGCGCCACCTAGTGACCAGCGTAAATATGCAACTAAGGCCTCGTACACACCACCGGATCTATCCGCTGGGATTTATCCGCAGATCAGTTCCAGCGGATAATCCTCTCGTGTGTACGGGGCCTTAGATACGACGGCGTAAGAGACTTACATCAGTCGTATCTTAGCCAAATTTGGCGTATCTTACTTTCTGAATACAGAAAGAAGATACGCCGGCGCATCCTAGAATTTATGCGGCGTATTAATAGATAGGCCGACGTAAACTCTTTCTGAATCCGGGCCATTGTGTATAACCATCCTATGTATTTTTTTTTGCTGGATCTGAAAATATAGAATGTTTTCTGTAAGCTATTTAATTCATAATTCCCTTTCCCATGCAAGAAACGAATAGCTCAAAATCCCACATGCTGGAATCTGACCCCAAAAGATCTAAAGGAAAAGATCTAAAGAAATTGTTCAGGAAAGCGCTGGAGGTGTAGAGCTTCTGTAGATAGAACGTCCCAGATATGGAAAGAAAGACTTAACTTTATCCTGTATTGGAAGGATGTCATTTAGAACATGGATGCTATAGAATGATTTATTGGCCCTAAGGTCCCGGCTAATCTTTCCAAATAAAAACTGTTTAACAAGTGCAAGCAGTATTCTTTTTAGCTTTGATCTCTCAAATAACAGTCACATACACACTTCCAGCCAAGTGCACCTTATGTAGATTAGAGGATATATAGTATTAGACATCAATGTAAAGCAATGGTGACTCCTGGGAATGCTTTGAAGAGGTCTCTGAAGAAGAAAGTTGAAATAATACTGTGTGTACAATTTTTCTTTGAGTGCCTTAGGGCATGTGGAGTTATTATGAGCAATCACGCTGTATATTTCTGGACTACATACTGTATATCGGTTCGGGATACCGACAACAGTGGGTGTTGCTAAATTGTACTGCATGCTGTGTGTGGGCTAAATCTACGTACAGTACATACTGCACTTAATTACTGTAACAGACACATATAAATTGGAAATAAACAGTGTTGTGTTAAATACAGTGGGCCAGATCCACAGAGAGAGTACGCCGGCGCGTACTTTCAAATTTCCCGCGTCGTATCTTTAGTTTGAATCCTTAAACCAAGATACGACGGCATCTGGGTTCGATCCGACAGGCGTACGGCTTCGGATCGTAGATGCAATACTTTGGCGTCCGCTGGGTGGAGTTTGCGTCGTTTTCCGCGTCGGGTATGCAAATTAGCTATTTCCGACGATCCACGAACGTACGCGCGGCCTTTGCATTCTCTTACGTCGTCTCTAGTCGGCTTTTTCCGGCGTATAGTTAAAGCTGGTATTTTGTGGCGTATAGTTAGAATTGCCATGTTAAGTATGGCCGTCGTTCCTGCGTCGAAATTTTTTTTTTTTTTTTTTTTTTTGCGTAAGTCGTCCGTGAATAGGGATGGACGTAATTCACGTCTAAGGCCCCGTACACACGACCGAACATGTCTGCTGAAACTGGTCCGCGGACCAGTTTCAGCAGACATGTTCGTTCGTGTGTAGGCCCGAGCGGACAGGATTCCAGCGTTCATTTGCCCGCCGGGCCTTTTTCCAGCGGGCAAATATTTCCAAACTTGTTTAGAAACAGCCCGCTGGAATCCTGTCCGCTCGGACATGTTCGGTCGTCTGTACAGACCTACCGTACATATCCGAGCGCCCGCCATCCCTCGCATGCGTCGAATGACTTCGACGCATGCGTGGAAGCATTGAACTGGCAGGGCCGCCCACGTCGCCGCGTCATCGTCGCGGCGACGGCGCGGCCACGCCCCGCATATTGTTTACGCGCGGATTTCTGTATGATGGTGAGTACAGCCATCATACAGAAATCCCCGGGCAGACATGTACGGTGAAAACGGTCCGGCGGACCGGTTTCATCGTGCATGTTTGCTCGTCTGTACGCGGCCTAAGTTAAAAAAATGACATAATTTAGCGCAATGCACGGCGGGAAATTTAGGGACGGCGCATGCGCAGTTCATTCGGCACGGGGACGCGCTTCATTTAAATGAAACACGCCCCCTACTCGCCGATTTGAATTACGCGCCGAGAGATACACTACGCCGCCGTAACTTACAGAGCGAATTCTTTGTGGATTCAAAGAATTATAAAGTAAGTTACAGCGGCGTAGCGTATCTCCCATACGCTGCGCCCGTGCAGATCTCTGTGGATCTGCCCCCAGTATCTCACAAAAGTGAGTACACCCCTCACAGTTTTGTAAATATTTTATTCTATCTTTTCATGTGACAACACTGAAGAAATGACACTTTGCTACAATGTAAAGTAGTGAGTGTACAGCTCAAATATATCAGTTAGGGTTGTCCCAATACCGATACTAGTATCGGTATCGGGACCGATACCGAGCATTTGCACGAGTACCTGTACTCACACAAATGCTCCCGGCACCATAGCCAATACCTGCGAGCGGAGTCGGTGGCGGCACTGATCTGCAGCACTGGCGTGTCAAGCTGGCAGGGAGTTCAGCGTTCAGGGTGACCGGAGCTGTGACATTTGGCCGTGGAAGTGACGCTCCGTGTTGCCGTCAGAGACGCCCATCTTGGTACAGCCTGCACTCAGCCACAGTATGCCAGCAGCGGACATCTTGTTACATCAGGCACGATCTCTCATCTCCTATAGTCAGTCCCACCCCCCACAGTTAGAACACACACATAGGGAACACAGGTAACCCCTTGATCGCCCCCTAGTGTTAACCCCTTCCCTGCCAGTGACATTTACACAGCGATCAGTGCATTTTTATAGCACTGATCGCTGTATACATGCCAATGGTCACAAAAATTTGTCAAAAGTGTCCGATATGTCCGCCATAATGTCGCAGTCCCGATTTAAATCGCTGATTGCTGCCATTACTAGTAAAAAAAAATTATAATAATAAAAATGCCATAAAATCTATCCCCTATTTTGTAGATGCTATAACTTTTACGCAAACCAATCAATATATGCTTTTTGTGATTTTTATTACCAAAAATATGTAGAAGAATACACTTCGGCCTAAACTGAGGAAAAAATTAGCTTTTTAAAAAAAAAAATGGGGCTATTTATTGCAGCAAAAAGTACAAAATATAGTTTTTTTTTTTTTGCTGAAGTGGTTAATATGGTCAGCGATTTTCTTTGATTGTACTGCCTAGAATCGAACTGAGCTGGCCAGATTTATTTGCAGAACAGTTTTTTTTTTTTTTAGATATGTTCAGTTTAAATTTAAAGCCCTATACACACGAACGATCCATCCGATGAAAACGGTCTGATGGACAGTTTTCATCGGTTAACCGATGAAGCTGACTGATGGTCAGTCACGCCTACACACCATCGGTTAAAAAACCAATCGCGTCAGAACGCGGTGACATAAAACACAACGACGTGCTGAAAAAAACAAAGTTCAATGCTTCCAAGCATGCGTCGACTTGATTCTGAGCATGCGTGGATTTTTAACCGATGGACGTGCCTACAAACGACGTTTTTTTCTATCGTTTAGGTATCCATCGGTTAAATTTAAAACAAGTTGGCTTTTTTTTAACCTATGGATAAATAACCGATGGGGCCCACACACGATCAGTTTGGTAAGATGAAAACGGTCCATAAGACCGTTCTCATCAGTTTGACCGATCGTGTGTACGTGGCATAAGTGTAATCAATCTGATCTAAACTGATTTTCTTTTGTTTGTAGGAACACATTTGGATTATTTTGTTAGTGTATTGTATAGCATTTAGACTGATAGTGTTAATGTATGGCTTTTTTACGATAGCGCCAAATAGTAGATTTCATTCTTTGTAGTTGTTATACATGTTTTGTCGTATTATGAATTGCATATGAATGTTCTTTTTTTTTTTTTATTATGTATCAAAAGTAATTGATGTATTTACTGTACATGCCTTGTGTGTAGATATATGAAATCTAAAGTCACCCTCTATGGCCATTTTCACATTTGCAGGAATGCAGCTGTACAAAAGTCTAGCAAGCTAACAAAGGCGTGCAGGTTGATGTTGTGGAATTAATCCATTGTGTTTATTGCTGTGTAGAGCAGGTCCCCTGAGAAGGAAATAAAAGCACATTAAACGCAGCCATCTGCCCTGTCCCAGAATAACAGTGCGGCAGCTGTCTGCATGTTGTAATAAAAAACAGCCATGTACGCTCCTTTCTAAAAACATGGATCCTCTGAATGCCCAGCCATATGATCCCAGTCATGTGACATCAATTTGGACCACAAATAGAGAAAAAATAATCAATATTTAAAGAGATCATATCCAGGCTTAATTCCACCTGACCTAACTCTCAACATTTTTTTTTCTTTCTGCAGAGGTTTCTGCTACTCATTTCCTTATTTTATTAAATACGTATTGGGTGGAAAGACACATAAGAAAAATAGGCCCCCCAGACCTGGGCTGAATCCTTTAGGCTGGGTTCACACTATTGTGAATTGGATGCGGGTTTCTATGGAGCCGGTTCACACATCTCTGGAGCGGCTCCGGTGCAAATTGCAAAGAGTTCCTGTGCGTCTTCTGGTCTGTTTCAGGTCTGAATTCAGCCAAAAATTCAGTCTGAAATCGAACCTGAAACAGTGAACAGGGACGCACTGCACCCCTGCTCTGAGCCGCTTCATGCTGTGGTGTGAACGCAGCCTTAAAGCGGAGTTCCGGCCACAATTTCACTTTTTATATATAAATACCCCTGTAATACACAAGCTTAATGTATTCTAGTAAAGTTAGTCTGTAAACTAAGGTCCGTTTTGTTAGGTTGTTACAGCATTTAGACACTTTATAAAATAGAAATTGACTGGGGCCATCTTAAGTGTGGGCATCATGAAGCCAGACTGTATGACTTCCTGGATTTCAGCCTTTCAGATCTCGCACATGCTCAGTGCTGCACAAGCAGTGTCAGATCAGGTTTCAGCACCTGTGCTGTCCAAGTCACATGATTCTTTGAGACTGGGGAGTGCACAGACTCCTCGAAAGTTACACCCACTACATTCCCAGGAGTCTGTGCGGTGTAGGTTAGGAAGCATTAAGCACCTAGGTGCAGGAAGTGGGAAGATTAACTATTCTGCCTAGCAACAACACTTTGAAGGCATCCAAAAAAAAAAAAAAAATTTCGTAAAGGACTAATGGCATTTTTTTAAAACTACTGATGTAATGTTATATTTATGGGTGGAACTCCACTTTAAATGGCAGATAACACTGTTTATATTCATAATCATAATGAGCACACTTTGCAGCTTTTTCCGTTGGAGTAAACTCCAACAGGTTTTTCCAATGGAATTCCGCTCAAGCTGCCTTGCATACACACGGACACACCAAATTCCGACCATCAAAAACGCGGTGACGTATAACACTACGACGAGCCTAGAAAAATGAAGTTCAATGCTTCCGAACATGCGTCAAATTGTTTCTGAGCATGCATGTTTTTTTCTCCGTCTGAATTCCATACAGACGAATGTTCTCTTTCTAGGTCCGTCGGAATTTCAGATGGAAAAAGTCAGAGGGGGCATACACACGGTCGGAATATCCGATGAAAGAATTCCATCTGACTTTTTTCATTGGAAATTCCCACTGTGTGTACGCGGCATAAATGGGACCACTTATGCCTTGCAGCAGAGAGGTATTTGGTCTGAATCTTGGCCAAGACACCAATTTCATGGAGTTTGTATGTTCTCTCTGTATATGCTGATCTAAATTGACCTTAGTAAAAGTATACATATTGGCTATGCACATGTGCTATCACATTTTGCATGCTACTCCCAAGCTTTAGCAGTTGGGTAGGGTTGAGGGAAGACCTGGTGACCTACCTTATAAAAATGTTACTTACAAATTTCTATGAAAAAAGGCTTTCTTTTTTAAGTGTATTTTGTGCGTGTACTCGAGAGAGGAGCCGGACTGCAGGAGTTGGGAGTAGGCAGGCCTCCCCCAGAGGCAATCTGCCACCTTTCTCCATGCCCCGGGTGGCAATGGCCGGTGTGTGAGGGGGTCCTCCCACACAGCCTGCCCTACCTGCTCCGCTTTGAAGCCCAACGGGGCAGAGGGACTCCCTACAAGGGAGTGAGAGGATTTGCCCGCTCAACCAGCCCCGTTAGTCCTTCGCCTCTCTTTTTAGAGACCGCGTGGTCAAAGTGCGTGCATGTTAACTCAATTTCGAGTGCGTGTAAGTGTGGTGGTTTTTGTGGGAGGGGGGTGGGCGTACTAAGCGCAGGCTTACCTCGCATAGCACACCCATCAGGAGCCGGGCTGAGACCATCAAACTCAATTCACATGTAGCCGAGACCGGGAACGAACCCCTAGCTGCAGAGGTGAATGGCTTGTCAGCGCAGTGCCAATCACGTTGAGCCACCGCAGCTCCCTGAAAAAAGAAACGAACGAGCGCCCGGCGCTTTTTTTTTACGTCGCTTGCGTTCGGCTTTTTCCGGCGTAAAGTTACCCCTGCTATATGAGGGGTATGTGCGGCGTATCCTATGTTAAGTATGGCCGTCGTTCCTGTGCCGAGTTTTGACATTTTTACGTCGTTTGCGTAAGTCGTTCGCGAATACGGCTGGATGTAATTTACGTTCACGTCGAAAGCAATGACGTTTTGCGGCGTTTTTTTGAGCATGCACACTGGGATGTTTTCACGAACGGCGCATGCGCCGTTCAAAAAAGACGTAAAATACGCGGGGTCAAGCCAAATTTGAATAAAACACGCCCCCAACATCCCATTTGAATTAGGCAGGCTTACGCCGGCCCACGTACGTTACGCCGCCGTAACTTAGGGCGCAAGTTCTTTCTGAATACGGAACTTGCGCCCAAAGTTACAGCGGCGTAACATATCTAGGATACGTTACGCCGGCCGGACAGATACGCTCAGGTATCTGAATCCGGCCCAGTGTTTTTGTCTACTCAGACGAAGGTCCATTTTGCGGGTATCTCTTCCACGCTTCCCCTTACTGACTATGGGCAGGTGTCAGGAGAGGCAAACTAAAACTTCCACACTGCGCCCAGTAGGAGAGTATGCAACACATGGATTGTTTATTAGCAAATTAAATCTGTTAGTTTGAAGTTAGACTGCAGTAAACTATCTCAAGAGAGAGCTGCTATACATTAAATACATTGTAGGTTAATTTCCCAGCGAACAGATAACTGAGTTCAAGGGCTGAGGCTACCTAAGCTTTACCATAAGGCCTTTATGGCTTAGCACTTCTTAACAGATTGGCCACAGTTCATTTTAAGGGATGGAATTGTGAGACAGTTTGGCCTCAATTCGTTTTTAGAGGTTGAAGCTTCACAGATCTCAAGTCAGTAAATTAGGGATATTATGGACTTTTAAGGAAGGTCACCAAGGAACTTAATTTGATAATGTACAATGTATGTCACAGGAAATCCTAATCAATAGACATAAGAGTAATCTAATAAACTGAAACTTGTGCTGTGCCAGAATTACTCAGAAGTAATAATGACCTTCACACTATTAGATAATGCTTAAAAGCAGCAGAAGGCAAAGAACTCCATTTATTATATGTTGCTGCTTCCTGTAGCTGTCATTACCATGTACGTGGGATATTCCAATTTTAATATTTCCAATTTTTGCTAAATAGGTCAATATGTCATATTTTATTTCTCCATGCATCTAATAACTGCCATGCACTGACAGATCTCATCCTTAGGGATGAAGCTCTGGTGTAGCTCTGGTGTGGCTGGGCGTATTGCTAAATAGCCCACTGATGAGTAGGGGTCTGATCCAGACAAACCAACCCAGTAATGGGCATCTTCACTTGTAATTTGGTGGCATTTTAACACTTATGATCTAGCCATATTTATCTATTTCAGTGCATAATTAGACGCTATGGTAGCCTTTTCTAGCAATGCAGGTTGTAATGTTAAAGTGGTTGTAAAGTTATTTTCTTAACTTTTACCTACAGGTAAGCCTACAATAAGGCTTACCTGTAGGTAAAAAAAATATCTCCTAAACCTTTACGGTTTAGGAGATATTCCCCTCGCAATGAGACGCTGAATGCGCACAGGACATGCGCACAGGGGATTTTCGGCTTAAGGCCCGGCAGACGACGGACCTTGCAGGAAAGAAGTCTCCCGCGCGCATGTGCGGGAGTGACGACATCGCAGCTTCAGCCACTCACAGCGCTGGAGCCGCGATACCCTGAAGACACGCCGAGGCGAAATGTCAGCTGCCTCAGTGAGGACAGTGAGGGACTCCGACACCTCGTACTAAGGTAAGTATTTCATAATGAGCTAGTATGCGGTGCATACTAACTCATTATGCCTTTTCCCTTACAGGTGTAAAGAAGGAAAAAAGGTCAGCGGGTTTACTACCGCTTTAAGCTGATTTAAGCTCTCGGGTTCTGCTGCCGCCATCTTCGGTAAGGGAATCAGGAAGTGAAGCCTTGCGGTTCCCTACTGCACATGCACGAGCCGCACTGCGTGATCCGAATGGTCCCTGCTGTCTTCTGGGGCCTGTGTGTCTCCCAGAAGACAGCAGTGGGGGGGTAGCGTAGATACGCAGATAATGCCTGGAAGTGGGAGCAAATACCTGTATTAAATAGGTATCTGCTCCCCCCTCCCCCTGAAAGGTGCCAAATGTGAGGGGGTGAGGGTTCCGAAAAGCAGAAGTTCAATTTTTGGGTGGAACTCTGCATTAATTGGCAACATTTCAAAAAGCATGATACACGGGGAAGGGTGCATGTGTTGCAGAGACGTGCTGAATATGTTTTTTACGTTTTAAATGCTCCTGTGTGTTCTTATCTTTGCAAGTCGTGTGCTTGATTCATGCATTACCTGTGACAGGTATCAGACTATCTTTGTTAGGAGTACACTGGATTTATGTCAGATCAACAAATATTTTTTTGTGTAGGAGAAATTTGAAAAGTATAAAACATAGGGAAGGTTATGTGTGTTTCCATTGCACACCAGACTGAAGTAACCTGTTAGGGTGCTGTAGCAACAAGTGGATGGCACTGGCACCAAAGGAACAGAAGATAAATAGCACCAGCACACCAAAAGCTTCTTGAAATACTGCCTTTATTAATATTAGAATGGTATATCATAGAGAGAAGTGCAACAAATTCGGAAGCACACAAGGCCCCTTCATTAGGCAAAGTAACATGTCACTGCCTGGTGAAGGGACCTTTCGCGGCTCTGAAATGTTGGACTTCTGTCTGTGACATGCCGTTCTAAAGCCAACCACTTAAGGACCCGCTCATGTACATATACGTCCTTTTTTTAAAGATGGATATCTCGGTAACGGCAGCAGCTGCTGCCACAACCGAGAGATCTATCTTTACTGTGGGCGGTCCTGTAAACGATAACGGTGGTCTCCGCGGCGGATTCGTTATCCGTGGCGGGATAGGCCCCCCCTCCCGCCGCTCTCCCGCGCCTTCCACCGCTTACCGGAGCCGTCGGTAGCGGCGGAGGCGATCGGGTCCTTTCCTCTCCTTAGCTGGGATACGAGTGAGGACAAGATGGCCCCCACCTGTCCCCATAGCATAGCAGGGCGGAAGTGACGTCAAAATTTCACTTCCGCCCATGCTTCTTAAAGCAATATTTTCTAAATGTCATTTTTTCAATTTTTTTTTTTTTTTTAGCATTTAAGTCTAAATATTAGATCTGAGATCTTTTTGACCCCAGATCTCATATTTAAGAGGACCTGTCATGCTTTTTTCTATTACAAGGGATGTTTACATTCCTTGTAATAGGAATAAAAGTGATCCATTTTTTTATTTATTTTTTCAGTGTAAAATATAATAAAATAAATACAAATAAATAAGAAAACAAAAAAAAATGTAATTTTCTAGCAAAAAAAAAACTGTTTTAGTCTTGTAAACGCCGAATCTGAAAAACAGCCAAGGTCCTTAAGTGGTTAAGGGTTTTTTTTTCCCAAGAAGTCCTTGGTGTGCTGAAAACATGGGAAAGTGCAAATGTATTGCAGAGATGTGCTAAATATCTTTTTTTAGTTTGCCCTGACATATACTCTAGGTTTTAGATGCTCTTATGTGGCCTTATCCTTGCAAGTAGTGTGCTTGATTCGTGCATCACTTGTAACAGCCGGGTGGAGATCAGACTGATCAGATCTTATCCATGTGTGAACATAAGCCAATTGTTCTCATTTATAAAAAGAAATGGGAACAGTTAACACATGTACCTGTTGCCTGGGCTGTTGAAGCGTGGTAATGCATTGAGGGCCAAAGTCTCACTACTAATAATTCCTACTTAGACATCTTCCTATCATTGGGCAGACTTGGCAATTTTCAGCCTCTTGGCATGTCTGTGCTGCTAGGTCACATAGCATTAATATGGCATTAGGTACACTTACTGTGACATCTTTGTAGATTGTGCATAGTTATGACGCTTTTTATTACAATATTAAATACAGAGAACGCATGATGGAATAATCCCACTAGACATTAATTGCTTTATATTTCATGTGTTACATAATGCATATTTTATGCAGTCCAAGTGCAAAGTTTATGGTGCATTGAAGTAACTGTGTAAAATGTCTCTTCTTTGAAAGTTGTGACATAGAACACTTCTAGCAGAAACAGCTGTGGAACTCCGGGGGGAGGAAAGTAATAATGAGAACCTTAGGCAGAAAGAGCAAAAAATTGAGGGAGTTTTGTTTAGTTTTAAGGGACTTATGCATTATTCACATATACTTCATTCCTGACGATTCAGGCAGCTACAAAAAAAACAGAAATTGTCAGCAATAGAAGTTTGTTTGCATTTAAAACAAAGAATGCACATTAATTAATTAGAAAATTCCAGCCTTGCTAGTCTCAGCTTACTGTATCTAACTGAATTACCGGTAGTTACTTTAGGAAATTGTTAAAAACTGCAAGTAAAAGTATAAGGAATAGTACAAATTATCCAGAAAACAATAAAAAATTATAGGGGAAAAAAACATAGGAAATAAGGGGCTAGATTGAGATAGGTTAGCGTTACGTTACGCCGCCGCAATTTTTTGAGGCAAGTGCTTTATTCAGAAAGCACTTGCCTCTAAAGTTGCTGCGGCGTATCGTAAATCCCCCGGCGGAATTCAAATTCCGCGGCTAGGGGGCGTGTACTATTTAAATCAGGTGCGTCCCCACGCCGATCCAACAGCGCATGCGCCGTCTGCAAATTTTCCCAGCGTGCATTGCTCCAAATGACGTCGCAAGGACGTCATTGGTTTCGACGTTAACATAAATTACTTCCGGCCGTATTCGCGAACAACTTACGCAAACAGCGTAAAAAATTCAAAACTCGGCGCGGGAACGACGGCCATACTTAACATAGGATACGCCGCACTTACCCCTGCTATAGCAGAGGTAACTTTCCGCCGGAAAAAGCCGAACGCAAACGACGTAAAAAAAAAGTGCCGGCGGTCTTTCGTTTCTGAATCGGCGTAAATGCTCATTTGCATTTTCGACGTGTAAAAGATATGATAGCGCCACCTAGCGGCCGGCCTGGAATTGCAGCCTAAGATCCGACGGTGTATGTCACTTACACCTGTCGGATCTTAGGCATATCTATGCGTAACATGATTCTATGAATCAGGCGCATAGATACGACGGCCGGACTCAGAGATACGACAGCGTATCAGGAGATACGCCGTCGTATCTTCTTTCTGAATCCGGCCCAAGGTCTTTCAAATGCTTAGATGCAGCTCTTTTTCCATCAAGTGGGCCTCATGCAAATGTTTTTTTTTTATATATTATATTAAAAAAACTTGTAATGTGAAAAATTCAGAACTTTCCTGTGCCCACGGAGCTACAGCTGCCCATACAAGTGAATGGCTTCGGTATCTGCATTTTGACAACCACACTTTAGTCAAAAAAGACAAGGCATATCCATGTGTGGCATACTTCCCCAAACTCGACATTGTAAAAGGCCGTGTGCATAAGGTCTTGAAGATTTTTTTTTAATTAATGGGCAGTGTACCTCATAAATTCCCACCTGACATTTTATAGCCCTTTACTCTT
The DNA here is from genome assembly GCF_905171775.1 of Rana temporaria. Taxonomy (NCBI): domain Eukaryota; kingdom Metazoa; phylum Chordata; class Amphibia; order Anura; family Ranidae; genus Rana; species Rana temporaria. The sequence continues at coordinate 100,237,773 of NC_053493.1, forward strand.
CTTGAAATGCCTGCTATCTGTGTTAGCCCAGCATTTCCATCCCTACATAACCTACTACAGAGCAGCCAGACGAGGAGTGAAAGGGAATACTATAGACTAGAGTATCATTTGAGTGACAGCTGTGAGCCTGCTGGGGCTACTGACTTCACAGACAAGATGGTGGCACTCAGCAGCAGTCTCAGGCCTTGTACACATGAGCAGACATGTCCGATGAAAACGGTCCGCGGACCGTTTTCATCGGACATGTCTGCTGGGAGCTTTTGGTCTGATGTGTGTATACACCATCAGACCAAAATCCCCGCGGACAGAGAACGCGGTGACGTATAAGACACTGACGTTCTCTAACACGCGAGTTCAATGCTTCCACGCATGGGTTGAATCAATTTGATGCATGCGCGGGATTTCGGGCCGCTGGTTATACGTCATAACCAGCGGACATGTCCGATGAGTCGTACTAACCATCGGACATTTCCGACAGACATGTTTCCAGCGGACAAATTTCTTAGCATGCTAAGAAACTTTTGTCCACTGGAAACCTGTCTGCTAGGCCGGAAAAATGTCCGCTAGGCCCTACACACGGTCGGACATGTCCACGGAAACTGGTCCGCGGACCAGTTTCAGCGGACATGTTCGGTCGCGTGTACAAGGCCTCAGGGCTTTTGGATGTCTCCCCACAAGGGAAGCTTTTGAAGGTAAATAACATGCATAAAAAAACTTTAAATTTACCTATAATTTTATGGGAAGATTGTTGTTGAAATTAAAGAAGAAGTATGGCCAAATCTCTTTTGGGAATCACAAGAGGGCACTTCGTTCTGTACCGCTATCGGCTGATGTCACTCAGCCTGTCCAGACTCAGGAGATATCCTGAGTTGACGGATCTGAATGTCATGATCTGCCCAGACGCATGATCGGCAGCTGGCTAAGCCTCTTAGCATGCCACTGAGAGCCTGAGCTAGCCACTTCCACCCCCTACACAGCCCAGTAAACGCTGGAGGGGCACTCCTCTTTAATGGGCTGTAAAGACCAGAAGTGGGGGGAGCAGTTGTCACCAGAACAGAAATGTATTCACATCAATAAAAACATTGTCAGATGTCAGATTTTCCATCACTTTCTGTCCTGACGCAACAGTTTATACCCCAGGGGATGTTTTTGCTACAATGGCTCTAGGCAGGGCTGCAAAGTGAAAATCGGAATGGGAAAGTAGGTAATATTTTACCAGGCAGGATGCAGAGGGGTGGAGGGGTTTAGTTAAAGGATAACTAGGGATGAGCTCGATGTTTGAGTCAAACATTGGGTGTTTGCCTGTTCATCGAACAGCGAATATTACAGGGAGTTCGTGGGAAATTCGAACACTGCAGAATGCCCCATAATGCACTGCGAGATCGAAGTGCATTGCTTTATGATGATTGGCCAAAGCATGCACCTGACCTGCATTCTTTGGCCAATCACAGTGCGCTCTGCTGAGAGAGCCATAATTGGCCAAAGGCAGGGTGCCTTTGGCTAATCATGGCTCAGGGGAACCAAGTCCACGCCCCACACTATATAAGGCTGCTTACAAAGCGGCCATGTATAGTGTGTGAACGGAGATAGATTGAGCTAGATTGGGCAAGCAGATTAGTTAGTGGCATACCGGCAGTGTATTTAATATATATAGTCTAACATAGATATATTAAATACACTGCCTGCATGCCACTAACTAACCTGCCTGCCTAATCTAGCTCAATCTATCGCCGTTTGCATTGTGTGTAGACTAGATATTCAGTGTAGACTCTATATTTAGCCAATACAGGCAGTGTAGTTTATATAACACAGAGTATTGAAGTGGTTAAGGGGAACCCTGCCACAAAATGTAAAAAAGAAAGTGGCATGGGGTTCCCCACCGCCAAAATCCATACCTGGCCCTTCAGGTCCCCCCAAAGCACCTTGTCCCCATGTTGATGGGGACAAGGGCCTCATCCCCAAAATCTTTGCTCAGTGGTTGTGGGGGTCTGCAGGAGGGGGGCTTATCGGAATCTGGGAGCCCCCTTTAACGTTGTACCCCAACCTATTCACCAAAAATGCATCAAAAAAGTAAAAATTACAGTTTTTGATAATTCCTTTATTTAAAAAAAAAAAATGTCCCGCAATGTAAATCCATCGTCAATCACGGCGTCCAACGGTCCCAAAAAAACCCCCAAAAACTGAAAAACTTTAGAAATGTAATTTTGCTGCCATACTTTTATAAACATGGGAAATATACACTACTTTACAGGCAGACTAAGGGGACCACTTTTGATTTTTCACTTACATGTCCCATAGACTGACGGTGTTCGCATGTTCGCACACATTTTTTGTTTGTTCGCATGTTCTGGTGCATTAAAGAAAACAGTTAAAAAATAACTTATAATACTGCATGTACAATCTAACTACCCTTTTCGTTAATATGAACACCAGAAAATTATTTTTTAATTTGTGGTAGGCTTAGTGTTGGAATTTTTTTTTTTAGTATATTTTTCTATGATGTCCTTCTTTGTCATTCATCTTCTGTGTCTTGTCTTTATTTAAATAAAGTGTGGTTGTCAAAATTATTAAAAACATAAAGCACATACTAAGGCCCCTTTCACATGGGGCAGTGGAGGTGCGGTGAGAGTATAGCGGCGCGTTTTTTAGCGCCGCTATTTTGTCATATTTACCGCGATATTTGGCCGCTAGCGGTGCGGTTTTAACCCCCGCTATTGGCCGAAAAAGGGTTAATATCGCCCGCAATGCGCCTCTGTAGAGGCACATTGCGGGCGGTATTACCGCGGTTTCCCATTGATTTCAATGGGAAGGAGCGGTATAGGAGCGGTAAACACCCCACTCCTATACCGCTCCAAAGATGCGGCTAGCAGGACTTTTGGAGCGGTCCTGCTAGCGCACCCCTTAAGTGTGAAAGCCTTCGGGCTTTCACATTGAAGCCTGCAGGGCACGATTTTTTCAGGCGGTATAGCAGCGTGTCAGTGTGAAAGGGGTCTAAATGGTATGAAAAGCACATTTGGCAAAGATGTTAAAAGGAATCCATTTTTAAAGCACAGCCGTGTGAACTGTCCTTTAAAGAGGAGTTCCACCCAAAAATGAAACTTCCTCTTAACCCACTCCTCTCCCCCTTACATGCCACATTTGGCATGTAATTTTTTTGGGGGGGGGAGTGGGGGCTTCAGGAGAAGGGGACTTCCTGTCCCACTTCCTCCTTCCGCCGAGGGGCTGCTAAGGCGATACGTCATATCGCCTTTTGGCAGCCCCTCCCTGTAGGCGATCGCCTGGGACACGTGACAGGTCCCAGGCGATCGCCTGTCCAATCAAACAGCGCTGGTGCCCGGCCGTGAAGCCGAAAGCTGTCACGGCCGGGTGCCCACAGTGACAATGAAGACGCCAGCCAGGGAGGGGGGGAGAGGAGCGGACCCCCGGCCGGCGCGTCGCTGGAACGCTGGAGCAGGTAAGTGTCAGTTTATTAAAAGCCAGCAGCTACACTTTTTGTAGCTGCTGACTTTTAATAAACTTAAAAAATGGGTGGAAAACCCCTTTAAGTGGTGCAAGGCACACCAATATGACAGAAATCTCTTTGTATCTCTCTCAGCTCAGAAAATTCCCAACAAGTATTTTGTATCTTCTGTGCCTGTGAAAAATACAATGTTGCAGGATAGTTTCTCATATTTGTTTGCTGGGTGACTGAGGTTAGAATTTTGTGACCACACCTAAATAGTCTTGTAGCAGTAAATCATATCGGTATTTCAGAGTAACGTCTTTGCCCAAAGGTGTACTATGATCTCTTGCAATGTAGGTTACATTTGTATGTTTTTTTTGCAAGATCATGAAAACAAGCACATTTTTACTATACAAGTCAAAATGATCTTTGAATGTTTCATAGCATGTGTTGAACCCATATTTTTACCCCTGTGTTGGTGATGATGGGAAGTGTGGGTCTTTTTAGCTCTCTAGAATCTCCGATCTTTCCCAGGTGAGGCTGAGACAGGCTTTTCAACTAAGATTCCAGCACCACCTGCTAAAGGACATTCTCTGTATATTATTATAGAGAATCTCCAGAGGGCTCATGATAACGTTTCTGTGCCATACTCCCTATTGTGGATCCTCCATAGAAATATTTGGAGGATGCATTGCAGCCTGCATCACCTGAAGCTCAGATAAGAACAAAGATCAGATTCATAAAACGGGGTTGACTGAGATCACCTTATTGGATTTTTAAGCGCTCCAAAGCCCTAGTAGGAAATGAAACCCTGTCCTGAACTTTCCAAAATGAGCAAATAGTTTTGGTTTCTATGCAGATGTCATGTTTTTATTTTTTTTATTTGTAAAGATGTGTTTGTTGGATTTTCTTTATTTTTATCAAAACCAGGCTTACAAAGAAAAATAAAGGAAAAAAAAACAAAAACACAAAAATAAACAAGCCTTGATAATACAAAAACAACAACATCTCATGAAAGCCCACAACAGAGAACATATCAAATACTACAGATGCCACCATATATAAAAATAAAGTACATCAGCACAGCGATACATAGGGTAAACGTAACACCCTGGATCTAGAGCGGTTAGTGTAAGCGCACTGGAGACCCATTTGCCCCAATTTTTATCAAAAATACTTTTTCCTGAGTTCAAAAGTTAGGGCCAGATTCACAGACGACTTACGCCAACGTAATATTAGACATGTGCACTGCCAAAAAATTAGTTTTTTTCGTTTATGTTATTTTCTTTTTTTTTTTTTTTTCGGAAATTCTGGAAAATCTGAAAAAAAAAATTTGTTTTTGTTTCATTCGTTTTTTTTATTTTTTCGGAAATTTGAAAAAAATATTTTTTCAGAATTTTTGTTAAAAAACTAAACGAATTGCACATGTCTAGTATCTATTGATATACGGCGTAAGTTCTGTGATGCGCCGTCCTATCTATGCCGCCCTATTCAGGGAACAAGATACACCTGAATTTTGCCAATATACGACCAACGTAAGTCTCCTACGCCGTCGTATCTTGGGTGCATATTTACGCTGGCCGCTAGGGGCGCTTCCGTAGATTTACGCGTCGAATATGCAAATGACCTAGATACGCCGATTCATGAACGTACTTGCGCCCGCTACGCTGTTTACGTAAGGCGTACGTCTGGCGTAAAGTTACCCCTGCTATATGGGGCGCAGGTAATGCAAAGTATGGACGTCGGAACAAGCGTATGTTTTTACTTAGTTTACGTAAGTCGTACGTGAATGGGGCTGGGCATAGGTTACGTTCACGTTGTTGCCTTTGAGCCGTTGTATCTTAGGGCGTAAATTCGACGTGATTCTGAGCATGCGCCGTTCATACGGCGCTTCATTTACATGGGGTCACGATTCATTATAATACAACACGCCCACTACCAACCTACTTTGAATTACGTGGGCTTACACCGGCCCATTTACGTTACACCACCGTAACTTAGGGAGCAAGTGCTTTGTGACACTGTACTTGCCTCTCTAGGTTACGTCGGCGTAGCGCATATGAGATGCGCTACGCCCGCACAGAGATACGCCGATCTCTGTGAATCTGGCCCATAGTCTATACAAAGGCAATGTATCATTCATTTGTTTTAGATGGGAGTTTACCACGGGGAGGGTTGTCGCTTTCCAGGGTGATAAAATACTTTTTTTAGCGAATAAATATAAAATGTGTAACAATCTTTTAGCATATTTAGAAATCACCAGGTCACCAAAGATTCCCAGAAGACAATTTTTCAGATACAGGATATTAGGAAGACCCAACACCAATGAGATAAATGAACCAACCTCTCTCCAAAATGTTTGGACTGCAGGGCAAAACCAAAAACAGTATAAGAAATAAGGCCCTTTTCACATGGGGCAGAGGAGGTGCAGTGACGGTATAGCAGCGCGATTTTTAGCGCCGATATACCGTCGTATTTACCGCAATATTCGGTCGCTAGCGGTGCGGTTTTAACCCCCGAGAGCTATAAGCCCTTCAGGCTTTCACATTGAAGCCTGCAGGGCACAATTTTTTCAGGCGGTATAGCAGCGCTATTTTTAGCGCTGAACCGCCTGAAAAACGTGTCAGTGTGAAAGGGGTCTTATTGTGATGTTTAGCGTTTTCAAAACGTTATAAAATGTAACTACTGTCACACTTTCATCACAATTGGCTAATTAGATATCATATTGCTTTATGATTTAGACAGCTAGGGTTTACAGTTCATTTTCAGACAGATCACAATGATCCTGGGGAGTTGCCCCCCCCCCCCCAAAAAAAAAAATAAAAGCTGTAAAATTTAAAATTGTGAAGCAAAAGTAAACAAACACAAAAAAGGAAAAAAAAAAAAACACCTTGGCCCCTACATATATCAGGGAGTGGATGCTTCTATCCTTTATTTTTCTGGACACTTCTACTTTGCACATTGGCCTACATTTTATGTCCTATCCATAAAATGCAGGCCCTGATGTGGAGTGTTGTCTCATGGAGTTCTCTGTGCTTAACTCTGCAAAGAGAGTTGCAGGATTGGATGAGAGCCGGTCACATGACAGGTCATGGGACTGTGAATCTTCCCACATTAAAAAAAAAATTATCACATGATTTTTAAAGTGTGCAGCGCGTTTATAAATCATCATAAAACTGGCTATAAATGTGCATATTTTAATTACCATATGGATGTGGTAAGGCTTTATAAACGGGCCCTTAAAGTGAATATAAACCCGATTCATGACATGCACATATTTCTGCAGTATTTTTTTATATCTCTTTTCAATTAGATAAGTCTTATAGCTCTCTTCTGAACGGTTCCTCTGCTATATTTTTTACTTTTTAGACAAAAGCAGCCTGAATCTTTTGTCAAAGGAGGTTGCTAAAATAGAGTGGCAGAGAGCAGCTCCTATTACAATACAGCTCTGAGAGTCTCTGCCTATGAGGTGAGGGGGTGTGTACCTTTCCTCCAATCAGCAATGTTAGCTATCTTGGCTGTATGCCCAGACATCACAGTCTGTGTTAAACAGGAAGAGAAAATCTCCTAACACGATCTGAACTTTCTAAACTGTATATAAATGTGAAGACAGCAGATATACATCTAAAACCTATGTAGGGAGATTTGGTTAATCTCTGTGTATCATCTGAGGCTGTTCACTTCACTGGGTGTATCAGGGGTTTACATCCACTTGACAAATACAAAATAATTGTCTTCCTGCACCCCCCCCCCCCCAAATAAATATAATCCATTTAAAGGAATATTTATACAAAGGAAAAACCTTTTCTTTACACAGAAGAACAACAACTTAAAAAGCACATTTGGTAAATTTTCTACAACAGAAACTCTGATAATTTTGCAGTGTAATCAGTTTTGCTAAAATTTCTGCGCTAATCATGGTGTTCAAATGTCCACCACATGTTTGCAACACGGGTGAAAAATTGGTAAATGACTTTGGACTTATTGTTCCTAATGTATTGTAGCAGGAACATTATAGTATTATGAGTTTAAATGTGTGTTAACCAGTGTGGGTATTACAGTATCATGCTTTCCCAATTCCCCTTTCCTCTGACCTTAGAAGAGAAGCAGGGATACGGCCCATAGATACATTCCGAAAATAGTACGAAAAAGACCACTTTTTGAAGCGATCGTTAGTACAGAGCCTTCGAGAGCAGATCACGTCAGTTCATCCAATATTATCCTATCGGAAAAGCATTAAAAATGTTCTCGTACGATACCAGATAGTATGATTTTGGTTTAATCAGTGCAGTTGTCATTCGAAAATACAATAGAAATACATGACAACACATGACATCACTTCCAATTTTTTATTCCGTCGTATGAGAGTTTTCTTAACTTTAGTAAACTCTTTGGGCCAGATCCTCAGCCAGCGGTGCAAATTTAGTTTGTCCTAACTTATGTCATTTAAGTTACGTTGCCCTAAGTTGGTGTCGTAAGTGCCGTATCCACAGCGCATTTGCGTCTAAATTTGCGCCATCGTAACTTAAATTCAGAGGCGTAAGGCGGGGTTTTTGCAAGTGGGAAGGAAGTGGGCGTGCTTCATTGTAATGAGCCGTGACCCCATGCAAATGAGGCGCCGGCTGTACTGCGCATGCGCGCACGAATCGGGACCTCACTGGGCATGTGCAGAACTGGTCTCGGCGCAATCAGTGAGATAGGTAAAAGGCCAAGTGTACTTAGTTTGAGGATCGCCCTGTGTCTAAAAAGGCCCACACACACACACTTCCCTTGCAAAAGTATATCCCATTGTTTCCCTTCCATGAGCAATTTGCTTCTGCTCTGTTTGTTTGTGTGTTGGTAAGTTGTGTTTGTGAGAAAAGTGTTTGAGGAGTTGGAGAGTCTAGTTGTTGTTTGTTTTTGCGAAGTGTCTTTATTTAATTTGTTTGTTAGTGTTTTTGCTGATTGTTTTTTGGTGTTTGTTTTTTGTTTTTTTGTTTGTGCGTGTTTGTTTTTTTTTGAATTTATATTAGCTGTGTCCTTGTGTGTTTATATTTGTTTTAGTTTTTTGTGGTGTATATTTTTGTCTGGTTTTTGGGTGTGTATTCTAGATTGTTTGTCGGGTGTGTTTGTTGTTGCTGGGTGGTGTATGTGATGCCCCCCAAACGCAGGAAGCTTAATTTCACCCTGGGAGAGAAGCAAATTCTTGCTCGGGGCATTGTGAAATATGGGCGATTTCTGCATGGCCCTGAGAGCCAGAACACCACCCCGGCCAGGAGGAGGCAGCTTATTAAAAAGATCACGGACCAGATCAATGCGGCGGGGGGGGGGGGGAGACCAGGACCCCCGCTGGCATACAGAAAAAAATAAATGATCTGAGGAGCGTCGTCCGGAATAAGATGGCAAGGATCGACGCCCATACCAGGGGCACTGGAGGAGGGGGACCCTGCCCAGTCAGACTGACGGAGGAGGAATGGGCAGTGGCCCAGTGTTTCCATCCACAGCAGGTGGTGGGCCTGCCTGGCTATACGTCAGGCCCCGTACACACGACAGAGTTTCTCGGCAGAATTCACAGAGAATCTCGGTCAAAACCCGGATTCTGCCGAGAAACTCTGTCGTCTGTACACTTTTGGCTCGATGGAGCTCGTCGAGAAAATAGAGAACATGTTCTCTATTTTCTCGTTGTTCTATGGGAGAAGGCGGCCCGCCGAGCTCCTTGGCGGCTTCATCCCAGAACTCGACGAGGAACTCGACGTGCTTGGCACGTCGAGTTCCTCGGCCGTGTGTACGGGGCCTCAGATGTTCCGAGGAGGACAGGTACGTTTTTTTTTGGAATCTCTGTTGATTAGCATGTGTGGGTGGGGGAAGGGAAGATGTGCCAAGTGTGTGGTTCCTCAAACATGTGATTGTTTTGTGTCCTCCACAGATGGCCAGGAGGTTGCAGGCCAGGAGGTTGCAGGCCCATCGGGCCATCCTGCTGCACCACCCCCAAGACAGGCTGATGATGAGTCCCAAGAAGGGCAGGATTCCCCAGGGGAGGGGATTGGCCAAACCTCCCCTCATGAGGAGGTTGAGGGGGAGGAGGTTGAGAGGGAGGAGGATGAGTGGGAGGAGGATGATGAGGGGGAGGAGGACGAAAATATGCAGATTGGCCGGGAAGTCCTCCTGGCCACTGATATGATGACCTTTGAGTCTTCCCCTGAGGCTACCCCTGAGGCTGGCACCAGTCAGGCCACCATCAGGGGTAGCCCCTCCCACTTCTCCCCCAACAGGCCTCCAGTCACAAGGGTCACTCTCTCCCCTCCTCCAGGCCCGCAAGACTCAACGGCAGCCAGGGGGCCAACCCAGGAGACCGTGGATGTGTGGGCGAACTTCTGTCGGCCAGTGTGGTGAAGGACAATGCCCGGCAGACCCGCACTCTTGGGAAAATACTTGAAAAAAATACCCAGATGGAGCACAGCCAGGGTGAAATGATGGAGGCACTCGGTGATGTGGCCACCAACTCAACGGCGGTCATTACATGTTTGAACGACATACAGACCGCCACAACAGGCGTGGCCCATGAGCTGAGTGCCCTGACCCAGGCTGTGCAGGACAATACTAGGTCTGGCCAGGCCAATGCGGCTGCCCTCACTGCCTGTCTCACTCGAATTGCAGGGGCCATGGAGGGCAGGCCAGCAGGGGCGGCTCCTCCTTCCCCAGCTCACCCCCCCAGGAGGCTCCTCCTTCCCCAGCTCACCCCCCCCAGGAGGCTCCTCCTTCCCCAGCTCACCCCCCCCCCCCAATGGACATCCTCCGCGACGGCGTGGCCGTGGCCGTGCCCGTGCCCGTGCCCCTGCCCGTGCCCCTGCCCAGCCAAGGCGTAGCAATCGCCGCCGCTAATTAATTAGCAGGGATACTTTTGTTTTTTTGTTTATGCATTTTTTTTTTATTATTATTTAATTTGGTCTTCTGTACTTATGATTTGATTTATGTGTGTGAATGATGTGTGAATGTGGGGGGGGGGGCATTCCTGATAAATTAAGGGTGTCCCCCTCAGTTTTGGTGGAGTAGGGATCCCCAGGACCAGGGAGAAGTGCAATCCCAGGTTCCTGAATGGTGTATGAATGCACAGTGACATAATTGGAGCCGTGGCGTGGCGTTACTGCTCCCAAGTCCCAAAGTGGGGGGGGGGACTTGGATCTAATCCAATTCGATGTGCATGTGATGTGTCTGTGCTAGGGACCACAGTGGTGTGCATTCATGCATTATCATTGTGACTTTATTGATGTGCATTTACAGGGAAAAGATACATTCTTATTGTGACATTATTCATGTACGTTTACTGGGAAAAAATGCCTTCTGCAAGGCGTCTCCTGGCTGCTGTGCCCTCAGCAGACCGGGTAGAGTTGGTTGGAGGGGTATTGCCTGGGTCGGGGGTCAGGTCATCACATAAGTCAATATGCAGTCCCCTTCTCAGGGCAAAGTTGTGGAGTATACAACATGCCCCAATTATTTGGCACACAAAGTCTGGGGAATACAGCAGTGTACCCCCAGACTTATCCAGGCATCTGAAGCGGGACTTCATAAGCCCAAATGTACGTTCAACCACTCCCCGGGTACGTATGTGCCCCCTGGTTGTAGCGTTGCTCTCCTGGGGTTTGGGGGTTCCTGAATGGGGTCATCATGTGAGGTCCCAGGGCATATCCAGAGTCACCTGTAAGGGAAAAGACAGGAGGATATTAGTCATGCATGTGCCCCTTGTGATGTCAGCATCATGGGGGGGACATACCTGACACACATGTCACTCACCAATCAGCCAGCTGTCTCCATACATGTTCTGGTCCAAATCTCTGGAGATCTGGGTCTGCCGGAAAATATAGCTGTCATGGCAGGATCCCGGAAATTTAGCACAGACGTGCCAGATGAGGCCATGGGCATCTACGATCACCTGCACATTTATGGAATGCCAGCCTTTACGATTCCGGAACATGTGCTTAGTATCATGGGGGGGTTGTAGTGCCACATGGGTACAATCAATGGCCCTGATGGTGCGTGGGAATCTGGCAATGTGATAGAAGTCTGTCATGGTCTTCAAACGCTGGTCCTCCTGGGTGGGTTTTTGAAATTGATTTCCCATGCGCCGCAGGATTGCAGGGACCACTTGGTGCACACACCTGCTCATGGAGGATTGTGCCATCCCAGCCACGCCTCCACTTGTGCGTTGGAAAGAGCCAGTAGCAAGAAAATGCAGAGTTGCCAGTACTTTGATGAGTGGCTGCAGTGCATGGGAGCGTTGTGTTGGGCTGGTGAGATCATCCTGAAGGATTGTGGTTAATTACAGGATGGCCTCACGGTTAAATCTGAAGTTGCGGAATACCTCAGAAGCAGGCATGCCAAACACATCTTGGCGTGGGCGGTATACCCTCTCCTGTGCCCTCCTCCTCCTCCTCTGTGCCCTCCTCCTTCTTTGCGCCTCTAAAGACACTAATGCAGCTAGGATCATTGATGGTCCTGGCATTTTGGCAGACAGATTGTAGTCCTGAAAGTGTGTGTGTGCTGAGCTCTTCCTCAATGGTGTTGCTTCAGCAGACATTCAGACGGCATGTGTAAAATTAGGGCTGCTTTTATAAAGTGTAAATTCCCACCGGGAAACTAACAGGTGCGCACAGGGCGTAATCTACGGCGCACACACTTAATTCTGTGGATCGCCCTATCTCCCTCATTTGCATCTTTGCCTATCAAAAAAAGCGGCGTGCCTAGCGTAATTTGCGCCCGAGAATGCGCAGGTGTAATTATTTTAGGTAGGACGGAAAAGCCGGAATTTCAGGCGCTTCTCGTTTTGAGGATCGGGCGCAAAGATACACGCCGTGTAAATTTAGAAAACTCGAGTTAAGTCGGCGTATCTCTTTTGTGGATCTGGCCCTTTATGTTCGATATGGAACTAGCATGCAAAAAAAAAAAAACCTAACGATCTGTCTTCTGATTTTCGGACCGTGTGTACGGGGCTTTAGGGAAACTGCAGGATTTGGCGTCACTGAGGTCTTTTGATCCAGGTGGAAGTTAGGTGAATTGAAGTGTTCAATTGTACCATGGTTTTGATGTGAAAGCTTGTTGCATTTGTAAAGTGCTGCTCGATATGCTGAGACAATATAAATTAATAATAGTTTTGACATATTTGTATATAAAACTTTTAGACAGATTTTGAATCTACTTTAACTTCTTGCTTACTGGGCACATATACCCCCCTCCTGCCCAGATGAAATTACAGCTTCCGGCACTGCGTCGCTTTAACTGACAATTGCGCAGTCGTGCGACATGTTTTCCAAACAAAATTGACGTCCTTTTTTCCCCACAAGTAGAGCTTTCTTTTGGTGGTGTTTGATCACCTCTGCGGTTTTTATTTTTTGCGCTATAAACAAAAAAAGAGCGACAATTTTGAAAAAAAATTCTAGATTTTTTACTTGTTGCTACAATAAATATCCCAATTTTTTTAAAAAAAAAACTTTTTTTTTCTCAGTCTAGGCCGATACGTATTCTTCTACATATTTTTGGTAAAAAAAAAAAAATATCGCAATAAGCGACTGGTTTGAGCAAAAGTTATAGCGCCTACAAAATAGGGGACAGAATTATTATTATTTTATTTATTTTTTTTACTAGTAATGGCGGCGATCTGTGACTTTTATTGGGACTGCGACATTATGGTGGACACATCAGACACTTTTGACACATTTTTGGCACCATTCACATTTATACTGCGATCAGTGCTATAAATATGTACTAATTACTGTATAAATGTGACTGGCAGGGAAGAGGTTAACACTAGGGGGTGAGGAAGGGGTTAAATGTGTACCCTGCATAGTGTTTCTAACTGTGGGGGAAGGGGACTGACTGGGGGAGGTGACACAGATCGGTCTCCTCTCTCCCTGACAGGACGTGGATCTGTGTGTTTACACACACAGATCCACGTCCTTGTCTGTGTAACCGCCGATCGCCGGTGCCTGGCGGACATCGCGGCCGCCAGGCACATGCATTGGCATCTCAGTGATGCGTCAGGCACGCACAGGCCGGCGTCGGCAGGGCTCGCGCTCCCCCCAGTGGCTGGAGGCCGTATATAGACGGCCTCCCGGCAACTGGCATCGACACTGCGGCCGTATATAGTCGTACGGCCGTCAGGAAGTGGTTAATAATTTTAATTATGACCTGCTTATATTCATGGCTGGCTTACTGATTAATTATAATAACAAAGATAACAATGAGCAACTTTGTCCCCACAATCTGTTCTCACTTTCTCTTAGTAAGATACAGTTCCCTAGCATTATGAAAGCCCTTAAAGCATCTGAATACTCTTTGAAGATATTTTCTGCAAAGCTGAGCTTAAGCAGTGTCCTCAGCCACTATGAGATTTCAGGCATTTGCCTCAGTCTAATATTCAATTTATCTCTAACGCTTAATCCTTGCTCATCACGAAAGTGTACTATGAGATATACAATTACATTTTTTGCCTCGGGATTCATTTCTCTAGCCTCTACCCCGTCTCTAGACTGTTAATTTGTATGATAATGAAAATTCTGCGCAGCTGAATGCAGAACTCTAAATTAAAGGTGGTCAGGTGGTTGACGATCTGCTGCTCTGTGGCGGAATGGATGACCTAGATTCAGGAAAAGAGATTGACTTAAGTCATTTACGCATGGAAAGAGCAGAGCATTCCACATACATTTACTGAGTATTCAGATGCTGGGAAACATAAATGTGATTTTTCTTTGCTGTTGGCGGCTTTGATTATTTTTCTATTTTTAGTATTTGGTATTGTATAGAAATAGGCCTTTTATATTTGATCATACAGGGAAAGTCAATCATTTTATATATACAGTATTAAAGTATTAAAATTCCTCCATATTGACCTAGCCTGATTTTAATTGTTGGAAAGATACATTTTTACCTTAGCATGCTCAGAAGATATATGGAGGTCCTTGGCCTCAAATTTTCATGCTGCCCCTGGTTTGAACATTCTGCTGGAATAAGTCAAAGGGGTTGTAAAGGTTCTTTATTTTCTAAATAGGTTCCTTTAAGCTAGTGCATTGTTGGTTCACTTACCTTTTCCTTCAATTTCCCTTTTTAGGCTGTATTCAAACCTATACAGTTTTAGTGCTTTTTGCATTTTGCAGATTTGCACTACATAACTTGCTCCATAGGAAACCATGGTAAATGGACTATAGTGCAAATCTGCAAAATGCAAAAAGCACTAAAACTGCATAGGTGTGAATCGAGCCTAAGGACCAATTCACAGCAGACGCAGTTCCGTTCAGTTACGTGTGCTTTGTTTTGCACAAAATGCACGCTCAGTGTTTTCCATGTATTCCAATGGCTCTAGTTGGCTCTAATTCACACCATGCAGTCAGTTTCCGGTCAGTTTCTGCACCGGAAACTGACTGCATGGTGTGAACTAGAGCCAACTAGAGCCATTGGAATACATGGAAAACACTGTGCATGCATTTTTAGTGCAGAGAAAAATGCACACGAAACTGTACGGAACTGCGTCTGGTGTGAATTGGCCCTTAATGTTTTTTTTCTTTGTCTGAATTTCTCACTTCCTGTTTCTCCTCGGTAAGCTTGCCCCCATCATCCGAGCTGTTCTGGCTGGGGGTTAGTCATCCAGAACAGCTTACTGAGGAGGAACAGGAAGTGAGAAATGCAGACAAAGAAAACAAAGGAAAAAAAAATAGAAGGGAAATGGAAGGGAAAGATAAGTGAACCAACAATGCACTAGCTTAACCACTTAAGGACCGGACCAATACGCTGGTAAATGACCCAAGGGTTTTTTACAATTCGGCACTGCGTCGCTTTAACAGACAATTGCGCGGTCGTGCGATGTGGCTCCCAAACAAAATTTGCGTCCTTTTCTTCCCACAAATAGAGCTTTCGTTTGGTGGTATTTGATCGCCTCCTCGATTTTTATTTTTTGCGCTATATACAAAAATAGAGCGACATTTTTGAAAAAAAAACAATATTTTTTACTTTTTGTTATAAGAAAAATAGAATAAACTAAATTTTAGTCAAACATTTAGGCCAAAATTTATTCAGCCACATGTCTTTAGTAAAAAAAAATCGCAATAAAAAAAAAAAAAGCTACCTAGCGGGAACAGCGACACTAATACAGCGATCAGAAAAATTATTGCTTAGTGACACTGGCAATAGGGAGTGAAAGGGTTAACTAGGGCGATGATCAAGGGGTTAAAACTTTATTTGGGGGGGTACAGGGGCTACCCTGAACCTAACACTAACTGGCTGTCACACTAACTGTCACACTGACACTAAATGCAGTGATCAGTACATATATGATCACTGCATTCAGTGACACTGTGACAGGGGGATGGGGGGGGGTGATTGCAAGGGGTTAATGTGGGCCTGCGTGTACTGGTGTCAGTGTAGTGTTGTGCAGACTCACTGTGTGATGTGATCTCTCCTCAGCGGCGGTTGAAAAAAAACGAGAGATCACATCACTTCCCTCTTCCTGTGTTTACACAGGAGGAGGAAGTGCACTGCAGGGGGAGCGCGCGCATGTACCGGGGGGGGGTCCCGATCAGCCCCCCGACCCACGTCAGGGCAGCCACGTACAGGTACGTTGATGTGCCTGTCCGTGCCATTCTGCCGACGTAAATGTACATGCGGCGGTCCGGAAGTGGTTAAAGGAACCTATTTAGAAAATAAAAAACCAACCTTTACAACCTCTTTAAGATGTCAAGCTCAGTTTAGGAGGAATATAGGGGTGGTATTAATCATGACACACATGGCCCCCCCCCATGTGTAGGACAATGATATAGAGAAGGTAGAACTAAAAACCTGTACAGTTTTTACAATTCTTTCATTTAAGTAAATTCAGTGACATAAAGCAATGTGAATGGGACACAGGGTCGGCCTAAATGGTTCAAAAACATCATGTAAGAAAGACAAATATCTCTATGCAGGCTTGATTGGTGGAGAGTTTTAAGAAATATCTCTCCCAGGAATCTTTCTGTTGTGGTCTCTTTTCCAGACTGTTAAAATGCAGAAAAGTTCTTATCAGTCATCATGTTATCATTGCATGCAAATATAATAGTAGGAAGTGGGGAGAGATACTAGCAAGATTGTTTATGTAGAGGTGTTTTTGGAATGTTTTTGGACTCCAACAAGATCTGACTCCAAGAGATTTTATGTATCCCTTTTTCTATTTATTGGTTAGATATGCTTTTTCTAGAATATAAGCACCCGATTCAGTTTACCAGTCTTCATTCTTTAGGAAAATGAGAGAGTGTCTATCCGCTGTCACCAACATTTCCATGTTTGCATCAGTTTTTAATAATATGTCCTTATAGATCTGGGGGGCAGTGAAACAGTGGTATAATATTCAAACCAATAAAGCTTGCCTGCCATGATTGTCCAGATGTTGTCATAAAAATATAGACCTGCCATCCTCTGACATGACATACCCTAATGAGTTGCCATCATTTATTAGATCTTAAGTCAGTCCTTCAGTTTAATAAGCAGAGTGAATATGTATGACCCAGGGCTCAAGTCCTGCGGGAACGCGTGGGAATGGAGTTCCTGCACTTTTTTCACAGCAGGAACTCAGTTCCCTTTGCAGGACTAGAGCAGCCGAGCCTCCCGAGCCAATCCTTCACTAAGCGGCGATGCCCAGCTCGAGTCACTGTCAGGGGCAGGCGAACCTTAGTAATCCTTAATGTTACTGCCCGCTTCCTGTATATGGATTCATCTGGTAGTGTGCGGGTATTCCGTCACTTCCTCGATGCCGCAATGTCTCCTGGGAGCATTTCTCATTGTTCCCAGGAGACATTGCTGAGGTCTGCCGTGAGTTATCGTGGGATTTAGAAAGAACTTACTTCTTTCTAAATCCCACGATAACTCGCATCAGACCTCCGCAATGTCTCCTGGGAACAATGACAAAAGCTCCCAGGAGACATTGCGGCATCGAGGAAGTGACGGAATACCCGCACACTACCAGATGAATCCATATACAGGAAGCGGGCAGTAACATAAAGGATTACTAAGGTACAGTGAATCGAAAAAAAAAAACATGCGGTTTAGTAATTATGCATATGAGCGTATCATTTTTTATTTTTTTTGGTGGGGGAGTGGATCTTGGGTGGGAGTTCCCACACTTTTTTCCGCAGGACTTGACCTCTGGTATGACCAGTTTCTATGTATGACAATAGAAGCTATGTACTCAGTTTATGGATTACAAATTGGTTTGACTTGTCACTGGGTTAGTTTTGCCCTGTAAGAATGCAAACTATGTTTTTTAAAAGCGATAAGGATATCCTGAATGTAAAAAGTCAGGTCAGAGGTTACACATTGCCAAAGGGGTTTTAACTGAGAGTTAAAGAACAAAGAAGGTGCAGTCAGGTATCCCATTAGGTAAAATCTTGACAAGTTTACTTGAATCCTAATTCATGACACCTTGAATAATGCTAGATATCCAATGGCTCTTACTTGACTTGACTGAGTCGAATGTATGACTATCTTGGCTCTAGTCCCATACTTGCCTTTCTCCCAAGCATCACCCTCATGAGAGTCCATTGCCATAGATTTGATAATCTCATATGTGTTGGAAGGGGGTAGAGGGATAGACATCAATATTAAATCCTGTGCAGTTGATATAGACTTGGTCCCATATTTTCTTTTTATTAAATTTACATTCAGAATTCTCCAGTAAGTTACGATGAAAAAGTCCCCTCTATGCGTTTGGTTCTTGTAGGACATTTTAGAGTGCATTTAAAGCCACTATGTAATATTAATATTTTCTTGTTAAATTGATGGATACTATCATATTCATGAGATAATCTGTTCCAAACTAGGTCTGAGACTGCACAGTGCAAATGAGGATAGAGATTGCCGTGTACAGATATAATGGTAGAGATGAAACGTTTTCTAGCCACCTGAAATCCATAAAATGTCAGAGATAGTCACAGGCCACTGACCCCAGCCTACTGATAATTACAAAATACGTTTTTCTTCAGTAAAATATGCAGACTATCCATGTTGTTACTACCTTCAGAAAAATAGCAATCCAACGCTGTCCTCCTGGAGCTGCCATAGTGCTGTTTGCCTCTGATACAGGAGAGGAAGATATAGCAGAGCTTCTTTATGTAAGGAGTATTTTAATGTACAAGTGGTTTCTTGGGGTTTATTTTTTTATTTATTTTTTATTGTATACAAGCACATACTACCGTCATATGAACTTCACTCTACATCCTAATGACTATTTTTGTCCATGATATATTGTAAAATTGGGATGAGCCTTTAAAAAGTTATTATAGTTATCTTTTAAATGTTCCAGCAACACTTTTAGGTCTAAAGCCTCGTACACACGATCAGTTTTCCCGAAAACTGAGAGGAGAGCTTTTGGCCGGGAATCCCGGCCATGTGTATACTCCTCCCAGTTTTTCCGACAGGAAAATTGCCCAAAAACCGCCGGACAAAAAAAGAGAACGGACTTTTGCCCGGCGGATTTGGCAGTTTTCCTATGGGAAAAACTGTGATGGATTCCCGGCCAATGCTCCATCGCAGTTTTCCTGTCGGGAAAAATGTCCGTGTGTAGGGGAAAGACTGAACTGAACAGGTTCTTGGCTCCCCCCTCGGGATTTCCAATGGGAACTTTTCCTGTCGGAAATCCCATACGTGTGTACGAGGCATTATACTTACTTGTAACTGCTCCTTTGGGGTCTTTGCTCTGCAGCCCACTGGGAGTGCAGGACTATCTGTAGATGCTACTGGAGGGAGAAGCATTAAAGAAAATCTGTTGCTTTGGTCTGCATTAGCAAAGCACAAGTTCACCTGAAGTTTACCATAAAGCAGAGTCAAAAACAAAGGGATTACACTTGTTAAAGTCTGTTATGAGCTTCTTAATGCAGCTACTTTACCTGAATTAACTGTTGTTCAAATAATTGCTCTTGTGTATTAAGTAGCACACAGTAGCAAACACGTAAATTTAATTATATAATGTAAAAGCAGATTTGGGCTCATGCAGGTACAAAAATTCCTCCAGAGTAAAATTTCCAGAAGTTTTCTGCAGGCGTTGTGTACAGCCAGCCATATAACTGAATGGCTGTGGACAGCCATGCTCAGGTAAATTGGGCATTGTGGAAGATATACTATATTACCAAAAGTATTGAGACGCCTGCCTTTACACGCACATAAACGTTAATGGCATCCCAATCTTAAACCCTGTACACATGTTCGGACCTTTGTCCGACCAAAATCACATCGAAATACCGACGGAATTCCATTGGAGTAAAAGAGAACATGTTCTCTATCTAAACTCCAAAGGAATTCATCGGAATTTCCGATGGAAATAATCCGATGGGGCATACACACAGATGGAATTTCCGATGGGAAAAGTCCATCAGAAATTCCAAGTAGGTGTACGGGGCATAAGTCCGTAGGTTTTTTTTATTGAGTTGGCCCACCCTTTGCAGCTATAATAGCTTCAACTATTGTGGGAAGGCTGTCCACAAGGTTTAGGAGTGTGTTTATGGGAATGTTTGACCATTCTTCCAGAAGTGCATTTGTGAGGTCAGGCACTGATGTGGACGAGATGACCTGGCTCACAGTCTCCGCTCCATTTCATCCCAAAGGTGTTCTATCGGGTTGAGGTTAGGACTCTGTACAGGCCAGTCAAGTTCCTCCACCCCAAACTAACTCATCCATGTCTTTATGGACCTTGTTTGTGCAGTGGTGCGCAGCCACGTTTGAACAGGAAACTGTTCCCACAAAGTTGGGAGCATAAAATTGTCCACAATGTCTTGGTATACTGACGCCTTAAGGGCGTTAAAGGCCATAAGGGCCAAGCCCAACCCTTGAAAAACAACCCCACACCGTAACCCACCCCGTTCCACCAAATGATTGACCAGCGCACAAAGCAAGGTCCATAAAGACATGGATGAGCGAGTTTGAGGTGGTGAAACTTGGCTGGCCTGCACAAGTTCTGAATCCTGACCTCAACCTGATAGAACACCTTTGGGATGAATTAGAGCGGAGACTGCAATCCAGGCCTTCTTGCCCACATCAGTGTCTGACCTCAGAAATGCGCTTCTGGAAGAGTGGTCAAACATTCCCATAGACAAACTCCTAAACCTTGTGGACAGCCTTCTCAGAAGAGTTGAAGCTGTTATAGCTGCAAAGTGCGGGCCAACACAATATTAAACCCTACGGACTTATGCCCTGTACACACGATCAGTTCATCCGATGAAAACGGACTGATAGATTTTTTCATCAGATACCTGATGAAGCTGACTTTCATCAGTCGTGCCTACACACCATCGGTTAAAAAAACGATCGTGTCAGAACGCGGTGACGTAAAACACAATGACGTGCTGAGAAAAATGAAGTTCAATGCTTCCAAGCATGCGTCGACTTGATTCTGAGCATGTGTGGATTTTAAACCGATGGACGTGCCCACAGACGATCGTTTTTTTCTATCGGTTTTTTAACCATCAGATAATTTTAAAACAAGTTTCTAGTTTTTTAACCGATGAATAAAAAAACGATGGGGCCCACACACGATCGGTTCGTCTGATGAAAACGGTCCATCAGACCGTTTTCATCGGACAAACCGATCGTGTGTACGCGGCATAAGACTGGGATGCCATTAAAGTTCATGTAAAGGCAGGCATCCCAATACTTTTTTTAGTAATATAATGTGTGTGTATGTGTATACATATATTGTGAGGGGTTAGCTCGGTAGCGGGGTGTGTGACCCCTTGGATGGGTTCACCACACACTGAATTTCTACAGACTGGCAGTCGAAGACGGTTGAAAACAAAGTTTCTGGTTTATTTTTCCATCTTGCTGGAAAACAATTGCAAGCATCCAAACAGCATAAACAAAATCAAACATAAAATAAATCCTAGCCACTCTGGGTGTCTACCTTCCACACAGGAACCTATCTATGAAGTCTAACACAGCCTACTGCTGGGTAGACAGTGCTGGTCATACAGCACAAAACAATAGTCTTTTGATTTTTATCACACAGAAAAATCAATCCTCTTCTCACCTTCACACAAGGCTTTCTGGCACTGCTCTCCTACTCACACAGACTCAGGATGTTGCAGCCAATTAGTGGTAATCCTTTGGACTTCTTATAGAGGCCTTTAATTGCCTCACTCTGAACAGCTGGAGTCTTCCAACGACCCTTAGCCTTCCTGGCTATTTCTGCAGCCGACGCCAAATAATGATTGGTGTATTGTCTAAAGAAGGCAGAAATGTATGTTTCGTCTGTGACAACACCCACAGATTTACCTGACTTCCTGTCACAATATATATATATATATATATATATATATATATATATATATGTGTGTGTGTTTGTTTATGAAGTCAAGCCATACATAATACATTTTATTTCGTTCTTCGATTTCCCCCCCCATCTACACATTTAAGGGGCATGGGGGTAGGAGCTATTTTATTCTGACAGTGAGGAGGCTTCCCCGCCATCAGAAAACACTCATCAGGACTGATTGAGCTACAATTTTCCAACAGGCCGATTGTATAGAAACCAATCGATAGATTGACTTTTGTATAACCAATCTCCCAAAACTCAGGCCGGCTCAACCCGAACTGGACAAATTTCGATCCATCTATGGCCAGCTGTTTACACAAATAAAGAAAAGTGCATAGGAGAAATGTACGAAGTATAAATGGCCTTGCATATAACACAGGTCTAAATGAGCGTGGCAGATAATAGTATACAAGGAGGCGCTTTCTCTGAAGAGTTTTCTGAGAACGCCTGAGGGCATACAGTGGAATTGAGATAACGTGTGAAAGGATTAACTTTATTAGATAAAAAATAATTACTGATTGTTCACACTGTGGTAGCGCTGGGAAGAGAGAACTGAAGCCATTTTTCCAGACAAGCACTTTAATCCACTGACAGCCCCGGAGCCCATGGCAAAATTTCCTCGCTCTCCCATTGGCTTCTACATTTCAAACATCCTCACACCGGAATAGGCCCGCAATGGCTCTGTTACATCTCTTTTGTCTGACCTACATTTAAATGTTTTGGCGCTGGCAGCGGTTAGACAGAAAAAAAAAAAACATCATGAGAATTGGCGTGCCGTACACTCATCTCCCTTGGGAAAGAAGGAATGCCAGAGTCATCATATTGGGCGATTTTGTACTGAATATCCCACAAACCACAGGCCTAATTAACTCTTGTAGACGCAGGTGCTGTTTTCTGTCTAATGAATAATCAATCACAGAAATCTATTGACTAACAGACAGAAAACGAAAGAATCCTCCTCTCTATATGTTTGTATTGCAGCCTCCTTGTAGTACATAGAGGAAATCGCCCCGGGCACTCTCAGTTCTGTCACTTTGTGAGAAATATACTAATCCAACCAGACTGAGAAATTGAAAAATGTGATCATGCAAGAATGGAATACGTACATACAGACATAAATAACAAGCAGCTTTAGGATCAGAGAGTTCCAACAGTCCTGAATTTGGGTGGGAAAGGGACTTATATAGAGTATATACATAGGGCCGGATTCAGAAAAGAGATACGACGGTGTATCTCCTGATACGCCGTCGTATCTCTGAGTGCGGTCGGTCGTATCTATGCGCCTGATTCAGAGAATCAGTTACGCATAGATATCTAGAAAATTTAAATAAAACACGCCCCCAACATCCCCATTTGTATTAGGCGGGCTTACACCGCAACACATACGTTACGCCGCCGTAACTAAGGGCGCAAGTTCTTTCTGAATACAGAACTTGCGCCCAAAGTATTTTTTGAACGGCACATGCGCCGTCCGTAAAATATCCCAGTGTGCATTGCTCCAAATTACGCTGCAAGGACGTATTGGATTCGACGTGAACGTAAATTACGTACAGCCGTATTCGCAAACGACTTACGCAAACGACGTATCAGAGATACGTTACGCCGGAAGAAAGATGCGCTCATCTTTCTGAATCCGGCCCATAGTATGAGCTATGTGCTATGTATTATGAGCATGTGATATATAAATGGCAGGACCTTATCCATAGTGGAAAGGGATGCAAATTCTACTCTATGTTATTGATCAATTTTCTATTATAATGCTTAGGAAATAGGCATTGTATAGCTGAACTATGAGCACAAAAACTTTCAAATACAATTACTCCTTAAAGCGGGAGTTCACCCATTTAAAAAAAAAAATAAAATCTCCCCTTAGCTTCCTGCTCGTTCGGTCTAGGGGAATCGGCTATTTATATTAAAATATGATCCGTACTTACCCGTTTTCGAGCTTCATCTTCTTCCGTCGCTTCCGGGTATGGGTCTTCGGGAGCGGGCGTTCCTTCTTGAGTGACAGCCTTCCGAGAGGCTTCCGACGGTCGCATCCATCGCGTCACTCGTAGCCGAAAGAAGCCGAACGTCGGTGCGGCTCTATACTGCGCCTGCGCACCGACGTTCGGCTTCTTTCGGAAAATCGTGACGCGATGGATGCGACCGTCGGAAGCCTCTCGGAAGACTGTCAATCAAGAAGGAACGCCCATTCCCGAAGCCCATACCCGGAAGCGACGGAGAGGATGCGTCTCGTAAACGGGTAAGTACTGCACATATTTTAAAATAAATAGCCGATTCCCCTAGTAATAACGAGCAGGAATCTAAGGGGGAAAAGTGCCCTCTAAGGGTGAACCCCCGCTTTAATAACCAAAAGTCTATACAGTACATTCATTGTGTGTGCACAACATTTCTTTACAAACCCAGATATTAACTTGTAAAAGCAACAGTGACATAAGAAGTTTGTGCAGTAAGTAAAGCTATGGCAGGCCCCACCCACTACAGATGGCCTTCGGAAAACTATAGGAGGGGGCGGAGACAAGACCAGTCACCCTGCACAAGGAGAGAGAGCAGCGGTGACAGGTCTTTATTACTCCTGCACACAATTTTTAATACAGTACTGGATCACTGCACAGATCTGGAAGAAATACACAAAGCACACCAAGATTAGTAAAAATACATACGGCTCATGAATTTAACCACTTCAATACCAGGCATTTTCACCCCCTTCCTGCCCAAGCCATTTTTCAGCTTTCAGCACTGTCACATTTTGAATGACAATTGCGCGGTCATGCAACACTGTACCCAAATTAAATTTTAATAATTCTTTCCCCACAAATAGAGCTTTCTTTTGGTGGTATTTGATCACCTCTGCAGTTTTTTTTTGCGTTATAAACAAAATAAGAGCGACAATTTTGAAAGAAAAGCAATATTTTCACAGGGTTCACGTCAGTGATCCAGAAATTTGACAGACAGCTAGTATTTTCATGAAAAGGTCAGCAATGGCTGATAGATTCACTAGTATTATCTATTACCTGCCGTCCTTATTCAGGCAGGTATCCTATTATAAATGTTAGTGCCCTCAATAGCACCTTCCACTTACATTTCACAGTTCACCCCTGTACCTCGAGGAGCAGCTCAATATATATATAAGTACTGTATAATAATATATACGCGTTTTTTTAATTATTTTGGCGCGGGATCAACTTCACTTTATTTTCAGCAATGGCTGTTACCATATTTTTCTGAGCATAAGTTTCCTTAAAAGCAGACCTAAAGTAAAAAATTTACCTTAGGTCCACCACTGTAAGTTGCTGCTGCCAAAAAAAAAAAAAAAGATGGCAGCTGGATACCACCCACGCCCAAAATATTTAATCTATTTCCTGGAGAAGGGTCTCTGCCCCCAAACTGCTTTCAATAATGCTTTCATTATGTAACAGCAAAGGGGTAGGTTCCAGCTGCTTAAAGCGGAGGTCCACACAAAAAGTGAACCTCCGCTTTTCGGAACCCTCCCCCCTCTGGTGTCACATTTGGCACCTTTCAGGGGGGAGGGGGGTGCAGATACCTGTATAATACAGGTATTTGCATCCACTTCTGGGAATAGAATCCCGCAGGAGTCACGCCCCTTCGCGTCACCCCCCGCTGTCTTCTGGGAAACACACTGGTCCCAGGAGACAGCAGGGACCAGTGAGGGCACGCCGCGCGACTCTCGCATGCGCAGTAGGGAATCGGGCAGTGAAGACGCAACACTTCCTCCTTCAAATCATCATATCCCTGTTTCTTGGCCTCCTCATGTCATCATACTATGGGCTAGCTCTGCCCCTAGACCCCACCATAGGACTACCTCAGAAAATTTGACCCATGCCCCAATAATGGTGTTTTTCTTTGTCCTCGTTTCAGATCTTCCTCTGATTGGAAGACATTTTCAAGGCTGCTGTCTAGATTTCAAACACAACATTAATGGACATTATGTAGTAGATGTCTCATCCAGGTCCTATTCTTCTCATTTTGGTCAGCCGTTTCTGAATTAATTGCGTGTTTAGCATTTATCTGGACAGGAAGTATTTTTTTTTGTTTTTTTATCCCTCTCATAGTTCTGGTGGCTAGCTACATTCCATAGTATGCAGTTATGAGTGGGGCAAAAATAAGGAAAATACTTCCCAACGTTTTCCTTTTTCTTGGCCAATCCTCATGTCAGCATCAATTCCCTGCCTTTTTAGCCTGTTGTGAGAACATGGCCCAGATTCACATATAATTACGTTGCTCCTGGGCAGCGTAACGTATGTGATTTACGTTACACCGCCGCAGGTTTACAGCGTTAGTGCCTGATTCTCAGAACACTTACCTGTAAACTTGCGGCGGTGTATCGTAAAAGCGCTCGGTGCAAGCCCGCCCAATTCAAATGGAGCGGGCACCATTTACATTAGGCGCGTTCCCGCGCCGAGCGTACTGCGCATGCTCCGTCGGGTAAATTACCCGACGTGCATTGCGCTAAATGACGTCGCACCGACGTCATTTGCTTAGACGTTAACGTAAATGGCGTCCAGCGCCATTCACGGACGTCTTACGCAAACGACGTCGATTTTTTTAAATTTCGACGTGGGAACGACGGCCATACTTAACATTGGCTGCGCCTCATAGACCCAGGGGCAAATTTACGCGTCGCAAAGGCTACGGAAACATCGTAAATTCTCTGCGTCGAGCGCGCGTACGTTCGGGAATCGTCGTAATTTGCTAATTGACATAAGCGACGGGGAAAACGACGTCGGCGACACCTAGCGGCGGGAAAAAAAAATTGCATTTAAGATCTGACAGCGTAAGAGCCTTACGCCTGTCAGATCTAATGGGTATCTATGCGTAACTGATTCTAAGAATAGTCGCATAGATACCCGGGGCCAGATTAGGACTTACGATGGCGCAAATGGTGTTGCGCCGTCGTAGCGCCTTTGAGAATCTGGGCCTTTGTGTATCAAACTCAGTTATAGAGGGTTGGATCAAATTTATAGACTAGTGAGGTGGTCCTACAGAGGCTCAGGGGGCAGAGCTGACCAGAAGCATGTTGAATAATAATATAGCATGAATGAAAGCTGCTCCAGGTGATCGCTCCCAAGTTGCAGAGTTGTGCAAGTCTTTAGCAGATTATTTTTTGGCTCGCCAGTCATACTTCAGAAGACAATAGATACACCGATTACCTGCACTCTGTCTCAGACTTTATTGATGATTCACATTAAAATCATCACATCATGGGGTACAGCAGGAAAAGCCAAGATTGACACGTTTCACGCTCTGACAGCGCTTAGTTATAATGTAAAACGCATCAATATTGCCTTGTCCTGCTGTAACACATGATGTGATGATTTTAATGGGGTTGTAAAGGTAAAAGTTTTATCACCTTAATGCATTCTATGCATTAAGGTGAAAAAACATCTGTGGATTAGCGCCCCCCCCCCGAGCCCCCTGTTTACTTACCTGACCCCTTAAAAAGTCCCGTGCCGTGAACATGCAGGCTTCTCAGCCAGCTTTTCGGCTCATTCATTGGTTGATTGAAAGCAGTGCAGCCATTGGCTCGCGCTGCTGTCAATCACATCCAATGATGCCGCGCCCCGGGAGGGGGGGGGGCGAGTGATACAGTGAATGGTTATAGCCATTGGCTGTATCACTGGGGCGCACCCGCATGAACTAACAAATAAAGCTCGCTCGCTTGCATGAAGGTGGTTAGTTCTTGCGGGGAGGAGCCGAGACAGTCGCCGAGGGACCCCAGAAGACCAGGTTCAGGGCCACTCTGTGCAAAACGAGCTGCACAGTGGAGGTAAGTAGAACATGTTTGTTATTTAAAAAATGATCTTTAGTGTTCCTTTAATGTGAAGCATCAAAAAAATCTGAGACAGAGTGAATTTAATCCGTGTATCCCTTAGAAGCATGTTGACATGAGGATTGGCGAGGAAAGGAAAATGAAGGCAAGTGTTGGTAAACAATTTTCAATTTTGTTGTTGCTTTAATCAGACTTCTTATTAGAGGGTGGATATATATATATTCATTCTCCATGATCCCACTGTATATAGGATTGTAGCCACCCTTAACTGCTCACTCCCAAGATGGAATATGGACTATGAGATTTGTAGTCTGCATAGAGCAGTGCAAATTGCTACATCTAACTTGCACTGCTTGAATGAATGAATGAATGAAAAACTTATATAGCGCGGCATGTCGGCATGGGCGATGTCAGGAGAAAGAGATGTCAGGAGAAAGAGAGGGTTTATGAGCTCACAGAAGACGTTATAAAGAGGCATTACGATAAAAAGCCTTCTTGACGGGTCCCCACAGTGTCTTTTCACCCATGCTCCAGTGGTCCAGTGGTCTAAGGTACTAAAGTCATTAAAAGAGAAGTATGGCTTCTTTTAAAAAAAATTAAAAAAATTATACTCTCTTAGGGGGATGCAGCATCACTCTGATGCTGCATCTGTCCCCCACTGCTTCTGAAGCCTCATACACACGACCGAGGAACTTGACGGGCGAAACACATCGTTTTCCTCGTCGAGTTCCTTGTTAGGCTGTCGAGGAACTCGTCAAGGCAAGTTTCTCCATTCCCGTCGAGGAAATAGAGAACTTGCTCTCTTTTTGGCTCGTCGAGTTTCTCGACAGTTTCCTCGACAAAAATGTACACACGACCAGTTTCCTCGGCAAAAAAATATCTCCCAGCAAGTTTCTTGCTGGTTTTTGCCGGTCGTGTGTATGAGGCTTTAGACTGAGAACTGAGCGATCAGAGACCAATGATCACTCAGTTTTCAGTCTTCAGTGAGCAGAGAGTCAATGACTGCCAGTGCTCACCAGAGCGCTGGGCTATAGATGGGGGCGGAAGTGGCTGATTTAGCCTCTCAGTGTCTGGCTGAGAGGCTGAGCCAGCTGCCAGTCCAGGGATCCCAAAAACAGTTGATAGTAGTGCAGAACAAACTGCACTCCTATGATCCATAGGAACGTAGGGGAGCACCATCTGCCCAGGGAAGCAGATGATTTACTCTCCCCATGACTAAACGAGCAGTTAAGCCTTGTAGTACAGGTCCAGCCCCACTGCAAGTGAGTTTTCTTTTACATTTCCTTGGGTTCTGCCTTTAAAGCCCATAAGGTGGCTGAATTATGTTAAACCTGAAAGTATATGAAAATAGCTGGACACAATTTTTTATTTATTTATTGTTCTTACAATAAAATCTTGTTTCTTGAGGGACACAGGGTTGAATTAATTCAGAGACTTATGGGTTATGCTGCTGCCATACATATCTGAATTACTTAATTCCTATGTCTCTCAATGGACAGGAAATAAAATAAGATTTTTGTTCTTATCATAAAATCTTTTTCCTGAGGTCCATTGAGAGACACAGGGATGAAGTAATTTCTAGACGTATGGCAGCCGCAAAACCCAAAACATATTTAATCCATGTCCCTCAATGGCCAATAGAGATAGTTATTTTGCCTTTGCACACTAATTACATAGCAAGGTTTTCAATGTGGAGCTATTTTCCTTTTCTTTTTAGTATAATCATATCTCATAACTCTGTGCCAAGAAGAGAGCATCTATGGACTGTGTGTTTGTTACAAGACATCAGCTGATGCAGCTTGTGTACTTTAAATCTATGTTAAAAATAAGTTTTTCTTCACATTGCAGAGTGTCAGCTGCTCCAGACTTGGACTCTGTGTACTGTACTGTCAGAGAGAATAGATGACTTGTGCAGGCAGCTTATGTCCAGGTGTCCGCTTGAGTAACACTGGCAGGAATAGAATGCACTCTGTTTGGAGACACATTTTAAACGTGGCTTTATTTACTAAATGATGACTGTGAGAGGGACCTGTGTCTCTGACATAACAAAGAGCTCATTGCGTCACACTTTATAAAGATCAACCAACTATAGATGGGTTCATAGGCGTGCGCACATAGGGTGTAAGGTGTGCCTGGGCACACCCTGATCACCCTGTACTGTGCAGATTCCTCCTGCTGCCTGGCTGCAGAGAAAGGGACTGGGGAATCTCTGTCCTCAGTCCCTTTCTCTGTCTCAAAAGTTAGACATCAGGGGTCTGTTTAGACCCCTGATATTTCACCAAAGCCCCTCAACAGGGCTCCTAAAAATATATATATATATATATATATATATATATATATATATATATATATATATATATATATATATATATATATATATATATACACAGTATATATATTTAAAAAAAAAATAATAAAAATAAATAGTAAAAAAATAATAATAATAATACAAATAAAGACACTGACACCAATCTCTGCCCTGCTGACAAAGCCCTACTGACTTGCCCACTGCCATATACGGTATATTACACACGCATGTGTGTTTGAGCTTTGGTGTGCACACCCTAATTACACCTATGGATGGGTTCATAAACAGCTACAGGGACTGCCTGCCCTTAAAATGACTATTGATGCAATCCAATGTAACAATTTCTCTTGATTTGTTAAAGTGCATCTAAAGTCAAAACTTTAAGCTTTGGATGTAGTAGTCAATGGTAAAGCTGATCATAGATGGTTCAAAATATGGCCAGTTCAGCAGGGACCAGCCTAATTTCGATCCACCTATGGTCACTCCCATTCATGAGACGTTGATCTAATGATCAACTGCTTACAAACAGGCCTGTTGGAAAACTTTATTTGTATTTATTTTTTAACAAACAGAGGTGCTTTATTTAAATAATTACAGTTTACAGCATATATAAAGAAACAGGTTGGTGTCATTACCATGTTAAACAAGAATGATACATATATAACACAGCATAGAGAACCAACAAAAAACAATCTTAGGAACTCTACAGACCAAAATTAGTTCAAAAGATAAATCAGATAAATATTGCATATTATAGTGTCTCCAAATGGAACCTCCAGTATCATACAATAGAGTACTTCCGGCACCAGGTTATAACCCCCTACTTGTGGGAACTCAGGTCAATGTCCAGGGGGACCACACTTTTTCAAATTTCATATGGCAACCCCTATTCAAATGGGTCATTTTATACAAGGGCAGGGCTGCGTTTACCATAGCCTCCCAGGCATACACAGCAGGTTGATCTGAGGACGACCATTTCATTCGAATTTCCTTTTTGGCATAATATAGGAGGTACGCTATGAGGAGCTTAGAGTGATGAGAGTGCTAGTTATCATCAGGGATGCCCAGTAGAGCTAAAGAGGGAGTAGGTGTTAGGTTAAGTTGTAACCAAGGGTTAATTTTATCAAAAACCGCCTTCCAGTATGACATTATGGAAGGGCATTCCCAGATCATATGTACCGTATGTATGAACTCGGTTGGAGTTTACAGAGAGGACAGATGGAATCTCGTTCAGGAAACATTCTCTGCAACCTTTCAGGAGTATAATAGACCCAGTGGAGAATATTAACTAGAATTTTTTTATCTCGGGAGGAAATTACAAGCTTGGGGCCTTGCTCTAGGCCAGGCATGTCCAAAGTCCGGCACGTGTTCCAGTATAATACGGCCCCACTGGTAATTTGGATATATATATATATCTTTTGTGGCCCCAACAAATCCCTGAACGCGGAGCTCAGAGATTCATTGAGGTGGTCACAAAAGATATATACCTTATGTATCATTCAGTTCTGGCAGCCTTGGAGAGGACTGGGAGGGGTCGAGACGAGTGCCGTCAGATTGCATACAGGAATCTCCTGTTTACTCGTGGCCTCTGTAATAGGATGTCCCGTCTCCTGGACTGGCATTGGATGACTGTTCTATCTATCATAGGAGGCGAGATTTTGTATTAAAGAGGCCGCCGAGTAAACAGGAGATTCTCCTGTATCTAATCTGTTGGTGCTCGTCCCGCCCCCTCCCTATCCCCTCCGAGACTGCAGATGGGCATGGATCAGGCTGCACTGATGGCAATGGTGAGGCTGCATTCATGTCAATGGTGAGGCTGCATTTATGTCAATGGTGAGGCTGCATTCATGTCAATGGTAAAACTGCATTTAGGGCAATGGTGAGGCTGCATATACAGTGTATGTCGTTTTTTTAAATTCTTCTTCTAAATACCCTTTTCCCCTTGCTGATCAGCGGTCACGTGATCTCCTTCTCTGATGTATGCACTACAGAGGGAGGGGCTGAGATCTCCCTGCTGGGTGGTCACGTGACCACAGATCTGCAAAGTGAAATAAGGCATTTCGAAGAATTAAAAAAAAACACATACACTGTATAGTACATTTTGTCCTAACAGCGGGGCTGGCAGCAATTGTAAGCAGTAAATTTACTGCTGCTCAGAACAGCAATAGAAGGGGAGGGGTGGCTTACACACAGGAGCTGACAGGGAGAGGGGGAGGGGAGAGAGGAGTGCGGGGGGGATGACGGAGGCACATAATCTGGCCACAGTAATCAAGGCTCAGCAGCAAAAAGCCTTCCGGAATTCATTTGTCAACATGATATGCCTTATTAATTTGGCTCAAATGTGAGTGACCGTTTTTAGTTTTATTAAATAAAAGTTTTAAACAATATCACACTATTTGGGATTCCTTTCTCCTGCATATGGGCTAATACTGGAAGCATTACCAGGAGTACATTGGGACGAGATAACGCCAGAGTGGCGCACAGTGGCATACACTGTGAACATCTGGTGAGTGCAAGCTTTTCAAGAGAACGGATTGCTGTGGTCACCATTTTGGAACACACCAACGGTCATGTCACTGGGCACTGAGCACGCATCTCAATATTCAGCACTTGTGTTAACAAGATTATATCGATTCGTACATACATATGGACTTTTAATTTTTTAATTTGCAATTTTTTGCACGTTTGTCATTGCACCTTATTGAACTTTAACATTTTTTTGTACACAGTGTTCTTAATCTTCATATATTTTTTGCTAATTTGCACATAATCCTTTTCCAGGACAGCACATAATATTTGCACAGGCACCATTGCACTTTGCACAGGCGCTATCATAGTGTTGCATGGTTTGTTGCCATTAACTAGTATTTATATTTATTCATGTTCACCATTGCACTTTATGACCAAGTCATTTAAGGTCCAGGAATTATAAATATCGCCACTCCTACACTTTAAATCAATACTCAATTACTCCACTTAGGTGGATTAATTATGTAGAGGCAGCAGTTTATTTATTCACTGTAGGGCGCAAATCCCCATCTTTGTTTTTTCTACTGGCTTTTTTTTTCTACTGTTTTTTCTATTGGCATTTTAGTTTCATTGCGCGAATTCATCTATACATTTCAATATAAAGGTCATGACACCCTCAAATTGGTTCGCAGAAAGCAATTTGAACTGTGAAGTCAAATGGAATCGAATCACATAGGTCTGAACACCCATGCGATCCAATTCCAGTGCGGACAAAAAAAATGGTCCTGCACCATTTTGCTGCGAATGTGTTGCCATTTCAGCCATACAAACTGTATGGCTGAATTTGCATTGCCCAGCGGTGCAAATCACATGCGATGTCTGGCATCGCAAACGTGTGAACCCAGCCTGAATCTTTAGTGAGAAATCAAGTTTTAAATCCTTATAATTGTTTGATTCCAAGATATTTGTGCTGGTGTAATGATTAAGCATCTGGATTTAAAAGAATTATAAATCTATGCGACCCTTAAATTGGCCATACACCTGTAGCATTTTATTTGAACATTTGTACCGAAATTCTAAAAAATTTGTTTCCATCATTGAGTCAACTAATTCAGTTTGAAAGCCACAAAAATTTCATCCAGACCTGCTATTTGAATGTAATCTCAGAAGCATTAATAATTTTTAAGAGTTTCTTATAATATAGTAGGAGGAGGATCCGAGGATACTCACTCACTAATATACATTTAGATTAAAGGAACACTAAAGATGACATTTTTTTTTAAATAACAAACATGTTATACTTACCACCACTGTGCAGCTCGTTTTGCACAGAGTGGCTCCGAATCTGGTCTTCTGGGGTCCCTCTGCAGCTCCTCCCCGCAAGAACTAACCACCTCCATGTGAGCGAGCTTTCATGGTGGTTAGTTCTTGTGGGTGTGCTCCAGTGATACAGCCGGTGGCTATAGCCGCTTACTGTATCACTCGGCCCCCCCCGCGCGCTGCGTCATTGGATGTGATTAACAGCAACGTGAGCCAATGGCTGCGCTGCTTTCAATCAACCAATGAATGAGCCGAGAAGCCGGCCGAGAAGTCTGCGCATTCACGGAGCGGGGCTTTCGAGGGGTCAGGTAAGTAAAGGGGGGCTCGGGGGGGTCGCTAATCCACAGATGTTTTTTCACCTTAATGCATAGAATGCATTAGGGTGAAAAAACTTTTACCTTTACAACCCCTTTAAAGTAGATAGAATGAAGGGAAGGGGTAAGGACCTATATGGTACAGAATAACAGGCGGGGTGGGGTTGGTGGGGGTGTTAAAAACTAGTCCTATTCTTTGAAAAATTTAAGATGAGTATATGCTATAGGATAGGTCCCTTCTTGTGTTTTTTTTTTATGTTTTGTATATTTGTTTTTACAAAAGTATGTAAGGTTTTATAAAAAAAAAAAAAAGCATTGATCATATATTGTTTGTGCCTAGAACATGCACATTACAATATGTATTTTTCCCTTAGGAACACCACACTAGAATTTAATTCATTAGAGAACAACTTTATATCCTGCTTCTTTAAATTTTCTTGTTACATAAAGAACATCAATTTGACCTCAAAAACATTAGAAAATCTTGGACACTAAGCTAAGCGTCCTTTACCCCACCATTTGTTTTAAGCCTCGTACACACGACCGAGGAACTCGACGGGCGAAACACATCGTTTTCCTCGTCGAGTTCCTTGTTAGGCTGTCGAGGAACTCGACAAGGCAAGTTTCTCCATTCCCGTCGAAGAAAAAGACATGCTCTCTTTTTGGCTCGACGGGATCCTCGACAGTTTCCTCGTCGAAAAATGTACACACGACCGGTTTCCTCTGCAAAAAAAAAATCACAGCAAGTTTCTTGCTGGTTTTTGCCGAGAAACTCGGTCGTGTGTATGAGGCCTTACATGTTTAGGGAGACACTCACGATAATAAGGCCAAACCAGGGTAATTTATAAAAGTATCTGTGGCTCACGCATGCGTTTGCAAATGCGTGTGGACAAAACCCCTGTTTTTAACGCATACTGTTAGACAGGTTAATTTGGTTGTTCTGCAGGCTGGTCGGTAAGGAGGCCTGGTTTATTCCTGGGCATTCCCCAGGTTTTGTTGTTATCTAATTTAATAAAGTAAGCCGATGTCCCGCTGTGATGACAGGCGACGCTTTGAGGAGTAATAGACAAACGTCTCTTAAAGCGGGAGTTCACCCATTTGTTTGTTTTTTGCCCTTTTCCCCTTAGATTCCTGCTCATTTTGTCTAGGGGAATCGGCTAGTTGTTTTAAAATATGAGCAGTACTTACCCGTTTTCGAGATGCATCTTCTCCGTCGCTTCCGGGGTATGGGTCTTCGGGAGCGGGCGTTCCTTCTTGATTGACAGTCTTCCAAGAGGCTTCCGACAGTCGCATCCATCGCGTCACTAGTAGCCGAAAGAAGCCGAACGTCGGTGCGGCTCTATACTGCGCCTGCGCACCGACGTTCGGCTTCTTTCGGAAAATCGTGACGCGATGGATGCGACCGTCGGAAGCCTCTCGGAAGACTTTTAATCAAAATAGGAACGCCCAGTCCCGCAGCCCATACCCGGAAGCGACGGAGAAGATGCATCTCGTAAACCGTAAGTACTGCTCATATTTTAAAACATCTAGCCGATTCTCCTAGACAAAACGAGCATCCATCTAGGGGGAAATAGTGATATATACGGGTGAACCTCCGCTTTAATTGCTCTGGTGATTAATGGTTGCTCGTTGAAAGGGTTAATAGGCCCTGGTGAATAAAGGGAACCCAGACAGTCATTAAGAGAATCTGGGTGCAACAGATTAAAATGACATGCAGGAGAGCCCTCCGATAATCCTTCTCAGACTCCTACAGGATTTACACTCACAGGATATGAAAAAAGGGGAGAGATTTTCTCATTTCAAAATTAATCCATCAGTGGGATTTAGCACGCTTTAATCTATTGCTTTCCCGGCCGGAATAACTTCCAAGTCTTTTTGGCCATTAGCCAGCCCATTGCCGGACAGAGCATCAGGCATCTTCTGTCATCAGATAGCTGTCCTGGTAGCAGACAAGGGATGATGCTCTCTGTTTAAATGAGTTGTGTCACTGACTCATAGTCCCCCCCCCCCCTCTTTAACTTTTGGTTGGATGCTGTTGCTGAGGAGGGCTTTTTTTTTTTTTTTTTTTGTCCATTTCCAGTGTGAGGATTGCATTTTATTCAGGCACACGCCTGTCTTAAGAAGTAAAACAAAGCAGGTCCACTAGTTATTGAGATGCAGAAGCTCCTTCCATCCCACAAGACAGCCCATTCAAGTCACATGTCGGAGGTCTCCACAGAATGGGCTGCAGCTGCTTCCAATCTGCTGTGTAGCATCAGAAGCAGCTGGACCAACCTAGTGCCTGTAAGCCTACAGGGCTCAGAGGAGGAAACCGAAAAGATCTGGGATTCGGACACTATGCTGTCTGAGGAGCTATGGCTGGACAATGACAAGAACTACACCGCTGTCCAAAAGTCCAAGAAGGGCAGGAAGCACCAAGAGCTCCTAGCCCTGGCACTGGGGGTGAAAGTGGGGGGAAGAAGTGCATTGTTGTGGCAGCCTCTCAAACTCTTTGCCTATTCGCAGATCACCTCGCTGGTCCGAAGAGCAGCCCTCACTCAGAATGACAACCACTGCAACTATGAGAAAGCACATAATTTTAAGGTAAGTGCCCAATTTTATTATCTCTCGCTGCCTTCTACTGCTTGCATATCACTAATGGTTAACCCCCCTGTGCTGGAACACGAGCGGCTCGTTACAGCGAGGTCTTTTCGGGCAGGAACAAGCGCTTAATGAACATTTCCATGTAAGAACATCATTTTGCTCCTTTACGGTTATTTAAACAAGCTGAGGCATAAGGCAGATCATCGCCTTTGTCTGGAATTTCTTGTTTAACCACAGTGGCCAACTTTCTTCCTTACTAATGCATCTTGCAGGAAGGAGTTATTGGCAGCCACTGACACAACCACATTAGCTGTGATCTTAACCCGTGAGCTGCCATAGCAACATGGAAAAATGTAAAGGTATGCGTACAGATAGTCCCGATGGTTTTAAAAACAAGGGGGCAGATCCACAAAGATATTACGCCGGCGTATCTATTGATACGCTGCGTAATTTCAAATTTTGCGCGTCGTATCTTTGTTTTGTATCCACAAAACAAGATACGACGGCATCTCGGCTAGATCCGACAGGCGTACGTCTTAGTACGGCGTCGGATCTAAGCTGCAATTTTTCGGCGGCCGCTAGGTGGCGTTTCCGTCGAATTCCGCGTCGAGTATGCAAATTAGCTAGTTACGGCGATCCACGAACGTACGTCCGGCCGGCGCATTGTTTTTGCGTCGTTTGCGTAAGTCGTTCGCGAATAGGAATTTGCGTAGAATGACGTCACCGTCATAAGGATTGGCCGGTTCCGGTTTAATTTCGAGCATGCAAACTGGGATACCCCCACGGACAGGGCATGCGCAGTTAAAAAAAAAATTGTTTACGTCTGGTCACGACGTATTTACATAAAACACGCCCCCAACTTACGGCGCAAATTCTTTGAGGATTCGAAATAAAATAAATAAGTTACGGCGGCGTAGTGTATCTTAGATACGCTGCGCCCGGCGCAAAGGTACGTGGATCTGCCCCAAGATTGCTATATGTCAGTCAACTATTCTGGCTTTTAAAGCTGTCCAGAATGCAAACAATAAAAATTTAAGATTTAATCAGTAGACAACTGATGCAAAGGAAAAAAAATCATTATATAATAATTATATAAATACTTTTTTTTTTTTTATTATTGTTATACAAACTTTTTATAGTGTCAATAGTTTGTATACTGTTGTAGACAGTACAGGTACAATACAACTCAATACAAGGGTCCTGATCATGAGGGCTTACAATCTAAAAGGGATGGTAATATATTTATATACATTACCATCCTTTTTAGATTGTAAGCCCTTATGATCAGGACCAGTGCCGGGACAAGGTCATCCAGCACCCAGGGCAATAGATAGATAGATCCGCTGGTGTGTACAACCCAGCGGATATTTATCCGCGGATATTTTTCGGGCCGATGGTTTTCCAGCGGATCAAAATTTCTTAGCATGCTAAGAAATCGATCCGCTGGAATCCAGTCCAGCGGATTGATCCGATGGTCTGTACAGACTCACCGGATCAATCCGTCCGATTACCTCCCTCGCATACGTCGTAATGATTCGACGCATGCGTGGAAGTCCTTATATTACAGCGTCGCGCACGTCGCCGCGTCATCATCGCGGCGACGGCGCGACACGTCATCGCGGAGGGAATTCCGCGTGGATTTTGATCTGATGGTTAGTACAACCATCAGATCAAAATCCGCCAGAGGATTTATCCGCGGAAACGGTCCTCCGGACCGTTTCCGCGGATAAATCCTCTCGTGTGTACTAGGCCTTAGGGTTAGGGTCAGGGTGCCCCCCATCCCTGCAATAAACCATTGCGCCAGGGGCAGCCATCCCTCCTGCCCACTTCTTGTCCCGGCCCTGATCAGGACCCTTGTATTGAATTGTATTGTACCTGTACTGTCTACAACAGTATACAAACCGTACTGTTGCAGTCAACTATTCTGGCTTTTAAAGCTGTCCAGAATGCAAACAATAAAAATGTAAGATTTATTCAGAGGAAAAAAATCATTATTAATATATTATCATCCCTTTTAGATTGTAAGCCCTTGTGATCGGGACCCTTGTTGTATTGTACCTGTACTGTCTACAACAGTATACAAACCATACTGTTGTAGACAGTACAGGTCTTCATACATAAGTGTGTGTGTGTGTGTATATATATATATATATATATATATATATATATATATATATATATATATATATATATATATATATATATATATATATATATATACCGTGTTTCCCCGAAAATAAGACCTACCCCGAAAATAAGACCTAGCAGGATTTTCGGGGAGGGCTGCAATATAAGCCCTACCCCGAAAATAAGCCCTAGTAAAATGTGTTAAAACATGTTTTACTCCACCTTGGAGGTCTTCTCCTCTCCTCCTGGCTGACACCCCCCCCCCTCCCCAGTGCACGGAGCTGGGCAACGCCAGTGAGACAGCGGCTCCCCCCTCTCCACTTTCTTCCCGCCTGATGCCCGCAGCCCCTCCCTCCTCAGCGCACAGATGCCAGCGGGACACCGTCTCCCCCCTTCTCCACTCTCCTTGCGCCCGACGCCCGCGGCCCCACCCTCCCAGTGCACGGAGCGGGCCAATGCCAGTAAGACAGCGGCTCCCCCCTCCACTTTCTTCCCGCCCGATGCCCGCAGCCCCTCCCTCCTCAGCGCACAGATGCCAGCGGGACACCGTCTCCCCCCTTCTCCACTCTCCTTGCGCCCGACGCCCGCGGCCCCCCCTCCCAGTGCACGGAGCGGGCCAATGTCAGTAAGACAGCGGCTCCCCCCTCTGCTCTCCTCCCCCAGCCCCTTCTTCCTCGGTGCACGGAGCGGACAGATGCCAGCGGGACACCGGCTCCCCCTCCTCCCACCCGACGCCCGCAGCATCCCCTTCCAGTGCACGGAGCGGGCCAACACCAGCGGGGATCCCGGAGCAGAGAAGAGCCCAAGGAGACCATGTCAGCTGAAAGAAAGGTACGGGTAATGCCCACAAAGAAATCACAAAGGGAGACACACTGCACCCCACATTCCTAAAAATGTAACTGTACTGTAATTTTATGAGGATGGATTTTAG
Source organism: Rana temporaria (assembly GCF_905171775.1). Taxonomy (NCBI): domain Eukaryota; kingdom Metazoa; phylum Chordata; class Amphibia; order Anura; family Ranidae; genus Rana; species Rana temporaria. The sequence goes on from NC_053493.1 coordinate 100,277,356, forward strand.
GACGCTTTTTAAATTCTGACCTGACAGGGAGGGGGAGGGGGGGGAAAGACAGGGGACCCACTAGATAAATGACACAGCAGAAGCACTATGCAATCTAATATGATTTAAAGGAACAGGATTTTTTTTTTTTTTTTTTAGGGTTACAACCACATTAAGATCATTGTACATATCGTAAAAAAATAAGACATCCCCCGAAAATAAGCCCTAGTGTGTTTTAGGTTGCCAAAATTAATATAAGACCCGGGCTTATTTTCGGGGAAACACGGTATATATATATATAGAAAGAAGTGATATGTATATATAGAAAGAAGTGATATGTATACTAACTCTCTCACTGGTATTTCTAATAATTTATATACATTTGACATGTGGCTCATATGCTGTAAAACAATAGATTGTACTATTCTGTTGTCAGGAAATGTAAAATGATTGATAAGAGCATCAATGTCACATTGTGATGACAGGGTCATTAGTGGTACATTATGGTGCATTATGTGGTTGACAGCTAATGTACATGGCTTACAGTATGTACCATTATGTAGTATGAGCAATTTATATGAAATGGATTTGGCATGTATAAACTGGATATTTGTATTATGTCAATTAATATGTCCTGTGTAGGCTGAGTAATAATTTCATGTCCAGTGAGTGTTCTTTATATATGGCTTTTGTGACAGCTGCAATTTTTTTTTAACTTTAAGAATATAAATGGATTCATTGTCTAAGCATTGTGACAGCTAGGAGAACCTGTCCATCACCATTAAAGAGCCAATCGGGCAAACAGAATGAAGTTAATGCAGATTCACTAAGCTGCTGAAAAGCTCACTGTTTAGTAATTCATCCCCTAATTCTTTTAAAACAAGTAAAATATGATCATTTTTGGACTTATTTAGTTAAGTATTACAAAAAGCAACAATGATATTTAAAGGGCAGCAAACCAAGTTGTCCAATCAGCGTCTTCTTTTACTGTTCTGTCTTCATACTTGTGTGCTGTTTGGTTTCTATGGGTTGCTGCAGTTAGTACATCATTATTGCTCTTTATACTGCTTTAAATGAACAATTGGCACATCTATAAGACAAAAATGAATGCTAATTGTATACATTGCTAATATATTCCTGGAACACACTTTGCATAGAACTTAATTGAGGACACAAATCATTTGTCTTATATTGCATCTTGTTCAGTTGTCGTCTTCCCCCCTCCGGGAGCCAAGATTCTCTCTAGGGAATTATCAGACCGTTATCTGTCACACAGCTGTTTGAATGTTTGCAGTTTTTTTTTTTTTTTTTGCCTTTTCTGTCTGAGCCACATCTGAATCCATGGGGAAACCAATGATACTTATGAATATTATAATAGTAATATTTTTCAGGTGAAAACATAAAAAAAAACATAATTATATTTGCAGACTTTGTAAAAAGCTTATTGCCTTATGGTTATATAATTATTCTTTTTTTTGTTTTCATGAAAAACTATTTGCATTAGGTACAAAGGCCCAGATTCACAAAGGAGATACGACGGAGTATCTCAGATACTCCGTCGTATCTCTCAGAGTATCTATGCGACTGATTCATAGAATCAGTTACGCATAGATAGCCCTAAGATCCGACAGGTGTAATTGTTTTACACTGTCGGATCTTAGGATGCAGTACCGCGGCCGCCGCTGGGGGGAGTTTGCGTCGTAAACCAGCGTCGGGTATGCAAATTAGGAGTAACGGCGATCCACAACGTTTTTCCGCGTTCGCTACGTCGCCGCTAGTCTAGTTTCCCGTCGCAAAGTTAGTCGTCGTTTTGGGTGCCTTAACTTTACACAGCACATGTATGTGCTGTATAAAGTATGGCCGTCGTTCCCGCGTCGAAATTTAAAAATTCACGTCGTTTGCGTAAGACGTCAGGGAATACGAAAATACGCTACGCACGTCGCCGTTCGAAAAAGTCACGTCGCGCAAAGCACGGTGGGTAATTCAAAAGGGAGCATGCGCAGTAGGTTCGGCGCGGGAGCGCGCCTAATTTAAATGGCACACGCCCCTTTGAATTACGCGGGTTTACGCCGGAGGCCACCGGCGTAGTTTTCATCGCAAGTGCTTTGTGAATCAGGCACTTGCGATGAAAACTTGCAGCGGTGTAACGTATCTATGATACGTTACGCCGCCGCACTTCTACCTGAATCTGGCCCAAAGTACATACAATAAAATAGGTGGCATTTCAAGTACAGAAAAACCTTGGTTTGAGAGTAACTTTTGAGTGTTTTTCAAGACAAGCTAAATTTTGTAATAAATTTTGACTTGATATACAAGCGATGTCTTGATATACAAGTAGCGTCACGTCACAACTGAGTATAAAAGAGAAGAGAGGTGCCTCTAATTGTAGCAATATGGTTACATTTAATGAAGGTACAACATTTAGCAACTCACATGGTTGATGATTAAAACAGGCACATCTAAGTATGTAGACATCCGGGGTAAAGTTGTCAACATAGACCGTCCTCAGCACCGCCGTCGTTGTCATCCCTTCCACGAGCGGTTCAAGCCTCACTTTCAGATCGCTCTACTGTGGGGTAGTCTTCCCAGTCACGGTTACAGACTGTCAGACTGTCAGCAGTGAAAGCCGGCGGTGCGGAGGATTGTCTATGTGGGCAGCTTTACCCTGGATGCCTGCATACTTAGGCCTCGTTCACACGATCGGTTAACCAGAGGACAACGGTCTGAAGGACCGTATTCATCGGTCCAAACCGATCAGCTAGGGGTTCGAATCCCGGTCTCGGCTACATGTGAATTGAGTTTGGTGGTCTCAGCCCGGCTCCCGGTGGGTGTGCTATGCGAGGTAAGCCTGCGATTAGTACGCCCACCCCCCTCCCACAAAAGCCACCACACTTACACGCACTCGAAATTGGGTTAACATGCACGCACTTTGACCACGCGGTCTCTAAAAAGAGAGGCGAAGGACTAACGGGGGTGGTTGAGCGGGCTAGATCCTCTCACTCCCTTATAGGGAGTCCCTCTGCCCCGTTGGGCTCCAAAGCGGAGCAGGTAGGGCGGGCTGTGTTGGAGGACCCCCTCACACACCCACCATTGCCACCCGGGGCATGGAGAAAGGTGGCAGAATGCCTCTGGGGGAGGCCTGCCTTCTCCCAACTACTGCATTCCAGGTTCCTCTTTCAAGTACACGCACAAAATACACTTTTAAAAAAAGAAAAAAAAAAATCGGCGATTAGGGGGTGTGTTTCATTTAAATGAAGCGTGTCCCCGCGCCGAATGAACTGCGCATGCTCCGTTTCAAAATTTCCAGCCGTGCATTGCGCTAAATGACGTTGCAACAACGTCATTTTTTTTTTAACTTGGACGTGAATTACGTCCATCCCGATTCATGAACGACTTACGCAAAAAAAAGAAAATTCTAAATAAACGCGGGAACGACGGCCATACTTAACATGGCAGGTCTAACTATACGCAACAAAATACCAGCTTTAACTATACGCCGGAAAAAGCCGACTAGAGACGCCGTAAAAAAAAAGGGGCCGGCCGGTCGTACGTTCGTGGATCGACGGAAATAGCTAATTTGCATACCCGACGCGGAAAACGACGTGAATGCCATTCAGCGGACGCCGAAGTATTGCATCTTAGATCCGAAAGGCGTACGAGGACGTATACCTGTCGGATCTAACACAGGTGCTGTCGTATCTTGGTTTGAGGATTCAAACCAAAGATACGACGCAGGTAATTTGAAAGTACGCCGGCGTATCAGTAGATACGCCGGCGTACTCGCTCTGAGGATCTGCCCCTATGTATCATTAACAAGTGTCATGCTTAGTTTTATACATTTTTATTAGTATACTGTTTTCTCTATTGTAACATCTCAGTTCTGCGGATCTCCTGCAAACCAGTTGTATCCACTTCCAGTGTACATGCATGTACTACATAAGATGCTGCACTTACTTTTTATTTTGTCTAAAGCTGAACTCCTTCCTAAAAGCATTTTTGACATGTGTACTATAAAAATGTATCACACTAATGAAGTACCGGTATGTCTCGGTGTCTGAGCTGCAGCGTTCTATATAACAATAATTTTTTTATTCACTCCTATACAGTGGAGTTAAAGTAGACTTCCTGCCTAACGGTCCGGCCATGTGATCCAGTTTCCCTGTATCAGTTGGCAGCAGCTGCAAAGATTTCGTGTTATCGCGTGTTAGTAAAAGTTTGGTGAGAGACGATTCGCGCTTTTCAGTCTTCGTGTTTTTCAGTCTGTTACCAGCGTGACGAATGTGCTATCTTCATTACGAACGCTAGTTTTACCAGAACAAGCGCTCCCGTCTCATAACTTGCTTCTGAGCATGCACATTTTTTCCCCCTTGTTAAATCGTACACACGACCGTTTTTCACGACGTGAAATAGAACGACGTGAAAAACGATGATAAAAAATAGCGCAGGTTCAAAATTTTTAATGCCCATTTTTCCCGTAGAGAAAAATGCTCTGGAGTGAACACATGACCATTTTTCACGACCAATTTAAAAGATGGCATTTTTCTCATCATGAAAAACGGTCGTGTGTACGCGGCATAAGAACGTTTGTTAAATTTTCAATTTGAAGGAGCGAGATGTAAAAATTTTCTCAAACAAATGAATTTCTAACCATGTAACTGTCTTTTGGTAATGTACATTCGTTTCAACATTGAGTGTTCAAGTAAACCAAATTGTGAAGTACTTTAATCAAGTCATCGAATGTACAAAGAATTTTAATATAAATGTTTGTACGAGAGTTCATTAGAAAACCTACTAGCCACAATTTCACTTTTTAAATATAAATACCCCTGTAATACACAAGCCTAATGTATTCTAGTAAAGTTAGTCTGTAAACTAAGGTCTGTTTTGTTAGGTTGTTACAACATTTAGACACTTTATAAAATAGAAATTGACTGGGGCCATCTTAAGTGTGGGCATCATGAAGCCAGACTGTATGACTTCCTGGATTTCAGCCTTGCAGATCTCGCACATGCTCAGTGCTGCACAAGCAGGGTAATAGGTTTCAGATCAGGTTTCAGCACCTGTACTGTCCAAGTCACATGATTCTTCGAGACTGGGGAGTGCACAGACTCCTGGAAAGTTACACCCACTACATTCCCAGGAGTCTGTGCGGTGTAGGTTAGGAAGCATTAAGCACCTAGGTGCAGGAAGTGGGAAGATTAATTATTCTGCCTAGCAACAACACTTTGAAGGCATCTAAAAAAAAAAAAAAAAATTCTTAAAGGACTAATGACATTTTTTAAAAACTACTGATGTAATGTTATTTTTATGGGTGGAACTCCACTTTAAACTTTACCAATAAAAACTTTATGTGGTATGTTTGTTCTTTAGCAAGAAACATACATTCCACATTAATAATTATGCTACTAAAATTACTGTGCACTGTAATTTGCATCCAGCATTGATGCTGTTTCTTCTTGCCAGAAGCTGCCATTTTGCTGAAGCCCAGAGCTCCTGAATAGTGGTAAATCTTTAGGCTGCCAGCAGATCGGCCTCTATAAATTCGGCACAGTGCTTTAAAAATAGAGAGCAACTGAGCATGTGCAGAGCAGGGTGACACAGTGTCTTACTGGATTTTAAACAATACAGGCACTTATTGTTTATGTTTTACATAGCTATACCTGCAAAAGAGGCCATCCTGAAGAGGACTTAGGTTTCTGATTATAATTCCACTTTGACCACTTAAGGACCGCCTCCTGCAGATATGCGTTGGCAGAATGGCACGGCTGGGCACAAGCACGTACCTGTACGTCCTCTTTAAGTGCCCAGCCATGGGTGGCGGGCGCCCGCAACCCGGTCCAAAGCTCCGTGACCGCAGGCGCGGGACCCGCGGACCCGATCGCCCCCGTAGTCCCGCAATCGATCCCTGGAGCTGAAGAACGAGGAGAGCTGTGTGTAAACACAGCTTCCCCGTTCTTCACAGTGGCAGCTTCATTGATCGTGTGTTCCCTAATATAGGGAAACACGATCAATGACGTCACACGTCCAGCACTGCACCCCTACAGTTAGAAAAACATATGAGGTCACACATAACCCATACAGCGCCCCCTAGTGGTAAACTCCCAAACTGCAATTGTCATTTTCACAGTAAACAATGCATTTTTATAGCATTTTTTGCTGTGAAAATGACAATGGTCCCAAAAATGTGTCAAAATTGTCCGATGTGTCAGCCATAATGTCGCAGTCACGAAAAAAAAAAACGCTGATCGCCGCCATTAGTAGTAAAAAAAAAAAAAAATGAATAAAAATGCAATAAAACTATCTCCTATTTTGTAAACGCTATAAATTTTGCGCAAACCAATCGATAAACGCTTATTGCGATTTTTTTTACCAAAAATAGGTAGAAGAATACGTAAACTAAACTAAACAGTTTATGCCTAAACTGAGGGAAAAAAAGTGTTTTTATATATTTTTGGGGGATATTTATTATAGCAAAAAGTAAAAAATATTGAATTTTTTTCAAAATTGTCGCTCTATTTTTGTTTATAGAGCAAAAAATAAAAACTGCAGAGGTGATCAAATACCACTAAAAGAAAGCTCTATTTGTGGAAAAAAAGGACACCAATTTTGTTTGGGAGCCACAGAGCCACATCGCAATTGTTAGTTAAAGCGAAGCAGTGCCGAATTGCAAAAACAGGCCAGATCCTTTACCTGCATAAAGGTCCGGGTCTTAAGTGGTTAAAGCAATAGTGGAGCGCGCTTTGTGATTTTTACCTACAGGTAAGCATATAATAGGGCTTACCTGTGTGTAAAATGAATATCTCCTAAAGGTGCACCATTTAGGAGATATTCACCCTGCATGCAGCAGATGACATCACCGACGAATGCGCTCTGAAAGTCCGGTGTATCTTGCCGGAACTTCAGAGCTTCGTGCTGGAACAGAGGGTTCCTGTGCATGTGAGGGAGTGACGTCATCGCGGCTCCTGCCAATCGCACAGCCAGAGCACGAGAACCTAAGAGAAACACCAGGGGTAGATGTCAGCCCTATCAGCAGTGATAGTGCGCCCCGCAAGGGCTTTGTTCTAAGATAAGTATTCCATAATGTGCTAGTATGTGATGCATACTAACACATTTTACAATTGATTTACAGGTGTTGTTGTTTTTTCCCAGCCACGGTCTACAACAGCTTTGGGGAGGGGGGGGGGGGTCAAATCTGCAAAAAGCACTAAAACTGCATAGGTGTGAATGCAGGCTTAGGTCCATAACTCACATGCATACACACATATACTAGGACCAATTTAGACAGGAGCCAACTAACCTACCAGCATGTCTTTTGAGTGTAGGAGGAAACCAGAGTACCCAGAGGAAACCCATGCAAGTACAAGGAGAACATGCAAACTCCATTTAGACAGTGCTCTGGGATACTTGCCAGGGCCCCAGTGCTGCAAGCCGAAGTGCTAAACACCAAGCCGCTGTGCTGATCTTTCAGATTTGTATTTCTTTTTTAGAACACATATGCACTATGGCAGACCTCTATTCTTGAACATTCTCCCCTTTTTAAATGTAGATTAAATCATAAATAAAAGATTTCCGCTCTGAAGCAGCTTTGTGAGTATAACCGCATTGTACATCTAACAATAAATGTCAGACCGTCTTGAGCAATATCACCCTTTGCTGTGTTCATTAAACTTCTCATGAAATGATAAGGTCTGTGTAACATAATATCTTTTGTTTTGCCTGGAAATATCCCAAAGCTGTTACAGTTTACACAGGGTGTAAATAGTTATAACCACGAGTGGAAACAAATCCACCATCCCTTTTCATTACAATATTGATCAATCTGCCTCGAATTAGATTTATTCGTTCCAAACAAGGAATGCCGAGTCATATCTCCTTGTCTTCTGGTCATGTACTGGAAGAAGTACCTGCTGCACATTTGTTTTCTTAAGCCCCATATACAGTCTTCCTGCAGGTTTTTCTCTTCAGGTTTACCAAAACCATCTAATATGAGGTTTCAAACCTTGTACACACAACCGTTTTTCGGGATGTAAAAAATGACCTTTTTTTTAATGTCATTAAGAACGATCGTGTGTGGGCTCCAGAGCACATTTTTCACGACGTAAAAAATGGGCATTTAAAATTTAGAACATGCTCTTATTTTTCACGTCGTTTTTAACCTTGTCGTTTTTAGCATCGTAAAAAAAAATGGTCGAGTGTGGGCTTTAATGACGTGAAAAAAACGTGCATGCTCAGAAGCAAGTTATGAGATGGGAGTGCTTGTTCTGGTAAAACTAGCGTTCGTAATGGAGATAGCACATTTGTCACGCTGTAACAGACTGAAAAGCGCAAATCGTCTCTCACCTAACTTTTACTAACACGAAATCAGCAAAAGCAGCCCCAAGGGTGGCGCCATTTGAATGGAACTTCCCCTTTATAGTGCCGTCGTACGTGTTGTACGTCACCGCGCTTTGCTAGAGCATTTTGTTTTCACGATCGTGTGTAGGCAAGGCCGGTTTAACAATCGGGTTGAAAAAAATTTAAAATTTCATTTTTTACATTCCAAAAAACGCTTGTGTGTACGCTGCATAAGAGTTTCAATTTGTATGCAATCAGGCAGGCCCTTGCACTACATGGTTTTGGTAAACCTGAAGAGAAAAACCTGCAGGAAAACTGATAGTGTGTATGGGGCTTTACTGTGTGGGAGGTCGTTCACATTTTATTTAAAGCGACCCTTATAGCTAAATTTAAACTACAACTATGCTCAACATGCAGAATCTCATTGTTTGTAGTTGTGCCAGTTCACGTTTCATTGCAGCTCAACACCCTACGCACATGAGCTTGCAGTTATGTATTTTTGACCCCATAGACTTCAATGGGAGTGTCTGTAAATGCCAGCGAAGAGTACAGTCACGGAGACAAGGTGTCCTCCTCTAGAACTGCTCTTCTCTTCTAGAACGCTATTCCCATTGGCAAGCCCAGGAACCATACGCCTGAAGCTTAATGCATGGGTGAACTTGCTTGCACAAAGCTGGTAAAACAGGTTTACATGCACAGAAATCAATTCAAAATCGCTGTGCTTACACTCTGCTCAGGTGTGATTGCAGATTTAAGGCGATTTCAGAGACATCTGTGCAGGTTCCTGCACAGATGTCTATTAAAATCAGACCCGAAGTCAGCAAAAGTAGTACAGGAACGACTTTTGGCAAACGGTGCGGTGCCACAAAGTCGACGCACCGATTCGGATGGTACCATTGCTGGCAATAGCCGCCGATTTGGCATGCGATTTGACATGTCAAATCACATGCCAAATCGCTCCAATGTTAACCTAGGCTGAGGCTTGTTAAGGGCCCACAAATGGTGATTCAGCTGCCTTAAAACAACATGCATAAACGCACACTAACAAGGGCAAAGGTATCACAAGTAGTCCATTCCCTGCAACTAGTACTACATTCTAAGTTTCACTAGTATGACAGCTACAGTATGTAATAAACTTTTATTGTGTTATAATGCATACATGCAGGGAATCCTATCCTTGACGTGGATTATTGTTCTTTGGAAGATAATGTTTCTTCTGACATAGTTTTGCTGTGGTCCACCTAGTTCCTGGGAATTGACTATCAGTCTATGACTGTGTTGACTCAGAAAGCAGGATCAGCCTCAGTGCTCTGTGTACAGTTGGCTCCCATCACAACATTAACATCCTGCCAGCGTCACTGGGTTTAAAGTGTCTTGTGTGGGCGATGGATTTAAGACGCATCTAGAACTTCTTTCATAACTAACATATTGCAAAATCAAGGGATTACTAGGAAAAAGAAAGTAGCATTTCCGAATAAATATTTAGTTAAATCACCACTGTGTTGATTTCATTGTACCAATTAAAGGAGCACTCATATCAGACATGACTTTTAACTGTACATTGACTTTAAAGCCTAAGCTTAGTTCAGTTTTTCTAAAATCAGCACAAGGGACTATACTTACATTCAATTAGAACTATACTTTGTGCTGGTGGCTGCTGTCTTACTTGAAATTTTCAATCCTCTGTCCCAACCCATACCTCTTTAGCTAAAACCTTCCAGTGATGCAACGGTTAATACAGCCACTGGCCCTGTCTAGGCACTAGTCAAGAGTGCTGACTTTGCCCAAATGCCTGTTGCCTGGAATTGCCCTCTGTCTTTCTGCTTACAAAAGACTGTGCCAAGCTTTTTCCTCTAACTTGGCTAAAAGAAAACATGTTTTGGTATTCAAGGCTTTCCTGGAATCTTGGACCTTTGGTACTGGTTTCCTTTCTGTGTATTAAAAGAGAGCCAAAGTTTCCCTGGTAGAAAGCTATTTATTTGTAGTAAGCATATTTTTGCCTTATTCTGGCCAAGATTTGGGTGTATTTAACAGTAAATCAAGGGGGTAGGAATCAGGGGCGGACTGACAACTCATGGGGACCCCCCGGACAATAGGAGATTACACAATATACACACACAGTATACACACACAGTATACACACACACACACACACACACACACAGAATACACACACTGAAAAGGTACTGGAGAGGCGGGGCAGCTATAATCTTGGGATTTAAAAAAAAAACACAGATTTGATTTTTACATACTGTCCCTGGTTTTACTAAGGCTGGCAACCCTAATGGGGCCCCTAGTGGCATGGGTGAAATGGTCAGTCCACCCCTGGTAGGGATTATGGGCACTGTAGAGAGGAACCTTAAAGGGGTTGTAAAGGTAAAAAAAAATCCCTAAATAGCTACCTTTACCTTTGTGCAGTCCTCCTTCACTTACCTCATGCTTCGATTTTGCTTTTAAATGTCCTTATTTCTTCAGAGAGTTAAGTAACTCTGACCAGGTTAATTTGTTTAAATTTGGAGCTTCTGTCCCAGCTTTGGCTGTGCTGTGGGCCCCACCCCAGGCCAATAGGTAACAGTAGTGGAGTCAAGGTTACGAATACTTTTTCACGGCAGCCTATCAGGAGGAGGCTTCCTCGCTATGCATGCTGGGGAGGGGTATTTATGGGGCAGACGCCATCTTCCTGGGTTTTTTTTCTCCTTGTGTGGCGCCCACCTTCAGGGTAGCCATTACACAGCACCCAAACAAATGGCCTTCTGGGCCGGGGTGCACGTGCACACAAAGATCCTGGTTTCGGGACTACGTTGGCCCGTAGCGTTTGATCTGCCACTTGGGACCCAGTAATCGACTGGGTCCCCGAATCTGAAGAGGTCCTGGGCTGTCCGTCCTGTTGGAGGAAGCTGTTCGGTGGAGAGTCTGCCTGAGGAGTGCCAAGAGAGGCTGGTGTTCCAATAGGGGCCTGACCATCCATCGGGGACCAGGGGAACCGGACATAGGCTGGATGTTGGTCGCCTATCAGTCGGTAACCTAACCTAACCTAAACTACCTGAAGGAGATCCAGGTGTTGAGTCCAATAAAGAGGATTCTGTACCACTATTTTCTGCAACCATTGGGAGGGTCTGTGGCAGAGACTTAACCCCAAGTTCGAGTGACATTCTGGCTGCCAGGCTGGTGAGAGAGGCCTGTCCAGGTGTGCTATACCCATTCCGGCTGGAGTGGTGAAATAGAAGTTGTCGTTGGAAGCAGGACTGTTTCCCATCTACCTACACCTGAATCTGCTGTTCTCCAATTCTGCTATTTCTCTATTCTTCACCAAGTTCTACTGTTTTACCCTGTTGGGTAATAAAAAGCACAGAAAAGACACCTGTTGTGTGGACATTCCATTTATACTACTTTCATCAAGTACCCTAGACGGCGGAGCTACAGAGGTAACGTTCCACCCAAAACAAACCAGCAGCTCCTTCGGCTGTGTTGCTACAATAATAATAATAATATACATTTTGTCCTGATTACTCCATCCAGCAAAACAATCTTATTGATCACAAATGCTGTCCATCACCTTAGGTGCCAATGCAGAGTTTCAAGAAGTGGAGGGGGCCAGAGAATGGCCTCTGTTTGCAAATGGGTAATAGAATAACCCTAGGATTTTGGTCTTTGAGGGCACTTTGAAAGTACCATGAAGCTGCATGTACTGTCAGGCCCCGTACACACGTCCGAGGAACTCGACGGGCAAAACACATCGTTTTGCTCGTCGAGTTCCTTGTGAAGCTGCCGAGGATCTCGGCGAGCCAAGTTTCCTCATTGACTAACGAGGAAATAGAGAACATGTTCTCTATTTGGCCCGACGAGATCCTTGTCGGTTTCCTCGGCCGAAAGTGTACACACGACTGAGTTTCTCGGCAGAATACGGGTCCGATCCAGTTTCTGTCTGAATTCTGCCGAGAAACTCGGTCGTAAGTACGGGGCCTAAGATGTCTGCTGTAGGGTCCCAGTGACTTTTATCCACTTTAACGTCCCCTGGAGAGTTTCCAGTCTAGCCCCATTTAGCCTGGAAAACCCCTTTAGGATCTCCTTGGAAAAATATTTTCTGAAAGTCCGTTCTGAATCTCAGTTTTCTCAGAGTACTTGAACTTTGTGATGAATGATATGCAGTCTAGCCTGATCATCATAGAAATGTTTGTGTGCTGCAGAGCATCTGCATGCATGTTTGCAGTACATAAATTGTGAAGATGTGAAGAATGGACATGATTTTCACACAATTTTAACCTGTGCAAATTCACCAGGAAACCGTATATTAGCTGTTTTTATATAAAACTATTTAAACTTATTTGTACATAATGAATCGTGGTGTAGGAAGATGTACAAGCCTTCCGCAAGCACAGCAAGAAAGTACTGAAGAGTGTCTGATTACCAATACTATGATCTTTTTAAACGTTATGAATACATATTGTTGTGTCTTCTATTGTACATCTTCCCTTATAATCCCGATATTTGTCCTGTGTTTCAGTGTACTCTTCCATGCTGGAACTCAGTGATGTCTCAGACATTGTCTATTGTGCAAGATATCAATAATGGGTGATTTGATGGTTGTTAGGAGGCTCTCTATAAGAATTTGAAAAGCTATTCACATGTTATGAAAGAAACGTTTGTCCATATGGGTTTTGTTACAGTTTTCTTGGGTAAATACAATGTGTACAAGCTAATAAATGTAATCTGGTCTTTACATTCCAGACAGTGCAGATGGTCAGGAGTAGATATAATTGCTAAGGCAGCAGCATTCCTTCTTCTAATAGGTCTGGAGAAGGACAGACACATACACATATGTATGGATCCTTATTGGAGAGGGAGTATTATACAATACAAGATATAGGTTCATGCTATGTAAGGTTGATTGCACATAAACTCCAAACAACTCTTACAGGGATTGTTCCATGTTGTATCTTTATATTCCGGACAGTGCAGATGGTCAGGAAAAGATTGAATTGCTAAGGCAGCAGCAGACATACTTATGACAGCTCTGTGAGTAGGACAGACAAATATACATATGGATTGATCCAATTGGTGAGGAAGCCATCTACAGTATAAACTATGGGCCAGATTCACGTAGATCTGCGGCGGCGTAACGTATCGCATTTACGTTACACCGCCGCAAGTTTTATGGGCAAGTGCTTGATTCACAAAGCACTTGCCTGTAAAGTTGCGGCGGCGTAGCATAAATCCCCCGGTGCAAGCCCGCGTAATTCAAATCAGCCGGGTAGGGGGCGTAGAGCATTTAAATTAGGCGCGTTCCCGCACCGAACCTAATGCGCATGCGCCGTCCCTAAAATTTCCCGACGTGCATTGCGCTAAATGACGTCGCAAGGACGTCATTGGTTTCGACCTGAACGTAATTGACGTCCAGCCCTATTCACGGACGAGTTGCGCAAACGACGTTAAATTTCAAAATTTCGACGCGGGAACAACGGCCATACTTAACATAGGATACGCCACCTAGGGGGCATGTTTATCTTTACGCCAGGAAAACCCTTACGTAAACGGCATAAAGTGACTGCGTCGGGCCCGCGTACGTTTGTGAATTGGCGTATCTCGCTGATTTACTGATTCTCTGCGTAAATCGGCGAGAACGCCCCCAGCGCCCATTTTAAAATTGCAGTTAAGATCCAACGGTGTAATACAATTACGCCTGTCAGATCTTTGCTGCAAACCGGCTTATTTTGTTTTCTGCATACAGAAAAACAGATAAGCCGGCGCAAAGTGTGAGTTATGCCGGCGTATCACTGATACGCCGGCATAACTCTTTGTGAATCTGGCCCCATAAGTCCATATCTTGAAGGAGTGATCGCTTATGCCAGTGTTTCTCAACTCCAGTCCTCAAGGCTCCCCAAAAGATCATGTTTTCAGGATTTCCCTCAGATGAAACGGCTGTGGTAATTACTAAGACAGTGAAGCTGATCAAATCACCTGTGCAAAATATTGGAAAGCCTGAAAACATGCCCTGTTGGGTCGCCTTGAGGACTGGAGTTGAGAAACACTGACTTATACTATATAAACTATTGGTCTTTACCTTGAAGAGGTGATTGCTTATACTATATGTATCGATCCAATTGGTGACAAAGACCTGTACAATACAAATTATAGGTCCTTACCTTGAAGGGGTGATTGCTTATATTATATGTATCGATCCAATTGGTGACAAAGACCTGTACAATGCAAACTATAGGTCCTTACCTTGAAGGGGTGATTGCTTATATTATATGTATCAATCCAATTGGTGAGGAAGACCTGTACAATGCAAACTATAAATCCTTACCTTGAAGGAGTGATTGCTTATATTATATGTATCGATCCAATTGAGGAGGAAGACCTGTACAATGCAAACTATAGATCCTTACCTTGAAGGGATGATAGCATATACTATCTGTATTGATCCAATTGGTGAGGAAGACCTGTACAATACAAACTATAGGTCCATATTTTAAAGGGTTGATAGCTCATGATGAACCCCATTCAACATTTTCAGGATCATTCCACATTACACCTCTTTATATTCCAAACAGTTCGGATGGTCAACAGAAGATATTGCTAAAGCAGCAGCGGTCCATTTTATGACAGGTCAGGGAGAAGGACAGACACATACACGTGTATATTGTACTGGTAAAGAATCTCTGTACCATATACAAGCTACAGGTCCATGCTGTGAAGGACTGATAGCTCATTAACCCCAAACAACTCTATTCAGCATTATTCCATATTGTATCTTTACATTTTTAGACAGAGGGCAAGTTCAGAGGGCGAGAAGTAGGTATAATTGCTAAGGCAGCAGCAGACCTACTTAAAAGGGTTGTAAAGGTGCCCCAGTTTTAGTAGCTCAACCCCCTAATTCCTAAATGTTTCCATGTACTGTGGTATTATATTGAATGGGCAGTATATCAAGAAACCTGTGGAACCCCAAAATGCTTTTTTTGACAGGCACTTTTTTCCTAAATAGCTTCCTTTACCTTAGTGCAGTCCTCCTTCACTTACCTCATCCTTCCATTTTGCTTTTAAATGCCCTTATTTCTTCTGCAAAATCCTCACTTCCTGTTCTTCTGTCTGTAACTCCACACAGTAATGCAAGGCTTTCTCCCTGGTGTGGAGTGTCGTGCTCGCCCCCTCCCTTGGACTACAGGAGATTCAGGACGCTCTCTACGTTGCAGATAGAGAAAGGAGCTGTGTGTTAGTGGGCGTCCTGACTCTCCCGTAGTCCAAGGGAGGGGGAGAGCACAACACTCCACAGCAGGGAGAAAGCCTTGCATTACTGTGTGGAGTTACAGACAGAAGAAGTGAGGATTTCTCAGAAGAAATAAGGACATTTAAAAGCAAAATGGAAGGATGAGGTAAGTGAAGGAGGACTGCACTAAGGTAAAGGAAGCTATTTAGGGAAAAAAATGTACCTTTACAACCCCTTTAAGAAAGGTCTGGGAGAAGGACAGACACATACACATATGTATAAATATTATTTGTGAAGAAGTCCTGTACTAAACAAACTATAGTTTAATATTGTGAAGGGATGATGGCTCATAAATCCCAAACAACGCTTTCCAGAAGCATTCCATATAGTACCTCTTTATATTCCAAACAGTTCAGATGGTTAGCATTTGATTTAATTGCTAAGGCAGCAGAGGGCCAGGCTTAGGTATAATTGCTAAGGCAGCAGCAGACCTACTTATTACAGGTCCAGGGGAGGGGCAGACACATACAGGGCTGGATTCATATACATTGGCGTATCTGTCCGCCCGGCGTAACGTATCTGAGATACGTTACGCCGCTCTAACTTTGGGCACGAGTTCTTTATTCAGAAAGAACTTGCGCCCTTAGGCGTAAGGCCACGTAATTCAAATGGGAATGTAGTGGGCGTCGTATCTCTTTCTGAATCCGGCCCACAGTATGTATTCAACCAGTTGGCGAGGAAGCCCTGTACAATATAAACTATAGGTCCATATCTCAAATAGGATTATAGATTATACACCCCAAACCACTCTTTCCAGGAACATTTGATATTGTACCTCTATATTCCAAACAGTTCAGATGGTTAGCAGTAGACATAAGTGCTAAGGCAGCAGACCTACTTATGAAAGGACAGACATCTACACTTATGCCGCGTACACGCGATCGGTCAAACCCATGAGAACAGCCTGATGGACTGTTTTCATCGGACCAAACCGATCGTATGTGGGCCCCATCGGTTATTTATTCATAGGTTAAAAAAAAGCAATCTTGTTTTAAATTTAACCGATGAAAACCTAACCGATAGAAAAAAAACGATCGTTTGTAGGCACGTTCATCGGTTAAAAATCCACGCATACTCAGAATCAAGTCGACGCATGCTTGGAAGCATTGAACTTCGTTTTTTTCAGCACGTCGTTGTGTTTTACATCACCGCGTTCTGACACGATCGTTTTTTTTAACCGATGGCGTGTAGGCACGACTGACCCTCAGTCAGCTTCATCGGATGGACCGACCGTGTGTAGAGGGCTTTACAGTATGTATAAGTCTTATGGTGAAGAAGCTCATTAGTCCAAACAGCTCTGTTCAGGATTGTTCCATACTGTGGCTCTATCTAGGTGTAAATCATCTGTTTGATTTATTTATTGATTTGCATGTCTCTTCCTTTAGTTCCTAAAGCAAAGAATAAATACACCGGACATAAAGCTATGCAAATATATTCTGTAAAATGATGCCAAATACTGTAAATAATTTATATTTGATACGCAAAGCAAACAAACATTTCTGCACAGTGGGTATTTTAACTTCATATAAATGTAAGAGTTCCTATGGAAACAGCATTTTTTTTTTTTAGGTTGCTGAATAAACAAAGTTGCCACATAAAGATAGTTTCAAAGTTTCCAAGTCTGTCTGAATTCCCATGTGGACGAGTCTTGTGGCTCACAAGGAATGATCCAAATAGCAGTTTGATAATAACTGGTTGCTCTTCTTGAGTAAAACACAGCAGACAAGCAGTGTTTAGCATGACTTGTGGTCCCTGAATGTGTACGTTTCATAGTATTGTGAAGAAAAGTTATGACATAATACATCTATTTCGAAATGTAATTTATTTAACCCTTCAGGGCCAGAGAATGTTTAAATGGGATGTCTAGGAAGGCTGGAAATCCCCTGATGATTGTCTTCTTTGCGCAATTCCTGCAATTTCCAATGTTCATCTGCTGAGCCCCCTGCTGGCAAAGTCTGGCATTGCACTTCAACTGTTATAAACTTTGATTCTTCACATTATTATTATTATACAGAATTTATATAGCTCCAACAGTTTGCGCAGTGCTTTGCATGTATCATTATGGGATTGATTTACTAAAGGCTAATAGGCTTACTTTGCAAGGTCATTTTCCTTTAGGTTAATGAATGCAGCAACAATTTGCTTTGTAAAAAAATACCCAATTACAGGCAAAGAATATAAAAAAGGAACAATGATTTTGCTTGCACATAATTATATGATGGAAGTCAACGGAGCTTCACCTCATTAATTAAACTAAGTGAAAGTTCCCTTGCAAAGTGCACAGCCTATTTGCCATTAGTAAATCAACACCATAGACTTTGCATTTGGAGTTTACTCTGCCATGTGATGCAAACAGTAGTAGATATTAGGTAGTATTAGAACGTAATGTGACTGTTGGAATGTTGGAAACCTTCTTGTTACTATTAACAGGGGACCCTGGTAAATACAGAACTTCAAATCCTCCTCCAAATTTCCTTTAAAGTGTTACTAAACCCAGGACCCTGCATTCACTATATCTGGTCTCCCACAGTACACAGACCTTGAAAATGCAATTATTTTAGTAAATATAAATGGCTAAATACCTTTTCTCATCAGCAGTATATAGCAGTCTTGTGACGTCTATCAGTGCCTGGTAAAAGCTTGTAGGAGGAGTTTTCATACTGCATTGGCTGTCTTATCAGGATGTAGGACCCCTGACCCTCTGTCTGGTCACCTGTGGCCAGGTGACAAGTGCACCCCATTGGGGTCAGGGATGCACCACAGGGTAGTGAACCCTTTGGCCGACTGCTGCAAACAGAGGGGAAACGTGAGCCCAAGATTCCCCAGGGCGCAGAGTCTAAGACTCAGCTTTGTGTTCACCAGAGCCTCTGGTGGTGAGAATGGCCTTCGCCGCAGCTGGATCCAGGTTGCGACCCCTGGGGTCCCCAAGGTCACGCTCCGCAGGGAAGCAGCAACCCGGACAAGTGATAGTGATGGGTAAGCCGAGGTCGGGGCAACAGGCAGACAAGGGTAATCAAGGAACAGGCCAAGGATCAGGGAAACAGGCAAACAGGAGAAGTCAGAGACGGGACAAAGTCGGTACACAGAAAGGTAAACTAGCACACAGCAGACAGGAACAGGTTACAAACAAAGGTTGAACAGCAAAGCAGACTAGCAGTGCAGTGGTTAATATAGGCTTCCTGGGATGGCCTAGGGTGGAGCCAAACAGGGAGGAAGGTGATAAAAGACAGTCAGGAAGAGGGTCAGGCCTCTAATGAACACATGGAGATCAGGTAAGCTGCCAGACTTTATTGCATATCCATGACACCCTCTGTCTGGACAGTGCTGATTGGCCCTGTATTGATCACATGGACTCTCCCAAGAAAGAAAATCTGCTCTAGCAATACACACCAAACTGAGCATGTGCAGCCTGACTCCAATAACTCTGTCATATTTGGACATGTTTTGGAGACAATGCAGGAAGGGGAGGATCTGTGCATACAGGATCAGACAGCCTTTTTACAAAATGGAGAAGATTAACCCCTTAGTTTCCACAGTGAGTATAACAAGCATACTTTACTGCATATACACACTGATTTTACTGCTGTGGGTTTACTAACACTTTAAGGTGTCCACACAAATGCGTACAACAGATTGCTCCAAAACTGTACTATGTTACAATCTCCATTTGTATATCAGCAGCTTTGGGTCTGCAGAACAATATGCAGTTTGCTAAATTTATTATAATCTTACATATATTTAAATAATGTATTATTTTTTCCATGTATCTGTTTTAGTTGTCAGTGTTCCCCTGATGGACATTGCATTACTTTGTTTTTTAGTATCCTAAGAAAGGGAGATATGCTAAATCATCTTTTTAATGCTAATAATAATGAGGCTAAGCCTGAGCAGTATTGGCAATTTGCTCTTAGTGTAAACTGTATGTTGCTGATATATGCCAAAAGCCTGAGGGCACCCAGCCCTTTTTTTTTCAATGTAAAATGTACAAAGCTAATACACAGAAGTTTAAGACCCCTTTCACACTGGGGCCGCCTGTGCATTAGCTGGAAAGTGCTGCTTATTTTAGCTGCGCTTTACAGCTGTTTAATCGGCGCTTTTCGGCCCCTAGCGGAGCGCTTTTAATTGTAGATTTGGAGGAGGATGAGGAAAATATAAGGGACTTTTTTGAGTTAAGAATAGATACTTGAATATATTTTTTTATTTTTAAACCAGAGTTTAGTGTCACTTTAAGGATTTACAGATAAGAGGAACAAATGAATCCATAGCCAATAATTCATCTTGTATCTTAATTGCTTAAAAAAAAATCATTAGGTTTTTTTTCATTTTTTTTGTTACACAATTGTTTTAATAGATGGTGGTATTTACTTTTAACGTAATTGGAAGATGGATTTATTTTGTGAGTAATGCCATATTTGTGGCTAGAATTAAATCACTTTAAATATAAAGGTATGTTTTGCAATCACAGAGCAATGTCATTGTAGAAGCATGACATACAAAGAGGAGGAGAAACTGTAAGTCTATAAAATCAGCCCAGAGCTGACCCAAGACGGATGATTGATATGGATATACATTTGTGGCTTCCCAAAGCTGTAAACAGACAAATAGTGAGATCCTTACACATGACTGTTTTCTCAGACATAAGAATAAGCTGCCAGTTTGGCAGGAAAATCAGTGTGCCATCACTTGGCTGCCAACACATCGTTCATAATAAGAGCACATGGTCATGCAGTATTCATGTGTCTGAATATTAATTATGCATTGCTGTGTTTATTTTGTGTTGAGAGATGTCTGAACATATTGCATGTTTCTCCTAAATATTACAGCGTTTTGATTTGAATTATTGATATTTTTCGGAAGCCGGCATCCAATAGTTGTAGTAAGCTGTTTGTGCTTTTTATTATCCTAACTCTTAAAAATGGAGAGTGTTAAAAAAAATCTAGATTGCTGTACAAGGGCACAATGTAGCAGTATTGCTGGTTATTACCACCACCTTGCTGCCACTTGGGAGTGCTGCCATTTGGGAGTACTGCCACTTGGAGTGATGTCACATGGAGTACTACCATTTAGAGTGCCGTTACATGGAGTGCTCCCACTTTGGAGTGCTGCCACTTGGAGTGCTGCCACTTGGAGTACTGCCACTTGGAGTGTTGCCACTTGGAGTGTTGCCACTTGGGAGTACTGCTACTTGGGAGTACTGCTACTTGGGAGTGCTTCCGCTTGGAGTGCTTCCGCTTGGAGTGCTTCCGCTTGGAGTGCTTCCGCTTGGAGTGCTGTCACATGGAGTGAGTCATATGCTCCTCATAGCTGGAACTCCTGGCAGTGGGAGAGACAGGGAAAGGAGAATAGGTGTTGTTGAGGGGTATTTCAGTAAATCTCTTTTTCTGTCCTTTGCATGGGCAAAATACAGGCTTGCATTAAAGGGTTTTCCTATCTTACCCCAAGTGCAGACCCTTAACTCAGACCCCTCCCCTTTTTTTAAACAAGTGTCAGGGCTGTGACATCTGACATCACCTGCTGGTTAAATATGTTATGGCAGTTTACTCAAATCAGTATAATGGGACTTTATCATACACTGTCATCCCTATAATAGAATAAGGTAAATACTTACTAATTACCAGGGCTTTTTTCATTGGGAACACAAGGCAATGCAGCACCAGGACCTCCAGCACTGAATATATGTAATGGCAAGGGGTGCTGGAGGGTCTATTGATGCTGGCTGCTGGGGAATATAGTTTGCGGGGGGTCTATTGTTGCTGGAGGGGATCTGTTTTGCAGAGATCTATTGTTGCTGGAGGGAATCTTTTTTTGTTGGGGTGGGTCTTATGTTGCTGTGGGGGTTAATTGTTCCTGGGAGGGATCTAATGTTGAGAGGGGGGTCTATTATTGCTGGCTGCTGGAGGGTCTAATGATGCTGACTGTTGGGAGTCTGTTGTTGCTGGAGGGTCTATTGTTAGCTACAGCGGATATATTTGACTGCTTTTCTTGTTATCATTAACACATTCCATACAAATTACTTAGCACCACAAAATAAAACATGGTTCTGTATTCTCTAAACTGGGGGGGTGGGTAGGGGGTCAAACCAATGAATGGTGCTTGAAGGTGGGTAGGGAGTCGAACCATTGAACAGTGCTCAAAGGTGGGTAAGGAGTCGAACCAATGAACAGTGCTCGAAGGTGGGTAGGGAGTCGAACCAATAAACAGTGCTTAAAGGTTCGTAGGGAGTCGATCCAATGCAGGGGCGTACCTAGAGCATTTGGCACCTGGGGCGGATCCAATATCTGGCACCCCCCCACGTTAAAATGTAAAAACACCCCACTGTGCCCCCTGCATACCTCTGCATCCTTCAATATCTTTTTGTTACTACTGTGTACCCCTCTCCACAACTGCACCTCTGGACCACTTTACAATGCACAGCACCCTGCATCACTGGACCCCTTTACATTACACAGCACCCTGCACCTCTGGACCCCTTTAAAATTACACAGTACCCTGCATCACTGGACCCCTTTAAAATTACACAGCACCCTGCATCACTGGACCCCTTTACATCTCACAGCCCCCTGCACCTCTGGACCCCTTTACATTACACAGCACCCTGCACCTCTGGACCCCTTTACATTACACAGCACCCTGCATCACTGGACACCTTTACATTACACAGCACCCTGCATCACTGGACCCCTTTACATTACACAGCACCCTGCATCACTGGACCCCTTTACATCTCATAGCACCCTGCATCTCTGGACCTTTTACATTGCACAGCACCCTGCATCACTGCACCCCTTTTACATTACACAGCCGCCTGCACCTCTGCACCCCTTTACATCACATAGCCCCCTGCACCTCTGGACCCTTTTACACTACACAGCCCTCTGCACC
This sequence comes from Rana temporaria, assembly GCF_905171775.1. Taxonomy (NCBI): domain Eukaryota; kingdom Metazoa; phylum Chordata; class Amphibia; order Anura; family Ranidae; genus Rana; species Rana temporaria. The sequence goes on from NC_053493.1 coordinate 100,299,818, forward strand.
CCTTTACATTACACAGCACCCTGCATCACTGCACCCCTTTTACATTACACAGCCACCTGCACCTCTGCCGCCCCCCCCCCCCCACATGTCAGCTAAAAATATATATTTTTTTAAAATCGGGATGGTGTCACCCCTCTAGCGGGTGTCACCCGGGGCGGACCGCACCCCCCGCACCCCCCTAGGAACGCCTCTGATCCAATGATTGGTGTTCAAAGGTGGGTAGGGAGTTGAACCAATGAACGGTGCTCGAAGGTGGGTAGGGAGTCGAACCAATGAACAATGCTTGAAGGTGGGTAAGGAGTCGAACCAATGAACGGCGCTTGAAGGTGCGTAGGGAGTTGAACCAATGAATGGTGCTCATAGGTGGGTAGGAAGTCAAACCATTGAACAGTGCTCAAAGATGGGTAGGGAGTTGAACCAATGAATGGTGCTCAAAGGTGGGTATGGAGTCGAAACAAGAAACAATGCTCGAAGATAGGTAGGAGGAGGAGACAAGGGGTGACTTGGAAGGGGGGGGGGGTTCCTGCATTTATTTTCTGAGAAAGAAAGCCCTGCTAATTACTGACTATTCTATGGCTACTGCAGGTATTCAACACTTCCAGGTTTGTTGAATACCTGCACCCCCATTGCACACTGTGGTTCCTCCCTCCTGCTCCTACATCACCACAGGACACAGAAGGCCGTGGAAAAAAACATAGTTTGAGGCAGGGGGAGCAGGTATTCAACACATTTGTGGGATACCTTTTACATGAAGGGCTTATTCTTATTTATTTTTTCAGTTTACTAACAGGAAGGAAACTTGTACTGAGAAAGCATGTGCCATTGCTGACCTGTGCCGATGCAGCGTCTTTGGTACGTTCACAGTCACAGACAAGAAACACGTATGGAGTTAGGAGTTCTCAGTTTCCTGATGTGTATGTGTACAGAAAGTATTGAAGCCAGTGGCAGCCAGTCAACTAGCATTTACAAAAGAGCTTAACAATAGCAACCTAGAAAAGCTTTTATAAAACGTATGCATAGTGTGTTGTACTAAATATTTAGATACATTACAAAGAATAACTGACAGACCCATGACATAGGACATAGGAGCCTAAACCTAGGAGAGGAGGATTAAATGGACAGGTGGTCTGCTGAATCACTGTATTTCATGTATATATAGTATAAGTTCAAATTACTCTTACACTATACTGGACCACATATAAAGAGAAACTTTACATGCACAGTTTTGACATGTGGCAAAGACTGTAACATTTGTGTAAACGTATACAACATTCCCGGTGTGTTTTATAGTGTCTTTGTGAAAAATATCTTCCTTTGCAAAGGGTTAAATGAAACATTTTTTTGTTTTAGTGAGATTAGGCACATGTCCAGGGGCAACATGCATAATCTTTTCCAGTACTGCCAGAGTGACTGATGCAGCAATTAAATAGTGAAATGTGAGGCAGTTAGTACACTTCTGGGGATATGTGGAATGTGACCTCAGAGTCACCACAAACTACAGTTTACCTTAAAGGATATGTAAACCCAATCACTAAGGGCCAGATTCACGTAGATGAGCGGCGGCGTAACGTATCGTAGATACGTTACACCGCCAACATTTTTCATCGCAAGTGCCTGATTCACCAAGCACTTGCAATGAAAACCTACGCCGGCAGCCTCCGGCGCAAGGCGGGCCAATTTAAATGGGCGTGTGCCATTTAAATTAGGCGCGCTCCAGTCCTGGACCTACCGCGCATGCTCCGTTTCCGAACTCCCGCCGTGCTTTGCGCAAAGTGACGTCATTTTTTCGAATTCCGTATTCCCGGACGGCTTACGCAAACGACGTTATTTTTTAAATTTCGACGCGGGAACGACGGCCATACTTTATACAGCAATACGATTGCTGTGTAAAGTTAAGGCACCGCCGTAACTCCTAATTTGCATACCCGACGCTGGTTTACGACGCAAACTCCCCCCAGCGGCGGCCGCGGTATTGCATCTTAAGATCCGACAGTGTAAAACAATTACACCTGTCGGATCTTATGGCTATCTATGCGTAACTGATTCTATGAATCAGTCGCATAGATAGTAACAGGGATACGACGGCGTATCAGGAGAAACGCCGTTGTTTCCCTTTTGTGAATCTGGCCCTAAGAACTCATATTAGAATCCTTTAGATTTATATTATTTTTAAATGTGCAGCTTAAATAAAATGCCTGCCGTTTCTGCCAGGTAAGTGCTTATGCAGGCACTTCCTGATATATAGTGACAACGCTTTGTCTCCCAACTGGACTCCTGCATTTTCACCCATTACAACCCATGCATTTCAAGTGGCAGCACTCCACAAATAGCCACCCTAACCCTGTAGCTGCAGGCACTGTGGAGTAAATCATCCTCAAAGTTCATAGCAGAATCACTGAAGTCCTTCTCGTCTTTTCCTCGGCAGCTTAGCTCATATTGTTCTTCCCAGTAGTTTAAACATTAAAATAAATCCAGTGGTCTCTCTTTGTTCAAAATATTTTTTGCCACCTTTTTGTATTTGCAGAGCTGAACTGTGATTGATGATACACAGATAATCTGTTCATTGTGGACTGAAGCCTGTCATGTACAGTAAGATGTTAAAGCGGAGTTCCACCTAAAAATGGAACTTCCGCTTAACCCACTCCTCGCCCCCTTACATGCCACATTTGGCATGTCATTTTTTTGGGGGGGGGAGTGGGGGCTTCAGGAGAAGGGGACTTTCTTGTCCCACTTCCTCCTTCTGCCGAGGGGCTGGAAAGGCGATTAGCTTAATCGCCTTTTCACAGCCCCTCCCTGTAGGCGAGCGCCTGTCCAATCGGACGGCGCCGCACCGCTCGTGCATGCGCACTGCCGCTCGCGCATGCGCAGTGGGTGCCCGGCCGTGAAGCCGAAAGCTGTCACTGCCGGGTGCCCACACTAAGAATGAAGGGGGGGCGAGGAGCGTAGCCCCGGCCGGCGCGTCGCTGGAGCCGTGGAGCAGGTAAGTGTCTGTTTATTAAAAGCCAGAAGCTGCACTTTTTGTAGCTGCTGACTTGAACTAAGTTTATTGGAGAAGTAAGCAACTGCTTATTGGTCACTATGCATTTTCCAGCATGCTGGCAAGTATTTGACCAAAACCAAACTTGGATTAAATCCCATGTTACGCTGAGGACAATGCAGGTGTTTTAAAGCAGAACTTCACTCACTCATTTACCATTGACTATTTGTAATCCTTATGCTGCAGTGCTAGAATTAGTAAATAGATAGAAAAGTATATTATATTTACTTGCTTCTTGGGTTATGGTCTAGGCAAATTATGTCATACATCCCAGGAGTCTTCAGGAGGGGAGGAAGGGCTTTATTAGCTAAGCTTACCCTCCTGTCTAGATGCCAGGGCTAAGGGCCAGGGACGTGCAGTCAGGGGAGGCAGGTGAGGCAGATGTAATAATGTCAAGATAGCCACACAAATTCTGCTCTGGCATGTTTCTTGCTAGGCACAGTGCTTTCTCAAAGAAATCTAGAGAAAGTGCTTTACCAAGTGTGAAACATGTCAGAGTAGAATTTGTTCCTGCTGGCTATTTTGATAGTGGAAGATTTTTATTTATTTTTTGCATCTCAGTATGTGGCATTCTTGCTGCTATAGAATTGTCACAAATATCTTATAATTAAATATAATTTATAATAAATTGTGTGCAAAAGTCTCAAACATTCATACAGCTGTCATGAAAAAGTGTTGTCATTTATGTGATATGTTTACATCCTATGGTTTCCAGTGCCATCTAGTGGCCATAATGCAATATTTACCTGAAATATCCCTATGAAGAAATATTGCATTATGGCCACAAGATGGCGCTGACGATCATAGGAAGTGAACATATTACACAAATCATGGCAATTATTAATGACGGCTGTATAAATGCTTTAGACATTTGCACACTTTTTTATAGACTACAAAGTGTACCTACCACATAAAACATCATTCAACTTCCCTTGGCCAAACCAGTTTGAATGAGTCAATTCGCAGAGATAGATTTATACAGCTGATTGCTGTAGATTTCTCTGACACATCCAGCTTGCACCCTCCCTCCTCCATACCCAGGTTAACCCAGCACAAACTTGCATGCTTATATAACGATTGTTAAGAAGATCGATCATTCTGTGGTTGACTCATGCATGCACGGCCAGCTACAATCTACTGCCTGCAGGACCAGCATTTGGTCTGTCAGGCAATGGCAATTAGCCTAATAGCATAAAATTATTATTTAGAGTTACATTCATGACACTGGAAATGGATTATGTGCTGGCTTAACAGTTTACAAATCTTCATCTGAAGAGGCATTTTTTGCAAATCAAAGCATTAAATATAGTAGCTCTTGAGTAACATCATGTTTTATAACTGCAGCCATTTACCATCCCCGTACGAAGATCCCTGGTGGCTGCCGACTATTACAGTAAAACATCCCATCTGTCCAAATGCTGAATAGATGTTATTGTATGCGGCCAAACTTGGTAAATCGGAATTTACAGAAATCCTTTGACTCATGTGGTTCTTCTGGGAAAAGAGGTCGGAAGTCTGTGAAAGTATGTGTGTGAGATCCTGGGAAAATATGCACTTTTTAACTCTGCAGAATGCAAATTGGCTTTCTCAGCCAGAATGAAAACAGTTTTTTTTCTGGTCATTTGAAAGAATTCCACTGAAAGTCGGTTTTTGTGAACAAAGGTGCATTTGCCTTTACTCGGTTTCGGACCATTGGCATCAAGTAACGCATTTGTTTGGATTCTATTGAGGTTTTATAATGATGGCACTTTCCTTTGAGTCTGTTAATCAGATCTCTAGTCCCGTGTATGCTCTGGCAGGCTGTACTATGGACTGTTATGAGGACAGAGACTGGGACTTCACACATTGATTTTTGAGGAATTGGGTCTTAAAAATAACATATTGATGTAAATTAAAGAGCTGTTGCCAGGGACGTAACTAGAAATCACAGGGCCCCATAGCAAAATGTTGTATGGGGCCCCCTTGCAAACAGCCCCCCCCCCCTGCCAGTGTGCCAATCAACTGCCGCTACTGTGCCCCATCAGATGCTGCCAGTGTGCCCATCAATTGCCGCTACTGTGCCCGATCAGATGCTGCCAGTTTGCCCATCAATTGCCACTACTGTGCCCCATCAGATGCTGCCAGTGTGCCCATCAATTGCTGCTACTGTGCCCCATCAGATGCTGCCAGTTTGCCCATCAATTGCCACTACTGTGCCCCATCAGATGCTGCCAGTTTGCCCATCAATTGCCGCTACTGTGCCCCATTAGATGCTGCCAGTTTGCCCATCAATTGCCACTACTGTGCCCCATCAGATGCTGCCAGTGTGCCCATCAATTGCCGCTACTGTGCCCCATCAGATGCTGCCAGTGTGCCCATCAATTGCCGCTACTGTGCCCCATCAGATGCTGCCATTGTGCCCATCAATTGCCGCTACTGTGCCCCATCAGATGCTGCCATTGTACCCATCAATTGCCGCTACTGTTCACCATCAGATGCTGCCCGGCACTTAACTGTCTTGCAGCGGGTCAGCGGCAGTCTCCTGCACGCCCTCCGTGTCTTCTTCCATCCTCTCTCAAGCATCCAATCACAGAGCCTGACGTTTCAGCCAATCAGGTGACCGGTAACAGACCTGATTGGCTAAGAGGCGGGTTTAGTGTTAGCAAAATGAATTCCTTCCCTTTGCTAACACACAACGACCATAGATAGATTCATGCAGTGCATGAATCTATCTATGGTGATTAGAGCGGTGCAGGAGAGAGGGGGCGGCGCTCCTGCGCCCTTTATGGACGCACAGCCACCAAATTCCTCATCCTCACTGGGCCCCACTCGGCTGCGGGCCCCATAGCGCCCATGTGGGTCACTATGGCGGTAGTTCCACCCCTTGCTGTTGCAGTAGCCAAGTATACAGTGAGGGGAAAAAGTATTTGACCCCCTGCTGATTTTGTACATTTGCCCGCTAACAAAAAAATGATCAGTCTATAATTTTAATGGTAGGTTTATTTTAACAGTGAGAGACAGAATAACAACAAAAATATCCACAAAAATGCATTGCAAAAAAGTTTTATAAATTGATCGGCCACCTTATGGACATCTACCCCCCAGGGATTGGCTGAGACAACATAAACATTCAGGCTGCTGATTTTCCTTTCCAGCCCACTACATTCTAGAATCCTTCAGAAGGCAGGGGGAAATGGTCAAACCTGCAACCTGTGTAGGCCAGAACAGCCCAAAGCAATCACAAGCTGCTCCACTGATTAGAAAGAAAAACAAAAACTACATTTACTTAACCATCCTGACAACGTGTCTGGGGAGGGGGTGGTACACAGAGATAGTCAGCAAACCTTTGATTAAGAGCAGACCTTTCTGTGGAATGTATGGCTTTAGTCTGCTGTAACCGCTTTTTAACAGTTTGTTGTTCAGTGTTTGAACATAAGTATTATCAATTACCTTTAGCCTGGGTTCACACTGCCTGTGACTTCAAAGTCATACCCCAGCGTGACTTTGGCACAACTTGCATGCAACTTCTTTAACAGAAGTCAGTGCAAGTCATACTAAAGTCGGACCAAAAGTAGTGCAGGAACCTTTTTCTAAGTAGGAGCGACTTAGGCCGCGTACACACGATCGGTCCATCCGATGAGAACGGTGCCTACACACCATCAGTTAAAAAAACGATCGTGTCAGAACGCGGTGACGTAAAACGTGTGTACGCGGCCTTAGTCAGTCCATTGCACTGAATAGGGTCCGACTTCTGATGCGACAAGTGCTCCAAAGTTGGAGCAAATTTTGCATCAGTGTGAACCCGGGCCTAAGTCAGTTTTTGCATCAATTGTTGTAGGATAACACACTGTAACACTTTCGAGTCTTATGCTCAGTAGTTTGTGCTTAGATCCTCACAAATAAACTGTCAAATCTGATTAATTTGCATTGCCAATCTTTTCAAAATACAATTTTTCTAAATATTCATATAAATTTTTCATCAATGGAAAGGAGTTCTAAGGCCTCGTACACACGACACGGCAAAAACCAGCAAGAAACTTGCTGGGATTTTTTTTTTGCCGAGGAAACCGGTCGTGTGTACATTTTTCGACAAGGAAACTGTTGAGGATCCCGTCGAGCCAAAAAGAGAGCATGTCTTCTTTTTCCTCGACGGGAATGGAGAAACTTGCCTTGTCGAGTTCCTCGACAGCCTAACAAGGAACTCGACGAGGAAAACGATGTGTTTCGCCCGTCGAGTTCCTCGGCTTCAGTGTTCTGGGATAAATAATTCTGACTTCTGCCAATTATGATTTCGGAGTCATTCAAACACAGAACAAGGTTCACAAACATTTCTTAATGCTATATATGGATATATCGTTGGTTATATAACCCCACAGGAAGAGAACAAAGCGTGACTTGTTGAAAGGGCTAAATGGTTTATAAGTGTATGAAGGAGACATAGTTCTGTTCAGTATGTCGATATTCTCGTGCTGCATCTTATGACTTCAATACTATCGTCTGTGAGTATTCCTCTTCTTTGAAACCAGCATATAACATCGCTATGCTCAGCCTCATAGATCTCTGTCTTCTCCTTAATTGCTTAGGGGGGGCAATATGTTGCCAGTGACGCCAGTTTAACAGTGTGCCTGTCACAGTAGGTAATGCATTACTCTCCATTCTAGACAGAAATGAACCTCATCATGCAGTTTTTTTTTTTATCTTGATCATGGCTTCTGCCAATAAAGGTTAAAACATTACTACACCAGTGAAAAAGGTCAGTAGGTTTCTGTCCCTTTAAAGATGAATCATCCATTGTCCTAATTGTCAAACAGGTATCGGATAGTGCTATACCTACTAGACCTGTTCTCAGAAAAGAACAAGCAAATCCTGGTATTCTAAAATCCATACATATTTGCCATATTTTCTATAGGTTCAGCAAGGCATAGTTCATATTTATTATATAAAGTCGGATTCCCAAAGGATCCAGAAGCCTCCAGAGTTTGAAGAGACTGCCAGTAAACTTCACCTTAGTTTAAAGTATAACCAAGGACAAAACGTTTCATTTTGGATGGAGTGGAGAGGGATTATAACGTTTGTCAGTTTTTATTGCTGTCTGTGCCCCCGTTATGGAGATACATACTCTGGGGCAGATCCACATACATACGCTGCGCCCAGCGCAGATGTCAAATACGCTACGCCGCTGTAACTTACTTTGAGTTGGTTTGAATCCTCAACGAATTTGCGCCGTAAGTTACGGCGGCGTAGTGTATCTCTCGCGGCGGAATTCAAATTGGGCGGGTAGGGGGCGTGTTTCATTTAAATGAAGCGTGTCCCCGCGCCGAACGAACTGCGCATGCGCCGTCCGTAAAAACTCCCAGGGTGCCTTGCTCCAAATGACGTCGCAAGGACGTCATTGTTTTCAACGTGAACGTAAATGTTGTCCAGCCCCATTCACGGACGACTTATGCAAACGACGTCAAATTTTCAAAATTAGACGCGGGAACGACGGCCATACTTAACATTGTGTACGCCACCATATAGCAGCTTTAACTATACGCCGGAAAAAGCCGAACGGAAACGACGTAAAAAAATGCGACGGCCGGTCGTACGTGCGTGGATCGGCGGAAATAGCTAATTTGCATACTCGACGCGGATTACGACGGGAACGCCACCTAGCGGAAGCCGAAAAATTGCATCTAAGACCCCTTTGTACGCCTGTAGGATCTAACACAGATGCCGTCGTATCTTGTTTTGTGGATACCAAAACAAAGATACGACGCACAAAAATTTGAAATTACAAGAGATACGCCGGCGTAATTTCATTGAGGATCTGCCCCTCTCTATTTATCCTGTTTACTATTATCGTTGAAAGTGGACATAAAAGAAAATCCCAGATTTTGGGATGTCCCCAGAAAAGTAATAGAGGCGAAATCCTCCAATGGGGACACTAGTTCTGGTGACCCCAAGAAATTCCCTTAATTTGCAGAGAATTTCTCTCACTTCCTGTCTGGCTATGGCAAAGGAAGTGAAGGGAAATCTACGCAATGGGACACAGATGGCGAAAAAAAATCAGATGGTTTATAACTAGGGTTGTCCAGATACCGATACTAGTATCGGTATCGGGACCGATACCGAGTATTTGCGGGAGTACTCGTACTCGCGCAAATGCTCCCGATACCTAAATAGAATACTTTTTTTGTATTTATCAACATGTTCTATGAAAATTCTTTGAGTTTTTTACTACTGCGTGACAAGCAAATAAAACATTTTTATTCATTTTTACTCATTTTTATTCTTTTATAATGTCTTGAGTTAGAGTTCTTCATAATTCTAAAGAAAATATCCTTAGTCTGTATTGTGGTTTGAAAACTGTCACATGACATTTAAAAAAAGTATCGGTAATCGGTATCGGCGACTACATGAAAAAAAGTATCGGTACTTGTACTCGGTCCTAAAAAAGTGGTATCGGGACAACCCTATTTATAACCCTCCCTTGCTCTATTCAAAATAAAAAATGCAAAGTTTTGCCTATAGTTCTACTTTAACGTTGAGAAGCTAACGAGGTTTGATCCGTATAAAATAAATAAGGAGTCCAGATTTTCCAGTACTTTTCTTCTTGGTCCTTCAGTAACATGGTTAGGTTCTTCATCTGCTGAATCTCAGTAATTCGAGCAAGCCAGTACATCCAATTAGCCACAACTACATTTAAGATTATATTATAATGATATTTGTGGCTTTTGGTCAGCAAAGTGGATGTGGAATATCATTTGTTTTTAAATGGAAGGGCTGCGTAGTGTGATTTGGGGGTTAATTTGAAAATGCTAGTTGCCTGACTCTTATTGATCTAAACCAGTGGTCTCCAAACTGCGGCCCAGGGGACGGATGCGGCCCTTTGCTTTTGTTATCCCGCCTTTAGGGCAATATTCCATCCACTGACACCAACCATAGGCACAATTCCTGACCACACAAAGGGGCAAAATTGTTCCCATATACACCATTGAAGGGCCAAAATTTCTTCCAATGACACCGATGGGGCACTATTTCTCCCACTGATAATGATACCAATGATGGGCCACTATTTCTCTTAATGATGCCAATGACAGGGCACTATTCCTCCAATTGACACCAATGATGAGGCACTATTCCTCCCAATGATACCAATGATAGGACACAATTTCTCCCACAGACACCAATGATAGGACACAATTTCTCTCACTGACACCAACAGGGGGTCACCTTTCCTCCCAATGACACCAACAATGGGGCACAATTCCTCCCACTGACATTAATGATGAGGCATTTTTTTGCTCCCACTTATGCCAGGGAATTTTCTATTCTCACTGACCACAATCCGTCCCCCCTAAAATCTGAAGGACAGTAAACTAGACCTTTATTTAGAAATCTTGGAGACCTCTGATCTAAACAATTCCAAGTTTTGAGCTGTTGAATAGCAAGTTTGCAGATCAGCAGTTATGACTTTTCATCACTGACTTGTTCAGGGCAAGTGGCTCTGCTATGATAAATGCTCCCCTATACTATGAAGAATAAAAATGCTTACAAGTCCAGTACTGTCCCCTTTTCAGCTGCAGGTCTCCTTCCATGCCACCATGTTGTTCTTTTGTTGGCTGTCTCTTCCTGGTTCTTGTGGTTGACTCACTGATAACGTGACTGACCTTCCATAGAAGGAGATCTGGCACCATGTCATTCTCTAAAGTGGCAACCCTAGGTGAGAGTCTTTTGCGCACGCATCTTCCACCTACAAACTCCTACATTATCCATTTCACAAATCACAGAAGGCAGGAAATTGGCACGTCACTCTCATGTATGTGAGGAAAGCAAAAGTGGGATGCCAACAGCTGTAAGAATATGTTTAAAACGTATTTATAAAATATAAAAATTGTCAGTGTTTTATTAGGAGGAAGGAAAGACGTGGGAGCATATTTTTGATGAAATGTTACTAAAAACAGTGTAGTATAAACTAGGGCTGTGCAAATTAACTTTTTGATCGATTAAAATTCTTTTGATTGGTACTCACCTCTCTGCCAGCTTCTGGGCCTTCAGGGAGTTCCGTTGGAGATCCGGTGACTTCACGGACACCGGCTGGGCTTGCCGTGCCCATCTGAAGGGCTCCTTTGCTGTGCCTTCATATCTGCATGCCAGCGGGACCTTACTATCTGCCACACGCAAGGGCTGTTACACTTCCCTCTTTCACTTCCCTCTATCAACCTGGGATTCTACAACCATCCACTGGGACGTGTGATAGTTCCCTTCATGGGACATCTACATGCCGACGGACTGATGTTAACCTCTCCTCATCTGGATTCAGCAGTGGTATCGTTGTACACATTTTTATACCAGTGTCATACTTAGCTACATGTTTTTATGACTGCTTTTGGTACCGTTTGGTATTACTCGCACCATTTTTTACAGTTTATGTAGCTACATCGATTTTATCTCCAGTGCAATATTTATTTTGTTACCTACTTGAAGACTATAAAAGTTTTAATGCTATTCCCATCGAGCGCGGCCTTTGTGTGTTTTTTTAATCCTGCTATCCATTTTTCCAGTGGTTGGTAGCTGCACTGGGAATCAGCCTGCAAGGAGATCAGCTAAAAGGAGTTGGATCTGTATGTGCGTTATAATTAATCGAAATTAGTGGATTAATCGATTAAAAAAAAAAAAAACGACAGTTACATCCCTAGTATAAACTTGTATTCAACTTTTACATGTACATGTAATTCTGTTGTATTTTTTTCATGCACAAAACACATTTATGCAACCTGAGAAAGTCATTGCACCTGTCTGTTAAAATTCCCACTTGAAGCCTCTCCATCTCATGAGATTTACACTATATACAGTTCTTATACTTTCATTAAATCCAGAATATATTTTTCTCCTGTCATTCCCTGGTATAAGCTCTAATCCATTTGTACTAAACTGTTATATAAACCATATTTTTATGCCACAAGAATAAACCCCATAATCATCATTTTCTGAAATGTTTTCGCTATAGAGAAGCAATTATCTTTGATGTTGGCCACATAAGTATATGTTTAGTATTTTCTAACTGGGACGCTGAAATGCTGAAGCTACACAAATGCTTGCAGTGATTTAGTCATTTGATTTTATTGGTCTTTGTCCCTAGATATGGTTTTTAAAAGTCATGATTATCTGGGCCTTGTTCTACATCTGACGCACAGATTGCTTAAAATACAACTTTGAAAATTACTTGTTTCCAAAACAGTTTTCAGCACTTGCGTATGTTGAGGCATCATGTGTTAATTGACAGAAATCTTCCTTTTATGTTCCCACAGTCTCTAGTTTTTGTTGTTGCTGAGGTATAGTTGTATATTCACCAGGGCTTTTTTTCAGGGGGAACTTGGGGGAACTCAGTTCCACCACCTTTGGCTCAGACCCTTTGGTGCCTGCTCACTACAATCATTTGTAAACACAGAAGTCTGGTTTCTGTGTTTACAAGTGACAGCTCTGCACTCTGTGTGTAACCCCCTGAACTCTGTATGTAATGCAATTCTGGTATTTAATGCCTCTTTAAGACCCTTCTACTGTTTTTGAAATCTGAACAGGGTCGTGGTTGAGTTCCTACACCTATTTTCTGAGAAAAAAAGCTCTGATATTCACAATGTATGTCTTCTGATCTAACTTACTTTATTATTTAATACCACAACATAAAGGACAGAAAGGACAGAAATGTAATAGAAATAATAGCAACATATCAGACTTTACCTTTTAAACAGCTGTTATTATCAGAATAGTCATCATTAGTTTGTGATTTTTAGAAGGAATCGGTCAGCATGGCCTATGTGAGTTGTCATTGCTGACTTAACCACTTCCTTACTGGGCACATATACCCCTTCCTGACCAGGTGAAATTTCAGCTTGTGGCACTGCGTCATTTTAACTGACAATTGCGCGGTCGTGCGACGTGGCTCCCAAACAAAATTGACGTCCTTTTTTCCCCACAAATAGAGCTTTCTTTTGGTGGTATTTGATCGCCTCTGCGGTTTTTATTTTTTGTGCTATAAACAAAAATAGAGCGACAATTTTGAAAAAAAAAACAATATTTTTTACTTGTTGCTATAATAAAATAGCCCAATTTTTTTGTAAAAAACATTTTTTTTTTCTCAGTCTAGGCGATACGTATTCTTCTACATATTTAAAAAAAAAAAATCGCAAGAAGCGTCTGGTTTGCGCAAAAGTTATTGCGCTTACAAAATAGGGGACAGAATTATTATTATTTTTTATTATTATTTTTTTTTTACTACTTATGGCGGCGATCAGCATTTTTTTCGTGACTGCGACGTTATGGCGGACACATCGGACACTTTTGACACATTTTTGGCGCCATTCACATTTATACAGCGATCAGTGCTATAAATATGCACTAATTACTGTATAAATGTGACTGGCATTGAAGGGGTTAACACTAGGGGGTGAGGAAGGGGTTAAATGTGTTTCCCTAAATTGTGTTCTAACTGTAGGTGGAGGGGGGGTGACTGGGGGTGGTGACCGATCTGTGTCCCTATGTACAAGGGACACAGATCCGTCTCCTCTCTCCCCTGACAGGACGTGGAGCTCTGTGTTTACACACAGAGCTCCACGTCTTGTCCCTGTAGCCGCCGATCGCGAGTCCCTGGCGGACATCGCAGCCGCCAGGCACTCGCATCGGCATCTCAGCGATGCGGCGAGCACGCGCGCGCCGCCGTCTGACGCGCGCGCGCCCGCCCCGCTGGATGCGCGCGCAGGCCGTCTTTTTACGGCCTGTTAGAGATTCACAACCACCCCGAGGCCGTATAAAGTCGTACGGCCGTCGGGTAGTGGTTAAAGCAACACTAAAGGCAATTTTTTTTTTTTTTTAAATAACAAACATGTTATACTTACCTCCACTGTGCAGCTCGTTTTGCACAGAGTGTCCCCCTAACCCTGTCTTCTGGGGTCCTTCGGCGGCTGTCTCGGCTGCTCCTCGAAAAAGCTGCGCCCATCTAATTCTCTCTGGATCTGGCCCTAAGTTTCTTTTTTCATTCATCACAAAAGGTTCATTTTTATGTTGCTTTTTTTAAAAAAAATTCAATGCACTATATAGGTCTTTTATAATTGGTCATGCACTTTTCAGTAGCATTTGTTTTGAAAGCCAACAGATTTTTATTACTATTATAATAGGGCCAACAGTTTACGCAGCGCTTTACAACTTGACTGTAGACAGTACAAATACAATACACTTTAATACAGTAGGAATCAGAGGGCCCTGCTCCTTAGAGCTTACAATATAAGAGGGAGGGTCAATAGATACTGTACAAGAGGTAATACTGTGGGGGATGTGCTGATGGAGAAAAGAAATGTACAGTTGTTAGGTGGGGGCCAGATAGGCTTCTCTGAAGAGTTTCTTTTTTAGGGATAGTCTGAAAGTGGATAAAGTAGGAGAAAGTGAGACAGATTGGGGGTAGAGCATTCCAGAGGATGGGAGAGGCTCTGGAGAAGTTCTGAAGGCCAGTTTGAGATGAGATGACAAGGGAGTTTGAGAGCAGGAGGTCTTGGGAGGAGCGAAGAGAACGATTAGGTTGGCATTTTGAGACTAGGTTAGTGATGTAGCTGGGGGGCCAGGTTGTGGATGGCTTTGTAAGTTATAGTTAGTATCTTGAATTTAATTTGTTGGCTGAGTGGTAGTCAATGGAGTGATTGGCAGAGGGGTATAGCAGCATTCATGATGGACTGAAATGGGAATAGCCTATGTAAGGGTAAGCCAATGAGGAGGGAATTGCAGCAGTCAAGGCGGGAGATGACCAGGAAGTGGATTAGAAGCTTTTCGGTGACATTGGTTAGGAAGGGACGTATCTTGGAGATGTTGCAGAGGTTGAGGTGGCAAATTTGGATAGCGATAGGATGTGGGGCCGAAAGGTTAGTTCAGAGTCCAAGATTACACTTAGGCCCCGTACACACGTCCGAGAAACTCGACGAGCAAAACGATGTGTTTTGCTCGTCGAGTTTCTCGGACGTGTGTACGGGTTCCTTGTGAACCCGCCGAGGATCTCGGCGAGCCAAGTTTCCCCATTGACTAACGAGGAAATAGAGAACATGTTCTCTATTTGGCTCGACGAGTTCCTCGTCGGCTTCCTCGGCCAAAAGTGTACACACGACCGGGTTCCTCGGCAGAATACGGCTCCGATCGAGTTTCTGGCTGAATTCTGCCGAGAAACTCGGTCGTGTGTACGGAGCCTCAGGACCTTGGCATGGGGGGACAAGTGGATAGTTGAGCCGTTGATATTGACAGAGAAATCAGGGGAAGATTTCATTATATACACCTTTATTTGGTAAATAACACTTGAAATTTGGTTTATTTATACTTTACAGTACAGAGGTAAACATTTATTGATTTGAGCATCTATAGGTAGCTCTGCTTCATATTTCTTAGAATAATGCCCATATATATTACTTTTGCATCCCTTAAGGAAGGTCATATTTGAGTGTAGGTGTGTTTTCATACCTTAAAGTCAAAGTAGTATTTCAGGCTGTAACAAACTAAACCTGAAATTGCTCCCACCCCACTTCTAACTCCTATTCTAACTACCTTGTAGAAGGAAGATGCTTATACTTACCTATTCTCAGGGCGTTACAGTCCACTCACATAGCAGCTGGCTTCGGGGCAGAGGAGAGAGCACCAACAACAGATGGAATGCCTGGGCAGTGACCTAACCTATAGGCTTACTATGAGCCATCCATTGTCGGCTGTCCCTCTTCTTCCCCAAAGCCACCACTGAAGTGACTTGAGAATCGATGGGTATAAGCATCTGCCTTCTACAGGGTAGTTGGAATTGGAGTTGGGGGGGTGGGAGCCGTTTTAAGCTTATATTGTCATTAGTGTTGCTCACGAATATTCGTATTGCGAATATTCGGCTCGAATATGGCATATTCGAGTATTCGCGATATATTTCGAATTTCGCAAATGAATATTCGCAATTCCGAATATTCGCATGTTTTCAATTTTATTTTTAAAACAGATCACATCCTATCGACGTCTAAAAGCATTGCTGGTATGATTAGAGACCCTGGGCCGAGTAGCTAAGCTGAGGCGATCCTTTTATGTTGCAGAATATAAAAAAAAAAAAATTGCGAATTTTCGCTAATGCGAATGCGAAAATGATTGCGAATTTTCGATAACTGTGGTAGGAGAACTCTGATTGTCTCTGATGCAAAAGGGGGGGGCTTTGTGTATGTTTCTGTTGTTAATATTTGTATGTTTGATATTATTTTTTTTTGTAAGAAAGAAAAAATTGCGCATACCTTAAAAAAAGGGGAGAATACAGCAGCAACTCAAAAATGTTATACAACATAAATTAATACAAGACAGAAAATGGAGTCGCTCTACAAGAATAAAAAATATGTCTAGTGACAAGACATGTGGGCAAATTATAAAATAAGCAAGCGCAAATAACTTGTGAAATACACAGTGAAACAAATATATAAAGAAATATAGTCCCAATATTAGAAAAATAATCTTTCATAAAAATGTCTTTTATATGTGAAGTGAAAAAAAGTCCAAAGCATGCAGCATGAACGTGTTCAATCTTCAAGGTGTTTGATTGACAAACGGCTGTGACAGATGGATAGAGTAAAGAATCACCACCAAAGCAAAACACTTTTTATTTTCTATTGTAAAATATCAAGAATATTCTGAGCCAATCAGAGTGCTCCTTCCGCATTTGCCGAATATTCGCAGTTATTTTGTATTGTAATATATCAAGAATATTCTGAGCCAATCAGAGTGCTCCTTCCGCATTTGCCGAATATTCGCAATTATTTTGTATTGTAAAATATCAAGAATATTCTGAGCCAATCAGAGTGCTCCTTCCGCATTTGCCGAATATTCGCAATTATTTTGTATTGTAAAATATCAAGAATATTCTGAGCCAATCAGAGTGCTCCTTCCGCATTTGCCGAATATTCGCAATTATTTTGTATTGTAAAATATCACGAATATTCTGAGCCAATCAGAGTGCTCCTACCGCAGTTATCGAAAATTCGCAATTATTTTCGCATTCGCAATAGCGAAAATTCGCAATAATTTCATTTCGATAAAATATCACGAATATTCGAATTTAGCGAATATATCTCGAATATTCGACTATATATTCGAGATATATCGCGAAATCGAATATGGCGTATTCTGCTCAACACTAATTGTCATCAAAGGCGTAGAGATGGAGACTCTTACAAAGAAATGGGGGGTCTTTACATTCGGGAAATCTGTTATTATCTGTCAGCGTCATTTACTAAAAAAAAATCTTTCTATGGATCCATGAGGCTACTGTGGCAATCCATCTTGAGACTACGCAGCATGATTATAGGCATTTTATGACATTTTAAACAATAAATTTGATTTAAAGTTGGGAAACTTGCCTGTGAATTTGTTTTTCATTCTAGGAAGGTTCACTTTAATTACTAGTTAATATTTCAAATGTAAACCGGAAAATTGGTAATGTGCAAACGTAATAAAAAATGTCATTAGCTGGGCACAAAACTTTAAGAAAGTCTATTTGCAGTTTGGAAAACACATCTAGGGCCAGATCCACAAAGAACTTACGGCGGCGTATCTATTGATACGCCGCGTAAGTTCTATGATTCGCCGTCGTATCTTTGTTTTGTATCCACAAAACAAGATACGCCTGAATTTGGGCTAGATCCGACTGACGTACGTCTTAGTACGCCGTCGGATCTTAGGTGCATATTTACGCTGGCCGCTAGGTGCCGCTTCCGTTGATTTCCGCGTAGAGTATGCAAATTAGTTAGATACGCCGATTCTCAAACGTACGTCCGCCCGGCGCATTTTTTTACGTCGTTTACGCAAGGCTTTTTTCGGCGTAACGTTACCCCTGCCTCTATGAGGTGTACGCAATGTTAGGTATGGACGTCGGGACAGCGTCGAATTTTCCGTCGTTTGCGTAAATCGTTTGCGAATAGGGCTTTGCGTAAGTTACGTTCACGTCGAAAGGATTGACTATTTGCAACGTGATTTCGTGCATGCACACTGGGATACGTCCACGGACGGCGCATGCGCCATTTGTAAAAAGCGTCAATTACGTGGGGTCATACCAGATTACCATACAACACGCCCACTCCAAGCCTACTTTGAATTACGCGGGCTTACGCCGGCAGATTTACGTTACGCCGGCCCGCATATGGGAGCAAGTTCTTTGTGGATACCCTAGGAGCCACTCTGATTTACGGCGGCGTAGCGCATATGAGATGCGCTACGCCGACCTAAATATACGCCAGTTTTTGAGGATTTGGCCCCCTGTGTGGAATTGCTTCTCCTCACAAAAGCTCCTAAAGCTAACTATAATAGTAAAGGAAAGGTTAGGCCAGTGTTTCTCAACTCCAGTCCTCAAGGCGCCCCAACAGGTCATGTTTTCAGGCTTTCCATTATTTCTCAAAGGTGATTTGATCAGTTTCACTGCCCTAGTAATTACCACAGCCATTTCATCTGAGGGAAAACCTGAAAACATGACCTGTTGGGGCGCCTTGAGGACTGGAGTTGAGAAACCCTGGGTTAGGCATACCAATTGTGTTATTTTACGAGTTTAAAAAGAAAAATTCAGGACCTTTGCATGGCATGTATTATAATGCAGCATTTTGTCTTGTCTATCTGTCCTAGTCAGTCTTCTCATGACCATGTCTTGTCTTTTTTGCAGGTACACACATTTCGGGGACCGCACTGGTGTGAATATTGTGCAAACTTCATGTGGGGCCTTATTGCTCAGGGAGTCAGGTGTTCAGGTATGGTAACCTCATCTGATTCTTTTTATCAGCAATCTCTTGAATTTCACCATGTTTATTGTAAGCACCGTGGTTTCTTTGCACTCTTTAAAGGTCAAAACACAACTGAATCCAAAAGGGCAAATGAAGATATATTGGTACATTGCCCTATAATAAACAGGCAGCGAGGTTACTCCTAGAGATTCTGGTGAGAAACAGAGACCAGTCTGACCTTATGCAGACCTTTCCATAATATCCCACAGTTTGCTTGCGTTTTCTGTTTATGGAAAAATAGAGAAGAAAGTAAACTTCACTGGTGGGCAGACTGGCAATGGTAGGAAGAGAGCGCTCTGAGATAGTCATGGGAAAAGCTACTGTGCTGAGTGCTGATGGAGCATTGGACACCGCTTATGGTATATTCTACAGAGAAATAGAAAATGAATAATAGATAAAGCATGTTTTTTTAGACAGGATTCAGGCTGGTATTTTCTTCTCATGTGGCAGGATGAACATCCCACATCAGCCAGCAACAGACTCTGCAAAACATGACCCATATGGCATAAAATACACACACAGTCCCTGCACTAGCAATAGAACATTTACAAAGAAATAAACACAAAGTATTTAATATCACAAGCAGCTGTATTGTACTCTGGTCAAATGTTCTTAAATTTTTACCTAAAAGTTCCAGTGCTAAGTGTATAATACAACATAAAATGTGCATATGTATGTAGCGCCCCCTTACTTTTAGTATGGGCACTACGCTAATTAGTGGGGGAATGAGAGAGATAAGTTGCTCTCATTCCTAATTGTGCTAAATTTGGGCTGCTGCCATTCCTTAACTGTCCTGTGGGTCAATCTGCGCTCCAGGGATGCGATCCCATCCCTGGGCGACAGCTGGCGCTAGAGGGGTTCTGGCAGAGCCACTTTTCCCCAGCAGCCAATTAGAGAGTTTTCCCTCGCGGGGCATGCTGGGGGAGGGTATATCTGTGGCAGATGCCATTGTTCTTGGTTCTTCGCAGGTTCCTGGTTCCGGGTGCGGCACCCACCTTTAGGGCCTACCTGGCCTACCTGGCCTGGGGCACACGCAAACGCGGAGTTCCTGACTCTGAGCCCTCATGGCCTGGAGCAACTGATGCTGCCAGGGGCCCCAGTGACTTACTGGGTCCCCAACTCTACTGAAGAGGTCCTAAGCTACGTGCTGTGCGGTGGGGGATCGGCTCAAGGAGAACCCGGAGGCAGGTTATCTGAGAAGCTTGAATGAACCATCGGGGATCTGGGTGACCGAACACTGACAGATAACCTTAGCACTGTCAGTCGGTGACCCCAAAGAAAAGACTGGGGAGGAATTGCTCTGCTGTTCACCATTGTCCGCATTGAGCCTGTGGAAAAAGTCCTCATCTGCATCTTATTTAAGGTCAGAGCCAAGTCAGTGGTAGTGACTTGTTCTTCCCAGCAACTTTAAAGTGACCCTTCGGCTGCCAGGCTTGTGGCAGGAGTCTGTCCGGGGGCACTTCACCCACGCTGGCTAGAGTGGCGACGAACTGTATCTACTACTACTGAGAGCAGGATTGCTCTTTTCATATCCAGGCCTGATACTGCAAAGTTCTCTTACTTCATCAACCTTTTCTGTCTACCTCATGTTGATGTTGGTCGTGTTGGACCGAGAAATAAAGCATTCAGAAAATCTTACTTGCTGATTGGACATTCGTTTACTGCTCTACTCACTACAAGCACCCTAGACAACGATTTAAGGTAACTTAATACGCCGATCCCAAATCAACCAGCGGCTCCTGAGGGGGTAGCGCTACATGTACACAACAAAAGGTAGAAGGTAAATAACAGTTGGAAATGGACCAATATATAAAAGGTGCTCCACCCAAGACTAAAATGCCAAAATTATCATATCCAATTAATATATCCAGAGTACATTAATGATGATGCTGAAATGTTTAAAGCAGAGGGAACGATCCACAACACCAGTGCTTCATATCAGACTATAAAATGCCAACTCCCTGTTCTATTAAATCTACAGGAAATAGATCTAACAGCTAAAATCCAAGTAAGTTTGCCTTCAAACTGCTATATGTACAAAATCCACCAGCTCTGAGAGACAATGGGGTTGATTTACTAAAGAGAAATCCACTCTGCACTACAAGTGCACTTGTAAGTGCAGTCGCTGTAGATCATTGTAGATCTGAGGGGAAGCTCTGAAATTAGGGGAAGCTCTGCTGATTTTATCATCCAGTCATGTGCAATCAAAAATGCTGTTTTTTTTTTTTCCTTTCATATCCCCCTGAGATCTACAGCCACTGAACTTTCAAGTGCACTTATAGTGCAAAGTGGATTTGCCTTTTGTAAATAACCCCCAATGTCCGCTCACTTCTCAGTTGCAGCAAATCTTTAAAGAATTCCTGGTCACACGTACAGCAGCCATTGTTTGTTGTTTAACCACTTCCCGCCCGGTCAAAAGGCAATTGACGTCCAGGAAGTGGTTCTGTTATCCTGACTGGACGTCTATTGACGTCCAGCAGGATAACATGCCGGCACGCAGCGCGACCATCGGTGATGCGGGGTGTCAGTCTGACACCCTGCATCCCTGATCTCGGTAAAGAGCCTCTGGCGGAAGCTCTTTACCACGTGATCAGCCGTGTCCAATCACGGCTGATCACAATGTAAACTGGAAGTGCCATTGATCGGCTCTTCCTCACTTGTGTCTGACAGACGCGAGTAGAGGAGAGCTGATCGGCGGCTCTCCTGACAGGGGGGGTTTGCGCTGATTATTCATCAGCGCAGCCTCCCCTCGAATGCCCACACTGGACCACCAGGGAAGCCGCCAGGACCACCAGGGAAGCCTTCAACATGTGGATGGCCAGGTACATCCCCCATGGCCATCCACATGTTTCAAAACATGCCCAACATGTGCCAATAAGTGCCCACAACTGGGCACTGACTGGCACCATAATAGTACATAAAAAAGTGATGTCCAGCAATACCACCACCATAGTAATCAGTGCCACCCATCAGTGTCCCCTAAGTGCCACCCATCAGTGCCCATCTGTGCCACCTATCAGTGCCACCCATGTGTACCCATAAGTGCCACCCATATGTACCCATCAGTGCCACCCATAAGTACCCATCAGTGCCGCCTATGAGTGCCCAGCAGTGCCGGCTATGAGTGCCCATCAGTGCCGCCTATGAGTGCCAGATACCAGTGCCGCCTATCAGTGCCCATTAGTGCCGCCCATCAGTGCCGCCTATCAGTGCCCATCATCAGTGTTTATCAGTGCCACCTAATTGGTGCCCATCGGTGCCGCCTTATCAGTGCCCGTCAGTGCAGCCATATCAGTGCCTGTCATTGAAGAAGAAAACTTATTTATTTACAAAAAAAATAACAGAAACAAATAAAAAACAATTTTTTTTCAAAAATAAAAATCGCAGTGGTGATAAAATACCACCAAAAGAAATCACTATTTGTGGGAACAAAATGATAAAAAATCTGTTTGGGTACAGTGTATTAGGACCGCACAATTGTCATTCAAATTGCGACTGGCTTGGGCAGGAAGGTGCGTAAGTGCCGGGTATTGAAGTGGTTAACGTTCAATAACAAGCTTCTTATACATTACATTTTGCCAGTTATTCTCATCTTTACACAAGTTCTTTTTTCTACATCTGCCAAAGACTAATGGCTGCACGTGCGGCCAGGGATTCTGTGGATCCTGTTGCACCTGAGACAGTGGGCTGAATGTAAGAGTAAAGTCGGCCATATTTGGCAAAATGTGGCAGTTTCAGAAGGAAACAATTCAGCCAGCAAAGTACATAGATAGATATTTAGCATGTATGGGATCTGGTGAATTTTTCCCCACTTGATTAGTGCTGCAGGCTATAGCCAGTAACGCTGATTACAGTATTGTGACTGGGGGGTTCTCCCCGCTGTCTCTGAAGCCTCTCTAGTGCTCTGGCTGGTGGTCACAGCGTCTGCATCATCGGTTACAATGCAGGACTGGTAGTCCTGCTTTATAAGTGAGGAGTCCAGTTTTGAAACAATGATTACTCATGTGATTTATGTTGTACATGAATGAGACCGTAAATAAATAAATAAATAACTATGCAAAGTTCAGCTGATTTGTGCTTTTATGTGTTTAGTGAACTGAAAAAGGCAAATAAGGTGCTCTTGTTGTGAATAGAGGCTGCTGTGTGCTTGGTTGCGTTGTACTATAGACTTCTGACTGTACGTGTCAGTACATGTGGACACATTGGCCCGGATTCACAAAGCACTTACGCCGACGTATCTCGAGATACGCAGCGTAAGTCTATCTATGCGCCGTCGTATCTGTGCGCCGTGCCCACAATCTGAGATACGCCCAAAAATAGGCTTCCTACGACCGACGTAACTTGCCTACGCTGTCGTATCGTGGGCGCATATTTACGCTGGGCGCATTTTCCGCTCCCATTGATTTTCTATGCACATATGCAAATGAGGGAGATACGCCAATTCACGAACGTAGTTGCGCCCGGCGCATAATATACGCGGTTTGCGTAAGTCGTACTTCCGGCGTAAAGTTATTCCTAATATAGGAGGCGCAACTCATGCAAAGGTATGGACCAGGGAACACAAGCCGTCGTATCTTTTGTCGTTTACGTTGTACGTGAATATGACTAGGCAGAGGTTACGTTCACCTCGTAGGCAGTGATTCAACGTATCTTAGGCAGTTGTTTCGACGTGATTCTGAGCATGCGCACTGGGATGCGCCCACGGGACGGCGCATGCGCCGTTCATTTTAAGTACTTCTATGGCGCTTGGCCCATCATTTGCATGGGGTCATGCCTCATTAGCATGGCTCACGCCCACTTCCACCTACGCTGGCTTACGCCGAGGAAACCCAGCGTATCTTTAACAGCGAGTGGGCGCAAGTGCTTTGTGAATCCAGTGCTTGCCTCTGTGCGCTGCGCCGGCGTAGCGTAAAAGAGATACGCTACGGCGGCATAAATATGCGCCGATGTATGTGAATCCGGGCCAGCATGTATGAACAGAATTTGGCAAAAAGGGTAGCGTTAGGCTATTTATTGAAAGAATTTGAAGGATGGACACTTCATAAAGTGATTTCAGCTAATCTAAAGGGTAATTTTATAAAGGATTTTGTCCTTTTTATTTGATTTTTATACGGTCATAAGGTTTTAAACAGATACATTTTGTACTATTAATATAAAATCGTTTCTACAAATAAACATTAAGTACAGGATTCACCTATGACACATGATTCACATCGTATTATAGGTTTTCTAAAGGGAGAGCACAGCAGAAGCTGTTTGCTTTCATACTCTCTCTCTGACTGAAACCGCCTATGAGGTCCGCTAAGCAGGCATGGGGAGGGTGTGAGCAGTGGTTCTAACTCATTCTATTGTGTGTAAGCTATATCAGGGCCAGTGTTGAATAGATTTTTGTTAGTGTCAGAATAGTTTTACATTACCATACAATTCTATAGGAAAGTAAAACCCACTTGTAGCAGGTCAAATGCAGGTTACAAGGTCGACTGCAGGTCAGATGTGCTTGCTAGAAAAGGTCGACCAAAGCGAACCTGTGCAGGAGTCGAAACAAAAGGTGGAACTCACAATGCCTAAACCAGGGGTGCCCAACCGCTGGCCCGCGGGCCAGGCCCTCCGATGTGGCCGTCATGTCTTGCTCTGAGATGGCGGGTCGGCAAGCCCAGATCGCGGGTTCCCGACCCACCATCTCCGAGCATTAGTGCGAAGAATGGGGTCATGTGCAGCGCCCGTGGCTGGCCTATCCGTGATCGCGGTGGGGCTGGCCTATCCGTGATCGTGGCGGGGCCATGGGGCTGGCCTATCAGTGATCACGGTGGGGCTAGCCTATCCGTGATCATGGCCAGCCTGGAGTCCCGCCTCCGCCGCATTGTGAACACCGCTGCCTTCACTTCCCTCCAGGCTCTCCCTCTCCTACGGATTGATGAAAGCTACAAGCTGCAGGTGAGGGGATATATACAGTCTGGGGAGAGAGGGAACAGCCAGCCAGAGTTAGAGTCAGTATAAATAAAAAAAGTCTGGTGTCAGTATATGTTTAGTGTAGTGGGCAGTGCAGTGAAGTGGACAGTGCAGTGGTCAGTGCAGTGAAGTGGTCAGTGTAATTGTCAGTGTGGTGAAGTGTATTGTAGTGGTCAGTGTAGTAGTCAGTGCAGTATAGTGGTCAGTGCCGTGAGATGGACAGTGTAGTGTAGTGGTCAGTGCAGTGAAGTGGACAGTGTAGTGGTCAGTGCAGTGCAGTGTAGTGGTCAATGTAGTTTAGTGGTCAGTACAGTGGTCAGTGTAGTGGTCAGTTCAGTGTAGTTTAGTGGTCAGTGCAGTGTAGTGGTCAGTGCAGTGTAGTCGTCAGTGTAGTGCAGTGTAGTGTAGTGGTCAGTGCAGTGAAGTGGACAATGTAGTGGTCAGTGTAGTGTAGTGGTCAGTGCAGTGGACAGTGTAGTGGTCAGTGCCGTATAGTGGTCAGTGTAGTGTAGTGGTCAGTGCAATGTAGGTGACAGTGTAGTGGTCAGTGTAGTGTAGTGGTCAGTGCAGTATAGTGGTCAGTGTAGTGTAGTGGTCAGTGCAGTGAAGTGGACAATGTAGTGTAGTGGTCAGTGTAGTGTATTGGTCAGTGCAATGTAGGTGACAGTGTAGTGGTCAGTGTAGTGTAGTGGTCAGTGCAGTGGTCAGTGTAGTGTAGTGGTCAGTGCAGTGGTCAGTGCAATGTAGGTCACAGTGTAGTGGTCAGTGTAGTGTAGTGGGTAGTGTAGTGGACAGTGTAGGAATCAGGTACTGTAGTGGTCAGGATAGTGGACAGGTAGGTTAGTGTAGTGGCAAGCATAGAAAGCAGGTAGGTTAGTGTAGTGGTCTGTGTAGGGGTCAGGTAGGTCAATGTAGAAATCAAGTAGGTTAGTGCAGTGGTCAGGTAAGTCAGTGTAGGAATCAGGTAGGTAGGTTAGTGTAGTGGTCAGTGTGGGAATCAGGCTGGTCAGTACTATTGTAGGAAGGGAGGGGACTCTGGGAGTGCTAAAACTCCACAGGTTAGGGGGCGCAAATTACTTGCCTTGCCCCGGGAGCTGACAACCCACGCTATGCCACTGACGCTCATTGTGGCCCGCGACCGGTTACTAAGTCGATAAAGTCGCTTATCAAAAGGTTGGGCACCCCTGGCCTAAACCAAGTTCCCCACCAGATCCTGTTGAACTGCCTGAAGTCAGAATATTCACTGGGACTACAAAGGGGATACCACCCCACAAGCTATTACACACTGTGAAAACACACAGCATACTTGAGCCAACATCCTAGGAAGACATAAAAAACTGCCAAAACGTGAAGCCAATAAATAGAGAAAAGAAGCGGAAAAACAATTAAAGTCACTTCAAGAAAATAAAACTTGGACACTCACAGAGCTCCCTCCTAACTGCAAAACTATAGGAAGTAAGTAGACTTTCAAAGTAAAGTCAGACACAGAAGGGAATATCCACAAATATAAAGCCAGACTAGTTGACTAGACCAGAAATTTGGTGAAAATTACGATGAAACATTCACTCCCCTCGTAAAACACTCCACCATCAGCACATTTCTTAGTGTTGCAGCCGGGAAGGGCATGCAAGTCAAACGCCTAGACGTTAAAACTGCTTTCCTGTATGGAGACATTAAGGAAGATCTCTACATGGAGCAACCACCTGGGTTTGAGCAACAACACAACCTTGTGTGTAAACTTCAGAAAAGTATCTACGGTCTTAAACAATCTGCAAGGATGTGGAGTGAGAAAGTGAACAAAGTGCTTACCAGAGAGAGATTCTCAAGAAGTAAAGCAGACCCCTGTCTCTACTCCAAGAATCAAGAAGACAGATAGATATACATCCTTATTTATGAATAAATGCTGATGTGCTCGTATTAACTCATGTGCAATGTGAATTGTACATATACAATCAAGCAAAAAAACCTGGTGAAGAAACTCTTAATATATGTGAGTAGATCATGAAAAAGTCCTGATGATTGAATCAGTCAGTCTGCAGTGATCCTTCCCTAATTGCCAAGCTCTCACTTCAATGTTATCAGGTTGCAACAACCTCCAGCAGCGATCAGATGTTTCCAGTTTCATTCAGTCACATGCAAAAGAGGAGGAAAGGAAACATAGCGCAATATTGTACCATATAGATGTGGATAAAGGCTGCACTTAGTGCACTCACGTATCCTCGCTTATGTTATAGACAGGTTATGTTGCCGCTCAGTTTAAGTGGACTCCTCACTCAGGATAGACATCCGATGGTCCGTCACTGTAGGCTCCTCCCCCACGCGTATCGTCACTCGTCACGTGACTTAATCATGGGTATTCTGAATACCCATGATTAAGTCACGTGATGAGTGGGCATACTATGCAGAAAAGTCAGTGTGACTGGAACACTCCACAAGCCTGTGACTGAATGATAAAGGAGAAGCAGCAGACTGATGAATCTATGCCTCTGTCACGCTGCTGCCTCTTAGAAGCACAGAGACCCAGTGATGGTGTCACTGGGTCTAAAATAAGGTATGCAACAAAATGGAAAGGTTTTCTTTAAAAATGTCGTTAGCAGGTTGATGAGCAGAAAGGAGAAATCAAGGAAGGAAAAATATAAGCAGTTTAAACATCAGCTTTAAAAGCTACAATAAATGATGCATTAATGAATATGGAGCTGAATAAATATTTTTTTTTTTTATATTTACCTGGAGTTTAGCTTTAAAAATAGAACTAATTTACAGAATAAAGTCACAGTATTTAGACTGCAGTGCCATCCCAGCAACCATTGTAGATTTATAGTTTCAGTCATTCCGGGACATCATGGCCTGAAAGCAGTTTACGTGTATAAAGGCATATAGAGCGCATTCTGTTATTGCTAGACCAACCTCATTGTAAGTGGCTGCAGATGTTGACAGGTCTTTGACATAAGTTGCACTGATTACTGGGACTCGTCTGAAATGCTACAAAAACATTTAATAGAGTAGTGCCCTCCAGGATTAGAAGAGATTTCACTGTCCTTGTGATGAATTATGCTTGACTTAATTTAAGCTATCGTGACAAATTAAAAATATTTTGTTCCTAATTTAAAGATGCCCTCTGGGCTTCCGTGCAATTCACTGATGTGTAATTGGATGAAAGGGTTGTTCAAACGCATCATTATTTTATAGCCCGCGGATGACCTTTTCTGCGATAGAGTAAAACCATTATGCTTGCTTCCGCTTGGATTCGGGGTTCATACTATAAACAAAAAATGTTAAGCCCTATCTTTTTTATTATTTTTTTTTATTTTTTTCGGTGTAGTGTCCTGACATTTATTATTTTAATGTTTTAGTTTTAGTATGTCTTGTCTTTTACGTTTTATATGTGAAAAATGTATTTGAAATTTGCTAGATGAAATAATTGTACTTTCTACGGATGTACAAATTCATCATTGTTTGTATTATAACCTATAACTCCATAATAAAATCAGAATGAAAAATGCCCTATATAAATGGTTTGTATTATAAAAATAGCTATTTTCCAACATTTTAATTAGATCCACTATGTTGGATCCTCTATGTCAGGGGTGCCCAACCAGTGGCCAGGGGGCCACATGTGGCCCGCGGAGCCCTCTGATGTGGCCCACGACCTCCTGCCCTGGGATGGTGGGTTTGCCAAGCCAAAATCGTGGGTTGCCAACCCGCCATCCCAGAGCATCAGGGTTGTGAATGAATTCTGGGGTAGTGGAAGCAAAACTTTTAAACCACTTAGGCTATGTATTTTTTTGGAGCTTTTTGCACTTTGCAGGGGAGCGTTAGTTGAACTAGCGGTTTTGAATACACTAACAAATTGATGCTGAATTCCTGCTAACAACATATAAGTAGTTACAGCAAACAGTTTTCATCAATGTGGGATAATGGACAGTAAATAAATAAAAGCTGACCATGTCAGTGGTAAATGGTTTGTCTCAACTAACTAACTGCTACATCTGCAAAACATCTTGTTCTGTTAAAAAGCAACAGACTTAGGCCTCTTTCACACTGGGCGGATCAGTAATGATCCACCCCGTGCACCTCCGCTTGCTCAGCGGGGATCGCTCCGTTGATCCCCGCTGAGCCAGCGGATGACAGGGCGGTCCCCGCACACTGTGCAGGGACCACCCTGTCTTTTCTCCGGTCTCCCCTATGGGGGGATCGGATGAACACGGACCGTATGTCCGTGTTCACCCGATCCGCCAGACAGACGGAAAAATAGGTTTTTCCTCCGTCACACTTTGGCGGATCGGAGCGGGTCGGATGTCAGCGGGCATGTCACCGCTGACATCCGCGGCTCCATAGAGGAGTACGGAGCGCCCGTACAGGTCCGCAAAAAAAAAACTGACAGACGGACCTGTACGGGCGCTAAGTGTGAAAGAGCCCTTACTGGCCAGATCACCAAATATAAATAAAAGAAAGGCTAAAAAAGAAAACAAATACAGCGTTTTCATCTAAGAATTGGTAAAGGGCAATATAATGTTTGCTTTAAGGTTTAATACCTCTTTAATATATTAAAAAGGTTTTGTTTAGTGGGGTGTAACTATAACTTTGATTTTGGAAAAAAATCAATGAGTGAAAGAAAACAATCCATAGCTGGATTATGCAACTAGTTTCATAAAACCAAGATATTCTCTTGTAAATGCAGTTTAATGAAACTTGGCACAGATTACTATCTGCTGTTTCTGTTTGTTCAGAGCGAGCGTAAGAGTTTTAGGTATCTCTATGTAGCTTTCCGATACTTCACATGTGCTAAGGTATGTCCTTCATGTAATACTTCACAAGCAAAAAACAAGCTCCATTCAAAAGCTTTGAAGAAAAGTTGAGTAGGCACCTAGTAAAATTACAGTTGGCCTTGCAGCCTTAGGCCCCATACACACCATAGAATCCATCCGCAGATAAATCCCATCAAATGGGTTTCAGCGGATAGATCCTATGGTGTGTACACTCCGTCGGATATTTATCCGCGGATAAATCTCCCCTGGGATGGATTTCCAGCAGATGGATATTTGCTGACATGCTCAACAAATCCATCTGCTGGAATCCATTCCAACGGATGGATCCGCTCGTCTGTACAGACTCACCGGATCCATCCGTCCAAAGGGATTCCCCGCACGCGTCGTAATGATTTGACGCATGCGTGGAATTCCTTATATGACAGCGTCGCGCCCGTCGCCGCGTCATAATAGCGGCGACGGCGCGACAGGTCATCGCCAGAGGATTTCAGCGCGGATTTCAATGCGATGGTGTGTACACGCCATCGCATAGAAATCTTCTGAAATCCTCGAGAGGATTTATCCGCGGATACGGTCCGCTGGACCGTATCTGCGGATAAATCCTCTCGTGTGTATGGGGCCTCATTCTAGGCTTCTGGGAAGATATTGGTATTATGTGTTGGCCAATGGCCATGTACCTTCAAAAAGAAAAAGCAGCACTGCCAGCATTGAAAAGTGAAGAAAAGTTTAATATTTGAATTTTTTTGCTGGAGTTGAACTTTCTAATAGTGGAAATCCAGTCATTTTATTTTTACTCTGAGTTTGGTTATTCTTGGTTCATTGCAAATTAAATGTTTTTTTCTCCAGCCGCTGTCTCTGGTCCTCATTGGATAGATTGATAGCAGCAGAAGCCATTGGCTGTGAATCAAATCCTGTGGTGCGGGAGCCTGGGGGCAAGGCCAAGTCCTGCTGTCTGTGTCGATGGACGCAGCAGCAGGACTCTGGAGTGCACCTGCATGAGGGCCCCCAGGGAGAGCGGCTCTCCCTGGGGGCACTTGAGAAGAGAAGGAGCCAGGAGCGCCACAAAGGGACCCCAGAAGAGGAGGATCGGGGCCACTCTGTGCAAAATCACTGCACAGAGGAGGTAAGTATAACATGTTTGTTATTTTAAAAACAATCTTTACAATCACTTTAAGCTTGTTTCTAGTACAGGGTGTCAAACTCCTTTTTATTGTGCCCACATCAGCAAGATGGTTGACCTCAAAGGGCCATTTGTACCTGTGAGGCCCCGTACACACGACAGAGTTTCTCGGCAGAATTCACCGAGAAACTCGGTCAAAACCCGGATTCTGCCGAGAAACTCTGTCGTCTGTACAGTTTTGGCTCGATGGAGCCGCCGAGGAGCTCGACGAGAAAATAGAGAACATGTTCTCTATTTTCTCGTTGTTCTATGGGAGAAGGCGGCCCGCCGAGCTCCTCGGCGGCTTCATCCCAAAACTCGACGAGGAACTCGACGTGCTTTGCACGTCGAGTTTCTCTGTCGTGTGTACGGGGCCTGAGACTAAATGTATGTATAAATGTATCTATTCTTTATTATATTAAATAATTGTCTCTGCATTCCATTATTACTGGTCTGAGTACTAACTCGAGACTTAAGGGTAGGTGCAGATCAGCATGGAACCCACGCACAGGGGGTTGGACACTGCTTGTATCATCCACAAGAAACTTTATTGGAGACTGCACAGATAGTGCACCGTGGCAGAACCACGTTCTGTGTGAGCAGTGTCCAATAAAGTTTCTTGTGAATGATATCAGCAGTTTGCCACCTTTCTTTTCAACTGGCATAGAATTGTATCACTCTCATAGTTATAACAAGATGTCCAGAGCCCCCCTGCCCCCTTACATCCGATGTTGATTTGGGATCGGCAAATTAAGTTACCCTGACATGGCTCCAGGGGTGCAGTGGTAGAACAAATAGTGAGCGAAGGTCCAGACAGTAATTGAAGGGTTTTCAATGTTTTATTTCCAGGCCAACACGGCCAACATCAACATTAGTTTGGAAGGACAAGGTTGATGAAAGGATAGGAGGAGAAAACCTTGCGGTATCAGGCCTGGATAACAATGGAGCAGTCAGTACTACTCTGTATAGTACCAACTTCTGCAACTAGTCGCCACTCTACTCGGAGTGGGTAAAGTGCCCCGGGACAGACCCCTATGATAAGCCTGGCAGCCGAAGTGTCACTCTGAACCATCTAGGAAGCCGAAATTCAGGCGTATCTAGCTCCCTGAATAGCAAGCATAGATACGACGGCGCATTTTTCAACTTACGCGGCGTATCAATAGATACGCTGGCGTAAAGGCTTTGTGAATCTAGCCCTATATGTTTAAAGACGGAATATGAGAACTGCCATTGCTGACCTTTGAATGAGGTTTGCGGCTTTGGACTGTTGTCCTCACCTGAATGACAGACAAAAAACAAGGCAAGGCTCAGGATGAGATTCATCAATGGCTTCTGATTCCTTTAAATGATCTTAAACTGATAAAAAAAAACTAAAAACATTTTTTGGCTGATATACAGAAAAAAGTCCATAAATGTAATGGGCCAGATTCACGTACGAGCGCGTAACTTTGTGCGGGCGTAGCGTATCCTATTTACGCTACGCCTCCGCAACTTGGACAGGCAAATGCAGTATTCACAAAGCACTTGCTCCGTAAGTTGCGGCGGCGTAGCGTAAATTGGCCGGCGTAAGCCCACCTAATTCAAAATAGGCTGGTAGGGGGCGTGTTGTATGTAAATGAATCGTGACCCCACGTAAATGACGCGTCTAACGAACGGCGCATGCGTGCGCATGCACAGTATCATGTCGAATTTACTCCATAAGATACGCCAGACCCAATGCCTGTGACGTAAACGTAACCTACGCACAGCCCCATTCACATACGACTTACGTAAACGATGTAAAAAGATACGCTTGCCGACATCCATACTTTGCATTACCTACGCCTCATATAGCAGGGGTAACTTTACGTCGGACTTAAGCCTTGCGTAAATGACGTAGCGACCGCAAGTACGTTCGTGAATCGGCGTATCTACCTAATTTACATATTCGACACGTAAATCTACGGAAGCGCCCCTTGCGGCCAACGTAAATATTGCACCCAAGATACGACGGCGTGGGAGACTTACGCCGCTCGTATCTTGGCCAAATCTATGCATAACTGATTCTAAGAATCAGGCGCATAGATACGACGGCTCACATTCGGACTTACGACGGCGTACGTGGAGATACGCCATCGTAAGTCCGCTGTGAATCTGGCCTAAAATGTATCCAAACCCTGACTATGAACATCTCTTCTTTGCTCCCATTTGGTCTTTTAAATATACCTTAGAACATAGGTGGCAAACACGAGGCCCGCGGGCCAAATCCGGCCCTCCAGGCCATTTCATGTGGCCCTCGCACCTCTCCTACAGCTGAAATATAGCTCCGGCCCTCCTCTGGTCCTACTCCAGACCATTACTTTCTGCTTTCAAGCAATGCATCCAGCTTCTTCCCAACAGCAGAATAAGGTAAGGGGGGTGCACTGTGATGTAAGGGAGAGTGGGGGACTCAACTTCTGATGGTGGGGTGGCTCTTGACATCTAATGTAAGGGAAGGGGATGCGCTGGACATCTAATCTTACAGATACAACCGGCCCTTTTGAGGACAATCATAATGCTGATGCGGCCTACAATGAAATTAAGTTTGACAACCCTTCCTTAGAAGGTTTGTTGCTCGAAAAGTGAAAAATATCTGTTAATTCTACCAGAAATCATGTCAGTTGATAACTTCATGTGCAATCTGACTCTGCTGCACCCTTACAGTTACATTTTCCCCAGCTATATATGTGGCCTACAAAAAACCTCCCTTTTGGTTTGGGGAAGGAAAGAGAGGGAGGTGTTCTATGGTTGTGTCATAGGGTGACAATGTTGCTCCTCCATAGATATTGTACAGAGAGGAAGCATTGTCATACAAGAAGTATGTTACTGGCAGGCTCCCCAAGTGAAAAAATACCTAAAACGGAAAAAAGAAAACAAATGCAGCCAGCCACCACATCTAAGAACTGGTTACCTGCAATATATTACATTTCTGTTTTTGGGTGTAGAGATGCTTTAAATTCTTCCTATATGCATACAGTGGTCAATTGTATAGGAGAATGTAAAGACCGGGGGTCGTTTAATGTATTTTTTCATCACTTTTTTTTTAAATTGCAGGAAAAAGTATGTTTATTGAAGTTGCTACATGCCATCCAGAACTGTATTAATGTATGAAATACAGACTGTCATTAGCTGTCAGTGCTACACCAGACATAACAAATATACATTCTTCCAGACAAAGTATTTATACTTGGAGACATTCATGGGAATTTCCACTTGGAGTCGACCAGTTTCCGTTTCTATCTTTGGCTTCTATATAAAATCTTGGCCTGACATTACAAAAATAGCGCAGAAATTTCCCAACAGCTCCCATGTCGGGGCCAAGTTCAGAAAAGACCCACATGTAATGTGAAAAGGAACACAATTTATCTGCTGTAAAATCATTAACTATGATGAGTTGCCAGCTCAGATGAGCATCAAGCTGCCGGGTCAGCCTTGTCTTCTACCTACATACTGTGGAAATGGTTTACTTATCATGAATCATAGTGCTGTGTGGTCACATAGTTCCCATGCACGGCCCCTCGTCCATTTAGAATTCCTTTATAGCTGTTACACTAATACGTGTGGACTGGGGTCTCTGATAAGGAGAACCAGCATGTGGCCCATAGTTTCCTGTATTTATGTGAGTGTGATAAATATGATGATAAAAAGCATGGAAATAGTAGGAAAAATAATTATAATGGGCCAGATTCAGAAAGAAGTTACGCTGGCGTATCTATTGATACGCCGCGTAACTTCTAGGATGCTCCGGCGTATCTTTTTTCTGTTTTCTGAAAACAAGATATCCCTCGGAATTTTGCTAAGATCCGATTGGCGTAAGGCTCTTACGCCGTCGTATCTTAGTTGCATATTTATGCTGGCCGCTAGGTGGCGCTTCCGTCAATTTACGCAAGGAATATGCAAATTAGGTAGATACGCCGATACAGAAACTTTTTCCGGCGTGAAGTTACCCCTGCTATGAGGCGTATCCTATGTTAATCACTTGCCGCCCGCCAATGACATATTGATGTCGGCAAAGTGGTTGTAGAATCCTGACTGGACGTCATATGACGTCCTCAGGATTCTGAGCTGCTGCGCGCCCCCGGGGGCGTGCATCGCGGTGATCGTTGTTGCGGGGTGTCAGTCTGACACCCCGCAACACCGATCTCGGTAAAGAGTCTCTCACGGAGGCTCTTTACCACGTGATCAGCCGTGTCCAACCACGGCTGATCACGATGTAAACAGGAAGAGTAGAGGAGAGCCGATCGGCGGCTCTCCTGACAGGGGGGGTTCGCTCTGATTGTTTATCAGCGCAGCCCCCCCTCGGATCGCCACACTGGACCACCAGGGAAGCCCACCCTGGACCACCAGAGAAGGACAAACAAAAAAAAAAAGTCTGAAAAAAAAAAAAAGTCTGGAAAAAAAAAAGCATTAAAAAAAAAAAAGATGCCAATCAGTGCCCACAAATGGGCACTGACTGGCAACATGGGTAAATCAGTGCTGCCCCACAGTGTCCATCAGTGCCACCCCACAGTGTCCATCCATGCCCAGTGCCCACCTATCAGTGCCCATCTGTGCCACCCATAAGTATCCATCAGTGCCACCCATAAGTGCCGCCCATGAGTGCCCATCAGTGCCGCCTATGTGTGCCTATCAGTGCCGCCTATGTGTGCCCATCAGTGCCGCCTATGTGTGCCCATCAGTGCCGCATACCAGCGCCGCCAATCAGTGCCACCTTATCTGTGCCCGTCAGTACTACCTCATCGATGTCCATCAGTGCCATCTCATCAGTGCCGCCATATCAGTGCCCGTAATTGAAAGAGAAAACGTACTTATTTACAAAAAAATTAACAGAAAAAAATAAAAACGTAATTTTTTTTCCCAAATTTTCAGTATTTTTTTAGTTGTTGCGCAGAGGTGATCAAATACCACCAAAAGAAAGCTCTATTTGTGGGGAAAAAAGGACGCCAATTTTGTTTGGGTACAGTGTAGCACGACCATGCAATTGCCATTCAAAGTGCGACAGTGCTGAAAGCTGAAAATTGGTTTTGGGCGGAAAGGTGCGTAAGTGCCTGGTATGGAAGTGGTTAAGTATGGACGTCGGGCCAGCGTCGAATTTTCTGTCGATTACGTCGTTTGCGTAAGTCGTTCGCGAATAGGGCTGTGCGTAGTTCACGTCGAAAGCATTGGCTTTTTGCGGGTTAATTTGGAGCATGCGCACTGGGTTACATTCACGGACGGCGTATGCGCCGTTAGTCAAAAACTTCAATTACGTACGGGTCAGCCTTCATTACCATACAACACGCCCACTACATGGATAATTTGAATTCCGCGGGCTTACGCCGGACCACATACGCTACGCCGCCTTAACTTAGGGCGCAGGTTCTTTCTGAATACAGAACCTGCCTCACTAAGTTACGGCGGCGTAGCGTATCTGAGATACGCTACGCCCGCACAAATTTACGCCGGGCTAATTGAATCTACCCCGGTGTGTTTATTATCTCCCCAAAAGGATAGAGAAGTTCTTCTGAATAAATCTGCTGTGGAGACATATGAGTTCTGCAACCTTTCTTCTGAAAATACCAGTTGCCTGGTTGTTATGCTGACAATCTGGCTTCCATATTAGGAGTCACTGACCTGACCTGACTTGGCATATGCAAAATATGCAAATCAGAGAAATCGAAATAATGTTAGAAGTATTCATTTGCATACATGTGCCAGATAAGTGACTTACAATGTTAAAGAAAAATGTCAGGATCAGACTGCCGGGCAACTAGCACTTGCAGAATGAGTCAGTAATGGTAATGTTGGTAATGTTGGTATTGTCAGCCTTTATGTTTCTTTTTGGAAAGTTTTTCTTTAAATTGAACCTGTATTTTCCCATGCAGGGCAAGTAACAGGTTTGCCACCTGGTTGGTGCCAATTAGGCCTGTTTTATCTTTTAATCTGCTAATTATTGTTACTCTGGTGTGATATCTCTTTGAATTGCACTACTTTGATTTTTGTTCACTGCTTGTATTTTTTCCTTTTCAGACTGCGGATTGAATGTACATAAACAGTGTTCCAAATACGTGCCCAATGACTGCCAACCAGATCTGAAGCGCATCAAGAAAGTGTACAGCTGCGACCTTACCACCCTGGTGAAAGCACACAATACCCCGAGGCCCATGGTAGTAGACATGTGCATCCAGGAGATTGAGCAGAGAGGTTAGCCGTTTATTCCTGTCCATTACTTCTTCCAAATATACACCAATCTCAAAGGTTGCATGGTCCTTATCTCTCCTCCCCTGAGATGAATGGGCATTGAATTATCACAAACAAACCCAATTATAGCCATCATGCTGTTCTCTTATTATTCATAGACCTCTATCTGTAAGGCAAGAGCCATCGTCATCATTGCAGACAGTATAAGAGATGCCCTTTTCTGAGCCTATAATTGCCTTAGGGCTCTTTCACACGTCTGTTCCGTTCGTCCGTTTTTTGGACGTCCGTTAACGGACCGCAATGCTTCCCTATGGGCTAGCGTCCGTTAGCGGATGAGCATCCGCTAACGTCCGTTAGCATCCGTCTGCGTTCAGTTCCGTTTTTTTGGACGGAAGAAAACCCTATTTTTCTTCCATCTAAAAAACGGAACGGACGAAAAACGGATGATCCGTTTATCATCCGTTCCGCTAACATCCGTTTTTCTATATAAAAAGCCTAAAAAAAAAAAAAACGGATGAAAAAACGGATGGAAAAACGGATGGAAAAACGGATGGAAAAACTGATGCAAAAACTGATGCAAAAACTGATGCAAAAACTGACGAAAAACTGATGGAAAAACGGATCAACTGATGAAAAAAAAACTGATCTGAAAAACTGAACGGACGTGTGAAAGAGCCCTTAGAGATCCTGATAAGCCTTCTGTTGGGTGACTGATGACTGTGTGGAAGAGATTGCTAATGTGGACTTTTCCACTTTACAGTTATTATCGACAGGGCTTTTTTTCAGGGGGAACTTGGGGGAACTCAGTTCCACCACCTCTGGCTCAGACCCTTTGGTGCCTGCTCACCACAATATCTTATACCCTACATTGTGACATCAACATTTTTTTTTCGGGTTTACATCCACTTTAAGTGAGGACCTTTTTTACCCCCACTGGCCATAGCCTGGCCCTCTTAAAGTCTAAAGGACAGCAAACTGGCCCTTTGTTTAGAAAGTTTGGAGACCCCTGCTCTAAGGGAAGATAAATGCACTATATTCATCTAGATAATGTTACTAGCAGTTTGATGTGCAGTTCAGAAAATGACAGGGAAAGTAATCGGGAGGCTTCTTTAACATAGTACTCTTGAATACCTGTATCCTTATTTCATGATCTATCATAATTCCTTAGGAAAGAATTGTTCCATAGCAACAAATCTCTTATTTTTTTAGGGTGGTTTCTGTGTTGTGTGCAATCAATTCTGAAGTATGGGTTATTTTAGAATACATTTGTGTGCTTTAATTACTAAATCTCCATTTATTGGTCTCTATGTTCTAGTTTTACATTTCCCCCACCTCCCTCCTTCTCTGGCACCCAGTGACCATAGAGGCCTGGAACAATGATTTTAAGCAGAATGTTTTTTCATAAGAGAGTAATTAGGAATTCCCCAGGCTGCACCTGCAGGACCCATCACTACTTCCCTCCCAGATGTGAGCCATACTAAAATGCACACTATTTGTGAAAATAATAAAAAAAAAAATTGTTTGCATATGATTGAATGATGAAGTCAGTAGAGCTTCACCTCATTCACTAAGCTAGGTTACAACTCCCTTGCAATGTGAACAGTCGTTGTGCCTTTAATAAATTAAAGGATAAGTTCACCTTTCTGGAAAAAAAAAATGGACATTCTTTGCAGGTAAAAAAAAATGTGCATGTATTATTTATTTGTTAGGAGCCTGTAAATCATTGCACCCGCATTCCGCATATCAGGCTCCTGCACACTGTCCGTATATCTGCTTGTACCTCTTACAGGCAGGCAGTTACACGACTAGAAGACTCAATGAATTATCTAGAGCGCTCACTAGCGCCATTATAGTTCATTGAATACTACAAGCTGCCAGACTTGAAGGCTGTGGGTACATGTAGTTCATTCACAGAATAAATGCTGTGGCTGTATGGGAAAAGCCCCACAATGCTGAGTTATTTTTAAATTGTGACAGCAGGTGCAGGGAGAAGATCCCCAGCCCCCTGTCACAATTAGGAAAAGGAATCTGTGAGAAGCTGCAGGAGCAGGAACATGTTAGGCCTCGTACACACGATAGGTTAACCAGAGGACAGCGGTCTGAAGGACCGTTTTCATCGGTCAAAACCGATCGTGTGTGGGCCCCATAGGTTATTTAACCATAGGTTAAAAAAAAGACAACTTGCTTTAAAATTAACCTATGGATTGGTAACCGATAGGTCAAAACCAATCGTTAGTAGGCACAACCATCGGTTAAAAATCCACACATGCTCAGAATCAAGTCGACGCATGCATGGAAGCATTGAACTTCGTTATTTTCAGCACGTCGTTGTGTTTTACGTCACCGCGTTCTGACACGATCGGTTATTTAACCTATGGTGTGTAGGCGTGACGGACCATCAGTCAGCTTCATCGGTTAACCGATGACAACGGTCCTTCAGACCGCTGTCCTCTGGTTAACCTATCGTGTGTACGAGGCTTTACATGTTAGACCCTAAAAATGGGTGGAATATGTAACTTGTTCCCAAAGGTAAACTTATCCTTTAACACCATGCAGTCAAATTTGGCCAAGATCTGAAATGAATATTGAACATTTCCAATACTTATACATACTCATTACTGCTCACAAGGTCACTATCAAATTATCACAAGCCATGCTCATCAATCAGGGGCATGCTGACAATTCCAATTTAAAATGTCAATAAGAGATTTTGTACATCCCCAGACCACCTACGATTTTCATATAACCAGTGCTGTTTACTTGAGATCATTGTAATTAATTAGGAAACAATGTATGTTGCACTATTGTATGGTATGTAGACTGTGACCCAGAGCGTGAAGTGACGGCATGTGTACAGACACAATTTTGTGGGCTAAGTATAGCACTGTGCGGTGGGCAGTGAACATAAAGTCCAAGCTTGGCAATAGTAATATATTGTGCAAAAGTTCAGCAAGTACAAACAGGCCCAGCGGGGTACAAACAGGCCCGAGCCACTTACAACCCTGAGCATATGCTGGGGGGGATAAGGGGGGGGAGACGCGCTTATCAGGGGGAAACAATGGTGATTGGTGTAGGCTCTCTAAACATTATAATGAGCCTCTATTACCAGTCTACGGGGAACCCAATAAATTAGATTTTCCATATTTGTGGATCTTCCTAATATGATTCCCAAGTGAATCTTTCAACCATGCAGACATAAAAAGTATAGCTTATAATGAGTACTGATAATGAGGTACAGGCAACTTTTTATTGATCCTTTTCTTCTCTATAAAGAAGTGCAATGAATGTTTCACCATGTAAACCTTCACTAAATGTGCTTTGTAGTATCAATGGGCTTGATATTAATGTTTTTGATGTGCTGTTCACATACATTAAAGTATAGCTAAAGGCAAAACACATTTTTTTTTTTTTGGACAGAATGGAGAGGGGTTAGAATACCTATTAAGTTGTCCCCGTTAGGGAGATTTACCCTCTATTTGTCCTGTTTACCATTATTGAAAGTGAACTTGTGAGTTGTCCAGTGGCGTCACTAGGGTTGGTGTCACCTGGTACGGTAAAATATGGTGTCACCCCCCCCCCCCCCCCCCCCCAAAATAAAAAATATTTCAAATATTTTTTACCCTACTGTTTGCTCTCTGTTCTCCTTTCTTCCCCTTTTTCTCTCTCTCCCTATCCATCTTTCTTGTGCGTTCTATCCCTTCTTCTGTCTCTCCATTTTTCTCTGTCCCCTCCCCCCACCTATCTTTCTCCAGAAGCGGAATTCACATCTCAGGAGCCTATAGGCCAGGGGCGTACCTAGAGCATTTGGCACCTGGGGCGGATCCAATATCTGGCCCCCCCCCCCCCCCCATGTTAAAATGTAAAAATACCCCACTGTGCCCCCTGCATACCTCTGCATCCTTCAATATCTTTTTGTTACTACTGTGTACCCCCTCTCCACAACTGCACCTCTGGACCCCTTTACATTACACAGCCCCCTGCATCACTGGACCCCTTTACATTACACAGCCCCCTGCATCACTGGACCCCTTTAAAATTACACAGTACCCTGCATCACTGGACCCCTTTAAAATTACACAGCACCCTGTATCACTGGACCCCTTTACATCTCACAGCACCCTGCACCTCTGGGCCCCTTTACATTACACAGCACCCTGCATCACTGGACCTCTTTACATTACACAGCACCCTGCACCTCTTTACATTACACAGCCCCCTGCATCACTGGACCCCTTTAAAATTACACAGCACCCTGCATCACTGGGCCCCTTTACATTACACAGCACCCTGCACCTCTTTACATTACACAGCCTCTGCACCACTGGACCCCTTTACATCACATAGCCCCCTGCACCTCTGGACCCCTTTACATTATACAGCACCCTGCACCTCTGGACCCCTTTACATTACACAGCCCCTGCACCACTGGACCCCTTTACATCACATAGCCCCCTGCACCTCTGGACCCCTTTACATTACACAGCACCCTGCACCTCTGGACCCCTTTACATCACATAGCCCCCTGCACCTCTGGACCCCTTTACATTACACAGCACCCTGCACCTCTTTACATTACACAGCACCCTGCACCTCTTTACATTACACAGCACCCTGCACCTCTTTACATTACACAGCACCCTGCACCTCTGAACCTCTTTACATTACACAGCCCCCTGCATCACTGGACCCCTTTAAAATTACACAGCACCCTGCATCACTGGACCCCTTTAAAATTACACAGTACCCTGCATTACTGGACTCCTTTACATCTCACATCCCCCTTTACTTCTGGACCCTTTTACATTACACAGCACCCTGCACCTCTGGACCCCTTTACATTACACAGCACTGTGCACCTCTGGACCTCTTTACATTAAACAGCACCCTGCATCACTGGACCCCTTTACATCTTATAGCACCCTGCATCTCTGGACCCTTTTACATTACACAGCACCCTGCATCGCTGCACCCCTTTTACATTACACAGCCGCCTGCACCTCTGCACCCCTTTACATCGCAAAGCCCCCTGCACCTCTGGACCCTTTTACACTACACAGCCCTCTGCACCCCTTTACATTACACAGCACCCTGCATCGGTGGCCCCCTTTACATCTCATAGCACCCTGCACCTCTGGACCCTTTTACATTACACAGCACCCTGCACCTCTGGACCCCTTTACATTACACAGCCCCTGCACCACTGGACCCCTTTACATCACATAGCCCCCTGCACCTCTGGACCCCTTTACATTACACAGCACCCTGCACCTCTGGACCCCTTTACATCACATAGCCCCCTGCACCTCTGGACCCCTTTACATTACACAGCACCCTGCACCTCTTTACATTACACAGCACCCTGCACCTCTTTACATTACACAGCACCCTGCACCTCTTTACATTACACAGCACCCTGCACCTCTGAACCTCTTTACATTACACAGCCCCCTGCATCACTGGACCCCTTTAAAATTACACAGCACCCTGCATCACTGGACCCCTTTAAAATTACACAGTACCCTGCATTACTGGACTCCTTTACATCTCACATCCCCCTTTACTTCTGGACCCTTTTACATTACACAGCACCCTGCACCTCTGGACCCCTTTACATTACACAGCACTCTGCACCTCTGGACCTCTTTACATTAAACAGCACCCTGCATCACTGGACCCCTTTACATCTTATAGCACCCTGCATCTCTGGACCCTTTTACATTACACAGCACCCTGCATCGCTGCACCCCTTTTACATTACACAGCCGCCTGCACCTCTGCACCCCTTTACATCGCAAAGCCCCCTGCACCTCTGGACCCTTTTACACTACACAGCCCTCTGCACCCCTTTACATTACACAGCACCCTGCATCACTGGCCCCCTTTACATCTCATAGCCCCCTGCACCTCTGGACCCTTTTACATTACACAGCACCCTGCATCACTGCACCCATTTTACATTACACAGCCACCTGCACCTCTGGACCCCTGCATGTTACACAGACCCCCTCAGTGCAAACACCCCCTTAGTACAACCCCCCTCAGTGCAAACACCCCCCCCCCTTCCCATTCAGTACCTCAGATCATCGCAGGCAGCGCCACGGCACATGGACAGAAGGTCCCCTCCCCCTCTGTACACACAAACAGAGAGGAGGGGGCTGTGCCTGTGTGCCGACTGCCGAGCACCGCTAACAGCCCGTGGCTGTGAGAGGAGGCGATGGATGGTGCTGCGGTGTCACCCTGCAACCCCCCCCCCTCCTCTTGTACCGCGGCGCTCGGCGCTCCGATTCCGCTGCGCTCATCGGGATGGTGTCACTCCTCTAGTGGGTGTCACCCGGTGCGGACCGCACCCCCCTAGCAACGCCTCTGGGGTTGTCCCAGAAAAGTAATAGATTTGGACAGTTCTGGTGACCTAGGGAGTGCAAGGCATTCTCTTATTTTCAGGGATTTCCTCTCACTTCTTGGTTTAGCGATGGGGCACAAATTATATATCATTTTATAGCAGATGTTTTGCCTTCAGTTGATCCCAATGCATTTCTGTGAAACTTATCTTAAGTAAGATTTTTTTTTTTTTAAATATGCAACAATGTAGATGAATTTATTGCATTTGTGTCCCTTTTCTGCTTATAGGCTTGAAGTCAGAAGGCCTGTACAGAGTTTCAGGTTTTACAGAGCACATTGAAGATGTAAAAATGTCATTTGATCGAGGTGAGTTATCAGTTTTTATCAGGAAGGGGAATGAATTGTGTCTGTGTTGTGCTACATAAAGCAAAATGTGAAGTTTTCTTTGTTATACCGGTTTTACTCTTTCCTGGATTTCATACCGATTTTACTGTTATACTGGGCAGTATAAAATTATTCTTTGACAATATAATAATAAAAGACAGTCCTTTTGCTGCCATATAATTACACATTTTACACCAGATGGCTCCAACATGTCATTGAACTCAAAAGTGTTCTCTGGTATAATTTAAAGTCTAACTTTATTTAGTTTTGAATAGGTGGTGAAGAGTTAGAACCATAGGTAGGTGGAAAATGTGTGCACGTTGTACAGATGCATGTAGGCCCACTGGGATTTAGGAGCCCATTAAGTCAGACGGGTACTGGAGCCCCTCCCACTGTCCCATTGAAAAGGGCACTACCTACATTTAGGGCGGATGAAAACCAGGAGGCTTTATTCATGGTGTCCTAAATGTTCCACTGGTCTGCTATTGACATGCATCTCTATACACAGCGAATACGTGTTTGTAATTGAATTAGGGAGTAATTGAATTAGGGAATAAAAATGCTCTAGCAAAGCGCGGTGACGTACAACACGTACAACGGCACTATAAAGGGGAAGTTCCATTCGGATGGCGCCACCCTTGGGGCTGCTTTTGCTGATTTTGTGTTAGTAAAAGACGATTCACGCTTTTCAGTCTGTTACAGCGTGATGAATATGCTATCTCCATTACTTACGCTAGTTTTATCAGAACGAGCGCTCCCATCTCATAACTTGCTTCTAAGCATGTGCGTTTTTTTTATGTCGTTAAAGCCCACACACAACCATTTTTTACGACGTTAAAAACGACGTGAAAATTTAGAGCATGTTCTAAATTTTTAATGGCCATTATTTACGTCGTAAAAAAATGCTCTGGAGCCCACACACGATCGTTTT
Organism: Rana temporaria; assembly: GCF_905171775.1. NCBI lineage: Eukaryota > Metazoa > Chordata > Amphibia > Anura > Ranidae > Rana > Rana temporaria. The sequence goes on from NC_053493.1 coordinate 100,344,363, forward strand.
TAACTACATTAAAAAAATATGTCATTTTTTACATTCCGAAAAACGGTCGTGTGTACACGGCATTAGAGCTGTCAGAATACACAGCTGATTGACAAAAGTTTTTCACCTTGTTCATTCAACAGAAGTCAACCTTTTGATCAACTTCTATCAAACAGGGATAGCCACACACTGTTGAAAATTCGGCCTGGACCCTGCTTGATACATCTATAGCCACCTTTAGACTGTTGTCCCTTATGAAAGATTTCACCCCTATTTCAACTTTGGCAACAACTAACCAACCCCTCACCACTCTATCTAAAACGAAAGAAAAAATATAGACTAGAGATACTCTTTAACCACTTAAGGACCGCCTCCTGCACATATACGCCGGCAGAATGGCACGGCTGGGCACAAGCACGTACCTGTACATCCTCCTTAAGTGCCCAGCCGTGGGTTGCGGATGTGCTACCCGGTCCGAAGCTCCGTGACCATGGCCGCGGGACCCGATCGCCGCCGGAGTCCTGCGATCGGTCCCCGGAGCTGAAGAACGGGGAAAGCTGTGTGTAAACACAGCTTCCCCGTTCTTCACTGTGGCACTGTCATTGATCGTCTGTTCCCTGATATAGGGAAAGGCGATCAATGATGTCACACGTCCAGCCCCGCCCCGTACAGTTAGAAACACATATGAGGTCACACTTAACCCCTTCAGCGCCCCCTAGTGGTTAACTCCCAAACTGCAATTGTCATTTTCACAGTAAACAATGCATTTTTAAAGCATTTTTTGCTGTGAAAATGACAATGATCCCAAACATGTGTCAAAATTGTCCGATGTATCCGCCATAATGCCACGGAAAAATATGTACAAGAATACGTATCGGCCTAAACTGAGAAAAAAAAAGTTTTTTTTATATCTTTTTTGGGGGGTATTTATTATAGCAAAAAGTAAAAAATATAGATTTTTTTTTCAAAATTGTCGCTCTATTTTTGTTAATAGCGCAAAAAATAAAAACCGCAGAGGTGATCAAATACCACCAAAAGAAAGCTCTATTTGTGGGAAAAAAAGGATGCCAATTTTGTTTGGAAGCCACATCACACAACCGCGCAATTGTCAGTTAAAGCGACGCAGTGCCAAATTGCAAAAACTGGCCAGGTCCTTTACCTGCGTAATGGTCCGGGTCTTAAGTGGTTAATGAAGCAGTAATCTAGTTATGGGTTCGTTGAAGCTGCCCTTGTGTAGATGCTGCAGGGCCAATAGTAGTAATGGAACTTATACTTGTTAAAGCCATTCTAGGTTTAAGGCGATTGTAGTGCTTTTTAGAAGATCTGTTTTGTTTCACATGCGATCGGATCAACCTGAACAAATATAAAAATAAGGAATTCTTTTTTTTTTTCAACTTTAATTTGCTGTATTCTGTATTCTTATTCTGGGCCTGTGACTCAGCAGCATTGAAGTCAGGCATGGTCAGGCAATTGGCATCTTCAAAGCAAGGCCAGCAATGTCAGTCCATGTATTTTTCTCATGACTGCAATATTTAAGATGATCAGTTTAAAGGGTTAAAACAAATCCAAATAGAAATACTATGGAAAATACTGGCTTTTATTTACCGATCTGACTGCTAATTTGCCAAAAACCCTCTTGCAGAGCTTTGTGTTCTGATATTATCCCACACTTCTAGATTGCATGGAGCAGCATGTCCCCCATTGGCCACTTTTGTTCCTTCCACCAACCTGCTTGTCATGCATTATGCTGCCGTGACTGGAGTTTGATGGGGAAAACCAAAAGACCCAGCGAGAAGACATGATATTCAACACACCAGAGGTGTTGGTGCACAGAGATCTCAGCTAACTGGCCAGTGGACAGATGCATATAAACCTGCTTCTTTATACTGTTAGGCCTCGTACACACGACCGAGTTTCTCGGCAAAAACCAGCAAGAAGCTTGCTGGGGTTTTTTTTGCCGAGGAAACCGGTCGTGTGTAGACTTTTCGACAAAGAAACCGTCGAGGATCTCGTCGGGCCAAAAAGAGAGCATGTTCTCTATTTCCTTGACGGGAATGGGAAAATTTGGCTCGCCGAGATCCTCGGCGGCTTCACAAGGAACTCGACGAGCAAAACGATGTGTTTCGCCCGTCGAGTTCCTCGGACGTGTGTACGAGGCTTTACTGTTTGTTTTTTTCTTAAGCCCCTGATAGAGCCACTTTAAACAACATATTCTGTTATGCGAAACAACTGAAAACAGTGTGAAATTGTGCTTCGGCTGCAGTTCAAAGGTCCTATGTCAACCCAGGATATAAACTATGGACCTGTATAATGCTGTGCTCATCGATTTGTGCAACTGACGTTGTTCTTTAACTTATTAAACACAATTTTTAATAGTCCTCGGTGTACCCAAGGTTTTTTTTAAAAGCTGACACAATATTACGTGGAAATAATTTTCCACTATTGAAGAAGTGAAGGGTATTCTTGGTAAAGAGCATATGGATTCAGTTTCAGCGTTATAAAATGCAAGCCATTTTGTTCAATGGAGTGGAAATCGTTGCAAATGCTATTTGATATTTGTAATCCATCTCCTTAGTACCAATAAGGTGACTATAAAATATTTAGGTTGATGTCTGTTTGGAAAATGGTTTTAGATTTCACAAGGAGTCCTGTCTTTCAGAAAAATAAATTCTCATCATGTTACTGTCATTATTAGCACAGAGAAAGGGAAATCATCAAACCTACAATATTTTCTGCTACACGCTATGACATCACAAAATGTAGTAATTTGTGAAGTGGACATGTGAATATTTTATACTGTCCTAGTCACGCTGAATAAAATATTTATATATGTAAAGTGCTGCACTGTAAATATACTGTATAAAAAACAGTGTGCTGATTTAACGTTGCTGTATTACTATAAATAAAGAATATACTGTATATGCAAACACAACATTTGTGAGTCTGTAATTATTAATGACCAAGGTAACCCGTGCAAACAAATCCATGAAACAAATCACAATGTCCAAAAAAAATAAAAAATCTCCCAAAAAATGTGCTCACCATAACAAATGGATCCTTATTACAGAGGTCTTTTCTAGTTACGGATTTATACATTTTGTGTTTGCATATATATTATTTATTGATACCTTAGTAATATAGCAACATTATATATTCAATCAGCACACTGTTTTTTATTTATATATCTATAGCGCAGCTCTTTACACATACAGTATCCCACAAAAGTGAGTACACCCCTCACATTTTTGTAAATATCTCATTATATCTTTTCATGTGACAACACTGAAGAAATTACACTTTGCTACAATGTAAAGTAGTGAGTGTGCAGCTTGTATAACAGTGTAAATTTGCTGTCCCCTCAAAATAACTCAACACGGAGCCATTAATGTTTAAACCACTGGCAACAAAAGTGAGTACATCCCTAAGTGAAAATGTCCAGATTGGGCCCAATTAGACATTTTCCCTCTCCGGTGTCATGTGACTCGTTAGTGTTACAAGGTCTCATATGTGAATAGGGAGCAGGTGTGTTAAATTTGGTGTTATCGCTCTCACTCTCTCATACTGGTCACTGGAAGTTCAACTTGGCACCTCATGGCAAAGAACTCATGAGGATCTGAAAAAAATAATTGTTGCTTTACATAAAGATGGCCTAGGCTATTAGAAGATTGCCAAGACCCTAAACTAAGCTGCAGCATAGTGGCCAAGACCATACAGCGGTTTAAAAAGACAGGTTCCCCTCAGAACAGGCCTCGCCATGGTCAACCAAAGAAATTGCGTGCATATGCTCAGCATCATATCCAGAGGTTGTCTTTTGGAAATAGACGTATGAGTGTTGCCAGCCTTGCTGCAGAGGTTGAAGGGGTGGGAGTTCAGCACCACACACTGCATCAAATTGGTCTGCATGGCTGTCGTCCCAGAAGGAAGCCTCTTCTAAAGATGATGCACAAGAGTTTGCTGAAGACAAGCAGACTAAGGACATGGATTACTGGAACCATGTCCTGTGGTCTGATGAGACCAAGATAAACTTATTTGGTTAAGATGGTGTCAAGCGTGTGTGGCGGCAACCAGGTGAGAAGTACAAAGACAAGTGTGTCTTGCCTACAGTCAAGCATGGTGGTGGGAGTGTCATGGTCTGGGGCTGCATGAGTGCTGCCAACACTGGGGACCTACAGTTCATTGAGGGAAACATGAATGCCAACATGTACTGTGGCATACTGAAGCAGAGCATGATCCCCTCCCTTTGGAGACTTGGCCACAGGGCAATATTCCAACATGATAACGACCCCAAACACACCTCCATGATGACCACTGTCTAAAGAAGCTGAGGGTAAAGGTGATGGACTGGCCAAGCATGTCTCCAGACCTAAACCCTATTGAGTATCTTTGGGGCATCCTCAAACGGTGGAGGAGCGCAAGGTCTCTAACATCCACCAGCTCCGTGATATCATCATGGAGGAGTGGAAGAGGACTCCAGTGGCAACCTGTGAAGCTCTGGTGAACTCCATGCCCAAAAGGGTTAAGGCAGTGCTGGAAAATAATGGTGGCCACACAAATTATTGACACTTTGGGCCCAATTTGGACATTTTCACTTAGGGGTGTACTCACTTTTGTTGCCAGCAGTTTAGACATTAATGGTGTGGAATTAATTAGTGTTTGGGTTATTTTGAGGGGACAGCAAGTTTACACTGTTGTACAAGCTGTACACTCACTACTTTACATTGTATAATTTCTTCAGTGATGTCACATGAAAAGATAACAATATATTTACAAAAATGTGAGGGATGTACTCACTTTTGTGAGATACTGTATATATTTGTTTTTACTATTTGCACTTGGTAAAGAGCAACAGAGTCTCTTCAATGACATATTGGGTATCATTCAGAAAGGTCTGATAAATTTGTTTTCTTCTTTTTTTTTTTTTTTTTTACATTGGCCTTTACTTTATGCCAGTGGTCTCAAAGTACCGGCCCGCGGGCCATTTGCGGCCAGCGGACCAGTTATAAATGGCCCCCAGGCAGGGTGGAAGTGAGGGGAGCAAAAAAAAAAAAAAAAAAAAAATTTTTTTTTTTTTTTGAGCTGACCCCATCTGGTGGTGAGCCGTTGGTATTACAAGTTATTACCACCAGATGTGAGCTGGCGCCATCTGGTGGTGGCCGTTGGTATTACAAGTTAAGCATTACAAGTTAAACAGCAATTCTAATGTCATTTTACACTATTTTCACTGCCATCTTCTTCCCTCTAATTAGAACCCCCAAACATTATATATATTTTTTATCCTAACACCCTAGAGAATAAAATAGCGATCGTTGCAATACTTTCTGTTTCGCCGTATTTGCGCAGCGGTCTTACAAGCGCACTTTTTTGGGAAAAAATTACACTTTTTTTAATTAAAAAATAAGACAACAGTAAAGTTATCCCCATTTTTTTTAATATTATGAAAGATAATGTTACGCCGAGTAAATTCATACCCAACATGTCATGCTTCAAAATTGTGTCCGCTTGTGGAATGCCGACAAACTTTTTTTACCCTTTAAAATCTTCATAGGCGACGTTTAAAAAAATCTACAGGTTGCATGTTTTAAGTTACAGAGGAGCTAGAATTATTGCTCTCACTCTACCAATCGCGGCGATACCTCACATGTGTGGTTTGAACACCGTTTACATATGCGGGCGCTGCTCACGTATGTGTTCGCTTCTGCGCGCAAGCTCGTCGGGACGGGGTGCGTTTTCTGGCTCCTAACTTTTTTAGCTGGCTCCGAGATTCCAAGCAAATTTGTCAAACCCTGACTTACACCAGTGCTGGTGGTAATAATGCGCTCGCTGACACCAGTGCTGGTGGTAATAATGCGCTCGCTGACACCAGTACTGTTGTTTTTGAAGTTTGAAAGTTTGCATGCGGCCCCTCATGGCATATGAAAACTTGTCTTGTGGCCCTCAGGTAATTTGAGTTTGAGACCCCTGCTTTATGCTCTCATGTTTTATCATTTCCATAGGATTTGTTTTTATGTGCGCATGTATGCAAAACTTTATAATGGCACATGCAAATTTGCCATTCACTTTAGGGGAATACCAGCCCAAAATAGTAGAACACAATCTCCTCTAACTGCACTGTTCATTTTTTATTTGCTTTATATCAGCAGTATGTTTTACTTGCCTTATTCTGATGTCATTCTGGCTGATCATGTGATGTGATGGGTCCTGTGTATTTAGTATAGATATTTAGGGGCAGATCCACATACATCTGCGCCGGGCGCAGCGTATCTAAGATACGCTACGCCGCCGTAACTTATCTTTTTTTTTTTTAATCCACAAAGAATCCGCGGCGTAGTGTATCTCTCGCGGCGTAAGGGCGCGGAATTCAAATGGATGTAATGGGGGCGTTTTTTATGTTAATACGTCGTGACCCGACGTAAACAACGTTTTTTTTTAACTGCGCATGCGCCGTCCCTGGGGGTATCCCAGTGCACATGCTCGAAATTAAACCGGAACCAGCCAATGCTTACGAGGGTGACGTCATTCGACGCAAATTCCTATTTGCGAACGACTTACGCAAACGACGTAAAAAATTCTAAATTGTACGCGGGAACGACGGCCATACTTAACATTGAGTACGCCTCAGAATAGCAGCTTTAACTATACGCCGGAAAAAGCCGAACTCAAACGACGTAACAAAATGCGCCGGCCGGATGTACGCTCGTGGATCGCCGTAAATAGCTCATTTGCATACTCAACGCGCAATTCGACGGGAACGCCACCTAGCGGCCGCTGAAAAATTGCAGCTTAGATCCGACGGCGTACTAAGACGTACGCCTGTCGGATCTAGCCGAGATGCCGTCGTATCTTGTTTTGAGGATTCAAAACAAAGATACGACGCGGGAATATTCAAATTACGCCGGCGTATCAATAGATACGCCGGCGTAATTTCTTTGTGGATCTGCCCCTTAGCATTCAGTTCACAACTAGTAAAGATGGCACAGTTCTATCTCATTTATGGGTCATATAATATTCCTGGATGTGCTGCGCAAAGGGGCATCTTTGCTAAGATTGCCTTACAACATGTATTGTTGCTTGTGGTCTAGTCGGCCACAGCCAGCACCAATGCTTTAGATAGCTATTATATGTGTGTTCTCTTTGGCATTGAATAGGTTATAAAGTGATCCAGGGGCTGGGCAGTCACATGGTCAGGGCATGTGAAACAGGTGCAGCATGTTTTGGATCAGACAGTCAGGCCCATTTGTGTGAATAGTTTTCACTGATCCCCTGTTGACAGAGACAATTCATTGAGAAGTGACTTTCACAGAACAAAGGAGCAGTTTAATGTCCTGATGGGTGCAGCTGCTGTTTTTTTGTTCCGAAAATGATTTTAATTGTTTATTGAGAGTACAGATGAAAGCATAGCAAATAATGAGATACATCATTACTGTCGCTGTTGGGAAATAATACAGAGCTTGTGCTATGGCAGGAAGACCCAATGGCACCTACCTGGCTACCATTGCAAGATCGGTATAACCAACAGGAAAAAACACTGGATTGTTGCCAGCATCCCAAAAGTATAAATAGCAACAAAAAAAAAATACCCCCAAAACAGTGGGACTTTGAAGGCAACTAAAAAGTAATTTCATTAAGATAAACTACTTACAGTACTTTATTACAATACATAAAAACAGAACAAATAGCTACAAAAAATGTTGCAAGTAATTGCAGGAATTCTACTCCTCAGTTACTCACCTGGCACAACCTGGGTTTACCAGATATGTTTCTTTTCTGAAATACTTCTACATAATAATAATAATACTACAATTATTTATTTGTTTTTTTTACTGATAATAGAACAGTGCCGATCCTGACCTTCCTGGGGCCCTAAACAAAATGACATGTCACATTAAAGTTGAGCAGCGGGGGGTTGGGGGTGTTCTGCTGTCAGAAATGACATTTTACATTAAAGTGAGAAGTGGGGGTTACCTCTTCTCCCATGCAGCCAGCAGCCAGCAAGTTGAGAAGCGGGTTAAGGGGCCAAAAATGACTTCTCCACAGCTTTGCGGGGCCCTAAGCGACTTGCATAGTGAGCCTATAGGGCGGATCGGCCCTGTAGGTAGATGGCTCTTTGGGAGCAAGAGTCAGGGACAAGCTGCTATTTCCCGAACAACTCAGTAAATGGACTGTAGTGGCATACATATAGTTTATATAGATTGCACATGGCTTTTCCAGTTTGTTAGAAACCACCTGTGTGCAATATTAGGGTTTATGATTTCAGAACCAAATATGCCCCCCACCCCACATAGGCATACCTCTAAACAGCTCAATAACCACATCAATTTCATGCAGGATCATGGGATTGGGATCATGGCTTTTTTTCAGCGGGAACACGGGGGAATGCATTTCCGGCACCTTCTGAACTGACTGTATGTAATAGCAAGGGATGCTGGGGTGTGCTGCAGGGTATTGATGCTCACTGCTGTGGATCTATTTTTGCAGGGGGGTCTATTGTTGCTGGTGGGAGACCTATTGTTTCTAGGGGGGTCTTATGTTGCTGGGGGGGTCAGTTGTTGCTGAAAGAGATCTACTGTTGGGGGAGGGGTCTATTGTTGATGGCAGCCAGAGAGTCTATCAATGCTGGCTGTATGGAGATCTGTTGATGCTGCCGTGAGTCTATTGTTGCTGGCGGGGACATTTTGCTGTGGGTGGTCCATTGTTGTTAGGGGGATCTATTGTTGCTGGCTGCAGGGGATCTATTTTACTGCTTTTATTGATATCATTACAAAATTCCATATAAATTACTTAGCACCACAAAATGATGCTTGGTTCTATATTGTCTAAAAGGGGCGATACTGGGAGGTGGGTAGGGGGCGGAGAAAAGGGGTGACTCGGAAAGGGGAAGTTCCTGCACCTATTGTCTGAGAAAAAAAGCCCTGGTTGTGATTTTATATATATATATATATATATATATATATATATATATATATATATATATATATAGGTATATATTTTAATTAGCTTAAATCTACATTGTCACTCTGTTGCTAGCTCTTGCTCTTTGTTCATCTGTAGCAGTCTTGCCCACTCACCTCGGATCATGAGAAGATACAGTACAGAATCTTGTGGCAAGAAGCAGTTTAAGAAGCCTAGTTAATCAGGCTACGTGGGGTTAAATAAAACAAAGTTTAAAAGGGGAGTGGACTGCACTTTTTGACTGTAACATTACACGCTGCTTGAAGATGCTGTTTAAAGTAATATAACCGGTTAATACCTGTCAATCATTTACTTTGGTGTTTCAATTTTTTTATGTAATACCACCCAAGCCTTGAGATCTTTAATCCTTTGTTAGGACAGATAGTGTGCACATCTAGTTTACAACTGATAATGAAAGTCTGCCAGCACAGTACAGACAGGATTAGTTATAGTAAACATAATACCTCTGCCCAAAGGTTGTTTGCCTTGATGCATTCTCTGCAGTAAGGTAAGAAAAACTTCCACTAGCTATTCCTTACTCCCCCTCCCCACCCCCAATACTTTCCGGAGGCCTCTCTCAATCCAGCACTGTGCTGGTCTCTTTTCCTTTTCTCACAGGACAGATTGAGAGCAGCAAGAGCTATTGGCTCCTGCTGCTGTCAGTCGAGTCATGTGCGGGAGGCGGGGCCAAGCCAGGTTGTGTGTATCTTTGGACACACAGCCTGGCTCGGGAGCATGCCTGCATGTGTGCCCCGATGGCAAGCAACCTACTATGGAGGCAGACTCGGGAGAGTAGTAGACGGAGTCGGCAGGGGACGGAGATGAAAAGGAGGAAATTACATTGCACAGAGCAGATAAGTATAAACTTTTTTTATAATGTGGTTTTTGGAAACCACATTAACCACATAGAAGAATAATAATAATAATAATAAAAAAAACGTAAACAAAGTATTTTAGCAATTTTTATGTTTCATATTATAACCTGTATTAAGAAAAATAAAATGTTAGAAAATGCTGGCCTGACTACATGCTCAGTTGCACATCGCAATGTTTCCTGTTTTTAAAAATAAACCTCGGTGTGTCAGGCTGGTCTTAAATCTCCTATGAACACAAAAATGATAACAAGGGAAACCCTGTTCTCCTTTTGTTTGTCCAGTTGACATTCCATTGACTTAAGGCACACATATTTTTAGGAAATGAATTCTCTTCACTGATTTTCACTTCTGTTCAAGGTGGTGAGGTATGCTGCTATCTCTCTTTATGGCACTTTACATATTTCTGTGTCACCGCTGTGTCAACATTACCGCCAAAGTATTTCCCAGCTTCATTTCTATAGGTAGACCTCACTGCAAACCATAACAACTACTCTCGGCAAAACCCATCTGAAAAAAAGCAGGTTTCAGCATTAAAGTATTTGTAAAATCTCATATAAGTTTTATTTTGTTAACTTCAGAGTAATTTTTAATGTATTTAAAATCTTCATCATTAATTAAAGTAAGAGCTTGTGCAGGCACTTCCTATTATAGGGTGACAACGCTCTGTTCCTGTTTCTTAATTGTGCTGTTGGGTTGTCACCCTGTTACATAGGTTTCTGATTTAGACTAATAATAGCTGTTATAACATACATTACACCGACATGATCCTGTGTCGTCTTGGTCGGTAAATAAAATGCAGCCATTTCTAGAGTGTATGCATGTAGAAAAAAAAAAAAGTTTGGATGCTGTGTAAACTCTACATAAAAACAGAATGCAACAATTTGCATCTCAAAAACCCATATTTTATTCACAAAAAAATATATATCAAAGGGCAAATCCACAAAAGCATTACGCCGGCGTATCTCTTGGTACGCTGGCGTAATTTAAAATTTCATGCGTCATATCTTTGTTTTGTATCCACAAAACAAGATACGACGGCATCTGGGATCTTGGATGCAATTTTTCGGCGGCCGCTAGGTGGCATTTCCATCGAAATCCACGTTGAGTATGCAAATTAGCTATTTACGGCGATCCACGAACGTACGTCCGGCCAGTGCATTTTTTTACGTCTTTTTCGTTTGGCTTTTTCCGGCGTATAGTTAAAGCTGCTGTTATGAGGCGTACTCAATGTTAAGTATGGCCATCGTTCCCATGTAGAATTTTGAAATGTTTACGTTGTTTGCGTAAGTCGTTCGCGAATAGGGATTTGCGTAGAATGACGTCACCGTCGGAAGCATTGGCTTGTTCCGGGTTAATTTCGAGCATGCGCACTGAGATACCCCCACGGACGGCGCATGCGGAGTTAAAAAAACCGTTGTTTATGTCGTGTCACGACGTATTTACATAAAACACGCCCCCATTACATCCATTTGAATTAGGCGCCTTTATGCCGGCAAAGATACACTACGCCGCCGTAACTTACGGCGCGGATCCTTTCAGGATTTGAAAAAAAAAAGTAAGTTACGGCGGCGTAGTGTATCTTAGATACGCTACACCCGGCGCATAAATGCGCCGCTGTACGAGGATCTGCCCCCAAATGTTTAAACTGAGAAAAGGTACCATTTAAATAAATAAAAAAGGTAATTTTGAAGCTGATGGCAGCAACACATCTCAAAAATGTTGGGACAGGGCAATAAAAAGCTGTCAAAGTAAGTGGTACTAATAAGGAAAAGCTGGAAGAACATTTTGCAACTAATTAGGTTAAAGGGGTTGTAAAGGTTCATGTTTTTTTACCTTAATGCATAAAAAACATCTAAGGCCCCTTTCAGACGTCCGCTCCGTCTGTCCGTTCATTACAAGTCCGTTAACGGACTTGTAATGAATCCCTATGGGGACGCGTCCGTTAGCGGATGGAGCATCCGCTAGCGTCCGCGTCAGTCGGGATCCGCTTTTCCGAACGGAAGAAACCCTATTTTTCTTCCGTTCGGCGGAGCGGAACTGATGCAGACGGACAGACGGTCCGTCTGCATCAGGTTCCCCATAGGGGACAGCGGAGCAGAGACAGGGCGGTCCCTGCACTGTGTGCGGGAACCGCCCTATCCGCCGACAGCTGAGCGGGGATCCCCGCTGAGCCGACGGAGACACACGGAGCGGACCCGGAAACGGTCCGCTCCGTGTGAAAGAGCCCTTAAGATTTGCGCCCCCGCCCCCTGTTTTACTTACCTGAGCCCTGGAAGTCCCGCATCACGAATGCGCTCTTCCCGGTCTTCTCGGCTCTTCATTGGATAGATTAATAGCAGCACAGCAATTGGCTCACGCTGCTGTCAATCAAATCCAATGATGCGGCCACTGGGGGGCGGGGCCGAGTCCTGTAGTAGGCGGCTATGGACGCCTAATACAGGACACGGGAGCACGCCCGCAAGGTAACCCCCTTGGGAGAGCGCTTCCGAGAGGGGGTTATCTGAGGCGGGGAGGAGCCGAGACAGGCGCTGTGGGACCCCAGAAAAACGCAGTTTGGGGCCACGAGCTGCACAGTGGAGGTACGCATGACATGTTTGTTATTTAAAAAAAAAAAATTAAACCTTTACAACCCCTTTTAATATCAACAGGTCAGTAACATGATTGGGATCTTAGAGAGTCGGAGTGTCTCAGAAGTAAAGATGGACAGAGGTTCACCAATCTGAAAAGCTGTGTCTAAAAATTGTTGAGCAATTTCAGAATAATGATTCTTTAATGTTGCTAAGACTTTAAATATATCATCATCTACAGTACATAATATCATTTAGGCCCCTTTCACACTAGGCGGACTAGTCTGATTACAAAAAAATATAATGTTTGGGGTTCTAAGTAATTTTCTATTTAAAAAAAGGCACATTTTTACATGTATGAGAGAAATGTCAGAAATGGCCTGTCAAGTATTTGGTTAAGTACTTAAACAGCTTCAACATACAGCAAATGTCAATTATTCATGTTGGATTTTGTTCTGACTTCTGAAACAAATACTGTAGGACAGTGCCCATGTCAGCTGATAAACAATGAAATGTTTGATTTCATATTCAATTAGACTAAAATTCTTTTGTTTGTTATAATAGTCATCACTTTATATTTTTGTTTTGCAGACGGTGACAAAGCGGACATTTCTGTTACTACCCATCCAGATATTAACATTATTGCGGGTGCTCTAAAGCTCTATTTCAGGGACTTGCCTATTCCAGTAATCACTTACGATTCATATTCTAAATTTATTGAAGCAGCAAGTAAGTTTATCACCTTTGGACTCTATTATGTTGGTGACTGTGCTAAAGTACTGAACTAGGTAGCAGTTTGCAGAAAGCCCTAGATAATAATATTGTGAATGATCTATGCTATTTTATCTGCTTTGTGATCACTTCTGTTTTGTGCATGAGATGGGGAAGGAGTTTATCTATACCTTTGATCAGGGCCGGACTGGGAATGAAAACCAGCCCTGGAAATAATTTCATACCAGCCCCACAGCATTAATATACCAGCCCAAAAAAAGAGAAAAATCCATGAGAGAGCCAGAGAGGGGCCAGGCTGCAACGGCGAGAGAGAGGGTGCAACGGCGAGAGAGGGAGGGTGCAACGGCGAGAGAGAGAGGGTGCAACGGCGAGAGAGAGAGGGTGCAACGACGAGAGCAGAGGCATTTCTAGTGAAAATGGCGCCTATGGCAAGCACTGAAACTGCGCCCCTGTCAAAACATTTGAAACCCATCTTTCAGATAACCATAACAAAAAAAAACACCCAAGATTGCAGTAATATCAACACCCATAAATACAGTAATAGCAGCACCCATAATTGCGGCCTTACCATTACCCATAAATATGGCCATACCAGCACCCTTAAATTCAGCAATATCAGCCATAAATGCAGTAATATCAGCACCCTTAAATGTGGTAACAGCACCCATAAATGCAGTAATATCAGCACCCATAAATGTGGTAACAGCACCCATAAATGGGGCAATATCAGCACCCATAAATGCAGAGGAATCGTGCAGTGTATCATGGGCACAGCACTGGGCAGAAAGGCAGAGAGGAATGGAACATCAGGCAGTGACTGCACGCAGTGGTACACATACAAGTCACACTCACTGGCAGTGGCACTGTGATGGTTAGGGACACGCAGCAGTGCAGGGGGTGTTTCCTTGTAATAGATACGGTCCTCTGCCAATGCTGCGCCAGTGCCTCTGACACTGTACAGGGGGAGAGAGGGAGTAGGATCACCAGCGGCCCTGTCTGCTTAGCACACACGCACAATCGCACATGATGATGACTTTAAGGCCTCTTTCACACTGGGGCGGTGGGGGCATGGGCAGTAAAGCGCCGCTATTTTTAGCGGCACTATTCAGTCGCTAGCGGGGTGCTTTTAATGGCCGCAAAGTGTCACTTTGATTCCAATGGGCAGGGGCACGTTAGGAGCCGCTCCTATTGCGCCTCAAAGATGCTGCTTGCAGGAAAAAATTTAATGTCCTGCCAGCGCACCGCTCCAGTGTGAAAGCACTTGGGCTTTCACACTGGAGTGAGTGGAACCACTCTTTCAGGGTGCTACAAAATAGCGCCTGCAAAATGCCCTGAAAGAGCCTCTCTTCTCACTCCAATGCGAAAGCTTTCACACTGGAGCGGTGCGCTGGCAGGATGCTCAAAAAAGTCCTGCTAGCCGCATCTTTGAGGCCCTGTAGGAATGGTGTACACACTGCTTCTAAAGCGCCCCTGCCCATTGAAATCAATGGGCAGCGGTGCTGAACCGCCAGCAAAGCACTGCTGCAGCGGCGCTTTGCGGCCGTTTTTTTATCCTTTTGGGCCGCTAGCATTGTTCTGGCAGGACGCTCAAAGTCTATGAGGCGCCCCGCTAGCGGCTGAATAGCGCCGCAAAAATGACAGTAAAGCGCTTCTAAAATACTGACTTTAGGTGGAGCCTCTTCCATTCAAACAAATGACAATCTGGCCTGTCACACTCCTCCATACTGCCAACAGTTAAAGTGGAGGTTCCCCCTAAAAACAAATTCTAACAATACATTGAGAAGCCTGATTACACTGCGGGTATGCTGGGTTTTTTTTTTTTTTTTCGTACATACCTCGTTATCGCCGTTTCATCCCTCGGCTTCTGGGTATGATTCTTGCTGGACCTAGTTGATTGACGTTCCTCCGACCGGCGCATACTGCGCGTCACGACTTTCTGACAGAAGCCGAACATCATTGCGCAGGCACCGTATAGAGTAAGCTCTATACGGCGCCTGCGCAGCGACTTTCGGCTTCTTTCGGAAAGTCGTGACGTCAAATATGCGTCAATCGGAGGAACGTTAATCAACTAGGAATGCCCAGACCCAGCAAGAATCGTACCCGGAAGCCGAGGGATGAAACGGCGATAACAAGGTATGTACAAAAAAAAACAAAAAAAAACCCAGCATACCCGCAGTGTAATCAGGCTTCTCAATGTATTGTTAAAATTTGTTTTTAGGGGGAACCTCCACTTTAAGTAACCAAATTTTTCAGGTAAAGTGCCGTACCTATAGTGCGGGAGGCAGCCGCAGGAGGACAGGTGGGATTTTTTTTTTTCTTTTAATTACAATTTGCAGGGGCAGCAAAGGTGACAGAGGGGGTGCAAATTTGTAACCTAAACCTGTATAATAATCTCTCTCACGAGGCATTGCACAGTGCACCCCCCCCCCCCCTCTCTGAGATTATTATACAGATTTTAATCTAATTGCAGGGGCAGCAAAGCTAGGTGACAGAGAGAGAAGGGGGGGGGGGTGCAGATATGGTAGGAGAGAGAATCGTTTTTATTGCATTAAAATTTATTTCTTCACCTTGTGCTCCAAGGCAGGGTGGCGACGCCATTCACTTCTCCCCTCACTCACTGCAGAGACATTGTACTAGGCGCTGTTGGCGCCGCACGGGACGATGGAACTAGTCCTAAAAGTTTTTTTTCTCCTGTTCGGCTCCTCCCCGTAGACACATGATCAGTGATGCTGCTCACTGCTGCTCACTGATTAGCTAGATAAGTTCTTACCTAGCTAATCAGTGAGCAGCATCACTGATCATGTGTCTACGGGGAGGAGCCGAACAGGAGAAAAAAAACTTCAGGACTAGTTCAAGAAGGCAAGTGCGGCGCCGAGCATGGCAGCTGCAACCCGCCGGCCTGCGGCTGCTTTTAACTACCGCAGTCTGCAGGTATGCAAAAGCAGCCCCAGGGAACAGCAGCCGTCACCCCTGCACAAGTGAAAAGAGCGGCGGCCGCGGCGATCGCGGCTGCGGCCTGCCGCTGATTACTGTATATTTGACTGACAGGCAGACTGCAGTGAGATCAGGCGGCCGGCCTACCGGGAATTTTCCCGGTCTCCCGGTTGGCCAGTCCGGCCCTGCCTTTGATAACGGTGCAGATTCCCACTGCTGGATTGAGTTTTATGGGAAAGAGACCTAGGGCTGATTAAACATAAACCAATCCTTTACTGTGGACACTACAGTTTATCCTACTTATTTATGTGCCTGTGCCCGTTTCTGTGCAAGTCTAAAGTTTGGATAAGGCAGACCATGCACCCCTATACAGACCATGCACCCCTTTACAGACCATGTACCCCTATACAGCCCATGCACCCCTATACAGACCATTCACCCCTATACAGACCATGCACCCCTATACAGCCCATGCATGCACCCCTATACAGCCCATGCACCCTGTATTTTTTTTATAGATAATCACCTGTCGGTGCCTGATCCTCAGCTTTCAGCAGTACAAGAGTCAATGGGGCATTCTATGTGGCTCAGATTGGAGGGGGCTGGGGGATAAGGGGGTGTTGAGGAAGTTTATCTATTCAATAAGATATATATATATATATATATATATATATATATATATATATATATATATATATATATATATATATTTATTATAATGTTCAATTAAATTATAATAAAAATAAATAATTTAAATATGTTAACACATTTTTGTATTGAATAGTGTAGGGCGTAAACCTCTCGGTTTTTTGTTGGTTTGTTTTGTTTTTTTAGCTGTCTCATTGGGATATTTGCCTTCACTTCCTGGGGACACAAAATAGGAAAAATCTCCATAGCGAGATGAGCTCCCCTCAGTTGTCCCTATTATCCTGATGACAGTTGTAATTGTGGGTTTCCCATCAGACACATACAGTAATATAAACCTGACATAGATCATAGCATGTCCCATCTCTATCTAAAAATGCAAAGTCTACTTATGATATCAGCCCCCCTCCCCCATCGCTTTTTAGTTTAACAGAAAAAAGGTAATACACTTACTTATCTTTCTCCTCCCTGGCTTTCATACTATAGGACAGTGATGGCGAACCTATGGCACGGGTGCCACAGCTGGCACTCCAGGCCTTCTCCGTCGGCACGCAAGGGGATTCCCCCAGCTAGGCAGTCAATTGCATTGACTCGACAGGACTCCGGCGAATCTGGCAGAATCGTACATTTTTGGTCCCTTGGGGCTTATTCAGAGGGATGATCAGTCCCATCCTCTGTACAGAGCCGCTGGCAAGTTTAATTATGTGTTGGCACTTTGAAAGAAATAAGTTGGTTTTGCGTCGCGGTTTGGGCACTCGGGCTCAAAAAGGTTCGCCATCACTGCTATAGGAGGTAATCTCACTATCCTCCCTCCATGAGGGTGGCTCCTATAGATTTAGTGGACCTTACCTCTTTACCATTCCTTATTTTTTAACATAGATGAAATGATCTGGAGGTGACTAAATGGATAATTCTCATGTTGTCATATTACATTTGCAAAGCTTCAGTTCCCCAGAATTTCTAGAGAAAACATTATTGTACTTTCAGTATGCTTTTAAAGCTTTCTGTGACCTTGTCATGTAATTACCCTGTTAAAGTTCAGTGAACAGATAAGAGTGCAATTATTTTTCTGCATGACAATTTTATTGTATCTTAAGTTGATTGCGGTATAACTCCCTACTCTTTACTTTTTACAATTATTTATAAACTGCACGTCTTAAACTTTATCCACAGTTCAAAAAGACTTAATTATTACTAACAAATGACTTCTATTGCATGTACCCTGCAAGGCCCTGTACACACGATCGGACCAAACCGATGAAAACGGACTGAAGTTCAGTTTCATCGGTCCAAACCGACCGTGTGTGGGCCCCATCGGTCCGTTATCCTTCGGTCTAAAAATGTAGAACTTGCTTTAAAATTGAACCGATGGACGCCTAACCGATCGGTCAAAACCGACGGTTAGTACGCAAAAGCATCGGTTCAAAACCCGCGCATGCTCAGAATCAAGTCGACGCATGCTTGGAAGCATTGAACTTCATTTTTCTCAGCACGTCGTTGTGTTTTACGTCACCGCGTTGGACTTGATCGGTTTTTAAACTGATGGTGTGTAGGCACATCAGACTATCAGTCAGCTTCATAGGTTAACCCATGAGAACGGTCCTTTGGACCATTCTCATCGGATGGACCGACTGTGTGTACAGGGCCCAAGGGTCCAGTGCGTATATTGACCATCAAAACATTTTTCTTTATTTTACAAAGTATATATGGCTTATTGATGTATACTGTATCTCAGCAGTTTTCTTTTATTATTTAAAAAATCAGCCAAATAAAAAAAAATTTTTTTTACATTTATCTATTATTGTATTAGTATGAAATTTGATCAAACTATCTGCTTAGGTATATCATATTAGTTATATATTTTGGCTAAAGCTTAACTTTAATGTATCATTTTATCCAAAGTGATATATTTTAGGTATACCTGGTTGGCCATAACTCTTGTTAACACTGAAAATACAACATGGGGGGGACGGACGGACATTCTGGTGACTGCCACTGCCTGGAAATATAGGCCCGGATTCACATACGGCGAGCACAGTATTCACAAAGCACTTGCTCCAAAATCTACGCTGGGTTCCCTCGGCGTAACTCGTCATAAGTGGCAGTGGGCGTGAGCCATGCTAATGAGGCGTGACCCCATGTAAATGAAGGGCCGAGCGCCATCAAGATACGAATAACGAACGGCGCATGCGCCGGCTCATACACGTGTACCAGTGCGCATGCTCAGAATCACGTCGGAACGAACGCGTAAGATACGTCGAATCACTGCCTACGACGTGAACGTAACCTACGCCCAGCCCTATTCACGTACTACTACGTAAACGATGTAAAATACGACGGCTGTTCCCTGGTCCATACCTTTGCATGAGTTGCGCCTCATAGATGGGGAATATCTATACGCCGGACATAAGCCTTACGTAAACCGTGTATATTAATGCGCCGGGCGCAAGTACGTTCGTGAATCGGCGTATCTCACTCATTTGCATATTCGAATCGTAAATCAATGGGAGCGCCCCTTGCGGCCAGCATAAATATGCGCTCACGATACGACTGCGTAGGAAACTTACGTCGGTCAGATGAAGCCTAGTTTCAGGCGTATCTTGCTTTCAGAGTCAGGCGCATAGATAAGACGGCGCATAGATAGACTTACGCAGAGTATCTCGAAATACGTCGGCTACGTGAATCCGGGCCATAGTGTATATCAACTAAAAACCAACATTGAAAATATTGCAGCTTACCAATTCTTAGACAATGTGGCCGCATTAGTTGTCCTTTTTCAAGCTTTTTTGCCTTTTATATTCACCTGGTGATTCTGTCAGTAACACACAGAATACCGACCAGAAGCCGATATATATAGCATTTATGAGTGGATAGGGCTCTAATATATAATAGTATCTAGTAATATATAGTAGATATAATGGGGCAGATTCAGAAAGATTGGCTTAAGTTTAAGCGGCGTAGCGTTCTCATATACGCTACGCCGCCGTAACTTAGAGAGGCGAGTACCGTATTCACAAATAACTTGCGCCCTAAGTTACGGCGGCGTAGCGTATATGGGCCCGCGTAAGCCCGCGTAATTCAAAGTAGGCTGGTAGGGGGCGTGTTGTATTGAAATGAATTGTGACCCCACGTAAATGACGCAACTAACGAACGGCGCATGCGCGCGCATGCTCAGTATCACGTCAAATTTTCTCCCTAAATTACGCCGGCTCAATGCTTAGTCGACGTGAACGTAACCTATGCCCATCCCCATTCATGTACGACTTACGCAAACGACGTAAAATACGACGCTGTTCCGACGTTTCCGACGTCCATACCTTAACATGACTTACCCCTGCTTTATGAGGGGTAAAGTTACACCGGTCGAACGCCTTACGGAAACGGCGTATTTTAATACGCCGGGCGCAAGTACGTTCGTGAATCGGCGTATCTAGCTAATTTACATATTCGACGCGGAAATATATGGAAGCGCCCCTAGCGGCCAGCGTAAATATGCACCTAAGATACAACGGCGTAAGAGACTTACGTCAGTCGTATCTTAGACAAATTCTGGCGTATCTGATTCTTTGAATCGGGCGCCGAGATACGCCGCCTCACATTCGGACTTACGATGGCATATCTGGAAATACGCCGTCGTAAATCCTTTGTGAATCCGGGCCAAGATCTTTATAATGATATGGTGTGGCAATTTCCTTTTTGGAGTCATTTGTTTTTGTCTGGATACCAAAGGGCTGAATTATGAGTTTTGGGTCATTCTAATGTCATGTTCTCTTCATAGAAATATCCAATCCAGATGAGAGATTAGAAGCTGTACATGAATTATTGATGCTCCTCCCACCTGCACATTATGAGACGCTGAGATACCTAATGATCCATCTAAAAAAGTAAGTAAAACCAGTGTTAATAGTGAATAGCTTATTTAAAGCTTAAAATTAGTCAAAACATTTTTTTAAACTTAAAAGCAATGCAAAATGTAGTTGAAAATTTCAGCCTTATGATTCCCCCCTATGCCTGCAATAGTAATCTTCTGCACAAGGATTATTAAGAGCCAAGAGACCTGTGACATGCACTCTTCAAGAGTGCTGATTATGCCCACCCTTTTCATTCCCCTTCTTTGCCACACTATAACTTCCATGAATGAAAAGCACTCTATAGCTTCTATGAATGGAGGATAATGGCTGTAAAAAAAAAAGATTTTTTGTTTTGTTACCAGACTGTTGAGAGGGGGAGGGGGGTTTGGATGAAATTTCAGGGGTCTACATCTCCGGTATTCATTAAATATGCAGGTACACATCACAAAGTCGGCCTCTTTGCTGATGATTCCTTTCTAACTCAGACCAAATCTTTGACGACTCTACCTAAGCTTCAGAACCTCCTATCCCATTTTTCAGCTCTCTCCGGTCTCCGGATCAACCCCCACAAGACCACAGCTCTGAATGTTACCTTGACTCCCTCTACTGTGTCCCAGCTTCAAGCCTCTTTCCTGTATCATTGGAACACCTTGTTCCTGGATTACCTAGTTATCAAGCTAACTCCCTCGTTCTGGCGTCACCGCGTTAATTGTTTACACCCGGCAGATACGGGCGTTTGTTCGAGGAGCCGGCCGGCTCGACTTTTTTACATGCTGTAATACGTCTACTTTGATATAAGTGCACATCTTTTTATCTTATTAAAAAACTTAAAGGATCTTATGCTATAGGAGCTCTCCTTTCGTTTTAAACATATGTACCGGTATACTGCTTGAGGCCATCCATCGCTGTGACCGTCCCAGCTTGGTGATATCCTGTGAGGATACCATTATCATATGCTGTCTATGATCTCCTGTAATAAGAGATCGTAGAGTCAATGTGTGACCTAGGTGGAGGTGCTTCTATCATCACTTTTCTCAGGAGTTGGGATTACCTTTCTTTCACTTTGGAGACCATCATTATTCAATTTGCTATGGACTTTTTTGTGGACTGTGATTAACCCATTAGGGTTCCTTTGTTTCCTTACCAAGTTCACGGTGTGATCACTGTTTGTTATATTCTTTTTGTAATATTTGCGCTGATTTCAGTGTATTATACATTAGCGCAGCTTCTTATTTGTATATTGTGTTTTGATGTATAACATTTTTTAGTTGCAGCTTTTTTAGTAGTTAATTAGAGTAAGCGCAGTATTTTTTCCATTCAAGATGTCAGAATAGCCTCCCAGAGCTGCTGTTTGGATGTAAACTGCCTCCCATCCTCATATAACTTTTGCTTGAGGATGCTCCAAAGGTTCTCAATAGGATTGATGTCAGGGGAGGATGGAGGCCACACCATGACTTTCTCTCCTTTTATCCCCATAGCAGCCATTGATGCAGATGTATTCTTTGCAGCATGAGATGGTGCATTGTCATGCATGAAGATGATTTTATTATAGAAAGCATAGTTTTTCCTTCTGTACCGTTTATTATAGAAAGCATAGTTCTTCCTTCTGTACCAGGGACATAGTTCTTCCTTCTGTGGTCAGTCAGGAACTCCACATACTTTGCAGAGGTCATCTTTACACCTTCGGGGACCCTAAAGGGGCCGACCAGCTCTCTTCCCATGATTCCGTCCCAAAACATGACTCCACCACCGCCTTGCTTATGTCACAGCCTTGTTGAAACAGGGTGGCCGTCCACCAACCATCCACTACTCCATCCATCTGGACCATCCAGGGTTGCGCGGCACCCATTAGTGAACAGGACTGTTTGAAAATTTGTCTTCCTGTATTTTTCTGCCCAATTGGTTAGTGGTGGCCGAATGGAAGGTTTATGCACAGTTGAAAGACTCTGGAGGTCTCTACACCTTGATGTCCGTGGGACTCCAGAGACACCAGCAGATTCAAATATCTGTCTGCTGCTCTGTAATGGTGTTTTAACAGCTGCTCTCTTGATCCGATGCATGGATCTGTCAGAAATCTTCCTCAATGTGCATTTATCTGCACGAAAACCGTCTGTCCTCTGAATCAGCCACAAATCTCTTAATAGTGCAAAGATCACGCTTACGTTTTCGTGAAATACCTAATGTTTTCATACCTCCTCCAAGGCATTGAACTATTTCACTCTTTTCGGCAGCAGAGAGATCCTTTTTCTTCCCCTCATTGCTTGAAAATGGTGCTCTGCTTAATAATGTGAAACACCATCCTTTAGTAGTTTTTCCTTTAATTGCTCTCACCTGGCAATCTAATTATCAGACACAATGCCATCCATGAGTTAAACTGAGAAACAAAATATTTCATCTTTGGGACACTGAAATAGGATTTGCATAATAGTTTGTAACAGGGTGTAGTGCACCTGCGAAATGGACCAACCTTGTAGGCCCTTGGGCCTGGGAGACATATGTGGATGGTTTGTTTCCCTATGTCACTCAGAGGACATTTATTACCTATCAAACTTATTTGTTAATGTTCTCTTGCCCATGCCTTTTAATTTTGATTGATATGCTATACTCCTGCGTAGGTGAATGGTTGTCATGTTGTTATGCTCATTACAATAACAATTATTGTACCAGAAATATCAGGGGTCTAAACAGACCCCTGACATCTCACCTTTGAGACAGAGAATGAGATTGAGGACACATATTCTTAATTTCCTTTCTCTTTAGTTTGGGGAAAGGAGAATAGCCCCTAGAAGCCGCACTTCTAGGTGTTCTGTTGAGATGAAGGTAGTGGCAACCTCAGCCTGGACTTCTACTAGGCCATGCCTCCAACGTGTTTCGCTCCACCCCCGAAGCTTTATCTGTAGCCTCAGCTGCACTGAAGGTGAATATACAGGAGACAGAGGCTTCTGTTCATTCATAATCTGAAGCATAGTAAACACAGTTTACTATGCTCAGTTATCAGTGGACACAGGAGCAATCGGTACCAATCGCTCACTGTGTTCAATTCAGAAAATGAAGGGACCAGTAAACTACATATTTACCAGCACTTTCCCCCACTCTCTATTTGCCTGTGTACCCGCAGCAGCCAGTGGGAGAAGTAAGCTGGCAGCACTACGGGGGGGGGGGCATGAGGGGGGGCCCGGGCACATGGGGGAATCAGATGTGGGCAGTACAGGGAATGGGATCAAAATGGCAGGATGGTAGGATAATTACAGAACAAGCCACTGTGTCTGTGTCTCTTCCTCTAGCAGCTAAAAGCCGGTGGGAAGGAGTTTCAGCTGCTGGAGGAAGAGACACAGACACAGTGCATAGTTCTGTAATTGTCCTCCCGTCCCACCGCACAGATCCCCCGGCTGTTCGGGCCCCCCTGAGCGCACAGACCCCCTACAGGAGGTGCAGAGGGCCCCCTGTGGGGGGTGCGGAGGTCTGAAGATTTCAACTTGTCCCACAGTTTGTAAGATTGTAAGTAATGTCCCTTGTGCTGAGTTTTTTAATACTTTGATTACACTTAGGGTGTAAAACAAATACATTGCATAATAATGAGCAAACCAAAGCTCATTTACAACCTGATTCTGTAATCGTGTTTAAATATATGAATAGCTATATAGTGCAAGTGTCTACTGACTCTAGATATATTAATTTTATTTAGGTAGACCCTCTGAGCACATTAGTGTTGGTAAAAAATATAATAAAGCAGATTTTATAAATAGATTGTTACGTGTAGTAGGTTTATCAGAACATATGGTATAGTATAGTATATATACGTATAGTATAGGTAAGGAGGAACTGTTTTCTTTTTTAAGATTTTTCCACATTTCTTGTCTGGTGAAAGCATTGTCATTATGACAGTATTTGAACGCAAAATTTCTCCCTCAATAGTAGTACAAACCTGACAAAAACCTGCCCCTCGCTATCCAAAACTCACCAACTAAATGCCTGGACATACATTTTGCCAACAGAAATTGACTGGTATTAATATTTATTGCTATGTTTTATTTTATTCCAGGGTTACACAGA
The DNA here is from genome assembly GCF_905171775.1 of Rana temporaria. Classification (NCBI taxonomy): domain Eukaryota; kingdom Metazoa; phylum Chordata; class Amphibia; order Anura; family Ranidae; genus Rana; species Rana temporaria. Next base: position 100,368,948 of record NC_053493.1, read on the forward strand.
ATGAGAAGGACAATCTTATGGGGGCAGAAAATCTTGGCATTGTCTTCGGGCCAACATTAATGAGACCTCCAGAGGAAAACGCCCTCACTTCCTTAAATGACATGCGACATCAAAAACAAATTGTTCAGATCTTAATACAAAATGAAGATGTTTTATTCTGAATGAAGGGTGGGTTTTTGCATTCAGAGCTTTAGACAAGATGTTTAAAGCTGCAAGAAGATGTATAACATAAGTTCACTAGTTGGACTTTAGTATCTGTTGAAGTGCGGATACAATACATGCCAAATTATTTGAAACATGTGTCTCATAGACATATGGAATTTATCTCCTTTAGAAAAGGAGAAAGACACAAAAAGATAATCCAGCCAGGTTGTTTCTTTGCCTTGTTTTGTCTTTAAAAGAATATTTTTAGAAAGCAAAGTCCTCTTATCAAAAGAATATTTTTCATCCAAGCAAGGCTGAATTCTGTGGTCTTATCCACACAATCCTATTTTAAAATGTTGTCAGCATGGTATAATTTATACAATATCCTTGTAAATATTAAGGGATGTTAGTATAGTGTTTGGTGCTTTATTTGAGCTGTCGCAAACAGAAACCACACCACTATTATATTTGTAAAAGTATAATTTCCAAAGTATTCATTTTAATGATTTTCTTTTCAACAGTTACTTGTTGAATTTGTTTCATACATATTCCCTAGATATCCCGTCTTGAGTACAAATACAAAACAGGGAGGAATAAAAGCAGGAAAAGCCTTAATAAATAATATTTTAAATTCTAATGTAAGCTATTTCTGAATTTAAGTTTGTCATGCTATTTAATGACTAAAGAAGACTCTCTGTTCATCTCTTTCAAATTGTCCAAATTTGATTGGATAAATAAGGGATGTACATGTTTTTGCTATATAGCCATTTGGGAGTAAATGAGCTCATGCTTTAAATTAGCTGTGAAATGCTGTCTCTGTCACGATTCAGTTAAATAGATGTAGAAAAACAGAAATCTTAGAAGAATTTGGTAATTTTTTCTTTGAACAAATTACTGTGTAAATTCCAAAAAAACACTGAGTGCACTTTTAGTCTCAGGCATCTAACCCTGATGATCTTAGAAGAAGTAAAAGATTGTTGTTGTTTTTTTCATAAAAGAAAAAATAACGACTAACGTTAAAAATAAAAATACATTTTATTTTGTAAAATTAGAAAACTTATAGTATCTTTTTTTCTTTGCTATTTATAGGGATATTTTCAATATATTATGGATAATTAAATACCCTTCTCGAATTCTATGCCTTGACCCACAAACTTTGTTAAAACCCTGATGCCCTAATATATTTTGCTTCTGAATTGTGGCTTGTCAGAACATTTGGAAAGTGTATTCCAATATTTTGTCATTTATGATATTGGGGTAATTTTTATAGATGTATAGAGATCAGAACTATAGAAATTTAGAGAAGCATACAGTATGGTATCATTTTGTTATTGTTACACCACTGCATTTGGCCAGTTGGTCTTTTTTTTACTCTACGGTTATTCCATCACTCTGTGTGCAAGCATGTAATATCCCACATGTCAACCAAAATTATTAGATATTTTTTTTTGCCTTATCGACATTTATAGAAAAAATGCTAATTATTTATGATTATTTAATGGAATTTTGAAATGGTTAACTTAGACCAAAATACTGCCATTACAGCCAAAACAAATTCTTAAGCTTTAGAACAGTTAAAAGTTAACAAAACTGTCCCCGTTCTTCTAAAGAACATTTGTTTTTGTCTCCATTGGAAAGACTTTTTGTCAATTCTTATCCCTGTATAAAAGCATTTTAATTTCCTGGAGCTGGGCTTTAACTGTATCCATGTAACATGTGATAGCATGTACTGCAGTATTTATTCCATTACTTTTCCTTTTTTTAAGTAAGACTCTTGAGTGAGAACCTAAGATGTGTGATCGGTCCCATAAAAAATGCTGAAGGCAATGTAAAGAGACACTTTTTTGCTGGATGTATCTTACCTGCTACATACTGAGGATTAGCACTTTTTCTGACAGTTTAAATTCGTTTTGAACAGTTTTTGATATTGTTTTGTTCTTGAGATGTGAAATGGTTTGTTATAAATATACATATGTATGTTTTGTTCCAGTTTTTAATATTCTTCAGAAGAAAAGTAACTGTAAATTGATCTGTTTTTTGTGATTTGTTTCCTTTTTAAATGTTATCTGCACCATATTACAGTATCTGAATTGTAAATGATTGCTAACTAATCCAGGTAATTGTACCTACACGTAGAGCAGGAGATACTAGGCTTCTAACTGCTACAGCTCAGCCTCACCAGCTACTGCAAAATAATACCTCTCCATAGATGAAAGTATTTTATGTTAAGCTCAGGGCATTGAATAGAGCTGTATGTACAGCTGCTGTGGCTTAAACAGTTGCCACTGGCAGCAAAGGTTCAGTGCTCTCAGTATGTTTTCTAAGTTCTCCCTGCTCCGAGTCCAGCTGTACAGATCGGAGCACCTGAACTATCCTTTTGTTTGGCTGCAGGCAGCCCAATCTGTAATTGATTTGGCCACCATTGCTTTTTCTCCCACTCAGGCTCATTTTTTTACTGTCTGCAGGGTAAAAAAAAGGATTGGCTGAAGAAAAAAACTTTTTATAGGACACTTATGGTTGGTTTATTTATAAATTATTAAATGCACCCAACATTTTCCATATATTTATTGATTTATAAAGCATATCTGCTGTCATTGTTTACCTCTTCAAGTAAACATTTCTAAAGCTGCAGATGTTCCATTTGTCACAAAGACTCATGTGTGAACATGACCTGGAGTAAAAAGTGCTTGAGTTCATAGTAATGCTGATGTGCGTTACCTGGGTTGAACTTTAAATAGATCCCTGTGGAGTCCCCTTGGACCTTTGGCCCAGGCTGCGCATAGAGCCCCAACTTCCTTTAAAGTGGTTGTAAAGGCTGAAAGTTTTTTACCTTCATGCATTCTAGTAGTACCAAAATGTACCTATGGGAAAAAAGATAGAGGCCTGGATTCAGTAAGAATCTGCGCCTTTCTTACGCAGGCACAGGGCAGCGTTTTTGCCCTGCGCCCGCGCAAATTTTCTGCGCTGCCCCGCAATTCACGGAGCAGAAGCTCCATAAATTGCGGAGGCACTGTGTTAACTTTCCCGGCGTAAGGGCGCCTAATGTAAATGATCCCGCCGGGGCGGGAATCATTTAAATTAGGCGCGCTCCCGCGCCGAGCGTAGAGCGCATGCTCCGTCGGGAAACTTTCCCGACGTGCATTGCGGAAAATGACGTCGCAAGGACGTCATTTGCTTCAAAGTGAACGTGAATGGCGTCCAGCGCCATTCACGATCCACTTACGCAAACGACGTAAAATTTGAACGTCGCGACGCGGGAACGTGGCCATCCTATAGCATTGGCTGCGCCTGCTATTAGGATGTGTAACGTTACCCGAAACACGACATATGCAAATTACGTAATTTGCGTACGCAGGGCCCGCGCAAGTTTGTGAATCGGTGTTAGTATGCAATTTGCATACTATACACAGATCACAATGGGAGCGCCCCCTAGCGGTTTTCGCTAGAATGCAGCCTAAAATCTGCGTGGCATAAGAGCCTTATGCCGCGCAGATTTTAGGCTGCAGTCGGCGTAGCGATGTTCCTGAATCGGGAGCATTCGCTACGCCGGAGCAAGTAAGCAATTGCGCCGTGTAACCTATGGTTACACGGGCGCAATTGCTTCTTGAATCTGGCCCAGAATAGATACTTACCTTACACTGTGCCCGCACGATCTCAGGAACAATGAGGATCCCAAATGAAGGTGTTCCTTCCGTGTTGGAGCATCATGTCTAGAGATTTGGGATACTGTCATTTCTCATGAATCCCGCCAAAAGGATACTAACATTATCCCTTGCAGTGCTGAGGAAAGCAGTTAGGTAAGTATTTATTTAAACTGTTTTCCCTATGGATACATTTTGGTACTAATATTGAGTTGCCCTGACCTAATTATTGAACTCCACATTCTTTCAAAGTCTACTTTGAGTACCGAGCCCCACCACCTTTTCTGAGTTGATGTTGTGTACAGCCTGGTCCTAGGATCCGCAGGGATCAGTATGAAAACTAACTCAGACCCTTGTCTGCACAAGAGCTATTTCTACTTTACTTTTGTCACTTTTAATTCCGGGTCACTAGCAATTATCATTATGAATCAGTTGAGAAAGCACAATTTGTTAGCCAAATCCAAATGAATTTACCTAACAATCATTGTTACCTTAATTTGCATCTAGCAAGATCCACTCTTCATATTAAACACCGGGCAGCTGTTTAAAGCATCTGCAGACACCATAACTTTTTTACCTTTTTATCAAAGATCTGTCATGTGACCATGCATCTTTTTTTTCCTGGTTGTGGGGGATGGGTTATAGGACTTTGTGCTGACACACACATAGTCTGTTTAGACTGAGGCATGATGCAGGTCGTAATTGGCCTGGAGGTGAGGGGGGGGGGGGTGTGTGCATGGTCAAAATGCAAATATGAATGTGCCTGAATATGTCCAGTCTTTGTAAACCGACCTCATAGATAAAGACAAGAAAAGTTTGAAAGCTATTTCAGCATCTTTTTTTTTTTTTTAATTGTTTGTCTTTAACCCCTGCACTTCCTGGTAATGGCCAGTCTTGTACAAGTTTAGGTCTATCTGGTCTACCTCGGGAACTGGAGCAAGCAGTTGCACTAGCTGGGAATAGATGAGAGCATGTATTTAAGTTTTGTCCATCATATTCTATGGGTCCAGATGTCTGAACCTGAGTCTCTTATTCCTGCCTCTTTGCACATTACAGATGGATCTTATTCTCATGTCATGAATTTGTAAAGGTATGAAAATCTTGTCACTAGTGTCCCACAGAGCTGTACCACACTAACAATCCTGTTGCTGGCTTCCTGCTTCCTGAACAAGTGACACTTTATCAATGCTTTTTGGCTGAGAAGCAAAAAAATGACGTTGAAGGAGCAGGAAAGTGTTCTCTTTAGCGATCTTGTTGCTGGCAAGTTGCAACCAACAACAGCATTGCTAGTGTGACATGACTCCTAGGGATATAGGAATTCAATGGGTAATTCACCTAATGGCATCTACTCACTACTGAAATATTTGCCGTAGATGAAGAAAAAACGAACCCAAACTTTGTTAGTGATTAATTACAAAAGGCATTTGCTCTGCTGACCATTTGAAACATTTAAAGCAGTTGAGCATTTTAATGCATGTAGTATTTTTTATTGTGCTGTGCGCAATTCCATTTTTACATGTAGGTCTAAATATTTCTTTAATTTAAAAAGATAGAAAGGACTAAGTGTTATATAAATGTCTGTCACCTGTACAGTGCGTATTACAAAGTAAAGTATCTTTTATGAGGCAGGCCCAAAATGATTGTGTGTACTACAACGATGATAGCATTTTTTTAACTAGTGTTCACCAGTTTTTGTTATTTTTTTTACAATTCTGAGAAATGTTTTGTTTACCTTGTTATTGTGGATCTTCCAATAGGTGCGCATTTTGCTTTTTATGATGGTTCTTCAATGTCCTGTAATCACAAAAATATCAAGGCAGAAATACTGCTATCTTTGGTATGTTAGAAATCAAATAACTTGGCAGTTGACATTTTTTGTTGTTGTATAATTTTGCTTACTAAGGAAGCTCATAATTGTAACAATGGAATTGGCCAAAAAAAATAAAAAATTCAACAGATGGACTAGCCAAAACCATTAATGACAAAATGCTATGACCAACCCTACCTGACTGAACATTCTGCAATTTTATCAAAATTAAGGTAATCGGGCACAGGGGAAAAATAACGAAATATTTAGCTTAAAAGGTTACTTTTGACCTCAACATGTTGATTTTGATGGGTAATTGTAGCCCAATTGTAGTTTATCTAAAAAAATAAACAAATCAAGACAGGGTTGCTCAAAAAAGATTGTCTTACTGCTCTTGTTTTTGTGAAGGTGCCCCAGTAGAAAAGTTGGTAGTGTGCTGTAGAGAAAGATGGTTGCACTCTGACAGCAGTAGTTCAGAAAATCTGAAAAAATACAGATTTCTAAGCGATCATACAATAATCTGATCGTTAATACACAACTTTCGAGAGCCGATCACGAAAATGATCTGAAATTATCCAAAGGGACAAACACGAACATTGTTCTTGATACCAGATCCTACAATTTTCGTATAATCAGTATAGTATTTGTCCGAAAAAATCAGATGGGCAAGGCCACACTCGGAAAAACTAAAGATCACATTACAATAAAATACAGCACATTACATCACTTCCGAAGTTGTATTTTGTCGTACGAGAATTTTCATAAGTTTAGAAACTTTTTCACTTTTGTTATGAGACTATTTTCGATATGAGACTAGTATGCAAGATGATCATGCGTTAGATATTCTCATTGTGTGTACAAGGCTTTACAATGGTCCAGTTCTCCCCTGATAACTCAGATCTGGAGTCCTCCAATCAGCAAAGCTCATGATCCCTTACAGAGATGTGTGCTGATGCTGTAGAAAGACTGCTATTCTCACACAAAGCACAGCAATCTGTGTCCAACCTGGGGTCCTTCAGCTGTTGCAGAACTACAAGTTCCATCATGCCTCTGCCTTTGGGAGCCAAGTTCCATCATGCATCTGCCTTTAGGAGTCATGTTTGCAACTGTCAGCCTTGCAATGACTCATGGGACTTTCCTTGCAATGCATTATGGATCCTGTAGTTCTGCAACAGCTAGAGGGCCACAGGTTGGACACCCATGCTTTACAGCAGTGGTCTCCAAACTGCAGCCCGGGGGCCAGATGTGGCCCTCTACTTGCTTTTATCCGGCCCTTGGAGCACTATTTCATCCACTGATACCAACAATAGGGCATAGTTTCACCCATGACACCAATGAAGGGGGCACATTTCCTCCAAAAGATACCAACGATATCAATGACATTAATGATGGGGCACAATTCCTACCACTTACACCAATAATGGGTATTATTTTTTCTCACTGACTTTGCCACTGGCCTCCGTTCGGCCCTCCTAAAGTCTGAAGGAAGTAAAGTGGCCCTTTGTTTGTAAAGTTTGGAGATCCCTGGTCTACAGCATACAGCTAAACATGAACCTTTTCACTGAGGCACCTTAGTAAAATAAACAGCAGTAAAAAAAAAAATATATATTAGTTATCATTTGTTATTTCAAGTCACTGTGATTCAATTTGTTATGTTTAATTGATAAACTACAATTGGGCTTTAAAATTAATATTGACATTTTCATTTGCATCATTTTGCAAGGGAACCTTTCAAAAAGAAATAACATATATAGCAGATTGGTTTATATTTGATATTTTTACAGAATTCATTAATTTTGTATGAAATAGGGAAAATAGGGAAAAGCTGGGGTACTACTAAACCAACAAAACTGGTAATATCACACTATACAGTACATGACCCAGAGAGAAGGGACAGGCATAGGAAGAAGATTTGCTATACAAAGTTTTACTATACAGGGTAAATCAATCCAAGTCAAATTTTTGAGTGTTTAACATTACAAAAAATATATATAATAATTCATGTTTACCTCTCCTCCCTTCAGTGAGCCTATAAGAGCCAAAAACAGTAAAAATGTTCCAAGAGAGCAAGTATAAAGTATGTATATGTGGGTGTGTCTGGGGGCTCCCGTGGTAGTGTGAGGAGCAGAATTATTAGTTACTCTCTTTTTATCAGGTGTGTTTCAAACCGTCTGGTATCTTCCCTATTTATTCAGTATAAGACAAAATGAACAAGACCCCTAGTTCCTTATATACCATAGCTTGCTTGCATATGAGATGTTCTTTCATTTGAATTTCCTTTAGTTTGGTTTGCTTTAGTTATTACATATTCTACTGCCAAAATGTTCTCTTTTTTGTGTGTTTTATTTTTTATGCTGTTTTTAAGCATTTTGTTTCAGTGTACTTTTTGAAGAGGTTTTGTTTTGTGAAATGATTTTAACTTGTAATTTATGACCTGTAAAAACATGATGGAATCAATAAATGTGCAGATATTTAAATTCAGTGTATTGTCGTCTGGATGCAACTACTTCACAGAACCATATGTTCAATCACATACCAACTAACAACTCACCCCAGAGCCAAATTGTAGTAATGTGCTAACTTTAGATCATGTTTATTGTTCTGTTAAATGCCTTTCTTATACTGAGGCAAGGGTGCTAATTTCTGAAAGCAAGGTAACTGTCTGGAAGAAAGTGCAATACTGGACTGTGAGAGCAAAACAGGAACTAGTACAATATGCCATGCTCATAGGGGCAAGGCACATGTAGAAAGAGAAGCAGGTAGACATTGGGACATAACAATTGCTAGAGTTAACTACAGACTGGAATATAGAATACGACTAAACTCAATTTAGGTAAGGGAAACCTGAAATATATGCAATGACAATTGCAGACAGCAGCAGTACTCAGACAATTGACACAAGCAGAAATAAGCTAGATAATAAACAAGGCAGAGACCCAAACCAGGCAAAAAATCATTTGTGGCTGAATAATCTAACAGGCAGGGACAGGAAAAACTGAAGTTCAAAATGGCTAAAGACCAAGACCTTGAACACAAAATTGCAAAATACATTCAACACGATTACAAAACACATGCAACAATTCCCTCTAAGAAAGGAGAAGACTAGTCTTGTTGTGTTCTGTAGTCTGGGAGGCAGAGAAGGTCATTTTAACAAGTTTAGGCATCTATAAAACACCTTCACCTTCTGACTGTTATTATAAGAACTTTAACAGATATGTGCACTGCCAAAAAAATTGTTCGTTTTCTTTTTCGTTTCATTCATTTTTTTGCTTTTTTCGGAAATTCAGAGAATTCGGATTTTGTTTTTCTAATTTTTGAAAATCTGAAAAAAAAGAATCAGTAATATTCGAAATAATAACAAACTAATAATAACTATTAAATTACAGGTATTGGAATTTCTTTTCAAATTTGTCTGTTAGTGAATACAAATTTATCTGAAGTTACAAACTATCCGAAATAAGGAATAGAACATCTAAACAAATGGAATGGAACAAATTAATAAACGTTAGCCCTCTAACTCTAACCCTAACCCTCTAACCCTAACCCACTAACCCTTACCCTCTAACCCTAACACCCTAAACCCTAACGACTAACCCAGATCCCTAAGCCCTAACCCCCAACCCTCTAACGCTAACCCTAAACTCTTACCCTAACCCTCTAAACCTAAACCCTAACCCATAACCCCAACACCAACCCTAACCCTCTAAACCTAAACCCTAACCCATAACCCCAACACCAAACCTAACCCTAACACCCTATTTTTGAATTTCCTAACTCTGAATTTCCAAAATTTCGATATTCTGAAATTCAAATGATTTCATTTTACCAATTTTCCAAAATTCGAGACTCACATTTTCGAAATTTTGAATTTTCTCATTTCGAATTTTAGAATTTCTGAAATTTTGATATTTCCGAAATCCTAATTTCTGGAATTAAAAATTAACGAAATATTAGAATTTTCAAAAATTCGGAAATTAGAAATTTCAGAAATTCTAAATTTCGGAAGTTTGACATTTTGGAAATTTGAAAGTTCGGAAATTTGAAATTTCGGAAATTTGACATTTCGGAAATTCAGAAATCCGAAAATTCGGAAATTGAAAAATTCAGAGTTAACGAATTTGTCAAAATTTGTTAAACAAATTTCAGAACTAAACGAATTGCACGTGTCTAAACTTTAATATGTACAAAGTGTAGAAAGAATTATACTTGTAATAAATGTAAATAGTGAGAGCTATAGGCCAGAGGTATGATGCTCTCTTGTTACAAAAGTCTCTTTACTCATTATTAAAAACTACAGACAACAATAATGATCCACAGAGGATAACTTCTGATTCTTTGGCTATGTCTCTCGACCAGGGGTGTCAAACTCAACGGCAGAACGTGCAGGGTCTGGAGGAGGACTGAAGTCAACTGCTGGATTCTGCTGAATGCTGAGATCAAGGGAGGTGGAGACAAGGGGGTGCTGTGGCTGCACGGAGAGGCACAGGATCTGGTGGAGGAGTTCTGTCCTTCACTTTACTGCCGACTACTGAGACAAGGTGGGGGTGGAGACAAGGGGTACTGCAGCTGCAGGAGAGTTATGAGTGCCACATGAAATGGCCTGGCGGGAACAATTTAGGCCTGCAAGCTTTGTGTTTGACACCTGTGCTTTAGACAGTTTGAGTTTCTGGTCTCCAGTTGGTTGTTATCATTAGAACTAGGAAAATTACCAATGTCAAAAAACTTCTGAAAAGTCCTGCTTAACATGATGGCTGGCATTTCATATGCATCAGTTAGAAAGATCATAGGTGTTGGGTCCATGTTGACTAGCCCCACTAAATGGATTAGAAACTTTAGATTGTTCTTGATTCAATACTACAAATTTCTTTCTAGCAGTAAAGTTAACTGTTCCATTATGTCTAGGGGACAGTGAAAAGACGTTTTACTTACCTGATACCCCCCTACTGCAGTCTGCTCTGTGTTACTAGACTGGTCCCTGCAGGCTTAACTCCCCTGCACACTGGAAGGTCTAAGGTCCTCTGGCATCATCAATAACGATGATTAGGATATATGAAAAAAAACAGGAGAATCCAATAGCGTGATATTGCTTTAATTAAAACATCATTAAAAACAAAGGAAAGCCAAATGGCCTCTTACTGTAAAAGTGCCTACCCGACACTGGGGCTGCAGACGTTGTCACCGCCAATCTGCAGTATGAATATCGGTTACAGGGATAGACCGCCGTAGCATTACCACGAGTTCCCAGCTGTCAGCTCACAGGACGGGAAGGACGTCACATGACCAGGTACCGCCTCCGACGTACGTTTCGTTGGATGAATGTCTTCAGGGGGGCGTGCCCCCCTAATTGGAATGCCTGGAGATGAGGTTTACATATCTTTTTCCTATCATCATGTGTGCAGGCACAATCCTGCTCAAGTCTGTGTGACTATCTTTTTAATTAAAGTAGTCAACTCGTTCTGGTAAGAGTATTTAATTTTCAACACACCTTGGGTGTAAAGAAGATAAAAGTGTGGTGGTGGCACTCTATACTTTTTTCACTCTAGCAAGATCACGGCAAAATAAGAAGATTTCATTGTCTATTTATGCACAGTATTGGGACTTTTTTGTCATGGGTTTACCTATAACACAGAGACATCTGTAAATGTATTGGGTTCACCTATGACACAGAGTTATCTGTAAATTTATTGATTTTGTATTTATTACACTATATTGGTATTTATTTCACTTTATTGTTTTATATTTATCTTTAAATCACTATTTACTGTTTGTGGTTTAGCGCCCTCATATTTTTAAAGCAGTGACTCTAACTAAGCATTTACTATAGCTGAATCTTGCTGGCCGAGGTGTTTTAAATGATAGTGGTTAACCATTTACCATCAGTGAATGTTTGGTGAAAGTCACATTCATTGGGTTATAAATATGCCTAGTGGGCTACAAATTAAGGTAAGGTAACATGTCCAACTGTCCCATGAAGTCAGCAATATGTCCATAATAGATTTAGAGATCAATCCTACTTTTTTTAGAGGCTATGCCGGCTGTTTCAGAACACTCTAAATTGTTCAGCCAACAAGCTTTTTTTTGTATGCCATGTGGTTATAGTTACACGTACTGCACACATTTTGATAAGATTTGTATTCAACAAATAGCTTAGTAAGACAGAATTTAGTCTCAAACATCATGGTACTATTACAGTTTCACAACTGTAACGCTACAGAGTTTATACAACATAGCAGATTCTGGGCTTTGGCTTAGGTCTATATAAAATAACCTGTATGAATAAAACGATGGTAACTACTGCTGCTTACTAATTTTTAAAGGTGAAGGCTGTGGGGGTGTAATGTTGATCCTACATTCACAATATATGGTGTGCCACTTTTTGGAAGTGAAAAAGTACACCCATGGAAATTGTTCACTTTTTCACAACATTTGACCAGGAAAAATTTGCCTATGCGATTATTTATTCAACAAAAATATCAATAGATACAGTGGTGTACTGTGGAAAAGTAAATACACCCTTTGCCTCAGAAATTCGTATTGCCCTATTTATCAGAATAATCTTATTGTAAGCATTTTGCATAACTATACAACAGACTCTGACGTCGACATGGTGAAATGTTTGACCATTTCTCCATGCAAAATTTTCTAAAGTTACAAGATGTTTGTGGGTTTATTTGCATACATTGCCAGTTCAAATCCCGCCATAACATTTTAATATGATTCAAATCAGCTGGTTGGACCCGGAACTGCAGCATAGGCCCCCCGTACCCTATAAACTAGATTTTGGAGGTCCAATGGAGAACCCAACCAGGCAGCCTCCACACATACCGCAGCATTACAGTGCGGCCCCTAAAACACGAGTACATTGTAACCAACACCGCCGCCCAATAATACACCTGGAAGTTAGGTAGGGCCAGTCTTCCCATTTGCACAGGAAGGTGACGTGTGGATTTAGTCAGTTGGGGGAGGGTGCCATTCCAAATAAAGGAGCCAGCACAAAGGTCCTGAAAGAAAGAGGCTGGGATCCATACTGAGGAGTTAGGAAGGACCATCATTTTAATGATATTATTGCGACCCAGAAGATTCAATGGAAGGCTGGACCATGAAGAGAGCATCTTTCTTTAAGGAGAGATAGCAGAGTTAGTATATTACGTGTAAAGTAGTGGGAAACATCCCTGATCTCCCGAACCCCCAAGTATCCAAATTCAGTCACCCATCACAATGGTGTGGGACTTGCTAGGGCAGATGCCTAGCCATCTAAAGGGAACAAAACCGATTTGGCCAAATTCGTCAGAAATCTCCAGGGCAGCTACAAGCGAGGGGCTAGCATTGTTTAAAAAAAAGTAGGGCATTGTCTGCATAGAGGGACAGTTTTTCCTTTAGTCTCACAATCCGCACTCTCTGAACCGATGGCGTCTCCCTAAATAAATCTGCCAGAGGCTCCAGGGCCAAGGCAAACGGACCAGGGAACAAGGGACATCCTTGGCAAATGGCACTATAGAGCCTAAAGGGATCAGAGATCCAGTTGTTGGTACATAACCTTGCCCTAGGTGCGCGATATAGCATCTGAATCGAACGCAAAAAAATTGGGCCACATCCAAAATGCTGTAGGACCTCCCAGAGATATACCCACTCTACAGAGTCAAAAGCCTTTTCGGCTTCTAGGGAGGCCACTGCATTTTTGTTAACTTAAATTATAAGAATGAATACACCATGTCAATTTTATGTGCCATCTGTTTAAGTATATAATCTGTTTCTGTGGTTCATTGTTGATAAATGTAAAGTTCTGCATGCATGCATCATACATTCTAGCGAAAGTACAATTGGGGCAGTCAGTGGTCAAGAAGGATCTGACTGATCTGGTAAATCATAGAATTAAAGTGTCAGTAAACCCACATCATAAAAAAACTATCAACAAATGCTGTATTACGTGCTATTCTCACTCACTATAAGATTCGTTTTCTGTATTCTGCAAAAAACCTGGTTGATCCTGCTGTTCTCTATCTCCCCCTTCTCTTCATATCCCCCAATGCAGCTTCTCTTCTTGTCCGCCTCTGGACATACTCAGTTTTCAGTGAGTTTCTATCCTGATCATTTCTTCCCTATCACGTCTGAGCAGCCCACTCCATCCCTCCTCTTTAATGCTCACTAACCAGCTAAACACTATAGGGATATGTAGATTGATGGTGGCTTCAACTCCCTTTTATTCCAAGACACAGGCTGGAGGGGTATGGCCATCAGAAATCCGCCCACACCATGTTATTGCCAAAAAATAATGATTTATTGATATCAATTATTTATTTTTACTCTGTATTCCAAAGACTGTTTTTTGAACATGTGACCAGCAGCAGAGGACTTGAAGCTCCTCCTGCTTATGTTTCCCTGCAGACAGGCTGGGAACGAGCTAAGTCATGTGACAACTGTATATTGATTAGGAGAAAGTTACTTAGATGTTTTTCTTTTTATTTAAATAAATACACTGCCATAATCCATATACAGAAATAGAATGAACAATGTAAATTAAACAGTGTGTAGTATCACTTGAATCTTCTTGTTCTGAAGCAAGCAAAATACTTTCTTGTATTAAAATTTACAAATCATTAGTAAGACCTAATGTGGAATATGCAGTTCAGTTTTGGGCACCTGTTCACATAAATTATATCAGAGAACTACAAAAAGTGCAAGGGAGGAAAACCAAAATGATAAGAGGCACAAAGGACCTTAGACCTGAGGAAAGATTAGCTGAACTGCAATTATTCTCTCTTGAGACGATGTGATTAAAGTGGAGTTCCACCCATAAATATAACATTACATCAGTAGTTTAAAAAAAATGTCATTAGTCCTTTACAAATTTTTTTTTTTTTTTAGATGCCTTCAAAGTGTTGTTGCTAGGCAGAATAGTTAATCTTCCCACTTCCTGCACCTAGGTGCTTAATGCTTCCTAACCTACACCGCACAGACTCCTGGGAATGTAGTGGGTGTAACTTTCCAGGAGTCTGTGCATTCCCCAGTCTCAAAGAATCATGTGACTTGGACAGCACGGGTGCTGAAACCTGATCTGACACTGCTTGTGCAGCACTGAGCATGTGCGAGATTTGCAAGGCTGAAATCCAGGAAGTCATACAGTCTGGCTTCATGATGCCCACACTTAAGATGGCCCCAGTCAATTTCTATTTTATAAAGTGTCTAAATGCTGTAACAACCTAACAAAACGGACCTTAACTTTATTAGAATACATTAAGCTTGTGTATTACAGGGGTATTTATATTTAAAAAGTGAAATTGTGGCCGGAACTCCGCTTTAAGGGGAAATATGATCACCATGTATTAATAGTCCATTCCTTTGAATCAACTGTAGGTTTAAGTTTGTTGTTTTTTATTGGTTGAACGGTATGGACTTGTATCTTTTTTTAACCCGACTATATAACTTGCATAGCTGAAATATTCTCATTTCTATCATCCACTCTTTCTCTCCATTTTCAATTTTTTCATATGTATTGGGGGTTATTTACGAAAGGCAAAAACACTTTGCACTACAAGTGCTAACTGCAAGTGCAAAGTACACTTGAAATTGCACTGGAAGTGCACTTGGAAGTGCAGTCGCTATAAATCTGAGAGGTAGATCTGAAATGAGGGGAAGCTCTGCTGATTTTAATATCCAATCATGTGCAAGCTAAAATTATGTTTTTTATTTTTCTTGCATGTTCCCCTGGGATCTACAGTGACTGCACTTCCAAGTGCATTTTCAGTGCAATTTCAAGTGGACTTGTAGTGCAAAGTGAATATGCCTTTCGTAAATAACCCCCAATGTGTGCACCAGAGGAGATATCTGTTCATCTAGGACAGGGGTCTCCAAACTTTCTAAACAAAGGGCCCGTTTATTGTATTCAAGGTTTTAGGGGGGGCCGGACTGTGGGCAGCGAGAGTGAAAAGCATCAGTGGGAAAAACTTCACCACATTTGGAATTGGGGGAAGGAATAGTGCCCCATTGTTGGTATCATTGGAATGACTAGTGTACTGTTGGTGTTAGTGGGAGAAATGGAGCCCCATTGTTGTGGTCAGTTGACAGAATAGTGTCTCCATCAGTGGGAGGAATAGTGTCCCAAGGGCCAGATAAAGGCAAGCAAAGGGCTACAGTTTGGAGACCACTGATCTAGGAAAATCAACCCTTCCAATAAAGTTCACAAATGAATATATCAAGGAATGAGTCAAGCCCTAATTTGACAGGATATTTCCCCCATAAGAGCTTACAATCTAATTAAAGAGCTGCTGCACAATTGAGAAAAACAAGACATTTAGTACACTTGGGAAGAAACCATTTATTTTCAGGAATCTTTTGCGCAATCTAAGATAACATGCTAAAGCCTACACATTAATCTTAACAACATCCAACATTTTCCAAATAACAAAAATGAACATATTAACCGGTTAACGCCCGCCGCATGTACATATACGTCCACAGAATGGCACGTAGAGGCATATGGGCGTACATGTACGTCCCTGCCTTTCCGCGGGTCGGGGGTCCGATCGGGACCCCCACCCCCCCCCGGTACATGCAGCGGTCGGTATCCCGCGGGGAGGGATCCGGGATGAGGGCGCGGTTATTCGTTTCTAGCCGCCCCCTCGCGTTCGTTACCCGGAGCTGAAGAACGGGGAGAGCCGTATGTAAACACGGCTTCCCCGTGCTTCACTGTGGCGGCTGCATCGATCGAGTGATCTCTTTTATAGGGAGACTCGATCGATGATGTCAGACCTACAGCCACACCCCCCTACAGTTGTAAACACACACTAGGTGAACCCTAACTCCTTCAGCGCCCCCTGTGGTTAACTCCCAAACTGCAACTGTCATTTTCACAATAAAGAATGCAATTTAAATGCATTTTTTGCTGTGAAAATGACAATGGTCCCAAAAATGTGTCAAAATTGTCCGAAGTGTCCACCATAATGTCACAGTCACGAAAAAAATTGCTGATCGCCGCCATTAGTAGTAAAAAAAATAAAAAATAAAACGATCCCCTATTTTGTAAATGCTATAAATTTTGCGCAAACCAATCGATAAACGCTTATTGCGATTTATTTTACCAAAAATAGGTAGAAGAATACGTATCGGCCTAAACTGAGGAAAAATAATGTTTATATATGTTTTTGGGGGATATTTATTATAGCAAAAAGTAAAAAATATTGCATTTTTTTCAAAATTGTCACTCTATTTTTGTTTATAGCGCAAAAAATAAAAAACGCAGAGGTGATCAAATACCACCAAAAGAAAGCTCTATTTGTGGGGAAAAAAGGACGCCAATTTTGTTTGGGAGCCACGTCGCACGACCGCTCAATTGTCTGTTAAAGCGACGCAGTGCCAAATCGCAAAACCTGGCCTGGGCATTTAGCTGCCTAAAGGTCCGGGGCTTAAGTGGTTAAGGCCTGGTTCACACCTATGCATTTTTTAGTGCGTTTTCAGTTTTGCAGAAACACATTACAGCCCATTTAACATGGTTTCCTAGGAGCCACGTTCACATCTATGCATTTTATGGAAAGGGCCAGGGACTTTTTTCTGGTTTTTGGTTCCATAGACTTTAATGGATCAAAAATGTGCCTGAAATATGAAAACTGCAACCCACAAAGGTGTTAACCAGGCCTTAGACCACATTTTCTCCCTATAATTAGGGTGGAACTCTATCATAAATAGAGTGTAGATGGAGATTTTTCATGTATGCACAGGAAAAGAAGGTGCCCAGCTGGAAGAATGTTGTGGTCGCTGTAGAACTCCCAGTGCATGGATGATCCAACTAGGTCAAAATATCTCAAGGCACAGCTTCAGTCCTGAACAAGAACCCTCAGGTGTCATAGGTATTCCTGTGTAGGTGCTGGATAGGGACACAGTATGGTAGACAGGAGATTAGTCTCTCACTACTTTCTCATCCTCGAACCTCCAGCAACTGCTGAGTGAACCCTAGTTGAAAAAGGCTGGTCTACAGGTAGTTGTATTGTATAGGTCTGCCCTATAGCAGTTTTTCTTAGGACTACCATGGCTTATGCAAAGCATAATATGCATATCTCTCACTGTATCATAAAAGCTAAACTTGTTGTCCTTGGTTCAGACATACTCAACTATGAAGTGCTCAAAAGTAAGAGTGGTCCCTCGCAATAAAAAATTTAAACCTTAACTTGTGTATAATTTAACGTTGCCACTCTATCCATATTATTTTTTCCTAATGAAGAGTTCTAGTTTTTGTAAAAATTTGATTTTATTTTGTAGCCATTTTAGATACAGGTAGTGTTTAGTGAATCTTTTTTTTAAAACAGTATTTATAGCAGTGGCTGTGCATCCATAAGGGCACACAGACGTAGCCCCCCTCTCTCCATTCACTCCCTCTATGTCTATGACCAATGGCTAGATTCATGCAGGTTTTTTTTTTTTTTAAGCACCTGATATTCGCTTTCCTAACACTGAACCGCCTCTCCACCAATCTGGTGCTCGGCTCTGTTACCCGTCACCTGATTGGCTGAAACGACAGGCGCCGCTATTGGAGGCCTATCAGGAGGAGAGGGCATGAGATGAGGATGGGAGGGGATGCATGAATGACCCCGCTCATCGCCATCACCTGCTGCCACACCAAGACAGGGTAAGTGCCGGGCAGATGGCGAGCGGGCAGGGGGGGTCACAGTGGCAGCATGTGATCGGCACAGTGGCAGCATTTGATGGGCACAGTGGCGGAATTTGATCGGCACAGTGGCTGCAGTTCATGGGCACAGTGGCTGCATTTAATGGCACAGTGGCAGCATTTGATGGGCACAGTGGTGGCATTTGATCGGCACAGTGGCAGCATTTGATGGGCACAGTGGTGGCATTTGATCGGCACAGTGGCTGCAGTTAATGGGCACAGTGGCTGCATTTAATGGCATAGTGGCAGAATTTGGTGGGCACCGTGGCAACATTTGATGGGCACAGTGGTAGCATTTGATGGCACAGTGGCTGCGTTTGATGGGCACAGTGGCTGCGTTTGATGGGCACAGTGGCTGCGTTTGATGGCACAGTGGCTGTGTTTAATGGGCACAGTGGCTGCATTTGAATTTTTCACTTTGTTTGCGCCTCCCCCCAAAAAATTTGAGCACCAGCTGCCACTGGTTTATTCTCTAGGACAGGAGTGTCAAACTCAGTGTCATCACGGCCCACCAGCATTATGGTTGCCTTCAAAGGGCAGGTTGTATTTGTAAGACTTTATGAATGTATCCAGGGATTTTTTTCTCAGAGTATGGGTGCAGTAACTCAACCACACCTATGGTGCATATGGCCAAATTGCAGTAGAGGGATCTTAAAGGTGCAATACATACCAGTAGTGTGGTATGTGCAGAGTTAATGGATTCGCCATGTACAGAGTGCAGAGTTCAGGAGTGTGCTCTGTACAGAGTGCAGTTTCAGGGGTGCCCTATGCACAGAGTGCAGGGTTCAGGGGTGCATTTATATACAGGGTGAAGAGTTCAGGGGTGCACTGTATACAGAGTGCAGATTTGAAGAGTGCGCTACATAGAAAGTGCAGGATTTAGGGGTGTGCACAGCGTGCAGGGTTTAACTCTCTTTCACATGCTGTCCACATTTCACTTCCACCCCTCTTTGGCTATGACCTCTGCACCACTCACCACTTCCCACTCCTCAGCCTCTGCTATACTATAAATCTAACAGGACTTCCAGCCTTAGATGTTGATAAATGTCACATTCTTACTGCAAAGTATCTTCTCCATCTGGGTTTGAGAAGATGCAGACTGGTGCAAACACTGTAGTAACTACCATAGAGAATGATAGCAGTCCATTGGCCTCTGGCTGCACTGATCAGACTCCCCCAGTATATACATTACTTTTAAAATGTTAGAAAACCCAAAACCCCTTTAGTGGAATAGACTTATGGAATAGAATTATAACATTGTCCCCAGGCCTCTAACTGCCATGACCATATTAAGAAATTGGAATTTTAGGTGATGAGTGTGTGACTTCACCTATGAATTGTTACGCCATATATTTAATTTGTACGTATTTAAGCTGTAATAAAAACCAACAATAAAACTTGTAGTTAAGTTAAAGATAACTTTATATCTGGCACTATTAACCTGCAAAGTCATATTTAATGTATGTTCTCCAGCATGGAACCCCCTTTGCTGTTCAATGCCTTTTTGTACTCACCTGGCAATTTGCTGTGAAACATTTTCCTTAAATGCTACCACTACTCAGTGATCAGAGTGTCTTGTTCTCAAGGGTTTCTGCTATGTGATCTTGTACTTTCAGCTACAGTGGGGTAGCCAAGCCTGAAATAATAATTAGAGTGACACTTATATATACTCAGCTGAAGAGGAATGTCATTTACATTGGCAGCAGCTGTGACATATTTGAAGCAGGCTTATAAAGACGTTTCTTATATAGGGGTATATCCTACACATTATATAGTTACTAAGCTTTCAATTTAAAGTAGAAGGAAAGTTACACATATATAGGGGCAGATCCACAAAGATCTGCCCCGGCGCACCGTATCTGAGATACGCTACGCCGCCGTAACTTACTTCTCTTTGGTTCGAATCCATAAAGATTTTGCGCCGTAAGTTACGGCGGCGTAGTCTGTCTCTCGCGGCGTAAGGGCGTGGATTTCAAATTGGGCGGGTAGGGGGCGTGTTTCATTTAAATGAAGCGCGTCCCCGCACCGAACAAACTGCGCATGCGCGTCCCTAAATTTCCCACCATGCATTGCGCAAAATGATGTCGCAAGGACGTCATTGTTTTGACTTGGACGTAAATTACGTCCATCCCGCGATTCACAAATGACTTACGCAAACGAAAAAAAAATTCAAATTAAACGCGGGAACAACTGCCATACTTAACATAGCAGGTTTAACTATACGCCACAAAACAGCAGCTTTAACTATACGCCGGAAAAAGCCGACTAGAGACGAAGTAAAAGAATGCGACGGCCGCTCGTACGTTCGTGGATCGTCGGAAATAGCTAATTTGCATACTCAGCGCGGAAAACGACGTGAACGCCACCCAGCGGACGCGGAAAAATTGCATCTTAGATCCGAAGGCGTACGAAGAGGTAAGCCTGTCGGATCTAACCCAGATGCCGTTGTATCTTGTTTTGAGGATTCAAAACAAAGATACGACGCAGGAAATTTGAAAGTACGCCGGCGTATCAGTAGATACGCCGACGTACTCGCTTTGTGGATCTGCCCCATAACGTGTAACTTTAAATATATAATGGTCCATCTTTCTTAGCTTTAAGACTATGCTATGATCAGGGCTTTTGTTTCTCAGAGAACAGGTGCAGGTACTTACTTTTACAAGGCACCTCTTCTTTTCATCCCCTACCAACCTCTGAACATGATCTTGTGCAGCCAGCAACAATAGATCCCCTCAGTAACAATAGACCATGATTTGACAGTAGATCTCCTAGCAGCCAGCATCAACAAACACATCCCTCAACAATAAGTTCCTCCCAACAACAAATGACCCCTTCACAACATAAGATCCCCACCAGAAACAATAGATCTACCAAGCGACAATAAACCTCTGCCAGTAACAATACAGCAGAACTTCTGGCAGCCAGCAACAATAGACCCCTCCCTCAAAAGTAGACCCCTTCCAGCAATAATAAACCCCCTGGCAACATAAGATCTTTCCAGCAAAAACAGACCTCCCACCAGCAAAAATAATCCAGCAACAAATGATCCCCCGAGCAACAATGGATCTCCAGCGGTTGCATCAGTAGACCCACCAGCACACCCCAGCATCCCATTCAGTGCTGGATGTGCCGGAACTTCGTTCCCACTGAAAAAAAGCCCTGGCTACTGTACTTTCATAGAAATCACTTTTGAAATATAGTGGCTTAAAAAAATATTGCATTCCCCTTGAAATTTTCCACATTTTGTCATGTTACAATCAAAAACGTAAATGTATTTTATTGGACTTTTATGTGATAGACCAACACAAAGTGGCACATAATTGTGGAGAGGAAGGAAAATGATAAATGGTTTTCAGAATTTTTTACAAATAAATATCTGAAAAGTGTGGCGTGCATTTGTATTCAGCCCCCTTTACTCTGATATCCCTAACTGAAATCTAGTGGAACCAATTGTCTTTAGAAGTAATCTAATTGGTAATAATTAGAGTCCACCAGTGTGTAATTTAATCTCACTATAAATACAGGTGTTCGGTGAAGCCCTCATAAGTTTGTTAGAGAACCTTAGTGAACGAACAGCATCGTGAAGGCCAAGGAACACACCAGACAGGTCAGGGATAAAGTTGTGGAGAAGCAGGGTTAGGTTATAAAAAAAAAATGAAAATGTCAAGGGGTATGAATACTTTTTCAAGACACTGTAGGCTACAAACAAGTACAATATGCAACTAGCAATGTGAATTGAGGTATATATTAAGGCAAAAAACATAGGGCCAGATCCTCAAAAGCAGGGGTGGGCAATTATTTTTTCGATGGGGCCACATGAGAAACTAAAAATATTTTGGAGGGCCGGGCCAAAAGGCTAAACTCAATACTGCATAAAATCAATTGTATTTCTTTATAAAAAGCAGTAAATATCATTGTTGGAAAACTGGGGGACAGAGTCTGGGGACATGACACAGGAGGGGGACAGAGGCTGGGGACATGACACAGGAGGGGGACAGAGGCTGGGGACATGACACAGGAGGGGGACAGAGGCTGGGGACATGACACAGGAGGGGGACAGAGGCTGGGGACATGACACAGGAGGGGGACAGAGGCTGGGGACATGACACAGGAGGGGGACAGAGGCTGGGGACATGACACAGGAGGGGGACAGAGGCTGGGGACATGACACAGGAGGGGGACAGAGGCTGGGGACATGGCACAGGAGGGGGACAGAGGCTGGGGACATGACACAGGAGGGGGACAGAGGCTGGGGACATGGCACAGGAGGGGGACAGAGGCTGGGGACATGGCACAGGAGGGGGACAGAGGCTGGGGACATGGCACAGGAGGGGGACAGAGGCTGGGGACATGGCACAGGAGGGGGACAGAGGCTGGGGACATGACACAGGAGGGGGACAGAGGCTGGGGACATGACACATGAGGGGGACAGAGGCTGGGGACATGGCACATGAGGGGGACAGAGGCTGGGGACATGACACAGGAGGGGGACAGAGGCTGGGGACATGACACATGAGGGGGGCAGAGGCTGGGGACATGGCACAGGAGGGGGACAGAGGCTGGGGACATGGCACAGGAGGGGACAGAGGCTGGGGACATGACACATGAGGGGGACAGAGGCTGGGGACATGACACAGGAGGGGGACAGAGGCTGGGGACATGACACAAGAGGGGGACAGAGGCTGGGGACATGACACAGGAGGGGGACAGACGCTGGGGACATGACACAGGAGGGGGACAGAGGCTGGGGACATGACACATGAGGGGGACAGAGGCTGGGGACATGACACATGAGGGGGACAGAGGCTGGGGACATGGCACAGGAGGGGGACAGAGGCTAGGGACATGGCACAGGAGGGGGACAGAGGCTGGGGACATGACACATGAGGGGGACAGATGCTGGGGACATGACACAGGAGGGGGACAGAGGCTGGGGACATGACACAAGAGGGGGACAGAGGCTGGGGACATGACACAGGAGGGGGACAGACACTGGGGACATGACACAGGTGGGGACAGACGCTGGGGACATGACACAGGAGGGGGACAGAGGCTGGGGACATGACACATGAGGGGGACAGAGGCTGGGGACATGACACAGGAGGGGGACAGACGCTGGGGACATGACACAGGAGGGGGACAGACGCTGGGGACATGACACAGGAGGGGGACAGACGCTGGGGACATGACACAGGAGGGGGACAGACGCTGGGGACATGACACAGGAGGGGGACAGACGCTGGGGACATGACACAGGAGGGGGACAGACGCTGGGGACATGACACAGGAGGGGGACAGACGCTGGGGACATGACACAGGAGGGGGACAGAGGCTGGGGACAGGCAGCCACTG
This sequence comes from Rana temporaria, assembly GCF_905171775.1. Taxonomy (NCBI): domain Eukaryota; kingdom Metazoa; phylum Chordata; class Amphibia; order Anura; family Ranidae; genus Rana; species Rana temporaria. The sequence goes on from NC_053493.1 coordinate 100,392,550, forward strand.
TTTAATCAATAACAATTGATTAAACAGTGGCTGCATGTGATGGCACAGTGGCTGCGTGTGATGGCACAGTGGTTGCGTTTGATGGGCACAGTGGCGACAATTGATGGCACAGTGGCTGCGTGTGATGGGCACAGTGGCAACAATTGATGGCACAGTGACTGTGTGTGTTGGCACAGTGGCTGCATGTGATGGCACAGTGGCTGCGTTTGATGGGCACAGTGGCTGCGTGTGATTGGCACAGTGGCTGCGTTTGATGGGCAGAGTGGCTGCGTGTTATTGGCACAGTGGCTGCGTGTGATTGGCACAGTGGCTGCGTTTGATGGGCACAGTGGCTGCATGTGATTGGCACAGTGGCTGCGTGTGATTGGCACAGTGGCTGCGTGTGATTGGCACAGTGGCTGCATGTGATTGGCACAGTGGCTGCATGTGATTGGCACAGTGGCTGTCTTTGGGAACAGTGGCAACAATTGATTGCACAGTGGCTGAGTGTGATTGGCACAGTGGCTGCGTTTGATGGGAACAGTGGCTGCGTGTGATTGGCACAGTGGCTGCGTGTGATTGGCACAGTGGCTACGTGTGATTGGCACAGTGGCTGCGTGTGATTGGCACAGTGGCTGCGTGTGATTGGCACAGTGGCGCCAATTTATGGTGGCGAAGTGGCTGCGTGTGTTGGCACAAGTGGCTGCGTGTGTTGGCACAAGTGGCTGCATGTGTTGGCACAAGTGGCTGCGTGTGATGGGCACAGTGGGTGAGTGTGATTGGCACAGTGGCTGTGTGTGATTGGCACAGTGGCTGCGTGTGATTGGCACAGTGGCGACAATTTATGGTGGCGAAGTGGCTGCGTGTGTTGGCACAAGTGGCTGCGTGTGTTGGCACAAGTGGCTGCGTGTGTTGGCACAAGTGGCTGCATGTGTTGGCACAAGTGGCTGCGTGTGATGGGCACAGTGGGTGAGTGTGATTGGCACAGTGGCTGTGTGTGATTGGCACAGTGGCTGCGTGTGATTGGCACAGTGGCGACAATTTATGGTGGCGAAGTGGCTGCGTGTGTTGGCACAAGTGGCTGCGTGTGTTGGCACAAGTGGCTGCGTGTGTTGGCACAAGTGGCTGCATGTGTTGGCACAAGTGGCTGCATGTGCTGCGTGTGATGGGCACAGTGACCCCTCCCGGCCCTGCCTACTGTTATCACCGCGGCGGGGAACATAACAGACAGCGTTCGTTTGAACAGCTGTTTTCCCCGCTGCGCATAGACACTCCCCTTGGACGGATCTGTCCAATCGCGAGCAAGGGGGAGTGTCTATGTGACTCCCCCTTGCTCGCGATTGGACAGATCCGTCCAAGGGGAAGTGTCTATGTCATAGACACTCCCCCTTGGACGGATCTGTCCAATCGCGAGCAAGGGGGAGTGTCTATGTGACTCCCCCTTGCTCGCGATTGGACAGATCCGTCCAAGGGGGAGTGTCTATGCGCGGCGGGGAAAACAGCTGTTCAAACGAACGCTGTCTGTTATGTTCCCCGCCGCGGTGATAACAGTAGGTTGCGGCGGCGGGGGTGGGCCGGATTAAAAGGTCCGCCGGGCCGTATACGGCCCGCGGGCCGTAGTTTGCCCAGGTCTGGTCCAAGGGGAAGTGTCTATGTCATAGACACTCCCCCTTGGACGGATCTGTCCAATCGCGAGCAAGGGGGAGTGTCTATGTGACTCCCCCTTGCTCGCGATTGGACAGATCCGTCCAAGGGGGAGTGTCTATGCGCGGCGGGGAAAACAGCTGTTCAAACGAACGCTGTCTGTTATGTTCCCCGCCGCGGTGATAACAGTAGGTTGCGGCGGCGGGGGTGGGCCGGATTAAAAGGTCCGCCGGGCCGTATACGGCCCGCGGCCCGTAGTTTGCCCAGGTCTGCTCAAAAGGGATATGCCGGCGTATCTACTGATACGCCGTCGTATCCCTGTTTCTATCTATGGAACTGATCCACAGAATCAGTTTCACATAGATAGGGAGAAGATCCGACATGTGTAAGGGACTTACACTGTTGGATCTTAGGATGCAGTACCGCAGCCGCCGCTGGGGGGCATTTCTCGTCAAAATGCCGCTTCGGGTATGCAAATTAGCACTTACGGAGATCCACGAAGCTTTTACGCTTTGTTTTTTCTCCGTAAGTATTAGTTCCAATATTAGGGCTGCTTTTACAAGGCCTAAACTGTTAAGGCCTTGTAAAAGTAGACCCTTCTATCCCGCGTCGCTGTCTTTTTTTTTTTTTTTTTTTCGCCGCAACTCGTATTTTTTTTTTTACGCCCGTCGCGATTCTCAAAACCCGGCGCAACGTAAAACCGCGCAAAGCACATCGGGAAAATGACGTCGTGAGCATGCGCAGTACGGCCAGCGCGGGAGCGCGCCTAATTTAAATGGGACTCGTCCCATTAAATTAGGAACGCCTTGCGCCGGCCGGATTTAAGTTACACAGCCGAAAATTTCTAGGTAAGTGCTTTGTGGATCGGGCACTTAGGTAGAAATTTTCCGGCGGTGTAACTTAAATCCGAATATTTAAGTTACACCGGCTGGCTGTGGATCTGGCCCATATTTCCTATTTTATTTTCTATATAGTAAATAAGAAGCTCAGGAACAAGACTCAGGAGGGCAAAAAATTTGAATAGTTAAAAAGTTAAAAGTCAATGGGCCAGCAGAGATACGACGGAGTATCTCAGATACTCCGTCGTATCTCTCAGAGTATCTATGCGACTGATTCATAGAATCAGTTACGCATAGATATCCCTAAGATCCTTCAGGTGTAATTGTTTTACACTGTCGGATCTTAGGATGCAGTACCGCGGCCGCCGCTGGGGGGAGTTTGCATCGTAAACCAGCGTCGGGTATGCAAATTAGGAGTTACGGCGATCCACGACGGATTTTCGCGTTTGCTACGTCGCTGCTAGTCTAGTTTCCCGTCACAAATTTAGTCGTCGTTTTAGGTGCCCTAACTTTAGACAGCACACGTATGTGCTGTTTAAAGTATGGCCGTCGTTCCCGCGTCGAAACTTAAAAATTCACGTGTTTGCGTAAGACGTCCGGGAATACAGAAGTATGCTACGCACGTCGCCGTTCGAAAAAATGACGTCACTTCGCGCAAAGCACAGCGGGAATTTCGAAACGGAGCATGCGCAGTAGGTCCGGCGCAGGAGCGTGCCTAATTTAAATGGCACACGCCCATTTAAATTACGCGGGCTTACGCCGGAGGCTGCCAGCGTAGGTTTTCATTGAATCAGGCACTTGCGATGAAAACTTGTGGCGGTGTAACGTATCTATGATACATTACGCTGCCGCACTTCTACGTTAATCTGGCCTTTGAGCTTGCCACATCTTACCACTGGGATTTTTGCCCATTCCTCCATGCAAAACTGCTCCAGCTCCTTCAAGTTGGATGGTTTGCGCTTGAAAAAAGCAATCTTTAAATCTGATCACAGATTTTCTATTGGATTGAGGTCTGGGTTTTGACTAGGCCATTCCAACACATTTACATGTTTCCTCTTAAACCACTCAAGTGTTGCTTTAGCAGTGTGTTTGGGGTCATTGTCCTGCTGGAAGGTGAACCTCCATCCTAGCCTTAAATCACACACAGAATGGTACAGATTTTGCTCAAAAATATCCCTGTATTTAGCACCATCAATCTTTCCCTCAACTCTGACCAGTTTCCCAGTCCCGACTGCTGAAAAACATCACCACGGCATGATGCTGCCACCACCATGTTTCACTGTGGGGATGGTGTTCTTTGGGTGATGTGATGTGTTGGGTTTGCGCAAGACAGCATTTTCTTTGATGGCCAAAAAGTAAAATTTTAGTCTCAACAGACCAGAGCACCTTCCTCCATACATTTTGGGAGTCTCCCACATGCCTTTTCGCAAACTCAAAATGTGCCATTTTGTTTTTTGCTGAAAGTAATGGCTTTCTTCTGGCCACTCTGCCATAAAGCCCAACTCTATGCAGAATACGGCTTATTGTCGTCCTATGTACAGATACTCCAGTCTCTGCTGTGGAACTCTGCAGCTCCTCCGGGGGTTACCAAAGATCTCAGACAGTATTTCTAAGGTATGCTCACAATGCGCGCCTCAGCTTTACAACAGATTGGTCCCTCCCCCTGAGGAAGCCATGTGATCCTGTGGTGTAACGCGTAGAGGAGGAGCCAATCTGTCGTCACGCTGAGGCGTGCATTGTGAGCATACCTTGGAAATACTGTCTGATTGTCATATACCCGCACTCTGAGGACGGAATACTTTTTACAATTTGGTGCACTCCAAGCACCAGGAAAATGTGAGTGTTTTTATACTAAGTGTTTAATAAACTGTCCAGCTTTCGCTCTTTATGATTTGGGCATATGGAGATAAGTGTAAGTGCAGAAGGATTCTAATCTCAGGATCGCCAGCTAAGGAGTGAAACAGCATAAAACAGATCCCCAGAGAGGGACACAAGCACATATAGACCATTTGTTGAGAAAAACAGTTCAAAAAGAGTACCTGTGTCCAATCAAATTTGAAAGAGAGTGGATAGAGGCTACTGTGGATGTTCCTGGTACCGTACAAAGGCTAAACATACACACAAATTTGTAAAATAAATACATTTTTATTCCAACAATATATTAAAACATACAGAACTCTAAAAAATAGGCACAGAACTCTGTGTCCTAGACATTCAGCTCTAGAATTACAAATGGAGTGACCTTTGGGAAATGGCCATTGTCAACTATAACATATACCATCTGTATATTATACACTTGACATGTTTCGCACAAAAGACCACCGCTTCTTCAGGAGCTTGTTGTATGGTAATCTAGAGCAACCATCACATATAGTAGAAAATAGAAAGAAAAAGACATTGATTACAACATAGTTAAATATTCTGCAATACATATATGGTGAGATCCAATGTACACTGTCTTACCCAAGATGAGGTAAAAAAAGGCATTAGCCCAGGAAAAGCATGTCTGTCCCAGTGAATGCGGGAACCCATACCAGGCGGTACGCATAGTTCTCCGTCTGACAATATAATAGTCAAATAGAAAAAATAAATAAAAAACAATACCGCGCTAAAAACTATTCCTAAAAAAGTGTGAAAATTAATTGAATAAAACCAGCAGCAGCTTAAATGCAGAATATCACGTAATGTATCATATATAATAATAAGAAGCTGCGCTAAAATATCAATCGTGACTAAATTAGTGAAAACACAATAGCAGTGAAATATTCAGAGGATGGTGATGGCAATCCTTAAAACCCATATAAATGGTCAAAAATTATGTGGCAAAAATATAGTCTTTAGAGAGTGATGTGAAAATCCATGTGGGAGTCCAAAGATGAGATGGGTCACACACTTGGGGGTGCAAGAAAGGAAGAGATAAACCTCAATAAGCCTCCGCAAACACCCGTGATCCACCACCACATAAAATTCCTGCTTACCAGGGAGGTTGACGTGCTGACGTCATCGAAACTGGATGGGCGCTCATATGCCGGCCGGCTCTTTTATTATACGAACACTGGGCCAGATTCACGTACTTGCGCTTTGGCGTAACGTATCCCCTTTACGTTACTCCACCGCAAGTTTTCATTGTAAGTGCTTGATTCACAAAGCACTTGCGTGTAAACTTGCGGCGGCGTAACGTAAAGCCGTCTGGCGCAAGCCCGCCTAATTCAAATGGGGCGGGGACCATTTAAATTAGGCGCGTTCCCGCGCCGAACGTACTGCACATGCTCCGTTTTGAAATTTCCCGCCGTGCTTTGCGCGAAATGACGTCGCCCTGACATAATGTTTTGAATGGCGACGTGCGTAACATACTTTCGTATTCCCGGACGACTTACGCAAAAAAAAAAAATTGAAATTCGACACGGGAACGACGGCCATACTTTAACACGGGCTGTCTATTGTTACACCACCTAAATAGCAGCTGTAACTTTGCGACGCGAAAAGCCGACTAGCGACGACGTAAGAGAATGTGACGAACGCGCGTACCTTTGTGGATCGCCGTATACAGCTAATTAGCATACCTGACGCGGAAAACGACGCAATCTCCACCCAGTGGCCACCGAAGTATTGCATCCTAAGATCCGAAGGCGTACGAAGCCGTACGCCTGTCGGATCTTAGCCAAATGTCGTTGTATCTTGTTTGTGAATTACAAATTAAGATACGACGCGGCAAATTTGAAAGTACGCCGGAGTATCAGCAGATACTCCGGCATACTTATTCTGTGAATCTGGCCCACTATTTTTATTCTCTTCTAATTGTAAGTGCACATCCTTACTTTTAATAAACATTAGTGCAATACTGTATGTGAGTATTCTTGCATTTTTGGGTCCATGTTTGGTGACTCCACTGAGTGTATGAAGTGCATCCAGTCTTATTCCTATTCCACCTGGTCAATGGAGTGTGGCTGATACCTACATTAAATCAACATACAGGCTGTTTTTCAGCTTGCTTTTGGTAAGCAGGAATCTTATGCGGTGGTAGATCATGGGTGTTTGCGGTGGCTTATTGAGGTTTATCTCTTCCTTTCTTGCACCCCCAAGTGTGTGACCCATCTCATCTTTGGACTCCCACATGGATTTTCACATCACTCTCTAGAGACTATTAGCCAGATTCACGTAGTTTGGCGTATGTTTAAGCCGGCGTAGCGCAGCTCATTTGCACTACACCGACGTAAAATAGAGAGGCAAGTACAGTAGTCACGAAGCACTTGCTCCGTAAGTTACGTCGGCGTAGCGCAAATGGGCCAGCGTAACCCCCGCCTAATTCAAAGTAGGCATGTAGTGGACGGGCTACATTTAAATTAACCGTGACCCCATGTAAATGAAGGCCGTTCGTACGGCGCATGCGCACGCATGCTCAGGATCACGTTGCAAATACTCAATGCTTTCGACGTGAACGTAACCTACGCCAAGCCCCATTCACGTACGCTTACGCAAACAGCGTAAAATACGACGGCTGTTCCGTCGTCCATACCTTGCATGGGCTGCGCCATCTTTTTGGTGGTTTATCTTTACGCCGGCGTATGTCTTACGTAAACGGCATATCTTACTGCGACGGGCGTACGTACGTTCGTGAATCGGCGTATCTTGCTCATTTACATATTCGACGCGTAAATCCACGTACACGCCCCTAGCGGCCAGCGTAAATATGCACATAAGATACGACGGCGTAGGAGACTTACGTCGGTTGTTTCTTGGCCAAATTTAAGCGTATCTGGTTTCCAGAATACGCTTAAATATACGACAGCGCTCATTCGGACTTACAACGGCGTATCTACTGATACGCCGTTGTAAGTCTACCTGAATCTGGTCCTCTATTTTTTGACACATAATTTTTTTGCCATTTATATGGGTTTGAAGGATTGCGGGATCGCCATCCTCTGAATATTTCACTGCTATTGTGTTTTCACTAATTTAGCCACGATTGATATTTTAGCGCAACTTCTTCTTATTATATATAATAGTAAATTAGCCCAGCACAGGAAACATTAGGTGAAAATAAGGGAGAAGGCAGTATCTTGAATTAATTTATTTACAATAACAAACACTTATAAAAATCTTCATAATAACAATATTAATTGGATGGAAACCTTGCCTAGAAAGACACTATCCAGAGAATTACAAGATTTCATGTTCCACAAACACCAAATAAATGTATATGTCAAGTCAGTGGACCCAACTGTAGAGGGCCCTGTGCAGAAAATACATTTTGGCTACTCTTGAATGTCCATCATGCCTTCCTGCAAGGGTTCTCTGATTAAGGGCCCTTTCACACGTACGGACAAACGGTCCGTTTTTTACAAGTCCGTTTACGGACTTGTAATGTATCCCTATGGGATAATTGCCTTAATTGCATTAAGGTGAAAAAACATTTTCCTTTACAACTCCTTTAACATAAGGCACCCAAGAGCTAGTTTTCAAATCAACAAATAAAATAAAGGCAACTAAACTTTGAGCTTATTTGTGTCTTCTATTTTTGCAATATGGTCACATCTGCCTAAATCCAGCAGCTGATCTAAAGGGGGGATCATATGTAGAGATTACAAAGTCACAAGATTCTCTGCAGCACAAATAACATTTATTTATAAATATGTATTAATATATTTTTTTTATATATATATATTTAATTGCATGCTTGCTCCAGGTCTGTGAACCACAACACTTTCATATATGAAAAAAAAAAAATGTGCAGTGTGTATGCATATCTTGACTCACAGTCACAGCATTTACTGGGGTAAGATGAATCTGGTTTCATTCACAATGAGTTCCTGGTGATACCAGATAAATGAGGTTTCAGTGTTTTCTGTGAGCTGCACACCATAGGGACAGAAAGGAGCTTCATCTAGATCTAAGTCTCATAAATGGCAGAGAGTGCTAAGGAATTTGGGCAGGAAGCCTAGTTTCGTGTAGAGTGTTCAACACTTTAAGAATGAAATATGTGTGCTTGTATATACAGTTATATGTTTTGTGATCAATTCTTTCATAAGGTGAGGTTGTGGGTTCCACTGTCTGGCAAACCACTGGTGTATTAAAGTGATTCTAAGGCCTCGTACACACGAGCGGATCTGTCCGATGAAAACGGTCCGTGGACCGTTTTCATCGCCATGTCCGCTCGGAGATTTCGGTCTGATGGTTGTACACACCATCAAACCGAAATCCTCGCGGACAGAATACGCGGTGACATGGCCGCGCCGTCGCTGCGGCGACGTGCGAAACCCTGGAAGGTCAATGCTTCCACGCATGCGTCGAATCACTTCGACGCATGCGAGGGCTTTTGGCTGAGCGGACATGTCCGGTAAGTCGTACAGACGACCGAACATGTCCGACGGACAGGCTTCCAGCGGACATGTTTCTTAGCATGCTAAGAAACATTCGTCCGCTGCAAACCTGTTCCATCCGCCGGAAAATTGTCCGGTCGGCCATACAGACGACCGAACATGTCCGCTGAAACTGGTCTGCGGACCAGTTTCAGCAGACATGTTCGGTCGTGTGTACGAGGCCAAAAGGTTAAAGCCTTTTTACCTTAATGTATTCTCTGTATTAGGGCAAAAACTTTTCAAATGTTTCTCCCCCAAATACTTACCTGAGCCCAATCTCAATTCAGCACAAGGGCTCTTTCTGCTCTCTCTTTCCTCACAGGACAGAGAGGCAGTTGCTGCTGCTATTTACAGCCTGTGAGGAGAGGAGAGCGGATCTCTGCAGCCGGCCAGTGATCAGTGAGTAAGAGCTGTTTTTTACAGTGTGATCCCAGTGTCCCCACACATGTCCCAACATGTATACACACAAAGTCCCCAAAATAGTGTCACCAAAACACATGTCCCCACACAGTAAAAACACCTGTCCCCCACATATGTAACAGTAAAATTATATGTCCCAATGATCACCTGCGCACATCTGTACATGATCATCTGCGTACATCTGTCCGTGATCACACAAACCAATTATTATACACTTAACAGGACTTTTTTTTTTACCAAAGACATGTAGCAGAATGAATTTTGGCTTAAATTTATGACAAAATTCAATGTTATTGGATTTCTTTTAAAATAGAAAGAAGAAAATATATTTTTTCCCAAATTTCTGCTCTTTTTTCGCAAAAAAAATAAAAAAACGGAGTCGTGAATAAATATCACCAAAATAAAGCTCTATTTGTGTGAACAAAATGATAAAAATTCCATTTGGGTACAGCGTTGCATGACTGCCCAATTGTCATTGGAAGTGCGAGAGCGCTGAGCCCAGGTTCACACTGGGTACGATTTGGTTCGATTTGAGATGCGATTTCACTTGTGAAATCGCATCTCAAATCGGCGGCATTTGCCGGCAATTGTCGGCAATGACACCGTCCTAATCGGTGCGATGCACCGATTTCAAAAAGTTGTTCCTGTACTACTTTTTGCGATTTAGGGCCGCGATTTACATAGACATCTGTGCAGAAACCTGCACAGATGTCTCTTAAATCGCGGCCGAAATCGGGACTGCCAGCGGGAGTGAAATCGTGCGAGTTCAGCTGAACTCGCACGGCTTCACTCCCGTAGCCCAGTGTGAACCAGGGCTCAAAGCTGAAAATTTACTTGGGAAGGAAGGGGGTGAAAGTGCCCAGTATTGAAGTGGTTAAACAACACTATGGACCCATTTACACTATTATTCTACAGTAGAACTTAAAGCATTTTTTAACCCAAAAATCACGATTTTCCGAAAGTAGCCGAACGTCGGTGCGCGGGCTCCGTATAGAGCCGCACTGGGGTTCGGCTTTTTTCGGCTACTTGTGAAAAAACTACCCGATTCCCCTTGACAAAATGAGCATCAATCTAAGGTTAAAAAAAAAATTTCGGGTGAACTCCCGCTTTAACTGTCTAGCACAGAGTCCTGACCTCATCCCTGCTGAACATCTTTGAGATTATTTCGGAACACTATTTCCAAGTCTGGTCTTCCAGAGGGAGAATATCAAAAAGGAGTTTTACCGACCTTATCCCTTGCTCCCTGGCAGTCTGCACTTCCCTGTTCCCTCCAACACTCCTTTGGAAGTGGGGGAAAAAGTAAGGAAATCATTTTAATGGTACCCTAGCCCAGGGGTCTCCAAACTTTCGAAACAAAGGGCCAGTTTACTGGCCTTCAAACTTTAGAGGTGCTGGACGGTGGCTAGTGGAAGTAGGAAATGCCCTGGAATCGGTGGGAGTAAATAATGCCATAGGCTTGGTAGCCAGTGGGAGTGAACAAAATATATCTTTGGAGTCAGCGGAAGAAATAGTGCCCCACCATTGGTGTCAGTGGGAGAATTAGAATTACTTTCATAACTCTGGTGTCCGTGCCCCACAGTTAGAGGAATAGTGCTCCATCTTTGGTTTCAGTGGAAGGAACCGTGCCTTGTGTTAGTGGAAGGAATAGTGCTCCAAGGGACGGATAAAGGCAAACAAAGAGCCACAGGTTGGAGACCACCTCCCTAGACAAAAATGAACTACAAGGGTAGTTTTTAAATTTGTCTGGAGTTCAGCTTAACCACTTTCCGACCAGCCGCTGTCATTATACAGAGTTCACGCAAACGGCCGTAGCTGTACATCGGTCCCTTTAACAGCTATAGCGGGCGCCCTCTGCACGACGGGGGAGCTGATGCGTGTGGCTGGCGGCTTCAATGTTCGTCGGGCACCAGCGATCCCTCCACAGAGAGGCAGAACGGGGATCTGTCAGTGTAGGCAAATAGATCCCCGTTCTGTCAGGGGAGTAGAGAGTGATTGTCTGTTCCTAGTGATTAGGAACAGCGATCTCTCTCTTCTCTCAGTTAGTCCACTCCCTCCAGTTAGAAACACCTCCCAGGGAACACATTTAACCCCTTGATCACCCCCTAGTGTTAACCCTTTCCCTGCAGTTATCTGTGCATTTTTATAGCACTGATAACTGTACAGATGTCAGAGGTCCTAAAAAAGCGTCAAAGGTGTCCGATTTGTCTGCCGCAATGTCGCAGTCCCGCTAAAAATTGCTGATCACTGTCATTACTTGTAAAAAAAGTAATAAGAATAAAAATTACATAAATATATCCCTTATTTTGTAGATATAAACCAATCAATATACGTTTATTGCGATTTTTTACCAAAAATATGTAGAAGAATACATACATCGGCCTAAACTGATGAAGAAATTGTTTTTTGGGGGGATATTTATTATAGTAAAAAGTAAATTGACACTTTTTTTGTTTATAGCATAAAAGATGATTAAATACCACCAACAAAAAGCTTTATTTGTGGGAAAAATTTGTTTTTTGGGTACAGCGTCTCACGCCCGGTTAAAGTGACGCAGTGCCTTATCGCAAAAAATAGAATTTTTGTACTCACCGTAAAAGACATTTCTCTGAGTTCATGGACGGACACAGCAGCAGTGACCTTAGGGTTATATATACTTCCTTTCAGGAGAGACTTAGGCAGAAAAAACAGCACTTCAAGTGTTAAAACACTTCTTTCAGTACAGCACCTCCCAGGGGGCGGATCCCCAGGGTACATCCCACTCTCTGCATCATGCAGCCCCAGTTCGTAAACAAGCAGTACAAACAAACGAGGGGTGGGTGCTATGTCCGTCCATGAACTCAGAGAAATGGATTTTACGGTGAGTACAAAAATCCTATTTTCTCTTCCATTCATGGACGGACACAGCAGCATTGACCTTAGGGACGTCCCCAAGCAGTGTCAAAAAAAAATCGAGGGGTGGGAAAAAAACACAGCAAACCAAGCTTCACCCCAAACAAACCAGAGTTCCTCAACGGAGGAACTTCAACCTTAAACTGCCGCCTGTAAAACCTTGCGGCCAAAGGAGGCATCCGAAGATGCACTCACATCCACCTTGTAAAATTTTGAGAAGGTGTGGATTGACGACCAGGTCGCTGCCTTACACACCTGTAACACAGACGCTTGATGGCGGAAAGCCCAAGAGGCACCAATCGCCCTGGTCCAATGCGCCGTAACCTGAAAGGGAGGCGCCCGCCCCTTTAGGGCATAAGCCTGGAGCACGACCTGTCTGATCCACCTAGAAATGGTGGCCGAGGAGACCGCCAGACCTTTTTTAGGACCAGTTACCGACACGAACAGTGAGTCCGACTTCCGAAATGGAGCCGTAGCAGACAAGTACACCCGTAGGGCCCGAACAACGTCCAAGGAATGCAAAGTGGCCTTCTTCGGGTTTTTCGGCCGAGCACATAAGGATGGCAAAACAATGTCATCATTAATGTGAAAAGCCGAAACAGCCTTAGGAAGGAATGACGGCTGCGACCGCAGCACCACCTTATCCCTATGGATGACCAAGTAAGGAGCCTTGCAAGACAAGGCCGCCAGTTCAGATACCCGTCTGACCGAGGTAATTGCCACCAGAAAAAACACCTTCTGGGACAGAGTCAACAAGGGAATCTTCCAAATGTCCTCAAACGGAGCCTCTTGAAGCACCGAAAGGACTAAATTCAAGTCCCATGGAGCCAGTGGAGGGCGCACAGAAGGGGCCACATGCCGAACCCCCTGTACAAACGTATGCACCAGGGAGTGCACCGCCAAGGGTCGCTGAAAGTGGACAGCTAGAGCCGAAATCTGACTCTTAACTGTACTTAAGGCGAGAGCCTGATCCACCCCACGCTGTAAGAACAGCAGAATCCGGGACATCACGTATGTACGGGGGTGTCATTTCATCTCTTCGCAAAAAAAACGCTTGGGGGTAGTAAAAGAGGGCCCTTGCTTCCGGCGAGGCTCCTTACCCTTTCCAGATTGTGGGAGCAGAGTGCTCTTACCGCCTGTGGCATCCTTTATGATGTCATCCAGGGACACCCCAAAAAGCCGTTCACTCTTAAAGGGTAAGTCCACCAAGGCCTTTTTCGAAGACTGGTCCGCAGACCAACACTTCAGCCACACGAAGCGGCGTAGCACCACCGCGTAGGCGGAGGCCCTGGAGAGCAAAGGGAGCGTATCCAGGGCCAACTCACAGACAAACTTTAGGCCCTGCACCAACTGGTCGGCCAGGTCTACACAGGTCTCAGAGGCATTCTGCGCCTCCAGCTCCTGCAGCAAGTACTTTGCCTGTTCGGTAAGTGTCTGTGACACCAGAGCCCCGGCCAAAACCGGTCTCACCGCCGACCCCACCACTGTAAACAAGGAGCGGGCCACAGCCTCAGTTCTCCTATCTGCGGGGTCCTTAAAAGCGGGAGCCCCTTCCATAGGTAACGTGGTAGCCTTGTTCAGTCTGGACACAGGGGGGTCCACTGACTGAGGAGAGATCCACTTTTTTTAAAAGTCCGCCTCAAAAGGATAACGGACCGCAAAGTATTTTGGAACAGCAAAAACTTTCTGCGGCCGATCCCATTCCTTGTACAACAGTTTGTCCAGATATAGAAAACAAGGAAACACTTTCGCTGTGCAGGGTGGCTTGCGGAACCCAAAAGGGACCGGCATGTCTGATACCTCCGCCAAATCCTCAAGTTCCTGAGTATCCCGCACCGCAGTGATATGAGCTCCAACAAATTCCTGAAGCAGAGTCATCCTCACTGTCCATGTGGGCTAAGCCTGCATCATCTGATATGACGGAACCAGGGCCAGACGCAGAAGCAGGGCCTGATTCCATGTCAGAGACATCCCCAGAAGAAGGCGAAAGAAGGAGGCGCTTTTTACCCCCCTTCTGCCACTCGCCGCTTCAATCCTGGCAACAAACGCCTCAAGGACTGCCGTCATAGCATCCACTGAGGTCGCAGGAACAGGGGCACTAAGGGTTAACTCTGGCATGCTTGGGGTAGAAGCCTCCAGTTTGAACGCCATGCTGACCCACCGTATATGCCGCCCTTGTACTGCAAGGCAGGACCCACAGGCCACCCTCCTGGCCGCAACAGAGAGCAGGGGACCCCCCAGAGGACTCACCACACGACCAGGCTGTAGTGCTGCTTAGAAGCTGAGAATGCTGCCTGTGCTGTGCCGTTCCTCAGGAAGAGTGCTGAGAGCTTTTGGCGCTTTTATTCTGGTCACTAGAGGCCAAAACTTTTCCAAGATGGCCGCAGACATGCTGAAAAAACAGCATGCGGGCTACAAGAAAATGGCCACCGAGTCAATAGAGGCGCGTCAACGGCACAATGGCAGCCATACACGTGTTTTAAAAATACAGTGACAAACACAGAACACAGTAAAGGCACCAGACCCTGCAGCCCCCCCCCCCCCAGCACACACGGCATCATACAGGACAGGGAAAATAGCACCCCACAGCAGCGCAGCCCCCGGTAGTAACGGAGCCCCCCAGGGACCCCCCCTCACCGCCGCCACCCAGAAAGCGGGGAAGGCGGGACAGAGGAAAGCAGGGCGGACCCTCGATCGACCTCCCCAGGAACGCACCAGCCGAACCACCATGCCAAGGCAAGGGGATACTACTTACCAGTCCTGTGACCACCGGCTGGAGGCATTCGAGACAGAACCAACGTCCGCTTACGGCATGGATGTTGGCCCGGCACACTGTGACACGGCCATAGAGACCGGTCATATGTGTGCCCTGGAGCATATCACTCACCGGCCACCCCTGGAGCAACGGGAAATGTCGTGGACGGCCCAGCGCATAGCTAAAGGCCGGCACACGCTCGATGGCCGAACATGGGGGGACTACAAGGATCGAGGATCCAGCCTGTCACCCAGTCGGCAGTTGATTGTAGATCCCAGGATCCAAAAAATGCAGGAAAAACAAAATAAAAGCGAAAAAAATCGCCTAAAAAACTCCAGAGCACATGGGCCCAGAGGAGCCATGTCTTCCCCTAACGTTAGGCAGAAAAAAACTGGGGCTGCATGATGCAGAGAGTGGGATGTACCCGGGGTACCCGCCCCCTGGGAGGTGCTTTACTGAAAGAAGTGTTTTAACACTTGAAGTGCTGTTTTTTCTGCCTAAGTCTCTCCTGAAAGGAAGGATATATAACCCTAAGGTCAATGCTGCTGTGTCCGTCCATGAATGAAAGAGAAAATGGCCTGGTCATTAAGGGGGAAAATCTTCTGGTCTGTAAGTGGTTAAAGATACCGCTATCCACATATCTATAAGTTTTATCAGATCATGAGAGGGAGATCATATAAAGGAAATGTGAGACAATAAAATTCTAATTATAATCTCCAATTGTAAAACATACCATAAATATATCACTAAACACTTTACGATTATACAGTTTTATACCGGGGTAAATCCTAATAAAAGTAGTCAGACTTGGGCTTTGTAAACAATAGAGACTGTAGAGGTTAAATGTTATCAATTTTAGTGTTTGCATTTGATTTCTGGATGATACACACCCTCTTGGCCATGCTATTTCTGCTTATTGTTAGTGTTGTGACTCACCTTTTTATCCTCCGCACAGGAGCAACGCTCCCTCACCACATTCCATTGCTGTTTGGGTGTGGATGTGGGCAGGTAATGGCGTCACAGAACGTGCAATTGTCATTGAACAGGCCTGGTCACCTATTCACATCACAGAGTGTCACTTCTTGAAGTAGGTATCAACAATGAGGAATACAAATCATCTCAAGAAGCACACGGCCGCTGACACATATGAGCTGTCAAACATGTTTGACCGCTAAAAACATTCAACACAAATATTTAATGAGTCGTTATTACCTATATGTGAATACAATTCATAGACCTGTTTATCTGTGCACAATTAACTCATCACCTTCATCTACAAATTAATTCAGCAATTGTATTAAAGTGTGAATAGCTGACTCTACTGCTGAATGATGCAGATGAGACATGATTGCAAGTTACCTGGGAATTAATGAGCCCGCCATTGTTTTGTAAAAGCCACATGTGCACTGTATAAAAGATAAATACAGGTATACTTACCTAATTATGTGCTGACTAATTCTGTCTGGAATGTACCGCTGATGTTCTGATTAGCATTACCTGGCTAAAACTTACAACGACTATCTGTACAATTTAAATTCATAACATGAAAGAGAAGGAAACAGCTTTGTATAAGAAGCCTGTCAATTTGCTTGCTAATCCCACAACACCAAGCGATATAGGTCTACCTTCAAGCTAAATTCACATATGAGTATAGCAACAGAACGAGTTTTTGGGGGGTTTTGCATGTTTTTCTGTACAAAGTAGCCACTGTACCTTATTTGAAAGTGAGTTTGGCGCGTATTTGAACAGCATGTGTTTGCGCATTTTTCGGGCATTCTGTCAGGCAACAAAATGCACCTTTTTTAGGACATTTGGGTGCCATTAAGAATGATCAATTCTGGAGCATTTTTTGCAGAAGTGCATGTTTCTGCATGCATTTCCCCTCTGCCCAGATGCCTCAATGCTAAACTACGCAAACTATTAATTCTATTACACTTAGGCTTCATTTACACATGTGTTACTTACCGAAAACTGATCCACATTGGATTGCATTATATCATTGCACATGGTTGTGGGGCGCCCCCTTTCAGTTGAGTAGGTCGTGTTCGGCAGGTGAAACTACCTTTGTAGCTAAAGGGGGAATGGTTGGGAGTCGCTAAAAACACAACTCAACCAGTGCCGGATTTATAAGTCAGCAAAAGGGAAATTGCCTTGGGCACCCCTGCCAGTGGTGGCCCCAGACTTCATTTATAAAAAAAATGTACTTATTTTCCCTTGAGATTTTAGTAGTGTGTTAATTAAAGAAATTTTCCAGCCTTTGCCAAGCTCCAGTTACGTCTCACTCCATCTCAACAGGCAGTTTTATTACATGATGATACCTTTCCAGGTGTGAGTACCACGATAACCCATGAAAGACTAAGGCCTAGATTCACGTACGGCCGTTCTACATTGCCCGGGCGTAGCGTATCGTATTTACGCTACGCCGCCGCAACTTAGAGAGGCAAGTGCTGTATTCACAAAGCACTTGCGTCCTAAGTTACGGCGGCGTAGCGTAAATGGGCCGGCGTAAGCACGCGTAATTCAAAGTAGGCTGGTAGGGGGTGTGTTGTATTTAAATGAGGCTTGACCCCATGTACGTACGGCGCATGCGCGCGCATGCTCAGTATCACGTCGTATTTACGCCCAAAGATACGTCGGTTCAATGCCTGTGACGTGAACGTAACTTACGCATAGCCCTATTCGTGTACGACTTACGCAAACGAGGTAAAAAGATACGCTTGTTCCAACGTCCATACTTTGCATGGGCTGCGCCACCTAGAGACATGCTTTATCTTTACGCCGGCATATGTCTTACGTAAACGGCGTAACTAATTGCAACGGGCGTACGTACGTACGTACGTTCGTGAATCGGCGTATGTTGCTCATTTACATATTCAACGCGGAAATCAAGGAAGCGCCACCTAGCGGCCAGCGTAATTATTGCAACCCAAGATACGACAGCGTAGGAGACTTACGCCGCTCGTATCTTGGCCAAGTCTATGCGTAACTGATTCTATGAATCAGGCGCATAGATACGACGGCGGCCATTCAGACTTACGACGGCGTATCTGGATATACGCCGTTGCAAGTCTTTGTGAATCTTGGCCTAAGTGCTCTGAGCCTACTGATTGTCGAGAGCAGCATCCTCAAGATGATACAGTTTGATGAGTTAGTTAAAGATTTTAAAGATGCTAAGTGTGAAGCCCTGTACACACGGGCCAGAACCTCCTGTTTATCCTGATGAGATTCTTGGCAAGAATCTCTTGCCGCCCGAGTGTACAGACACTCCTTTCAAAAGAACCGCGGTTCTTTTAAAAGGCAAGAACGCGGTGATGTCATCGCGTACGACGAGCATGCGCTCGTCACATTTGATGCCGTCGCCGCCATCTTGCTTATGCCTAGGAAGCTACCGCGCATGCGGGTTTCCACGGCGATAGGTAAGTATACACACTCTTGGGTTTTCCCGGCAGTAAAACACTGCCGAGAATCACGATGAGAAAATAGAGAGCAGGTTCTCTATTTTTCTCTTCGAGATTTTAGGCAGTTTTCTTGACGAGAAATCTGAAAGCCTCGTACACGCGAACGGTTTACTCGGCAAGAAAGCTCTGCCAGCAGTTTTGTTGCTGGTTCTTCCTGAGTAACCCGAGCGTGTGTACGAGGCTTAAAGGGGTTGTAAAGGTAATTTTTTTCCCCCTAAATAGCTTATTTTACCTTAGTGCAGTCCTCCTTCACTTACCTCATCCTTCCATTTTGCTTTTAAATGTCCTTATTTCTTCTGAGAAATCCTCACTTCCTGTTCTTCTGTCTGTAACTACACACAGGAATGTGAGATTTTCTCCCTGGTGTGGGGTGTCGTGCTCACCCCCTCCCTTGAGGGGGGAGGGGGCAAGAAGAGTCAGGACGCCCACTAACACACAGCTCCTTTCTCTATCTGCAACATAGAGAGCGTCCTGACTCTCCTGCTCTCCCCCTCCCCCTCAAGGGAGGAGGCGAGCACGACACTCCACACCAGGGAGAAAGCCTTGCATTACTTCGTTGAGCTACAGACAGAAGAACAGGAAGTGAGGATTTCTCAGAAGAAATAAGAACATTTAAAAGCAAAATAGAAGGATGAGGTAAGTAAAGGAGGACTGCACTAAGGTAAGGGAAGCTATTTAGGGAATTTTCTTTTTACCTTTACAACCCCTTTAACTTACATCTACAAAGTGAATATAACATGTCTGAAGTCATATAAGTATCAGTGCAAAGTTAATTCTTGCTTTGTGCAACTAATTGGGCCCAATATTTCTTAAAATCCTTAATGTACCAAAATCCCATGGAGTGTAACCTGGAAATGGCATTGCCTTTATTGCTATATAGTAGTCAAAACAGCCCTGGGTGCGGAGTAATCACAATTTTACGAAATACATAAAGTTATTGGAAATGTTTACTATACAACATCGTGTTTCAGTAGAAAACAAACACACCTTGTGAGCATAGTGCCCTTATATTGAAGTTAAAGGATGACTTGAAAGGGAAGCGACAAGCCACTTAAGAATTTGATTAAATCAGGATTTAACTCACCCATGTATCACATGCAGTCATGAGTTTGGCTTGGAAGTGAACACATACCTTCTAGATTGAGTCATCAACTGTACTGCTTGCACGGGGAAATACCTGTCACCCCAGCCGAAATTCAGAAATATGGACAGTTTTCAGTTCACATTAGGAAGTCGTTCCTTTTTCTGGATAGAAAAAAATGCACCATTTATCAAAGCAAATAATTAAATATATTCTGAAGTAAATTATGTGTGTGTGAATATGTATAAAATAATTGTAGCAGGGAGCTGGCTATCTTACCTGTAGTATCAGAAGACACTCTGCAACATTGTTGCAGTGAGACTGATTCCCTCTAGTGCCAACTCTGTGTCATCACATCCTGTCAGCAGAGTGATTACCACTAGGGAGCAAAGCATAATGGGAATTGTAGTTCCAGGACTCAAGTTTCACATTCAGATTGAACTGTATGGAACTGCAAGAGCCAGCATGCTCTGGAGGAGAAGAACTAAAGACTCCACCTTGCTTTGCTGAGGGATTTTCAGACAGCACAAGGCGGAGGAAGTGATCAGACCTAAGGGAGAGGTACTGCTTCTTAGGTGATTTCACTGTGTGATTTAGGCCTCCGCTGCCAGTCGAGGGATCCCAGGTGCACGTCCAGGCGTGAAGCATTCCAGTGTGAGGTGATCAGTCGGGTCGCCAGGAGAGCCTGCTTGTTCCAGGACATTTGTTTGGGTCTTGACCGTAGGATTGGGTGAGGGGGCTTTTGCACATTTGCAGGAAACAGGGACACTGCACCACAGAAGAAGTTAAATGGACACTGTATACAGACATCATTGCTGTTAGTCATCTTCCTGACACTTTTAGTGCCACAGGGCTGAAGGATAAAGTCATCCATTCCCAGGGACACATCATCAGACATCATTTTCTTTTCACCTTGCTGAGAAAGATCCTGCCTTCCTCACTTGATAATCCGGGCCAGTTGTGTTGTTTGGTCGTGCTATTCAGGAGTTTAAGTGCACCAACGAAAGCGGCTAGCTGAAGACACAAAGGGGGGTATTTATGAAAGGCAAATCCACTTTGCACTACAAGTGCAAACTACAAGTGCAAAGTGTACTTGAAATTGTACTAAAAGTGCACTTGGATGTGCAGTCACTATAGATCTGAGGGGGACATGCAATTAAAATAAAAAACAGCATTTTAGCTTGCAAATGATGGGATGATAAAATCAGCAGAGCTTCCTCTCATTTTAGATCTACCCCTCAGATTTACAGCGACTGCACTTCCAAGTGCACTTTGCAATTTCAAGTGCACTTTGCACTTGTAGTTTGTACTTGTAATGTGGTGGGCACCGGCCCAAGTAGGGCTAGGTGCCACGGACTGCCTGAGGTAATAGGACAGTCCAGGAAAGGGTTAAATGTGTCTCTCCCCTTTAGTTCCCCCCCTTCCTCCCTCCCTCCCTCTGGGAGGGTGGGTTTTACAAGGCAGACACGACCAATTAAACAAGAACGAGGGGGTGGGTTTTGGGGAGCATGTGACCAAGGCTTTAAGGGGGGATTTCCCTCCCACCTTCTTCCTCTTACCTGCAGCAGCCCCCAGCAAGTGAGATTCCCTACCTTCCTTGGCTGTGTCATGGCTGAAGATCTGCTGGGTTTGATCCGGGAGCGGGTGCGGTCCGATGGAGGCTTCCTGGCTCGCATCACCACCGACCTGGGGATGCCTGGACCGTCCCCCTCGCCGTGCCCGACTGCGGATGATCAGGTAAGGGGTCGGCGGGCTCCTCGCAGGGCCACCCGACCGCCTGTGAGGCTGAGTCCCAGTCCCCCCAAGGCTTTACAGCGGCGCAGAGGCACCGCTGTACCTGATTTTGGAAAAACGGGTGGAGGGGGCGTGGCCTCCGCCCGAGGGGGCGTGGCCTCCGCCCGAGCGCGCGGTAGCCCCGCCCCCTTCCTCTTCTGATCCTCGGGTGCCTGCACAAAGTGTGTGCCTGTCCCCCTCCCTGTTTGCCATCATGGGCAATGCTGTGGTGAGTGGTTCCAGCTCCTCGAGTAGCGAGGAGGCTGGCTTAGTTGCTGACCCCCCCTCCACCCCTGCTGCTGCAGTTGTCCCCTCCACTGCAGCTCTTCCCTCCACTGATTTAGCAGTGGATGTGCTGTCCCATCCTGGCCATGTGCTCACAACCCCCCCTCAGGCACCTTCAGCTGCAGGCCCAGATCCGGACATAGTGCCTCCCTCTCCTCGGCTGAACACCCCCGCATCCCCCCCCCCCCCCCCCCCCCCCCCCCCCCCCCGTCCGCGAGTCACAGGAGCGATCGGTCCCGTAGACGGGAGATGCGGTCACACTCCAGATCCTCGTCGCACAGCTCTGGGCGGCACGGCCGGTACAGCAGAAGCCGTCGCCACAGATCCCCCAGGCGTCACAGCAGGTACTGGCGGAGATCCAGATCCTCCCGGTGGGGGTCACCATCCTCATCTGGTGGTTCCTCCAGGAGCCGATCCAGGGACCGCGAGGGCAGGCTTAGGTCTAGACAGGGTTCATCGAGGCGCTCCAGGCGGCCTTCTCACGCGGACCAGCCGTCCGGCGTGCCAGCATCCTCTGTGGCTCCCGTGGCCACGACGGTTTTGGTGGCTCCCTCTTCAGTTCTGGCTTTCCTTCCGCCTGTTCCCGCATCCGATTCTTCGGTGGTGTCAGCTGCCATACCTCCAGTGGTCCCTCCTCCTCCTCCATCTTCGGCAGTTAACGGTGAGTTTGACTTCGCAGGGGCCGGGGGTGGGGCGCATGTTTTGGTACCGGCTTTAAGGGCTTTATTGACGCAGCTGGAGCCCGGCTCCCAGGGGGTGGTTTTGCCTCCTTCGGGTAAACGGCCCCCGTCTCCGCCAAGGGCCGACGTGCACAAGGAGGCCTTTTTCTGTGGGATTAGCCCGCTAGGGGCGCACGTTAGTGAAGACATCAAACAAAAGATATGGGAGAATAAGTACATAGATATATGGTCTTTGGTTTCAGCTGATCAGCACACCATTGATAGGGAGCGCAAGCCATATACTGACAAGTCATTCGATCGTAGACCCCGGGTGGCCAGGACGATAGGTAACTGGCTGCAGGCTTTCGCTGTGCTGGGGGGTATTATGGGGGAAAAACACCCCGGACGCTGTTCGGAGCTCTTCGTTTATTTGGACTCAGTATACAATGCCTACAAGTCACATGGCGGCAGCGCCTGGTGGAAATATGACGAAGAGTTCAGAAGGCGCTTGGCGTTACAACCCGAGGTGGGATGGGGCTGCAAAGCGACGGATGTCTGGCTGCGGCTTATGATGGCGCAGAGACAGACTCCCTTTCTTGGCGGGGCCGCTGCCTCCTCAGCAAACCAGCAGGGCGCAGCGGCCACAAAGAGACCTGGAACGTGCTGGCTCTTTAACGAGGGTCATTGCAAGTTCTACGGCTTGTGCAAGTTTAAGCACGAGTGTTCCTCTTGCGGTGGTGCCCATGGAGCAGTTCGCTGCCCCCGCGGAGCAAAACCGGCGCAAAGGGTTGCAGGGCCTGTTGAAGGGAAAGACGCCGGTGAGTGTGGAAGAGATGCTCCCCTGGCTAGACCGTTACCCCAATAGATCCGAGGCAGAATTGTTGCGCATTGGCTTTTTGTATGGTTTTCTTATCCCCTTCATTCCCTCAGATTCACACCAACTGTCTGGCAATTTGATATCGGCTACTCTTTACCCGGATGCTCTGCGGGACAAGGTTAGTAAGGAGGTCAATTTGGGTCGCATTGAGGGTCCATTTTTATCCCCGCCGTTTCCTAATCTGAGGGTTTCTCCCTTGGGAGTGGTACCCAAGAAGGAGAGCGGTAAGTTTCGGTTAATCCACCATTTATCTTATCCCAGGGGTTCATCGGTTAACGACGGCATCTCTAAAGAGGAGGCGTCTGTTTCCTATGTCTCCTTTGATAAGGATGTATTGTTGGTCCGACGGGCTGGCATAGGTGCCCTGATGGCTAAAACTGACATTGAATCTGCTTTCAGGTTGCTGCCGGTGCACCCGGATTGTTACCACCTTCTGGGTTGCTGTGTGGATGGCCTCTTCTATTATGACACTTGTTTGCCTATGGGCTGTTCCATATCGTGCCACTACTTTGAAATGTTCAGTTCATTTTGGAATGGGTGGTGCGATGTGCAACGGGTTGTAGATCCATCATTCACTATCTGGATGACTTCCTGATAGTTGCCCCGGCCTAATCCTCTCAGTGTCGTTTTCTACTTGACTCTTTCTGTGCTTTGTTGAGCCGGTTTGGGGTTCTGCTTTCCGCTGAAAAAACTGAGTTTTCTGGGCATTGAAATCGATTCCCTCGAGAAGGTCTTTAGGTTACCAGCGGACAAGCTCAAGAAGCTATTGGGTTTGATTAACGGGTTTTGCACGGTTGAAAAATTTACTCTGCGCCAATTGCAGTCGCTGTTGGGCCTCCTCGCCTTTGCATGCCGTATCATGCCAATGGGTCGGGTTTTTTCGGGTCGGCTGTCTCTGGCCACCAGGGGTGCCAAGAGGCCAGAGCATCGCATACGACTGACTTCTTCACTAAGAGCGGACCTGTCAGTGTGGCGGCGTTTTTTGGGCACATACAACGGGCGCACGTGCTTCCTGTCGGACGAAGTAGGCAATCAGGAATTGTCTCTTTTCACCGATGCGGCTGGTTCGGTTGGGTACGGCGCTATTCTCGGGTCAAGTTGGAGCGCAGAGTCGTGGCCTTTAGAGTGGCAGGAGCAGGGTTTATGTCGCAACCTGACTCTCCTTGAGCTTTTTCCCATCGTGGTGGCGGTTGAACTTTGGGGGGAGCAGCTCAGGGACAAGAAGGTCTGCTTCTGGACCGACAATAGCAGTGTAGTGCATTGCATCAATGGTCTGTCTTCCTCTTTGCTGCCGGTTTTGGCCCTGCTCCGTCACCTGGTACTCAGGTGTCTGGAATATAATATCTGGTTCAGGTCTCGTCATGTTCCCGGTGTAGATAACGTTATCGCTGACTTACTGTCTCGTTTTCGTTTCCAGGAGTTTCGGAATCTTTGCCCGGGGGCGGATCAGGACGGTCTGCCTTGCCCGAGATCCCTGTGGACCCTGGTGTCGGGAATTTGATGCCCCTCATTGCTGCTTCGGTGACTCCGGCTACCTGGTTCAATCATGGTAAGGCATGGAATGCCTGGTCGGGGGTGGCGGGTGACAGGGACGTGGCTTCCTGTGGGAGGGTCCGTTTTCAGGTACGGTGGATTGTCTCTTGTGTTTGGAGCTTTCTGGATGTTCCGCTGCGGTGGCTCAACGCCGCATGGGGGGAGTTGGTTTTCACCTAAAGCTTCGCGGTTGACAGGATTGCACAAAACATTTCAGTGTCTTGCAAGCTTTAAAGGGTTGGCGGAAGGTGCACGGGAAAAGGGACGGTAGGCGTCCAATTTCCTTTGCCTTGCTGAATTCTCTTGTCGGGGCAACGTTTATGGTATGTTCCTCTCCTTACGAGGGGCTCCTTTTTCTACGGCGTTTTGCTTGTTTTTTTTTTTCGGAGCGTTACGGGTAAGCGAACTGGTGGCGTCCTCGGCTACTGGTCCCGGGGCCTTTTTAGGGATGATGTCCTACTGTCTAACGGGGTGGTACAAGTCCGGGTGAGAAAGTCCAAAACAGACCAGCTTGGGAAAGGTTCTTGGCTACGCCTTGGGGCGGTGGGGGGGACGCTCTGTCCAGTTGCCATGGTAACGGAGTTCCTGAAGGTGAGTCCTGTTGGGAAAAAGTTTTTGGTGCATGCTTCTGGGGCCCCCCCTTACGCGGACCAGTTCAGTGCGGTTTTCAAACGCTGCCTTATGGCTGCAGGGTTTTCAGCGAGCAATTTTGGCACACATTCGTTCAGAATTGGCGCGGCTACGGAAGCGGCAAGGGCTGGATTGGCGATGGGTGACATTCAAAGAATTGGTAGGTGGAAGTCGGGGTGCTATGCAGGCTATGTTCGCCCGGAATTGTTGTTATAATGTTTTTTCCCCCTTTTTCAGGTCCTAGTGCGCCGGTGGTGCACATTCTGGGCCATTCTTATATCCATCGGGCCGCGCAGAGGGCCATTTGTCGGCCGGGCGGCAGGTCCCGTTTCCGGTGCAGGTTCATTGGAGAGGTATTGGGGGTCTCCCCTGGTCGCGGATACTGATGGAAGCAATTCAAATTGGCGGCGTGTCTCGGACGCCGGTGGTGTTGGTTATCCATGCAGGGGGGAATGACATTCGCTCCCTGCGGGTTCCGGAAATCATTACCCTGATGAGAATGGATTTGGAACGGATGGTTTTTCTTTTTTCAGAAATGATGTTGGTCTGGTCTGAAATTATCCCTCGGGTCACCTGGCAGGAGGATAGGGATGCGGCAGCAATTGAGAGGGCTCGTAGGACAATTAACGCACGCATGTCCCGGTACGTCAGGGCCAGATCAGGGGTAGTGGTGAGGCACAGGCAGCTGGAAGGGGACAACAGGCGGCTCATGGGTCAGGATGGAGTCCATCTTAACGATATCGGGCTCGATATCTTTTTGTCTGGTCTTCAGGACGGCATAGAACAGGCCCTTTATATTTTGGGTGGGGGTCGGAGCCCAGTTTGAGGGGCTGTGCTCCTCCTGTGGCGGTAATAATAATAAAGGAAAAGGGGGAAGGCTTTTATGCCCGTCGGTTTAGGCCGGCGGCTGGCTGGTTGCTTCCCCCCCCCCCTTGGTAATTTACCATAAGATGGTATTAAGGTTAAACAGATGTTGTTTATGTTTTAACAAATAAAGCTGTGGCCGACCCCTACGTCCATTCAAGGATAATATGTGTGGAGTTTTTATTTATGGAAAGGGGGGAGACTAGGACATAGATATGGGTAAGTGGTTGGTTCAGGTAGTCTGGTGGGCACTGGCTCAAGTAGGGCTAGGTGCCACGGACTGCCTGAGGTAATAGGACAGTCCAGGAAAGGGTTAAATGTGTCTCTCCCCTTTAGTTCCCCCCCTTCCTCCCTCCCTCCCTCTGGGAGGGTGGGTTTTACAAGGCAGACAGGACCAATTAAACAAGAACGAGGGGGTGGGTTTTGGGGAGCATGTGACCAAGGCTTTAAGGGGGGATTTCCCTCCCACCTTCTTCCTCTTACCTGCAGCAGCCCCCAGCAAGTGAGATTCCCGCCCTCCCTCCCCTGGTTTTTCCCGTTTTATCCAACAGCTTAGGTGGTTTAAAAAAAAAAAAAAAAAAAAAAAAAAAAAGGAAATAAAAGGATATATATTGTTAAAAAAAAAAAAAAAAAATGGAAATGTGCGAGTAACAAATGTTACGGTGGTGTTATGACGGTTGTTATCCCGTACGGTTTACGTTTTATGGCTTTGGTTTTACAGGCCTTGTTATCGTGTTTAAGTGAGATATTTATTGTTAAGTCACAGCTGGCGGTAATAATAATAAAGGAAAAGGGGGAAGGCTTTTATGCCCGTCGGTTTAGGCCGGCGGCTGGCTGGTTGCTTCCCCCCCCCCTTGGTAATTTACCATAAGATGGTATTAAGGTTAAACAGATGTTGTTTATGTTTTAACAAATAAAGCTGTGGCCGACCCCTACGTCCATTCAAGGATAATATGTGTGGAGTTTTTATTTATGGAAAGGGGGGAGACTAGGACATAGATATGGGTAAGTGGTTGGTTCAGGTAGTCCAAAGTGGATTTGCCTTTCGTAAATAACCCCCAAAGTCTTATCTTTTCTTCAAAAGGACTAAAGCTACTAGTGCAATATGGACCCCTGCACACACATATTTAGGGCTCTGTATATGCAGTGGGTGGGTGTGGGACAGTTTATCAGGGAACCTAAGCCATACATGTTGATTTGAATAAAGTTTTTAAAGTTGGGCCTGTGGTGTCAGGGGACAGAAGAGAGAAGCCTGACATGAGAGGGTAATTCCTCTGCTCTCCACCTGCCTGGACTCATAGGGCCAGATTCACAGAGCAGATACAACGGCGTATCTCCTGATACGCCGTTGTATCTGTTGTTCTATCTATGCGACTGATTCATAGAATCAGTTACGCATAGATAGCCATAAGATCCGACAGGTGTAATTGTTTTACACTGTCGGATCTTAGGATGCAATACCGCGGCCGCCGCTGGGGGGAGTTCGCGTCGTAAACCAGCGTCGGGTATGCAAATTAGGAGTTACGGCGATCCACAACGGTTTTTCGCGTTCGCTACGTCGCCGCTAGTTTAGTTTCCCGTCGCAAAGTTAGTCGTTTTTTTTGGTGCCTTAACTTTACACAGCAATCGTATTAATGTATAAAGTATGGCCGTCGTTCCCGCGTCGAAATTTAAAAAATAACGTCGTTTGCATAAGCCGTCCGGGAATACGGAATTACGCTACGATACGGAATTAATCTACGATACGTTACGCCGCCGCTCATCTATGTGAATCTGGCCCATAGAGCCTAAATAAAGGTAACCAATCTGGTACAGATTGCCATATTGTGATTTATTGTCATTGAAGTGTTTGCCTTCGCTCTTGGGGTTATTCTCAGGTTTTGAATCCCCTAAAAGCAGCCTGAAAATGGTATTGAGCTATATTGCTCTTAATCTCAGTTATTGCTCTCCAATTGGATTACTTGAATATATGGTTACTGTTTGTCACTCTTTTCAAAATAAATATTGCAGTGTTTCTTATTGGTCCTTGCACTTACACTATGTGCCAGAGGGGCTGAGACTGTTCTTAGGGTTGACAGGCTGAGTACAGAACCAAACATACTTAAAGCGGAGTTCCACCCTAAAATGGAACTTCTGCTTTTTGGATTCCTCCCCCCCTCCGGTGTCACACGGGGGTCAGGTCATCACATATGTCAATCTCCAGGCCCTTTCTCATGGCGTAGTTGTGCAGCACGCAACATGCACTGATGATCTGGCACACAAAGTTTGGGGAATACAACAGGGCCCCCCCGGACTTATCCAGGCATCGGAAACGGGACTTCAGGATGCCAAATATGCGCTCCACCACTGCACGGGTGCGTATGTGTGCAGCATTGTCTCTCACCTCTGGTTTGGGGATTCTGGTATGGAGTCAGGAGATGGGGCCCAAGTGCATATGCCGTGTCACCTGGAAGGGTAAAGACAGGAGGATGTTAGTCATGCATGTGCCCCTCGTGATGTCTGTATCATGGGGGCGGACAGTCATGCCTGACACCCATGTCACTCACCAAGCAGCCAGCTGTCCCTGTACACGTTCTGTTCAAATTCTGTTGGGATGGTGCTTTGACGGTATATGTAGCTGTCGTGGCTGGCCCCGGGGTGTTTGGCACGGACGTGCCATATGAGCGTTGGGCATCGGCTATCACCTGTACGTTGATGGAATGCCACTGCTTACGATTGCGGTATATGTGCTCTGTGGCACGGGGGGGCGTAGTGCCACATGTGTGCAATCAATGGCCCCGACGGTGCGTGGGAATCTGGTAATGCTGTGGAAATCCTGCATTGCCTTCTGCCGCAGGTGCTCATGGGTCGGTTTGATGATGTGGTGGGACATGCGTGCGAGGATTGCGGGGACGACCTGGTGCACGCATCTGCTCATGGTGGATTGTGACATCCCAGACACGACTTGTACTTGTACGTTGGAAAGATCCACTGGCGAGGAAGTGGAGTGTTGCCAGTACCTTGACCAGTGGCTGCACTGCATGTGAGCATCCCGTCTGGCTGGTGATTTCATCATGCAGGGCTGTGGCTAATTCCAGGATGGCATCAGGGCTGAATCTGAAGATGCAATACACCTCCGATTACCCCATGCAGAAGAGGTTCATGCGCGTTCGGTAAATCATCTCCTGTGCCCTCCTCCGTGCCTGTTGACACAGTAGTGCTATGACCATGGCTGCCCCTGGCATGTTGGCGTACGGATGTGTTGTCCTGCAAGTGCGGTTGCTATGCTCGTCCGTAACGGTGCTTGTCCTATCACAACTAAAATCATTTCTTACTGGCAATTCTGTCACCAGGGGCATAATCACTGCTTTGTAGCTTCCACACCACTTACTGTAATAAAGATTTTGTTCCTACAAGACAAAGTCTGTTTGTTTTTTGAGTACAATCTGCTTGCTTGTACAGGAATATAGGCTCTGTTTGGATGTGTAAAGATCAGTATTTGGTGCTGCTGACCTTTATGCTGAACTATATGCAGTGTATAGCTGTCTATATTATGGTGGTGGTTTCTTAAGAAGATATGATTTAATTTGCTTAGCAATACATGGGCCTATTAAATACAGGTTATCATTAGTAATTATAACATTAAGGGCCAGTTCACACCATAGAAATGCAGTCTGGATGCATTGCGACCAGATGCAGTTCCATCTGCTTTTTTCTGCACCAAGTCCCCTTTCACACTGAAGGCTTTTTTTAGGCGCTTTAGCGCTAAAAATAACGCCTGTAAAGCGCCTGAAAAAATGCCTCATCTGCAAAACCAGTGTGAAAGCCTGAGTGCTTTCACACTAGGGCGCTGCGCTGGCAGGACGTTAAAAAAGTACTGCAAGCAGCATCTTTGGGGCGCTTTAGGAGCGGTGTATACACCCCTCGACAGCGTCCCTGCCCATTGAAATCAATCGGCATCTCCCCTGAAGCGCCTGCAAAGCTCCTCGCTAGCGACACTTTGCGAGCGATTTTAACCATTTACTCGGCCGCTAGCGGGCTTAAACCCCCCCCCCCCCCCCGCTAGTGGGCGAAAAGCACCTCTAAAACGATGGTAAAGCGCCTCTAAAACTAGCGGCGCTTTACCGCCGACGCCCCCGCGCTGTCAGTGTGAACGTGCCTAAGGGCCAGTTCACACCATAGAAACGTAGCCAGATTCTTTTCTGCATGCGCGTTTTGACACTTTTTTGATGCCCTTTTCGTGCGTTTTTATGCAGTCCAGTGCATTTTTTCCCCTCGATTTTCTTAACCTTGAGGCTGCATTCACACTTGAGCATTTCAAAGCCGGAGCGTTTTTGCCACGTTTTTTGCTGAGTTTTTGCCGCGATTTTGTATAGGTCACCGATGTAAAAAGCAGAAAAAAAGCCTGTATTGTGCCCCAGAGAAGCTGATGTTTGTTTTTCAGGCATTTTGCTTCAAGTGACAAAACGCTGAGATGTGAACAGGTGCCATTGAGATGAATGGGATTTTGCTTGTTGGCCGTTTTTCGGGTGTTTTACGAGCGTTTTATGAGTTGAAAACGCTCAGGTGTGAATGCAGCCTGAATAAGGACATGTGTGTTCCAGTGCATTTTTGATGTGTTTAGGTGCATTTTTGATGCGTTTTACAGCGTACCAGTACAGTCCAATGCAAAAAAAATGCAGCATGTTCTACTTTTTTTTCTGGAACTGGAACACACTGGAACTGCAAGCACTGGTGGGAACTGTGCCATTGAAAACCATATAAACTACTCTTTATGCGTTTTTGATGCAGAAAAAATGTGCACTCTACTGCATGTGGTGATACCTGGCCCTGAATGCTTCTGTTCCAAAGAGAATAGTGGAACAGTATTTGGTATGCAGTGAGTACAGTTCCTGAGCAATTGACTGTCTGTAAAAAAAATTCTATTGGGTAGATTCACATACAATTGCCTAAAATTAGGACGGCCTAGCCTAGTCTTTTTAGGCTACACCGCCGTAAATTATTTAGGCTATTAGTGATTCTCAAACCACTTACCTTCAAATTTTCGGTGGCGTAGCCTAAAACGAGCGGGCGTAAGCGTGCCTAATTCAAATGACTGGGAGGGGGGCGTGTAGTATGGAAATGAGGCTTGACCTCACGTTTTTTGACGTTTTTTACACTGCGCATGCGCCGGGCGACTACATTTCCCAGTGCGCATTGCGGCTAAGTAGGCCGTACGGGCCTATTGATTTCGATGCGTACGTAAACTACGTAAATCCCGATTCGCGGACGACTTGTGCAAACGACGTAAAAAATTCGAACCTCGCAGCGGGAACGGCGGCCATACTTAACATTGTTATTCCACCTCATAGGTGGAATAACTTTAGGCGGCCTATCGCGTACGGAAACTACGTAATGCGAAGGTGTAGGCCTGGCGTACGCTCGTAAATCGTCGTGAATTGGCATATCCCCTAATTTACATAATCTAGGCCGGCCGCAATGTAAGCGCCACCTAGCGGTAAGCCAAAACATTGCAATCTAAGATAGGACGGCGCAAGCCGTCCTATCTTAGATATGTTTAAGTGTATCTCTGTTAGAGAATACACTTAAACATAGGTCGGCTTAGATTCAGAGTTAGGTTGGCTTATCTGTAGATAAGCCGGCCTAACTCTTTGTGAATCTACCTATATATTTTTAGCAGCAGTGGATGGTGTACTGTGTTAAGCTGGCTACACAATTTTCTTGTTCAATTTCCTCCGAATTTACCTTTGACTATGTAGTGCAAGGACCTGCCCGATTGCATACAATTTGAAAGTGTTTAGGTTTGACCTCATATTATATAGAACAATTGTACAAGAAAATTGTATAATGTGTAGCCAGCTTTAGCCTTTGCCAAAAGTAGACGTTCGGATTTGGGGTGATACCTTTTAGTGAGCTAAAAAGATTGCAAGCCTAAAGATATTGCTGGAAGAAGAGGTCAGCATGCCTCAAAAGCTTGTACTACAATAAATATAGCTGGCCAATAAATGGTATCACACTAAATAAAAAGTTCTATTTTTTTTTTTTTTTGCCATGCTGCACTATAAGACAGTAAACTTCAGTGATTGACAGAGTCCACAGGACACCAGTGTAAGACCCATTTGTGGGCCCCCATGCAAATACTGACCAAGTAAAAACACATATTCATTATTTATTAATTGAAAGCATTATCAGAGGATCCGGTGAAGACCCCCTTTTTACTTTAACCTCATTTTTTTTTTAGGACCCCTGACTTTTACAGCATATCTAAACCCAAAACCAAACCAGTTTTAAATGAAGTGACTTCATTCGTTTTCTTTTTTTTAATGCTTTTTTAACTGCTTCTCGTCTAGCCTATTGTAAAATGATAAGCCGAGCGGGAGCCCTGTCACCGGACACAGCCAATGACAGATCACTGTACAAGCCCGCTGCCAGTACCATATGATCGCTGTGACTAATCACAGCAGATCACATGACAATTGTACACAGTGAATGGCTTTGATTTATGCCATTTATTGTGTATAGCTCCCAACTGTCTCTGATTTTGAGGGACTGTCCCTAATTTGGAACAAAATTCCTCTGTCCCTCTCCTCATGTGTCCCTCATTTTGGTCTGATCAATATAGTTGTATATAAAATGCACTTTTTATCTTTCAAAAAGTGTTTCTCAGTGCTAAACCTTTCATCCAATTTCTAAATTGCTGCATTTGCATTCAAAAGCCAGTATAAAGGAATAGTAGTGATAAAAAAAAAACACTTGTGAGTTTAACTAATAATTTTTGTGGTATAATTTTCCTTTAAGGGAGCATGGCAGGGGGTGTGTCCTATGTCTACATACTTTTGCTAACATTTGTCCCTCGTTCCTATCTCAAAAAGTTGGGAGGTATGCATTGTGTACTATTGTGATGAGCTCTGTGATTGGTCACAGTGATTACATGGTACAGACTGGGCCAATCACAGCCCATCTGTACCATGTGATTAGTTGTGGCCAATCACAGCTAATCACAATAGTAAACACTGAATTTACAGTTGTGCTCATATGTTTACATACCCTGGCAGAATTTATGATTTCTTGGGCATTTTTTAGAGAATATGAATGACAACACAAAAACATTTATTTCGCTCATGGTTAGTGTTTGGCTGAAGCCATTTATTATCAATCAACTGTGTTTACTTTTTAAAAAATCATAATGACAACAGAAACTACCCAAATGACCCTGATTAAAAAAGTGTACATACCCTGGTGATTTTGGCCTGATAACATGCACACAAGTTGAGGGGTTTGAATGGCTATTAAAAGTAACCATCCTCACCTGTGATCTGGTTGCTTGCAATTATGTGTGTATATAAAAGGTCAATGAGTTTCTGGACTCCTGACAGACCCTTGCATCTTTCATCTAGTGCTGCACTGACATTTCTGGATTCTGAGTCATGGGGAAAGCGAAAGAATTGTCAACGGATCTGCGGGAAAAGGTAGTTGAACTGTATAAAATAGGAAAGGGATATAAAAAGATATCCAAGGAATTGAGAATGCCAATCAGCACTGTTCAAACTCTAATTAAGAAAATGAGGGGTTCTGTTGAAACCAAACCACGGTCAGG
Organism: Rana temporaria; assembly: GCF_905171775.1. Lineage (NCBI taxonomy): Eukaryota > Metazoa > Chordata > Amphibia > Anura > Ranidae > Rana > Rana temporaria. The sequence goes on from NC_053493.1 coordinate 100,426,171, forward strand.
TAGACCAACTAATATTTCAGCCACAACTGCCAGGAAATTTTTTCAGGATGCAAATAAAAACCTACAAATAACTTCAGGTGAAATATGGGACTCTCTGAAAATGTGGTGTGGCTGTTTGAAAATGCACAATAAGGAGGCACTTGAAAAAAGATGGGTTGCATGGTTGAGTTGCCAGAAGAAAGCCATTACTACGCAAATGCCACAAAGTATCCTGCTTACAATACGTCAAACAGCACAGAGACAAGCCTCAAACCTTCTGGCACAAAGTCATTTGCAGTGATAAGAACAAAATTTAGCTTTTTGGTCACAACCATAAATCCTACATTTGGAGAGGAGTCAACAAGGCCTATGATGAAAGGTACACCATTCCTACTTCAAAACACAGAGGTGAATTGCTGATGTTTTGTGGATATGTGAGCTACAAAGGCACAGGAAATTTGGTCAAAATTGATGGCAAGATGAATGAATTTTTTTTCATAATAAGCATCCTTTACCTGCAGACATTCCTCTTTTCACTTCCTCAGGCCTCGTACACACGACCGATTTTTTCGTCAAAAACCAGCAAGAAACTTGCTGGGAGATATTTTTTTGCTGAGGAAACCGGTCGTGTGTACATTTTCGTCGAGGAAACTGTCGAGAAACTCGACGAGCCAAAAAGAGAGCATGTTCTCTATTTCCTTGACGGGAATGGAGAAAATTGGCTTGTCGAGTTCCTCGACAGCCTAACAAGGAACTCGACGAGGAAAACTATGTGTTTCGGCCCCGTCGAGTTCCTCGGTCGTGTGTACGAGGCTTCATTGTTCGTTTTTGCTCAGAAGTTGCTCTATTTCTTCTCTGTTCTGTTCACTTCCTGCTTGTCTGATTTTACTGACCACCGTGATATGAGGCTTTACTGCGGTGGTCAGTAATGTGCTCACCCCCTCCTGGGAACTACATCTGTGTGGCAGGACGCTCTCTACGCGTTAGAGACTTCAAGGAGGTGTGAATTACTGGGCGTGCCGCAATTCATACTGGGAAATGTAGTTCTTACATGAACAAATGATGCAAACCAGGAAGTGATTGAGAGAACAGAAACTAGAATGCCGGAGGTGATATAGATGAAGGAATTTAATAGGTATTTACTTGTTTTTTAACAGAATCATTACACTATTTTGTCTGTCTACCTTGCAGACATTAATTTTAGACAACATTTTTTTTCCTTTAGTGACCCTTTAAACAGGATCAGAGAAAATCAGGAGAAACTGCATGTAAGGCGGGTGAGAGTGACAGGGTGGTTGTCACATCTTCCATGTTTCCTTCCTCGCTGGGCGCCAAGCAAGGGTCACATGAGCGGCCTACTTGGGTTGGGTTATTTGGGCTATGCTAGGCACTTTGCACAGGGACACTTCACTATACAGTGCCTTGAAAAAATATTCATACCCCTGTAAATTTTCCACATTTTGTTATGTTATAACCAAATGTATTTTATTGGAATTGTATGTGTAAGACCAACACAAAGTGGCACAAAATTGTGAAGTGGAAGGAAAATGATTAATGGTTTTCAAAATTTTTGACAAATACATATCTGAAAAGTGTGGCGTGCCTTTGTATTCAGCTGCCTTTACTCTGATACCCCTAACTAAAATCTAGTGGAACCAATTGCCTCCAGAAGTCACCTAATTAGTAAATAGAGTACACCTGTGTGTAATTTAATCTCAGTATAAATACAGCTGTTTTGTCCTCTGAGTCCTCTGAGGTTTGTTAGAGAACCTTAGCAAACAAACAGTATCACGTAGGCCAAGGAACATACCAGACACGTCAGGGATAAAGTTGTGGAGAAGTTTAAAGCAGGGTTAGGTTATAAAAATATATCCCAAGCTTGAACATCTCATGAAGCACTGTTCAATCCATCATCCGTAAATGGAAAGAGTATGGCACAAATTAAAACCTACCAAGACATGTCCGTCAACCTAAACTGACAGGCCGGGCAAGGAGAGCATTAATAAAATAAGCAGCCAAGAGACCCATGGTAACTTTGGAGGAGCGGCAGAGATCAGGTGGGAGAATCTGTCCACGTGACAACTATTAGTCCTGGTCTCCACAAATCTGGCCTTTATGGAAGAGTGGCAAGAAGAAAGCCATTGTTGAAAGAAAGCCATAAGAAGTCAAATTTACAGTTTGCGAGAAGCCATGTGGGGGACACAGCAAACATGTGGAAGAAGGTGCTCTGGTCAGATTTTACTTTTTGGCCTAAAGGTAAAACACTATGTGTGGCAGAAAACTAACACTGCACATCACCCTGAACACACCATCCCACCGTGAAACATGGTGGTGGAGGCATCATGTTGTGGGGATGCTTTTCTTCAGCAAGTGGGAAGCTGGTCGGAGTTGATGGGAAGATGGATGGAGCCAAATACAGGGCAATCTTTGAAGAAAACATGTTAGAATCCGCAAAGGACTTGCGACTGGGGCGAGGGTTCACCTTCCAGCAGGACAACGACCCTAAACATACAGCCAGAGCTACAATGGAATGGTTTATATCAAGGCATATTTATGAGTTTGAATGGCCCAGTCAAAGTCCAGACCTAAATCCAATTGAGAATCTGCAGCAAGACTTGAAAAATGCTGTTCACAGACACTCTCCATCCAATCTGACAGAGCTTGAGTTATTTTGCAAAGAAGAATGGGCAAAAATGTCCCTCTCTAGATGTGCAAAGCTGGTAGAGACATATCCAAAAAGACTTGCAGTTGTAATTCCAGTGAAAGGAGGTTCTACAAAGTATTGACTCAGGGGGCTGAATACAAATGCACACAGAAGTGAAGTGGGCCCCACCGTGCACTCTGCACTTAATTCTTGAACCTCTGCACCTCTCCAGTTGCTCTGGGAGGCAGACCGCTGGCGGAAGGAGTGCCAACAACATCTCCCTCGCTGCTAGAGGCCACTCCACCCATAACAGCAATACACTATCGACAGGCTGCTGTAGAACTTCTGTTACCCTAGGTAACCACTTGTGTCTTCACACTACTCCATTACACACCAATATCTTCATACTCTCAGGGGCCGAACTCCTGTACCAGACCACTGTCTCATATTTATATATCATAGGATTAGAAGACCGAATCCAGAGAAGAATCCGCCAAAAGACCAAAGAACTGGGAAAGTCATTAACTCCTACCCTCCTGGCTGGGACAGCACCTAACTGGCTAATTCAACCTGCTTACATGCACATAGTGACCAATCAGGTTCTGGCATGAGTTAAGTTTTGAAAATAAAAGCTAGAAGCTGATTGTTAGCCATGCACAACTGATCCAGATTCTGACTACTCCAGGATCTGAGGCAATTTTTGAAAGCCCCGTACACAAGATCGGACCTTTGTCCGACCAAAATCACATCGGAATTCCGAGTAAAAGAGAACAGGCCAGATCCACGTAGAAAGGCGTACATAAAGGCGGGCGTAGCGTATCGTAGTAACGCTACGCCGCCGCAACTTTGAGAGGCAAGTGCTGTATTCACAAAGCACTTGCGTCTAAAGTTACCGCGGCGTATCGTAATCCTGCCGGCGTAAGCGCGCCTAAATCAAATGAAGAACAGGGGGGCGTGTTTTATGTAAACTAAGCATGACCCCACGTAAATGACGCTTTTTTCGTATGGCGCATGCTCAGTATCACGTCGAATTTTCAAATTAAATTACGTCCGCTCAATGCCTAGATGACGTGAACGTAATTTACGCAAAGCCCTATTTGCGAACGTTTTACGCAAACGACGTAAACAACGGAAAATTTGACGCTGGCCCGACGTCCATACTTAACATTGCGTACGCCTCATAGACCCAGGGGTAACGTTACGCCAAAAAAAGCCTTACAGGAACAACGTGAAAAAATGCGCCGGGCCGACGTACGTTCTGAGAATTGGCGTATCTAGCTAATTTGCATACTCTACGCGGAAATCAACGGAAGCGACACCTAGCGGCCAGCGTAAATATGCACCTAAGATCCGACGGCGTACTAAGACGTACGTCAGTCGGATCTAGCCCACATTCTGGCGTATCTTGTTTTGTGGATACAAAACAAAGATATGCCGGAGCATCCTAGAATTTACGCGGCTGATCAATAGATACGCCGACGTAACTTCTTTGTGGATCTGGCCCAACATGTTCTCTATCTAAACTCCGATAGGGCATACACACGGTCGGAATTTCCGATGGAAAAGGTCCGTCTGACTTTTTCCATCGGAAATTCCGATCGTGTGTACGGGGCTTTACAGGTTCTTATACACTTCACCTTGAATCTGTCACAAGTTGCACCACTTGTTGCATAGGCAGAAGAAAGATTTCTGATCTATGTCTTCGGCACCCTTTATAAATTCCACGAACTGTATCTGGCAAGGTCAACAGGTTTTTTGTGTACTTGCTTAAAATATTCTTAGCCAAAAGAATAAAAATGAATGCAACCACCACATGGAAGGCCTGGTATGCAATATAAGAAGTTGAGTTACAGAAATATCTACAGGTGATGTGGTGTTTTCTATACTGTAGTTATCCCAACTAATTTTCAATGTTGAAAATAGCAGATCTATTTTGCTAGCATACTAATATTGAACTTAATCCCTGTATTTATAGCTTAGTGCTTCACAGATCACTGTGGGGTGATCTCACTGACAGCTGCTGACAGCTCCTGTCTAGAAAATGGTAGCCTGAATCAGCTGAGGACAACCAACAAAATCTTCATCTTTACAGGTACAGGTCTGCAAGGAATTATACACCATGCTAGTCAACTGCAGTTGTTCTAAATCTCAGGGCTATAGCTATAATTATAACAATTTGGCATTGCTTTAGAATGGCAATGAAGTATCTGTGATCTCATATATCTGGAAACTGGCAAATTCTACACAGCTTAAAGAGGAACTCCAGGGGGCAGATCCACAAAGAAAGTACGCCGGCGTATCTATTGATACGCCGGCGTACTTTCAAAATTCCCGCGTCGTATCTTTGTTTTGAATCCTCAAAACAAGATACGACGGCATCTGGGTTAGATCCGACAGGCGTACGTCTTCGTACGCCTTCGGATCTTAGATGCAATTTTTCGGCGTCCGCTAGGTGGCGTTCCCGTCGTAATCCACGTTGAGTATGCAAAATGGCTATTTCCGACGATCCACGAACGTACGAGCGGCCGTCACATTTTTATAAGTCGTTTCCATTCGGCTTTTTCCGGCGTATAGTTAAAGCTGCTATCTGGTGGCGTACTCAATGTTAAGTATGGCCGTCGTTCCCGCGTATAATTTTGAAAATTTTACGTCATTTGCGTAAGTCGTCCGTGAATGGGGCTGGACGCCATTTACGTTCACGTCGAAAACAATGACGTCCTTGCGACGTCATTTGGAGCAATGCACCATGCGAGTTTTGAAGGACGGGGCATGCGCAGTTTGTTCGGCGTGGAAGGAAAATGATGTATGGTTTTCAATTTTTTTTACAAATAAATATGTGAAATATGTCAATACTTTGTAGAACCACCTTTCACTGCAATTACAGTTGCAAGTCTTTTTGTGGATGTCTCTACCAGCTTTGTACATCTAGAGAGTGACAATTTTGCCCATTCGTCTTTGCAAAATAGCTCAAGCTCTGTCAGATTGGATAAAGAGTGTCTGTGAACAGCAATTATAAAGTCTTGCCACAGATTTTCAATTGGATTTAGGTCTGGACTTTGACCAGGTCATTCTAACACACAGCGGCGGTGCATCCAAAGTGGGCGCAGGAGCGCCGCCCCCTCTTTTCCCTGCGCCGTCACTCAAGTGTACAATACATAGAGATTCATGCATTGCATGAATCTATATGTATTGTCGCTGCTGCCGCCCACTATTCAGATGGCGCCCTGGTAAACGCCGGCCATCTGAATAACAGCAGTTTGTTGGTGTTTGGGAGTGTCTATCAGAGCCAGCGGGCTGTAATCGGCTTCCAAATAGTTAACCAGGGGACACAGGGGGTGTGCGTTCACTGGTTAACACTGACACTCGTCTCAGCCAATCAGGTTCACCGGGTCTGGTTACCAGTAACCTGATTGGCTGAAGCGACATCGAGGGCGGGACTTGGGACAAGACATCGAGGGAGAATGGCTGACCCGAGAAAGGTAAGTTCTGGCGGACGGTTGGCAGCAATCTGGTGGTTTTTGAGGGGGCAAACTGGCGGCAATTAATGGGCACAGTGGTGACAATTGATGGTCACAGTGGCGACAATTGATGGGCACAGTGGTGACAATTGATGGCACAGTGGCGACAATTGATGGCTTGGCACAGTGGCGACAATTGATGGCACAGAGGCAACAATTGATGGGCACAGTGGTGACAATTGATGGCACAGTGGTGACAATTGATGGGCACAGTGGTGACAATTGATGGCACAGTGGCGACAATTGATGGCATGGCATAGTGGCGACAATTGATGGCACAGAGGCAACAATTGATGGGCACAGTGGTGACAATTGATGGCACAGTGGTGACAATTGATGGCACAGTGGCTTCACAGTGGCTGGGTTTGATGGCATGGCACAGTGGCTGCGTTTGATGGCACAGTGGTGACAATTGATGGCACAGTGGCGACAATTGATGACACAGTGTCTGCGTTTGATGGCATGGCACAGTGTCTGCGTTTGATGGCATGGCACAGTGGCTGCGTTTGATGGCACAGTGGTGACAATTGATGGCACAGTGGCGACAATTGATGGCACAGTTGTGACAATTGATGGCATGGTACATTGGCGATAATTGATGGCATGGCACAGTGGCGACAATTGCTGGGCACAGTGGCTGCGTTTGATGGCACAGTGGCGACAATTGATGGGCACAGTGGAGACAATTGATGGGCACAGTGGCTGCGCTTGATGGGCACAGTGGCTGCGTTTGATGGGCACAGTGGTGGCAATTGATGGGCACAGCAGCTGCGTTTGATGGGCACAGTGAGGCTGCAATTGATGTTTTTTTTTTGTTTGTTTGTTTGCGCCCCCCAAAAAATTTGAGCACCAGCCGCCACTGCTAACACATGAATATGCTTTGATCGAAACCATTCCATTGTAGCTCTGGTTTTAGGGTCCTTGTCCTGCTGGAAAGTTTACTTCTAAGATTGCCCTGTATTTGGCCCCATCCATCTTCCCATCAACTCTGACCAGCTGATTGGTTTATGTATAATCCTTGTGCTTGGCAGTTCTATGCTTTTTCTGTCATGTGGCTATAGCCCACACATTTCCATTGTTTTGTATGTACAATTTTAATTGCACCTTTTTTTTTCAATTTTTGGATACCAATAAAACATAATATATACTATAAATACTTTTACTTTTGTTCATTCCTTAAGCCTAAAAAGTCCCAATCCTTTTAGGGGACTATTCCATGTTCTATATATGTTACGGATGTGGCCTTTCTAAGCAGAGCCATATCATTTCGTTCTCTTTACCCAAAGTGAGGGGTTGTCACCAGAACTAGTGTCCCCGCTGGAAGATCTCTCCTCTATTCTGGAGATAGGGCAAAAGTTGTGATTTTCTTTCATGGTGGTAATGGTGAACAGGACAACTAGAGAGGGTGAACCTGGGCACCTGACAGGTGTTCTAATCCCTCTCCCCTCTGTCCAAAATTAAACATTTAATTTCACTTTAAGTACATAAGATTTCCTTCTTTCACAAGTTTCTAAATTGAGAAGCAATCTTCCTTATTACCAACATCCTCTCCCCCTTCCCCTCCCCTCCATGCCCATGCTGCCAGTCTAATAAAACAGCATTAACACTCCTCTAGTATAGGAATTGTTCTTCCAGCCTTCCACTTCCATCTGCACAAGTCTCACACCTTCCATCTCCTTACCAGTGTTCCCTCACCTCACTCTGACCTCGCTCCTTTACCTGCCTAAGAAACATCAGAACAACCAATTAGCAGCGGAGAAGCCAACCCGCCGCCAATCACAGCTCCGATGGGCGTCTCCTCAGTGCCCAGTACACCTGCCGCTCTCTCGCCCACTCCAGCGCACCTGGGGACCTGGGGAGCAGATGGGCGGGGCGTACAGGTAGAGGGCGGGAGTAAGACGTTCTGATTATTTGTGAACTCGCTGAGCTCCCTCTGTGTCGGTGGGATCTCTGAGCAGTCCGCAGTCCGTCCAATGGGATGAGAGCTGGCAGGTGCAGGGTTCCCTCCAGTGACGTGTGACAGGCGCCCCCTCCCTGTGTTACCTGTACACTTCCCAGGACGGGCTCAGTCAGTGCTGTCACCTCCTGGATCTGGGACTATCATGACTGCCAGGAACACCTAATACACCTGGCTGGCCGGGGAACTCCGAGTGGCACACAGGGCACGCCTTCCTCCATGGTGCTCTGTCCCCTCCTGTGACAAGGACACACCGATCACCGCTGACACAGGTGAGGAGCGGCCTTCTGTATAGGGTATCCATTGTACGGGGCATCCATAGTATGGGGCATCCATACGGGGCATCCATAGTGTATGGGGCATCCATATGGGGCATCCATGGTACGGGACATCCATAGTATGTGGGGCAAAAACGGACGGGGGAGTTCATTCTAGAAGATTGCTGTCACCTGTCCCCGGTCACCTCCTCCGTCATCTGCTACATAGGGCTCAGCTTCACCCCCAGATGTGGTGCCCTTCATTACACCCCACACTGAAGAGCGTCCGAACTTCAAACACAATTATCTTTTCTTCTTTTTTTTTCCTTCTCTACTTCTCCCTCTCACGTTTGAACTCTCTCTTTTTTTTTGTTCTCCCTGTTTCACTTTCTCCCTGTCTCTCTCTATTTATCTTGCACTCTTTCTTTCCCTCCCCTTCTTCTTTCTCCCTCTTTATATCTCTTTCTTCTCTTCCTTTCTATCTATCTATCTCGCTCCCTTTCTCTTCTTCTCTCTCTCTTCTTTTGCTCTTCCTTTCTCTACTCTAATTCACTCTTTCTTTCCCTCCTTCCTCTCTCTCTCGCTCTCTCCCCTTTTCACTATTTCCCCTCTCTCGCTCTCTCTCTCTCTTTATATATTTCTGATTCACTCTCTTCCTTTCCCTCCCCTCTTTCTATCTCTTCTATTCCCTCACTCACTTTCTCTCTCTCTCTCTCTCTCTATCTGTGATTCACTATCTTTCTGTTCCTCCCCTTCTTCTTTCTCTCCTTTTCTATCTCTCTCTTCTTTTTCTCTCGCTCTCTCTCTCTCTCTTTCTCTCTCTCTTTCTCTTGCTCTCTCTCTCTTTCTCTTGCTCTCTCTCTCTTTCTCTTTCTCTCTCTCTCTCTTGCTCTCTTGCTCTCTCTCTCTCTCTTTCTCTCTCTCTTTCTCTCTCTCTTTCTCTCTCTCTTGCTCTCTCTCTCTCTCTCTTTCTATCTCTTTCTCTTGCTCTCTCTCTCTCTTTCTCTCTCTCTTGCTCTCTCTCTCTCTCTCTCTTTCTCTTTCTCTCTCTCTTTCTCTCTCTCTCTCTCTCTCTCTCTCTCTCTCTCTCTCTCTCTCTCTCTCTCTCTCTCTCTCTCTCTCTCTCTCTCTCTCTCTCTCTCTCTCTCTCTCTCTATCTCTTATTTACTCTCTTTCTTTCCCTCCCCTCTTTCTCTTTCCCCCTCATTTTTCTCTTGCCCTGTTTCTCTATCTCTCTGTTTCTCTATCTCTCTGTTTCTCTCTCTCTCTGTTTCACTCTCTTTATTTTCTTTCTCATTTTCTCTATTTTTCTCCTCTCTAATCATCTCCGTTTTGCTCTCTTTTCTCTCTTTTGCTCAGTCTCTCCCTGTCTCCCCCCCCCTCTCTCTCTCTCCCCTCTATTTTACAGTTTTTTTTCTCCTTCCCTTTCTTCCTTTTTACATTTTCACTCTATCTCTCCCTGCTCTCTATTTGTCTCTTTTCTCTCTCACTTTTCCTCTTTTTTTTTTTTTCTTTTCTTTGTTTTTCTCTCTACCAACGCACTTTCTTTCTATCTCTTGCTTTCTTTCTCTCCCACTCTGTTTTTCTGGTATTTTTCCTGTTTTTCTATCTTTTTTTTTTCTTTCTCACTCTCTCTTGCTCTCCTCCTCTCTATCTCCCCTCTCTCTTTCTCTTGTTTGCTCTCTCTCTCTCTCTCTCTCTCTCTCTCTCTCTCTCAATATCTATCTATCTATCTATCTATCTATCTATCTATCTATCTATCTATATATATATATATCTATCCATCGCTGCTGCTAAAGTGGCGTATCTAAGCCTGTTTGTTCCTATAGTGTCCCAGGGGGCCATGGCGCAACACAGTATCCACCGCAGGAGATGGTGAAGTCCCTGCCTGCAACATCTCAGATACAGCACATATATATATATATATATATATATATATATATATATATATATTAGAAAAAGAGAGTTAGAGAGCAAGCAATAGAAAGAGAGGGGGATATATATATATATATATATATATATATATATATATATATATATATATATATATATGTGCTGTATCTGAGATGTTGCAGGCAGGGACTTCACCATCTCCTGTGGTGGATACTGTGTTGCGCCATGGCCCCCTGGGACACTATAGGAACAAACAGGCTTAGATACGCCACTTTAGCAGCAGCGATGGATGGGAGCCAGGTACAGGGCCAGTGTAAGGTTTTATTACTTAAAATATTTTCCCCAAAAATATTACTGAGGGTCATAACTATGTGTTGTGGATCCCCCTAGGAAACTCATCTTGGGCCCCCTTACATCTGTGATCTCGTTCTCTAATACAGGTCCTCTACTGATGAAGGTTAGCAGTATCATTTATAGAATCGCACAGACGTTCCCCAACTATATATACAGTACATTGATTACATGTATTTGGTAAATTCTATTACTTCCTGCATTTATCACTGAGTGTGAATGGACAGCTGGGGGCCCTTATACTTCTGGGCCTCATGGCCATTGCATGGTCTTCTATGGATATAGTTACACTCTTTTCATATTTGTTGCATCTAACCATGGCCAGCATTGGATGAATAACAGCCGGAGGCAATTCTGATGTCACCAAAGTGACGCTCACGCTGCAGCCCATTTCATGATTAAGGCCAGAGGAGTGGTCATGTGACTATAGCAAAAATCATCTGAAAACATACTTTGGGTGTGAATACTGAACAAATTAGGAGAACTATAGATCTAGCCCTGAACTGCGCTTTTCTTATGTTCTCAAGGCTTCACATACACATTAACCACTTCAGCCCTGGAGGATTTGGCTGCCAAATGACCGGGACACTTTTTGCAATTCTGCACTGCGTTGTTTTAACTGACAATTGCGTGGTCGTGCGACGTGGCTCCCAAACAAAATTGACGTTCTTTTTTTTCCCACAAATAGAGCTTTCTTTTGGTGGTATTTGATCACCTCTGCAGTTTTTATTTTTTGCGCTATAAACAAAAATAAAGCGACAATTTTGAAAAAAAAGCAACATTTTTTACTTTTTGATATAATAAATATCCCCCAAAAATATTAAAAAAAAACTAATTTTTTCCTCAGTTTAGGCCGATACATATTCTTCTACGTATTTTTGATAAAAAAAATCGCAATAAGCGTTTATTGATTAGTTTGTGCAAAAGTTATAGCGTCTACAAGATAGGGGATAGTTTTATGGCATTTTTATTAATATTTTTTTTTTAACTAGTAATGGCGACGATCAGCGTTTTTTATTGTGACTGCGACAATATGGCGGACACTTTTGATGCTATTTTGGGACCATTCACATTTATACAGCAATCAGTGCTATAAAAATGCATTGATTACTGAATAAATGTGACTGGCAGAGAAGGGGTTAACCCAGTGTTTCTCAATTCCAGTCCTCAGGCCCCCCCAACAGGTCAGGTTTTCAGGATTTCCATTATTTTGCACAGGTGATTTGATCAGTTTCACTGCCTTAGTAATCACCACAGCCTTTTCATCTGAGGGAAATCCTGAAAACCTGACCTGTTGGGGGGGCCTGAGGACTGGAATTGAGAAACACTGGGTTAACCAGTAGGGGGCTAGAAATGGGTTAAGTGTGTCCTAGGGAGTGATTCTAACTGTGTGAGTGCGGGGCTTACTGTGACATGACACTGATCGCTGCTCCCAATGAGAGGGAGCAGACGATCAGTGTCTTCTCACTAGGCAGAACAGGGAGATGCCTTGTTTACACAGGCACCCCCCCCCCCCCGTTCTGCTGCTCCGTGACACGATCGCGGGATACCAGCAGACATAGGCCCGGATTCAGATACAATAGTGTATCTCTCGGCGGGCGTAACGTATCTCAGATACATTACACCGCCGTAAATTAGGGCGCAAGTTCCGTATTCAGAAAGAACTTGCGCCCTAAGTTACGGCGGTGTAACGTATGTGGTCCGGCGTAAGCCCGCCCTAATTCAAATGTGGATGATGTGGGCGTGTTTTATTTAAATTAATGGTGACCCCGCATATTTGATGTTTTTTACGAACGGCGCATGCTCGAAATTACGCCACAATTCGACAATGCTTTAGACGTGAACGTAACTTACGTACAACTGTATTCGCGAACGAATTACGCAAACAAAGTAAAATTTTCAAAATTCGACGCGGGAACGACGTCCATACTTAACATAGGATACGCCTCATATAGCAGGGGTAAATTTACGCCGGAAAAAGCCTAACGTAAACGACGTAAAAAAATGCACCGGGCGGACGTACGTTTCTGAATCGGCGTATCTACCTAATTTGCATATTCCTCGCGTAAATCTACGGAAGCGCCACCTAGCGGCCAGCGTAAATATGCAGCCTAAGATACGATGGTGTAAGACACTTACGCTGGTCGGATCTTAGGGAAATCTATGCGTAACTGATTCTATGAATCAGTCGCATAGATACGACCCCGCAACTCAGAGTTAGAGTTAGTTGGAGCTGCAGAAGATTACTGATTAGATAAGCAGCAACAAATCATAGATTTTCCAAGTGTTGTCAGTGTCCTTATCATTGTTGCAGTACAGTATGTTAATTTACACTGTATCAAGCTGATGGAGTACATGCTACAGCCAATGACAGAGCAGTGTTGACAATTTAGGCAACTTGCAGCTTCTGCACAGTGGAGTACACTGATAGAACGTCTTTTAAATTATTTTGTTTTTTAATTATTCAATACATTTTCTAAACGTTAGTGGGGTAAAATCGATGTTCATTTTCAGCCGCTTTAACAAGAAAAATCGAGCTTCAGAATCCATTGGTTGTAACCTTTTTTATTCATCCTTCTCAGCAGTATGGGGTCAAGGGCATCGATATGGCTCTAAGAATGATTAACCGCTTGCCGACTCGCCACAGTACATTTTCTGTGGAGGGACGGCTCGTACAGGCCCAATCACCTACCTGTACGTCGTGGCCTTTTTCTGGGTCTGCTTGAGTATGCACGCGTGGACCCGGAAGACTATATAACTATCTAGCCCATTTACAGTATAATATCTGAAGCAGATTTTAGTGGGTAGATTAATGCCTTGCCTGTCTTATTTCTAGTCAAAGGAAGAGCTGCGCTGTTGTAAGCTAAAATGTGACAATGAAGTGCTAGATAAATATCAATTAAAATGATGAAACACCGACTGAGTGAAAAAAAAAATTATATCTGTAAATAGGTCTGTGAGACCTCAATAAGATAACAAGAAAGGGTGCTCGCTTCGGCAGCACATATACTAAAATTGGAACGATACAGAGAAGATTAGCATGGCCCCTGCGCAAGGATGACACGCAAATTCGTGAAGCGTTCCATAAAAAAAAAAAAAAAAAAAAAAAGATAACAAGAAAGGGTTATTTCCTAAATTAGGTAGAAACCTGAAAATTATCAAGTGAATAAATAGCAGTCCATGTGAACAAACCCAAAAAATCCTTAGGAATACCATTAACAATAGCGTCAAAAGTAAAAAAATTGAATATATTAAAAAATACTAATGCAGAGTGTCCATATAAACTTAAATATCCCCAGTGTTCAACGAATCCAATAGTCCAGGAAAAAGTGCTGACAGGATAGTGCCTCCACCAAACAATAACACTGCCGCTTACCAGATGGATGTGATCTCTAATTATAGGAGATCAATATGCGCATATGGTTGATATCCCAGCCTGGGGTCTCTATTGGTAGCATAAATCCCTCAGTGTAGTTCAATATTGCATAGAAGATGTCTCAAACAATGTAGCAATTCAGGATGCACCACATAAAAAAAAAAGGAAGGGACTGGCATAGCGTAAATCCCTTAAAATGTTTAATAAGTAACATTAAAAATGCACACTTACATCGAAGAAGTGAGATAAGGCATATAAAATACAATCGAGCCAGCCGGCTCTTCGATTCAGCAGCCTGTATCTTCTGGGTCTGGCACACAACACGGTGACGTCAGAACGTCGTTTCCTCACTAGAGGGACGTGGTAACGGGATACTAGTTCATTTAGGAATTAACTCTTTCTTGTTATCTTATTAAGGTCTCACAGACCTATTTACAGATATAATTCTTTTTTTTTTTTACTCAGTCGGTGTTTCATAATTTTAATTGATATTTATATAGCACTTCATTGTCACTAGTCACTAGTGTCACATTTTAGCTTACAACAGCGCAGCTCTTCCTTTGACTATTATTATTAGTGTTGTATACATTTTTTTATCAAAAAGTATACTGCATTTACCTTTTGCTTTATTTTTTATTTTCTTAATAAAAACTTTTCTGTTAAAAAAAAAAAAAGTATACTGCATATAAAAAGTAAAAAATATAGTTTTTTCTTTCAAAATTATCCGTCTTTCTTTGTTTATAGCGCAAAAAAAAAAAAAACACAGTGGTGATCACATCCCACCAAAAGAAAGCTCTATCTGTGGGAAAAAAGGACATAAATTTAATTTGGGTATTATTATTATTATTATTATACAGGATTTATATAGCGCCAGCAGTTTACGCAGCGCTTTACAGTGTTGCATGATGGTGCAATTGTCAGTTAAAGTAATGCAGTGCCTTCAACCGTAAAAAAATTTTATAAAAAAGTAACGCATTGCCATATCACGAAAAATAGGTTAAGTAGTTAACTGCTTGCCGACCAGCCGCCGGAAGTTATACGGCGGCAGGTCGGCTCTGCTGGGCGAGATCACGTAGCTCTACGTCATCTCGCCAAGCAGCCAATAGGGGCGATCAACGCCGATCCCCTAGTCAGTCCACCCCCCCTTCAGTTAGAACACACCCAGGGAACATACTTAAACTCTTCCTCGCCCCTAGTATTAACCCCTTCCCTGCCAGTGGCATTTTTATAGTAATCAATGCATTTTTATAGCACTGATCGCTATAAAAATGCCAATGGTCCCAAAAATGTGTCACAAGTGTCCGAAGCAGTGTTGCCAACCGTCCGTATTTTTACTGAAAGTTTGTAAAAACGGGCACTTTTTTCCCCCGTTCGTAAATGTCCGTGGTTGCGGGAATGTGCCAGTAAAAATAGCCAAGATCAGTTCGGCTTGGAACTGCGCATGGAGATTGGAGGCAGGGGGTGATTGGAGGCAGGGGGTGATGGTGGCTGCGGTGGCACCGCAGAGGGGGATGGAGGCAGGGGGCAATGTAGGCAGGGGAAGATTGGAGGCAAGGGGTGTTGGTGGCTCGGGGTGATTGGAGGCAGGGGGTGTTGGTGGCACTGCAGAGGGGGATGGTGGCACTGCAGAGGGTGGGGGATGGAGACAGGAGTTGTTGGTGGCACCACAGAGGGGGGTGGAGGGAGGGGACGATGGAGGCAGGGGGTGATTTGAGGCAGGGGGCCTGGGGGAGATAAGAGGGAGATTGGAGGCAGGGGGAGATTGTGGCACCGCAGAGGGGGGTGAAGGCAGGGGGTGTTGTTGGCAGAGGGGGATGGAGGCAGGGGGTGATGTGACTAAATAATTTGCCCTTATTATATATCGAAAATAACAAAAATATGATTTTTTTCTCTTAATATCTACCTTAAATCGCATTGCTATTTGCCTAGCGTACTTGTTTGTAGCCTAAATACTGAAATTTGCACCTAAAAATGTAATTTAGTAACTTTTGTGAAATGCCAGTAAAAACGTGGCTGCGCCAGTAAATTTCAGGTGTCGTGCCAGTAAATTTCAATCTGGTAGGTTGGCAACACTGGTCCGAAGTGTCCGCCATAATGTTACAGTACCGATAAAAATCGCTGATCGCCGCCATTACTAGTAAAAAAAAAAAATATTAATAAAAATGCCATAAAACTATGCCCTATTTTGTAAACTCTATAACTTTTGTGCAAACCAATCAATAAATGCTTATTGCGATTTTTTTTTTTTTGACGAAAAATATGTAGAAGAATACGTATCGGCCTAAACTGAGGAAAAAAAATGTTTTTATATATTTTTGGGGGATATTTATTATAGCAAAAAGTAAAAAATATTATTTATTTTTAAAATTGACGCTCTATTTTTGTTTATAGCGTAAAAACTAAAAACCGCAGAGGTGATCAAATACCACCAAAAGAAAGTTTAAGAGTTGCTACTCTTAAAATCGTTTCTTTATTTTTCAAATATCTTCATAAAGATATATCTATATATATATACTGTACTTATATGTACAGCATACAGCTGAACAGGAGGCCCTTTTTACTTGCCCCTTGTTTCACATTTTAAACACAGTGAAATACAAAGCATGGTTTATACTCTCCAGGAAGTTCCAGTATATAAATCAACAGTATATAGGTTAGACTTTTATGATATTCTTTATTGGCATGTTAATGATATGACTTGTCTGCTTCGGGCTGTTTACAAGAGTAAACAGTTTGCAATGTTTTAATTGCAAGTTATTTGTTAGCTGCACAATGAGGTTGCTTGTAACTTTGCAGAAGATTCTCTCTTAAGATTATTTACCATGTATCTTGAAAGCAGAAGGCAAAGTGTCTACTTTTTTAATATTCAAAAATATGTATATTATACAACAAATGTAGCGCTACCCCCGCAGGAGCCGCTGGTTAGATTTGGGATGGCCTGTTATCTCTATAGCTCCGACGTCTAGGGTAGTTGATGAGAGCAGCAATGATGGAATGTCCAAACAGCAGGTGCCTTTTCTTGTGCTTTATTTATACCAACAAGGTAAACGATAAACTTGAGGTAGAAAGGAGAGATGTATGAAGAGGAGAAAAGCAGCAGATTCAGGCTTAAACAATACAGAAGCAGTCCTGCTTCTAACAGCACTTTGCTTTCGTCGCCACTCCAGCCGGAATGGGTATAGTGTACCCGGACAGGCCTCTCACACCGACCTGGCAGCCAGAAGAAGAACAAGTCTCTGCCACAGACCTGATGCAAATGAATATCAGGGAGGAACCTCTGCCACAGGCCCTTTCCCAGAACGTAGATCGTGAAGTAAATTTTCCTTAGTGGATTTTGTACCTGAATCTCCCTCAGGTAGTTCTCAACTGGTCACCGACTGACAGGTTTCTGACATCCAACCTCTCAGTGTCCGGTCACCCCGATCCCTGATGGATTGTCGAGGCCCTGTTGGATCGCCTGCCTCTCTGGCTCTCCTCAGGCTGACTCCCCACCGAACAGCACAACTCACTTGGGATCTCTTCTGAAAATTTGAATCACGGGGGCCCCGCCACAGCTTCAGTTGCCCCAGGCCAACAGGGTCCCGGAACCAAGAACACTGCGTAGCACGTGCACCCCGGCCTGGTAGGCCACATCGCCGGGGCCCGTGATGCGTGGCCACCCTGAAGGTGGGTGCCACACCCAGAACAAGACCCCCGCCTCATGGCGTCTGTTCAAGAAGTACCCTCCCCCAGCATGCCCCGCAAGGGAAAACCCCTCCTGATTGGCTGCTGGCAAGAGGCGCTCCAGACTGAACTCCACTGCTGCCACCTGTCGCCCCGGGGTGGGAAATCACCTCAGGAACACAGAATGAACCGACAGTACAGCCCAGCTAGAACAGAGGCCCAATTTGCACAAATCACTTGGATGAGAGCTAATTAACTCTCTCATCCCCCTCTAAATTTAAAATAGCACCTGGACTGAAAGTACACAGGCGCTACACAAACATTCACTAATATAATATGTATATGGAAAACTTTCCCCTAAGGTCTCATTCACAAGGGTGTTTTGATGGGGGAGGGGGAGCAACTTTCAGTAGTGCTCCCCTCCCCAAGACAATAACTTAAAGTGTTACTAAACCCACAACAGTAAAATCAGTTAGGCGGATTCAGAAAGACTTACGACGGCGTATCCGTAGATAAGCTGTCGTAAGTCCGAATGCGCGCCGTCGTATATTTAAGCGTATTCTGGAAACCAGATACGCTTAAATTTGGCCAAGATACGACCGACGTAAGTCTCCTACGCCGTCGTATCATATGTGCATATTTACGCTGGCCGCTAGGGGCGTGTACGCGGATTTACGCGTCGAATATGTAAATGAGCAAGATACACCAATTCACGAACGTATGTACGCCCGTCGCAGTAAGATACGCCGTTTACGTAAGACATACGCCGGCATAAAGATAAACCACCAAAAAGATGGCGCAGCCCATGCAAGGTATGGACGACGGAACAGCCGTTGGAATTTTACGTCGTTTGCGTAAGTATAAGTGAATGGGGCTGGGCGTAGGTTACGTTCTCGTCGAAAGCATTGAGTATTTGCGACGTGATTCTGAGCATGCGCGCGCATGCACCGTACGAACGGCCTTCATTTACATGGGGTCACGGTTAATTTAAATGTAGCCCGCCCACTACATGCCTACTTTGAATTAGGCAGGGTTACGCCGGCCCATTTGCGCTACGCCGACGTAACTTACGGAGCAAGTGCTTCGTGAATACTGTACTTGCCTCTCTATTTTACGTCGGCGTAGTGCAAATGAGCTGTGCTACGCCGGCTTAAACATACGCCAAACTACGTGAATCTGGCTAAGTGTGTATATGTAGTAAAGCATGCTTGTTATACTTACTGTGGAACCTAAGGGGGTAATCCTCCGCATTGTGTAAAAAGGCTGGTTGATCCGGTCTTCTCTGATCCTCCCCTTCTTTTATTGTCTCCAATCCATCTCCTGATAGAGCCTTTGGAGTCACTACACATGCTCAGTTTGGTGTGTATTGCTAGAGACATTTTTTCTTGAGAGGGTGCATGTGATCAGCACAGGGCCAATCCGCACTGTCCAGGAGCCCTGCAGCCTAATAGGACAGTCTCCTACCGTGTTTAACCAGACACTAATAGAAGTCACAAGACTGCTAGATACTGCTAATGAGAAAAGGTATTTTGAAGTTTTTATTTACTAGATTTATTGCATTTCTGTGTTCTGTGTACTGTAGGTTCTGGGTTTAGTAACAATTTAATAACCAAAAGTGTGTATTTCAGAGAGGAAAACTTTCTTCCTTTCTAAAGTAATGAAAAATAACCTCCAATTCACTTCAGTACATGCAGAACAGGAGAGGTTAGGCATTAGGGTGACCACATTTATAAACTACCATTCAGGGACAAAATAGAAGGTAGATTCCGTTTAGGCCCCTTCCACACGAGGCGGACTCCGTCGCTACGGAGTCCGCCTGCTCCCGCCAGCTCAGCGGGAGATCAGTCCATTGATCTCCACTGAGGTGGCGGATGACAAGCTCCTCTCTGCTCACTGAGCGGGTAGTGGCTTGTCAGACGCCGCTGTTTCCTATGGAGCAATCTGATCAAAACGGACAGCATGTCTGTTTTCATCAGATCTCACCCGATCCGATCCGCCATGGACGGATGGGAACGTATCCCCATACGTCTGTTTTTAGCGGATCAGGTCGGATGTCAGCGGACATGTCTCCGCTGACATCCGACGCTCCATAGAGATGCAGGGAGCGGCCGTTCAGGTCCGCTGTCACAACTGACAGGCGGACCTGAACGGTCCATCCATTTGAAAGGGGCCTTACTCAGCCATGCTATGTATAATAAAATATGTATGTTTTGTATAGCAACAATATCTCAAAATGTAAGTAATACACTGTCAGCAGCCATGTTCCCATAAGAAGACAATTTATTGTACAAAAATTTAAAACATACCTACCCACATTACCTACCTACCAGGGATCCACCAGGGATCCACAGTTGCATACATAAGATGAAGCATGGATTAATATTGTGATATGGATATTTCAGCATTTTTAGGTCTACCTGGAGCCATGGGACACGGGGGTACCAACCCCAATGCTTCAAATTGTATCCATGGGTGAACCAATGAAATATCTTTGGAAAATGAGTGATGAGATATCTTACCATGATACTAAGTGGTCTGAGATTGGTAGAACCGAGCAAGCTATGAGCCTAAAAGTGTATCTATATTACTCTCATTATTCATGCTCCATTCGGGCAATTTGAATGCTTTACCCACGCCACGAACTTCCGTATGGAAGAAAACCATCGGGCCTTCAGGAAAAAACTTAAGACCCACCTCTTCTGAAGGATCTGGACGACATTGGACACAAAGCGCCTTGAGGCGATTTAGTTTGTATTTGTAGCGCTATACAAGTGGTCCTTTTTGCTTGTTTATGTCTTAAATTTGTAAAATATGTAGAG
Organism: Rana temporaria; assembly: GCF_905171775.1. Taxonomy (NCBI): domain Eukaryota; kingdom Metazoa; phylum Chordata; class Amphibia; order Anura; family Ranidae; genus Rana; species Rana temporaria. Next base: position 100,446,628 of record NC_053493.1, read on the forward strand.
GCGCCCTAGGGCACATTCGAGAAGATATACTGTATATGCTACAGTATATGTCTTTACAAGTATTTATGGAACTGAGAATCTGTGGTCGAAGGGTTTTTATTGGGGGTAGATATACCAGTTTATTGTATCTTACACAGTATGTACACTCTTCATCATAGTCCAGTAGTAGTAGTTGGTTCATAGTTTTTTTTTTACTGGGGACTTTTACGGATAGATAAGTAGTTTGGAGGCTTTTTTTCTAGTGTTTAGTAGATTACTATTCTCTTAGCATGGGGCATCGTTCTTGGGAACGATGGTCTACAGATTGCGGCCAGATTATACATTCAAATATCACCAAGATTTGGTTCGCTTGGGGGGAAAAAAAACTGACAGAGTGGTTGTACCGAAGTTGATTAATAGATCGAAGTCTGTACAACCAGGGTTACCCATACATAGGTCGAAACTCATCCGGTCCCTGCCAAACCGGGCGAATTTTGATCCATGTATGGATCAAAACCGGTTTACAGATTATGGCTAAAGCCCGCTCACTATAATCTGGATCTGGTCCCACTCTAGCAATGGATTTTAGGAGTAACTTTTTTATTTATTTTTTATTTGAATTGCGCAGTTCTATTCTTTGTTTTTCAATGGTTAACAATATACACATTTTTTTTTTCTTTTTTATAGTGAACTTGAAATCAATTACAGGTAAAGAAATGTGTACATAGTACAAGAATTCATTCATCATTTCACAGATAAGAAAATATATTGCATATGGAGTTCGATATTTTTGCAGTAATAACTTGTAACGACAGCAAGTTGCATTAGTTTAGTTTTCATTTTGTTTTCCTATGGGTTTAAGCTGGTCATACACTAGTATAATTTTGTTCCAAATTTTTCATTTTAAGAATGTTTTTGTTGAGTTTTCTAATTGTTAGAGGGATCGTGTTGACTGATGTTTCCGACAGCAGTGGTAAGAAAATTTGAAGGAGCGGGATGACTTTTTTTCTCTCGAATGAGCAACAATAGTGAACAGAGTTTTTGTATGGTAAAGTTCATTCAATCCAAATGTTTAAGGGCCAGTTCACACCAGACACAGTTTTCTGTACAAAATGCATGCACAGTGTTTTCCATGTATTCAAATGGCTCTAGTTGGCTCTAGTTTACACCATGCAGTCAGTTTCCGGTGCAGAAAAAAAGCACACGGAACTGAACAGAACTGTGTCTGGTGTGAATTGGCCCTTAAACATTTGATTTTGGAACTAATGAACGTTACCATACAAAAACCCTGTTCACTATTGTTGCTGATTCGAGAAAAAAAATCATCCCGCTCCTTCAAATTTTCTGGTGTGAACTGGCCCTAAAGCATATGAAATTTTGACGTACTTTCAAACTACATTTGTCAAATCAACTAATCTACTGAGAATATTTGTAAGAATTTTTGTATGAATGTTCGTACAAACATTTGTATAAAAATCTACTAGTATATGACCAGTATAATCAGTAAAACACTGTAAGGAGTTTTGTGGATATGCAAAATTCCGTAACCCATGACTATAAAACCGCTTATAAAAGGGACCTTGTGAAAACCAAAAAATAAAATAGTTGCTGCAGGTATAACATGCAGGCGCCTAAATTTACTGTAGCTGCACATATATGTAATAGTCTCCCAAAACTCCTCACCATGGATGAATGCGGTTCTCACATGTGATGCTGTTCCTGATGTGACAACTTGCCTTCTAGTATATAGTTGTTTTTGTTTTGTTTTTTAAGACCAGAGTTAAAGTGGATGTAAACCCACTCTCATCCTTTCTAAACTACTGCCATAGTGCTGATCTAGGATATACAGATCAGCACTCCTGCATGTATCCTTACCTGTCAAATGTCTCCCCTCTGTCTGTTAAAAGGACTGAAAAACTGCAGATTCTGTGGGTGAATCTGTTGTCTGGAGCTCGGTGGGTGGAGTCGTGATGTCAGTAGACTCCCCGCCCTCCTCTACACTCCCCTTGTCAACATGCATTGTTTCCTATGTATTCCTTACACTAAATTCTGCTATGATCACTAACATCCAGTCAAAATCCAGAAAAGTAACCACATGACTTCAGAAAAGGAGTGGGGGTGGGAATTCTAAAATAATGCCTGTCTCCAGGCTAGTGCATGAGATATGTAAATAACCTGTCATTCACAGCAAGGGGGCGGAACGAACCAAGGTTTTTCTCTGTAAGTCCATTTTATTTCACTGAACAATAAAAGAGGATTGCTCAGAGCTGGATTAACTCTGTGTGGCAAGACTGGACACAGTTGATAGGAAATCTTATACTCTACATTGTGACATCAAAAAAATAAATAAAACATTTTCGGGTTTACATCCACTTTAAGTGTCTCTGTGTACTGCAAGACAGCCCCGGTTGATTTGGAGCTACATGTTGACTGGTGTGAGTTTCTCCTTTAGATATGAGCTCATACAAGGTGATAATAAATGATCATGTGTGTGCTGTGATTTTCAGAACTTCTGATTTGATGCATTATTCTCATAGTTTAGAACTGGCGTGCTCTTTTACTACCCCCACGCCCTTCACCTTGGCTGAGACATTGCTGTCAGGCCACGTACACACAACCGAGTTTCTCGGCAAAAACCAGCAAGAAACTTGCTGGGAGATATTTTTTTGCAGAGGAAACCGGTCGTGTGTACATTTTCGTCGAGGAAACTGTCGAGAAACTCGACGAGCCAAAAAGATAGCATGTTCTCTATTTCCTCGACGGGAATGGAGAAACTTGCCTTGTCGAGTTCCTCGACAGCCTAACAAGGAACTCGACGAGGAAAACGATGTGTTTCACCCGTCGAGTTCCTCGGTCGTGTGTACGAGGCCTCAGACATTTGATTGACCTGGAGTGGTAGAATGGATAAAATCCAAGAACTGTACAGAAAAGGGGACTGTGTTGTGTATTGGCTACTGGGCAAGTAGAATGTTCTAATAAAGTTTCATTTTATTTTACTAAAGAAAGTTCTAAAAGATAGTCTTGCATCAAACTATCACATGACTATGTTATTTCCCCATATGATATATACCTGTGTTCACAATATATGCATTCTTGATACAGTTCCAGAGGAATGATCATGTTTGTTATAATGATGGCAGCAGGAAACCAGTTGTTAGTCATTTGTCGTTCTCTCTAAGCCATGTCTTGCAGAGCATTAATACGGACTAGTTCTCAGCTAGTTTGTTTTGCTTTGCTGGGCGTTACGTTGTCAGCAGTGTGTTACTAAGTGAACCAAATGTATATCCGAAACCAAATTCAACTGCGTTTTATCTGTCCATCTCTGTATCTATGTGTTCCTTCAGGGAATTTACTCAACACACCCATCTCCACTGTTCTCGCTGATTAAAATGTCAGCGACACTTTACACAAGCGCTTTGTTTTCACTTAATGCAGGCCTGACACCCATGACCTAATGCGTGACATTGGTCATCTTCCAGACAGACTTGTAGATATGATATATAACTCTGCCATAAATGGAATTGATTTGTTTATTCCACCTGGTAGAAAATGCTTTGCTCTCAGGTTTTTCGATCCTGCCTCTTTTTTACTGAAGTAATTCATCCCAGGTTACACTTTAACCTCCCTGGCGGTATGATTATTTCAGGTTTTAGGTTCTGAAAGCGGTACCATTATTTTGCATGGAAATTTTGAGGGGACAGCAAATTTACACTGTCATACAAGCTGTATACCCACTACTTTACATTGTAGAAAAGTGTAATTTCCTTAGTGTTGTCACATGAAAAGATATAATTAAATATTTACAAAATTGTGAGGGGGTGTACTCACTTTTGTGAGATACTGTATATAAAATGACTCGGGATTCAGAACTCAGAGCAGAGAGGGAGCACAGTTATGCTTATAGATACAGTGAGTAAAATAAGTATTTGAACACCCTGCTATTTTGCAAGTTCTCCCACTTGGAAATCATGGAGGGGTCTGAAATTGTTATCGTAGGTGCATGTCCACTGTGAGAGACATAATCAAAAAAAAAAAAATCCAGAAATTTTTGAACTATTTATTTGTATGATACAGCTGCAAATAAGTATTTGAACACCTGTCTATCAGCTAGAATTCTGACCCTCAAAGACCTGTTAGTCTGCCTTTAAAATGTCCACCTCCACTCCATTTATTATCCTAAATTAGATGCACCTGTTTGAGGTCATTAGCTGCATAAAGACACCTGTCCACCCCATACAATCAGTAAGAATCGAACTACTAACATGGCCAAGACCAAAGAGCTGTCCAAAGACACTAGAGACAAAATTGTACACCTCCACAAGGCTGGAAAGGGCTACGGGGAAATTGCCAAGCAGCTTGGTGAATAAAGGTCCACTGTTGGAGCAATCATTAGAAAATGGAAGAAGCTAAACATGACTGTCAATCTCCCTCGGACTGGGGCTCCATGCAAAATCTCACCTCGTGGGGTCTCAATGATCTTAAGAAAGGTGAGAAATCAGCCCAGGACTACACGGGAGGAGCTGGTCAATGACCTGAAAAGAGCTGGGACCACCGTTTCCAAGGTTACTGTTGGTAATACACTAAGACGTCATGGTTTGAAATCATGCATGGCACGGAAGGTTCCCCTGCTTAAACCAGCACATGTCAAGGCCTGTCTTAAGTTTGCCAATGACCATTTGGATGATCCAGAGGAGTCATGGGAGAAAGTCATGTGGTCAGATGACACCAAAATAAAACTTTTTGGTCATAATTCCACTAACCGTGTTTGGAGGAAGAAGAATGATGAGTACCATCCCAAGAACACCATCCCTACTGTGAAGCATGGGGGTGGTAGCATCATGCTTTGGGGGTGTTTTTCTGCACATGGGACAGGGCGACTGCACTGTATTAAGGAGAGGATGACCGGGGCCATGTATTGCGAGATTTTGGGCAACAACCTCCTTCCCTCAGTTAGAGCTTTGAAGATGGGTCGAGGCTGGGTCTTCCAACATGACAATGACCTGAAGCACACAGCCAGGATAACCAAGGAGTGGCTCTGTAAGAAGCATATCAAGATTCTGGCGTGGCCTAGCCAGTCTCCAGACCTAAACCCAATAGAGAATCTTTGGAGGGAGCTCAAACTCCGTGTTTCTCAGCGACAGCCCAGAAACCTGACTGATCTAGAGAAGATCTGTGTGGAGGAGTGGGCCAAAATCCCTCCTCCAGTGTGTGCAAACCTGGTGAAAAACTACAAGAAACGTTTGACCTCTGTAATTGCAAACAAAGGCTACTGTACCAAATATTAACATTGATTTTCTCAGGTGTTCAAATACTTATTTGCAGCTGTATCATACAAATAAATAGTTAAAAAAATCATACATTGTGATTTCTGGATTTTTTTTTTTGATTATGTCTCTCACAGTGGACATGCACCTACGATAACAATTTCAGACCCCTCCATGATTTCCAAGTGGGAGAACTTGCAAAATAGCAGGGTGTTCAAATACTTATTTTCCTCACTGTATGCCTGAAACTTTTTTTTGCAGCAGGATAGCTATGATAAGGGCATACTGCTGCTTTAACATGATAGCCAGGCACTTGGCAATTTCAAAAGGAGATATCCAGGATGGTAACTTCCATGTTTCACACATGACAGGTTTACTTAAAGTGGAGGTTCCCCCTAAAAAAAATAATTCTAACAATACATTGAGAAGACTGATTACACTGCGGGTATGCTGGGGTATTTTTTTTTTCGTACATACCTCGTTATCGCCGTTTCATCCCTCGGCTTCCGGGTATGATTCTTGCTGGACCTAGTTGATTGACGTTCCTCCGACCGCGCGTCACGACTTTCCAACAGAAGCCGAACGTCATTGCGCAGGCGCCGTATAGAGTCGGCTCTATACGGCGCCTGCGCAGCGACGTTCGGCTTCTTTCGGAAAGTCGTGACGTCAAGTATGCGTCAGGCGGAGGAACGTCAATCAACTAGGAACGCCCAGCCCCGCTAGAATCATACCCGGAAGCCGAGGGATGAAACGGCAATATCGAGGTATGTACAAAAAAAAAAAACAGCTTACCCGCAGTGTAATCAGTCTTCTCAATGTATTGTTAAAACATTTTTTTAGGGGGAACCTCCACTTTAACCACTTAAACCCCGGACCATTTTGTTGCTAAATGACCGGGTCACTTTTTGCGAATTCCGCACTGTGTTGCTTTAACTGACAATTGCGCGGTCGTGCGACGTGGCTCCCAAACAAAATTTACATCCTTTTTTCCCACAAATAGAGCTTTCTTTTAACCACTTCAGCCCCGGACCATTTTGCTGGTCAATGACCAGGTCACTTTTTGCAATTAAGCACTGCGTGCGACGTGGCTCCCAAATAAAATTGGCGTCCTTTTTTCCCCACAAATCGAGCTTTCTTTCGGTGGTATTTGATCACCTCTGCGTTTTTTAATTTTTTGCGCTATAAACAAAAATAGAGCACCAATTTTGAAAAAAAATGAATATTTTTTTACTTTTTGCTGTAATAAATATCCCCCAAAAATAAATAATAAAAAACATTTCCTCAGTTTAGGCCGATACGTATTCTTCTACATATTTTTGGTAAAAAAAATCACAATACGCGTTTATTGATTGGTTTGCGCAAAAGTTATAGCGTCTACAAAATAGGGGATAGTTTTATGGCATTTTTTTTTATAATTTTTTTTTAATACTAGTAATGGCGGCGATCAGCGATTTTTTTTTTATCGTGACTGCGACATTATGGCGGACACATCGGACACTGTTGACACATTTTTGGGACCATTGTCATTTTTACAGCGATCAGTGCTATAAAAATGCACTGATTACTGTGAAAATGACACTGGCAGTGAAGGAGTTAACCAGTAGGTGGTGCTATAGGGGGTTAAGTATGCCCTAGTGAGTGATTCTTACTGTAGGGGGGATGGGCTGTGTGTGACATGACACTGATCTCCGCTCCGATTACACGGAGCGGAGATCAGGGTCATTGTCACTAAGCAGAGCAGGGAGATGCTTGTTTACATTGGCATCTCCCTGCTCTATCTCTCCGTGACACGATCGTGGTTGGGTTCACGGAGCTCGTGGCAGGCACAATGGCATGTCCTTCTGCCCAGGAGTGCCATGGTGTCGATGTATATGTGCGTGCGGCGGTCTGGAAGCGGTTAAAGGACCAGGTGGAAGTGATATTTTAATTATTCAATACTCCAACAGGGAGATAATTCCTGATTCCTTTTTATCTGGAATTTGTGGGTACACTTGCCGAACTTTGTGTGTTCCAGGTTCTTCTTTTGTAATTTCTACAGTATAAATTAAAAAAACAAAATGACGGAAAGAGATTTCTCCCCAATAGAGTCCCCAAGAGATATAAAAAAATGTTAGATGGTTTAACTAATCTACCAAAACATGAAAGATCAGTAATTGCTTTGTGTTTCGTATCAACAAATGATGTTTATACTACTTGTGTAGTGCTAAAGGTTGGGGATCTCCGTGTTGCATAACATACATTTTCATTAGTCATAGGAGGTGACTCACATAACTACAGTATATTCATTTATTTGGGTGTTGTGCATACCTCCCAACTTTTTGTGATGGGAACGAGGGACACCTATTGGCAATTGTACTGTATGTAGGCCTAGGACACACACCCTGTCAAGCCCCCTTAAAGGGATTGCAAAGGTTTGTTTTTTATTTTCTAAATAGGTTCCCTTTAAAGGGGTTGTAAAAGTTTGTGTTTTTTCACCTTAATGTATCCTATGCATTAAGGTGAAAAAACACCTGGCAATGACGGCCCCCCCATTTTACTTACCTGAGCCCGTTCACCTGCTGTGCACGTGTCCGGCATCCTCTCCTCCACGGAGTCTGGCCGTTGATTGGCTAGATTAAATAGATTGATAGCAGCGCAGCCATTGGCTCGCGCTGCTGTCAATCACATCCAAAGACGCGGCGCTCCGGGGGGCGGGGGCGAGGTAATAGATCCACTGAACTTTAGATAACAGTCCTAGCTCAGTAGAAGAATTCCTCTAAAATAATACAAATTAAGACAATTTGGCAATAACAATGTATTAAATACACGTATGTACAATGGAGTACCACTTAAACATGACCTGAAAGGATAAGCAAGAGTTAAGCATTACTTCTGGCAAGACTTCTAAAGGAAAACCCAGGCCGGCCTATTTAACTTTTAATCTTAATGAGAGATCAAGCAAACAAGAATAGTATGAGGGCCCTTTAAGTAGTAATGACTGCAATGTCCCAGTTGCAGGCCTTTTGCTCTTTGTCGGCAGTCGGAGCTCATTAACTATATCCAATAAGGTGCAGTAACAAGGCAATAGTATTTCTTGGAATGGTTGATGACAAAGGTGTCTATGTACAGTGTTCAAATAGAAGTGCAGTAAAGTGTTTCCCCAGGGTAAACTGTCTGTACACAGTGTCCCAGTGAAGTAACAAAGAAAGGTTTGCAAAGGTGGGCAGTTGCCCTCTCACAATTGACCCGGCCGATTTAATGCCTTTCTGAACAGCGACTCCTGGAGAGGAGTCCTTGCAGCAGACTTTCTTGCGACGATTGTCTGATGTGAAGCACGAGTGTGGGTTGTTAGACGGTCGAGGTGGTGCTGGATAGATGTCTGATGAACAGCAAACATTGCTAGGCCCTTCTCGGCAGGGTTGGAATGTTGTACACCGCGTAGTAGGCCGCGACCTCACCCTCCCTGTATGGAGAGGTGCGTCACACCCAAGGCCTAGGAAGAAAAGAGAGCGGGGTGGGTCTTGGGCCTCTTTTTTATGGCTCCTCCCAGCAATCTCTCTGATGGTAGCAAAGATTCCTGGTATATGAGATATGATGTCAGTTAGTGACGGCAATTGTAGTCCACATTGATATATATATATATATATATATATATATATATATATATATATATATATATATATATATATATATATATATATATATATATATATATATATACACATGGCTTTTTTTCTCAAACAATAGATGCTGGAACTCAAGAACGACCCTCAAAAACCTCCCCCCACACACCCTCCAAATCACATCAAATAGTGGGTGTGGTCAGTCAAGTTTCACAAACAGTAGGAGGGTCTTATAGGGCATTAAATACAAGGGTTGCATTACATACAGAGTGCAGAGTTCAGGGGGGTTACACACAGAGTGCAGAGCTGTCACTTGTAAACACAGAAACCGGACTTCTGTGTTTACAAGTGATTGTGGTGAGCAGGCCCCATAGGGTCTGAGCCAGAGGTGGTGGAACTGAGTTCCACCAAGTTCCACCGGAAAAAAAGCCCTGTGTGTATATATATATATATATATATATATATATATATATATATATATACACGAGAATACGAGAACACTTGTCAATTTGGTTTGAACAGTGCAGGCTCCTAGGTTGCCATCAAGTTGAAGAAGCAGTTCAAACTTTTTATACTTACCGTAAATGGTCTTAAGCTTGTTCCAGCCAAGATCGTATTGACACTCCTAGAGCCTATATCTTACAAACACAATTTGTTTTGGCAGTTCCCAATTTTTTTTTACACAGGTTTACTGTCATTTAAATTATTGATACTGTAAAATGTATGGATTCACTGTATGTTGGCAGGAATGTTGAAAAATATGTGCCATTTTGCTATCTCCCTGATTGTGGTTGTTCTATGGAAGTAATCACATTGTGATAGATAGATAGATAGATAGATAGATAGATAGATAGATAGATAGATAGATAGATAGATAGATAGATAGATAGATATGCATGGTTTTTGCTGATAGTCTTTGCTTTATTACAGGGATCCTCAACCAACGGCCCTCCAGCTGTTGTAGAACTACACATCCCATGAGGAATAGTAACACACTGACATTCACAGACATGACTAGGCATGATGGGAATTGTAGTTCCTGAACAACTAGAGGGCCGTAGTTTGAAGACCCATGCTGTATTAGAAACAAATAAAAGAATTCATAGTAAAATTTAGTGGATTAGACTTTAAATATGTGGGCAACCAGTATGAGCAGAATTACGTTTTGAACTGTTCTAGAATTAGGTAATATCTGTATATTGGCACCTTTTAAATAATACAAAAAGATTGATTGTGTACGGAGTGATACTGGATATAAAGTACCGTACATTTTATTTAGTCAGTGACCTTTGCCTTAAAACTTTGATTGTTTCTCATACTTGTCTGCTTTGTTTGTGGCTTTCACAGAGAGGATCATAAGGCTAAACATAAGATTTTAACTACAAATGTAAAAGTTCATGGTGTAATATGGGTGAATATATTTCACAGAAGTTAATCAAAACTCTGCTCCTTGGCAAGTCTTTCTTAAAACATACCTGAATTTTAAAGTGACAGTGTGCCTTGGACATGCAGGAAAAATTATAAACACATAATGTTACTCTTATCGCAAGATTTGAGGTACTCAAATAATTTTCCAGGATTTCTTTAAAAGTGGTTAGACATCACATCCTGCAGTATGGGGGCTGGAGGGAAGGTAAGTATATTTATTAACTTTTTTATTTTTTTTTAAAGCTGCTATATATAATTGGGAGGGTCCCTGATATATTACGTGGACCTTACATTTTACTGCTAGGTCAGATTTAAATGACCCTGTTACTATGCCCTGCACAAACAACGAGCAGGATCACGTCTACATTTTATATATCTGTAAAAATAAATTATTGTTCGCTTTTCCTTCTTTATCGTACTGGTTGCCCACATATTTAAAGTCTAACCCACTAAATTTTACTATGAATTATTGTATTTGTTTCTAATAAAGCATGGGTCTTCAAACTACGGCCCTCCAGTTGTTCAGGAACTACAATTCCCATCATGCCTAGTCATGTCTGTGAATGTCAGTGTGTTACCAGTGTGTTCCAGGTTTTGAAGATCATTCATGTGATGCTTTAAGACAGGGGTCTCCAAACTTTTCAAACAAAGGGCCAGTTTATTTTCCTTCAGACTTCAGGGGGGCTGGATTGTGGCCAACAGGGGCAGAAAATGTCATGGGCCCATCATCAGTGAGAATAAATATGGCCTCAGGGTTGGTGGTCAATAGGAGTGGTGCCCCTATTAGTAGGAGGAATAGTATACCATCATTGGTATCCATAGAAGAACAAATGCCTCATTGTTGGTGTGAGTGGGAGGAATAGTGCCCCAAGGGCCGGATAAAGGCTACCAAAGGGCCATATCTGGCCCTCGGGCCGCAGTTTGGAGACCCCTGCTTTAAGAGATAAAATTGATAAGGACATTTTTAAATAGATATCAATATACACTATTTACATTTTTGTTTGTCATTGCAGATTGGTGAAAGTGAAGTAACTGGGCTTCTACATACAGATTGCTGGAAAAGCTGGCCATGGCAGAAAGCGCTACAGGAAAGAGTAATACCAGCAATTGGTGGAAATCACTGACTGTTCGTAAAAAGCCCAAGGAAATTTCTGTCTATAGTAATTCTGAAAGTTCTGAGGACAAATCATGGGGAATTAGTAGTGGCTCTAGAGAAAACCAACATCCTAATTCCATTCCTAGTGGAGCTACAGAACCTATAAGTGATGCCAAGTCAGATAAATCATATGGAGCTAACACTGGCAGAAGGAACTTGAAGATTTCTCGCTCTGGGCGTTTCAAGGAGAAGCGGAAAGTTCGTGCCACTCTACCAGAGAGTTCCAAGTTCTTCCAGGAAAACCCATCCTCTCATACAAATGATGAGAGGCAATGAACTGTGCAGAGAACATTTAATAACCATGAGAAGTAATGCACTTCTCTCAGAGGCTCTATTCATGGATCATTTCTACTCCGTGGACGTATCAGTCCCATATTTATCAAATCAACAACACACTGAATTGCTTCTCAACGGCATATTAGCTTTGTAACATATCATGGTCTCCTACAACTTCATAAGACATTTGAGAATTCATAATGTTTCCTGCAAGTACTCTTTTAGAAGAAATTGAAGGTTCATCCGACACCAAGGGTATAAATCCTTATCCATATTAGATAGATGCCTCGAGAATGTGGTGGATACCTAATCGTCATTACTTGGTTTGATGTGGATTTTTCTGTGAAGGGATGAATCCATGGAAAGACCGTCCAAAACTTGAAACATAAAGAATTAGGCTGCCTTTTTTTTTCTTTGCTAACTGGTGGTAAGAATTACTTTTCCGCAATTGCTATATAATCACTGGTGATAAAGACAGCCTTCTTCTATCCATAGCAACATGCCTGATCCCAAAGAACTATATTTTATTGTAAGACCTTTAACTAAATATTGTTTATTATGCAAAAATATGAATATTTCATAATTGATATGCATTAAATATTTATTTTTTTGTCCTAAGAGGAGACATTCTGTAACCATGAATTTTTACATTTTATTACAAATTGTCTTTGATGAAGAATGAAGGAATTAAGTCCTGTATGTGCCTTAATAGAAGGGAAACTAATGCCGCGTACACATGATCGGTTAAACCGATGAGAATGGTCTGATGGACCGTTTTAATCGGTCCAAACCGATTGTGTGTGGGTGCCATTGGTTATTTAACCATCGGTTAAAAAAAACCAACTTGTTTTAAATTTAACCGATGGATTCCTAACCGATGGGAAAAAAACAATCGTTAGTAGGCACAACCATCGGTTAAAAATCCATGCGTGCTCAGAATCAAGTCGACGCATGCTTGGAACCATTGAACTTCATTTTTTTCAGCATGTCGTTGTGTTTTACGTCACTGCGTTCTGACACGATTGGTGTGTAGGCGTGACGGACCATCAGTCAGCTTCATCGGTTAACCGATGAAAACGGTCCATCGGTCCGTTCTCATCGGATGGACCGATCGTGTGTACGCGGCATTAGTTCCTTGCCTCAAAAAAAACCCATTGGCACAATAATTGTATTATGATTTAGAATCTGTATGAAGAATCACCCTCCTAAAATGCACTTTGAACCGGAATATGTTGGTAGTCTTCTAGTTGTGTAATTATTGAGGGGCTGCTTTTGTATTATAAAGAAAAAAAAAAAAAAAAAACTTTTGATCAAATGTTTTGTAATTGGCATCTCTTGATAAAAGTGAATGCTGTAATGCAACTGTTTTAATAGATATTAAAAAGAAAAAAACAAAACTTCTGATACTTGAAAAATCCTTATTTTTGGCTATATTGAGAGCTGAACTCCAGGCAGATATATATATAAAAAAAACATGTGTAAAAGTACTTGCATTTGTCTTGGTATTAGCTTTTGTATAACAGCTCTCAGACTGGAATGGAGAGCATTAGCACTAGGAGCCAACCAGGCACTGCTGCAAGCATGTGCTAATAGGGAACATATTGACAGAAGGGCCAATGTAAACAGAAGGTTACATTTCTGCTGATTTTTCGCTGTCCAGTCATAAGTTGGAGGCAGGAAGATGACCCAGCTATGTTGCTTAAAGCTGAAGTTCACCTTAAAATTGCTACATCTACAGGCATCCATGATCTAAGACTAACATATCTAGCCCTTTAAAGAAGAAATCCGTATAAATACCTTTTCTGAAGTCGCTCCGGCCTGGTCTCCAAGGGCAGAAGCTCTGCAGAGGAGACAGCCGACAACGGTTGGGAAATGAATGGGAAGTGACATCACCCATAGAGTTACTATGAAGCTTCTGTTGTTGGCTGCCTCCTCTGCACCCGCCTCCACAGCAAAGCCGCCGCTGATAGCCCAGCTTGGGACCTTCAAAAAAGGTATGTATAGTGATTTCTTATTTATAGTGCTAGATAGGTTAGTCTTAGTTTGTGGATTCCTGTAGATGTAGCGATTTTAGTGTTAGGGTGGACTTCCCCTTTAAATACAGCAGAAGAAATCAGGTCATGAGCTTTGCTGTATAGTCTAAGAAAGCAGTGTACATCTCAGGAATGGATATACAGAGATACAAAGCTTTTGAAAGGTAAACACCTCCTTTATGCATTTCAAATGCATATTTAGCTGTTTGCCTGGGGCACAGCTTTAAGCATGGATAATACTGTATATCATATTACATGCATACCATCTACTAATATTCATGCTGAGAAATGTCTTAAAGTTACCCATATGTATATTTTCATTTTTTTTTTTTATAACCTCTAATTTACCTAATTCTAAGTAGTATTTGCCTGTCCGTTATAATTATACTAGAGCCATGCAGGCAATCCCCTCCAGCTGCTTCTCTTTTACTGATCTAGTCAAAGTTAGAATGCAGAGGGTATATGACAAAAAGGAGCACACTGTCCGCCCGGCGCATTTTTTTTACGTCGTTTACGTAAGGCTTTTTCCGGTGTAAAGTTACCCCTGCTATATGAGGCGTAGCCAATGTTAAGTATGGACGTCGGGCCAGCGTCGAATTTTGCGTCGTTTGCTTAAGTCGTTCGCGTCGAAACCAATGAGGCTTTGCGGCGTAATTTGGAGCATGCGCACTGGGATACGTCCACGGACGGCACATGCGCCGTTAGTAAAAAACGTCATTTACCTGGGGTCACCATTCATTAACATACAACACGCCCACTGCCTGGATAATTTGTATTACGCGGGCTTACGCCGGACCACATACGCTACGCCGCCGTAACTTAGGTAACTTAGGGCGCAGGTTCTTTCTGAACCTGCCTCACTAAGTTACGGCGGCGTAGCGTATCTGAGATACGCTACGCCCGCACAAAGTTACGCCGGGCTTTCTGAATCCGGGTCCCAGTGTATGGGCTTAATGTGTATGTCCAGGTATTACCCACATTTACTCTCAAACCTTCCTGTGCTTTTAGAGCAGGGGTCCCAAGCTTTTTTAAAAAAAAGGGCCCGTTTACTGCCCGTCAGATGTTACAAGGGGCAGACTGAGGCCAATTGAAGTTGAATATTCTCCAGCATCAGTGGTCATTGGGAGTAAAAAAAGCCTCAGGCCTCGTACACACGACTGTTTTCCTCGACAGAATCCATCAAGAAACTTGGTGGCAGAGCTTTTTTGCCGAGGAAAACGGTTGTGTGTATGTTTTTTGTTGAGAAAACTGTCGTGGAACTCGATGAGAAAAAAAGAGAACAAGTTCTCTATTTCCTCGTCGGGAGTCTCAATTTCCTTGTCGTGTTTCTCGTCGGGCTGGTTTACGACGAGAAACACGTTCGTGTGTATGCTTAGAAACCCGCGCATACTCAGAATAAAGTATGAGATGGTGTGCCTTCGGTAAAAGTAGCATTTGTAATGGAGATAACACATTTGTCACACTGTAACAGACTGAAAAGCGCGAATCGTCTCTCACCAAACTTTTACTTAACACGCAGTAACATGAGATTAGCAAAAGCAGCCCCAAGGGTTGTGCCAGTGGAATCAAACTTCCCCTTTATAGTGCTGTCGTACGTGTTGTACGTCACCGCGTTTGAGAACGACGAGATTTTGTCTTGACAGTGTGAATGCAAAGAAAGCTTGTCAAGATTCTCGACAAGCCTAACAAGGAACTCGTAGATGAAAACGATGTTTCATTTACGACGAGTTCCTCGGTCATGTGTACGAGGCCTCAGGGTTGGTGGTCAGTGGGAGGAGTTATAAAATATAACCTATCACTTGTAGCCATTAAGGTGGAGGAATATAGACAAGTATTCGGTGTTAGTGAAAGAAACTGCATCCCTTTATAGGTATCAGTGGGAGAAATAGTGCCCCATCATTGGTATCTGTGGGAGGAATAGTGCCTCATCATTGATATCAATAGGAGGATAAGCACCCTATCGTTGTTATCAGTCAGGAATAGTGGTTCATTGTTGATATCTGTGGGAGGAATAGTGCCCCATAGTTGGTATCTGTGGGAGGAATAGTGCCCCATCATTGATATCTGTGGGAGGAATAGTGCCTCATCGTTGGTATCTGTAAGAAGAATCATGCCCCAATGCTGGTATCTGTGGGAGGAATAGTGCTCCATTGTTGGTATTAGTGGATCCATAGAGCCATATCATTGATATCAGTGGGAGTAGAGCTGCATGATTCATCGTTTTACCCCCTCGCGATCTTAACAAAGCATTTTCTCGATTCTACGCAGAGAGTTCTCTGCTCAAGCCGACAGCTGTCAATAAGAAAACAGACAATCTGCCAAGTTTCAAAACATTCCTCAGCGGCTGAGCTAACTATGAATATTGTAACGTTTTGTTCTTTAGATCAAAGGAATGAACTTCGGTCTGTAGATGAGGGAAGTTTAACCACTTAAAGACTAAACCTTTTTCTGACACTTGTTGGTTTCAAGATAAAATCATTATTTTTTGCTAGAAAATTACTTAGAACCCCAAAACATTATATATATATATATATATATATATATATATATATATATATATATATAGCAGGGACTCTAGAGAACAAAATGGTGGTTGTTGCAATATTTTATGTCGCACTGTATTTGCGCAGAGGTCTTTCAAATAAAATTTTTGGGGAAAAAATACACTTTAATGAATAAAAAAAAAAAAACTAATGCCGTGAGAATCATGATCTTTATTCTAAGCAAAAAAAAACATTTTGGCCAGAATCATGCAGCTCTAAGTGGGAGGAATCATTGGTATTTGTATTGGTATTGTATTGGTATTTGTGGGAGAAGTAGTGCCCCAACGCTGGTGTCTGTGAGAGGAATAGTGCTCCATTGTTTGTGTCAGTGGAAAGAATAGTGCTCCATTGTTGGTATCAGTAGGAGGAATAAAGCCATATCGTTGATATCTGTGGGAGGAATTGTGCTCCATTGGAATGGAAGGAATTATGCCCCATCAATGGTGTCAGTGGGAGAAATTGGGGTTGACTTACTAAAGGCAAATAGACTGTGCGCTTTGCAAAGTGCAGTTGCACTCTGCAAATGCAGTTGCTCCAATGCTTTGTAAATGAGGTAAAGCTTAATTTTCAAAGGATACCCAGTCACACAAAAGGAAAATAAAAAAACAGCATTTTGCTTGCACATGATTGGATGATGGAAGTCAGCTGAGCTTCTGCTCATTTACTATGCTCTGTTGCTCTTGCAGAGTGCAACTGCACTTTGCAAAGTGCACAGTCTTTTTGCCTTTAGTAAATCAACCCCATAGTGGTTTAAGTGGGAGGAATTGTGCCCCACCGTTAAGGTCAGTGGGAAGAATATTACATCAGGGGGCGGTTAAAGACTGCAGTGAAAGGGCTGTAGTTTGGGGGCACTGCTCATGAGCATGGACCAGCATTTACCTTGTTCCTGTAGCAAGAAAGAAGTAATTGTATACTAGGGGAGTAGAATAGAGAGGCAGTGTTGTTTTGTAGTGTTGTCAGCTCAAACAGAAAGTAAAAGCACCCTGGATTTATGGCAGATTTATTTTTGTACAGCATTTATTTCGAGAGATAAAACCAGGGGAAATGTTAATTTATAGAAGAGGCGTACTAAAAATATATATATTTTTTTTGCCCTGACATACACACATGTTAAAACTGAAATAAAGCTAAGTGCCATGCTGTTTTTATAACACTTGTGGCTTGATCAGTGCTCTTTTGTTGTTGAATAAGCCTGTGTGGGAGAGAAGGCTCTGGTTTCAAATGCATTAACGAGAATCCAGTGGAGCTATCTTACCCATTGCAAATAAGTACTGTAGAAGAAAAAATTCAAATGTCATCTGGATTTGGTTTCATTTTGTTTAACCTAACCGCTATGTTCATGCCAGTTCATCAACTTTCCTTGCCAAGAGATACAAGTATATGCGGTTCATAATGGTAATGTACAAGAATCCCCAAGTCTTGGAAAAGAAACTTGGAGATTGGAAATTAGGTCATTGACTAGCTGTCCTAGAATACTGTATATGTAAAGCAGACCCCTCCGCTACAATCAGAGTTCTTGTTTGTGTAGCCAATAGCTAAAAAAACAATCCCTCATTCATGTAGCACAGTACACAGTAAAACAATACATAGTAAAAGGATGCAAAACATGTTTGAAGGAATGTGCTGAGTTAGGTAGCAAAGCAAAGTTGCATAAAAAAAACATTGTGATGTCTTTGAAAACCTTTAGGCGACTGTTGAATGACTTTCCTTGTAATTAAAGGCTAACAAATGCATTTTTACATTTCTTTCCAATTTCTTTATGACAAAGCTACTGCACCTAACAGTAGCCTAAAAACGTGGGGTGGAGGGTGTCTGGCTGGAGCCCTCTTTGAATATTAAAAACACATAAATAAATAAATAATAAAAAAAGTGTATATATAAATCATTAGCAATATTTCATATTTATCTCATCTACAAATGATATATATTTTTTAAGTTCTGTATATAATACTGAAAGAAAATATGTATAAAAATGTATATGCACACAGAAAGCAAGCCATAAATGTATGATATCAAAGCAGTTAAAGGAGTTTACAGGGTATAGAGAAATAATAGTTAACTGATTCCTTTTAAAAACAATTAAAAATAGATAAAAATCAATCATATAATGTACCTGTAGTTTATAGTTTCGTTTTAGCATGTTGTTTCCTGCCTCTGCTGTACAGAGCCACAGAGCCAATACAGGGCAGTGATGGTTTGGAAAACGAAACTGATTGGTGCTGAGGGGTTTTAGACACACAGTAATCACACCTCCTTGATTAGTGACCACAGAGAGAAAGCTCCCAGTACTGTGGTTATCAGGAATCGAACAACCAGGAAGTGTGGAGATCAGAGAAGAATTACAGCAACTTGAGAGCAAAAACGAACAATGAGGACATAAAAACAGCACTGCATTAAGGTAAAGGAAGCTATTAAGCTGTGTAAATTGGCAACACAACAGTTTCAAACCTGCAAAAGCACTAGATAAGTGAATACTGGCCTATAACAGGATGATTTAACTCAACTGCGGCACTGTTAAATCAAGTTTTACCAGATACAACCAGTAACTAACTGGCATAGTCAGATTCAGCTAACACAATAATAGTGATCTTGGGTGCACCCTGATCTTGCAGCCCTTAAATGGGTGAATTCATGATGCCTAATGATTGGTACTCCAGAAGTTGACTAAAGTACAAGGCGCATAATTAGTCAATAGCAGCCGACTTTCGATGGGGCCCTTCTGTTGGTGGCGCACTGTCCATTTAAGAATGTGGGTGATGAGTGAAAAGCAGTCTCTATAGCGTTACCTGTGTGTGACAAGAGTTTAGGAAGCGTAGTTCAGGTCACCACTCTTGGCCAGTATAAGGCATGGTCCCATGCACTTCATTGTCAGCAATTCCAGAGGTCCCTATCCTTACAAATGGTCCCTCTCAGGCTTTCACAGCAGGGGGTCTCCCCAGCTTTAAGTTCCTGAACAACAAGAGAAGTCTCTGTGTCTCAGTCCTTTGGTCCCAGGTGTGTACGCAGACACCCAGTAATGGGTCTAAACAGCTTTAGGTCCCTGCATACAGGAGGCTTGCAGTCACTCAGTCTCTTGGCTCTGTTACTCACAGGGTGCACCCCACCGTTAAGGTCATTGGGTGTTCTCTGTGTTCTCCAAAACAATAAAAACAATTGAAACTAAAAAAAATGCATTGCACCGGATTGCATGGTACTGTGCAGAAACGCTTCAGTGACTCTTAGCTCTGTGCTTATTGGGTTGTAGGATCATTAACAAGCGGTCAGCTCACACTGTACTGTGTTGCATCACAGAACTGGCTACCTGGAGACTGTTGCTCTTGAGACTTATACAAGTTTTAAATAAACCTTTCATTTTTCATGATTGTGGGACTCCTATAATCTCCTTTGTTTTAGCGCTACTTTGAAGGATTTTTCAGATTTGTTTTCTTCTTTCACACCACTCCTGGTGTGTACGTCCTTTTAGCTGCCAATCAACGTTGATTTTTAATATATGACATGATTGCATCTTTCAGTTACACAAGCTTTTAGGTGCCACTTTATATTCGGACATTTTTGGCGCTGACTTTGTTTTGTTTGTCATTTGCTATTTTGGAGTAGTTCTAGCTGCCTGAGTGACCGAGTGTAATTTACATTATACACTTTGTATTAGATTTTTCACATTGTTCTACTCATCAGTGGTGTTCTATACATGACCAATCAACAACATACATAATTTCCTTGTTTGTCTCCCTCCCCCCCCCCCCTTTTTTTTTTTTTTTTTTTTTCCCTCCCACTTTTTTCTCATCCCTTTTTATTTCATTTTTATTTTTACTTTTATGTTCATTTTATTCACTATTTTCCATTTCTTAAAACATTTTATTTTTAGTTTCCAGTTTAATTTTAATTTTAATTTTTTATATTTTTATTTTTATTTATTTATTTTTTATAGTTTATTTTTCATCTAATTTTTTTATTTTCAATATGGATCACAGTAGAACTGACAAACTTAATATTATTTTTGCAAAGGCTTCACAATTTCGCTATGAGAATAACACTACGGCTGACCCCCAACCTCATGATTTGGTACATTATCCACCTCATACCCCAGAATATGAAGCACAAATGAGAAAGGCGTTTTTTTCAGCACAAAATGCCAGGGAGTCAGAATGTACACCGTGGTGGGACCTCTCCTTCTTAAAAAAGTACCTTGAATTGTACATCACCCCTCGGGGGCTTAGGGTTAAGAAACAATGCAGTTTCTTGGATGATGATCTTGCCAAGGAATGTAGTGTAATGTCTGAATTTTGTACCACCAAATGGATCAAGATCCTCATTACACAACGAGAACGAAAATTAATAATGGCGGAACAAAGAAAAACCACCACTACAGAGGAACTTTACAGATTTAGTTCCTCATGCTTATTCTCCAAATGGCTGTCCGTTTTGGATACAAACATTTCCAAATTTGAAGATTCCCTCATAGAGAAGAAGACAGGGAAATTAAACATAGACATTGAGTTCTATAAGCTCAACAGAGTGTTTGACTGGAGTGACACAAAGGTTCCCCCCACCCATAAAAACACGTCTACTAAATCAAAATTCAAAAAAGGCCCTAACCTTTCTAATACGGTTCAACAGCATCCTAATGAGTCATGCAATAATATACATGTCCCTAGCAATAAGAGTAATAAAATAACCAATCGAAATTTAATTGTAAAACCTCAGACACAAACTATTCCAAAAAAATCCCCAAAAAAATCCCCTATTCCTTCATCTGATGTAACTCCTATCATTAAACCCATTCTCTCTAATGACATGGAAACGGGTTCATCTGTGATAGAGTCAAATATTGATCCAATTTCCCCGCACACTGAAACTCAGCCAGACCAAGACTTTGGCTTATTATTTCCTGGGATTCCAATACAAAATAGATTTAGTCCCATATCCCGCGATTTGAATCTGTTCTCACAGGAGCTAAATACATATAGTTGTTCTCTTATGAGACCGATAATAGAGCCCAGCGAGATTGGTACCTCCTCTAATGTACCCCTTACAACCCATACTAACACAGATCATTTTTTAGTACTGTCCCCCACGAATACAGTCAAAGAAAAAAGAAAAATAGACGAGGTAGACGTGGAGGAAGAAGTTGCAGAATCAAACTACAAAAAAGACAGGAAAGAGAACCAACGCAGATGAAATCAAATACCATTAAGATTTTTAATCTTTCATCTCATATGCTCAACCCAGCTGAACTATCCCTCCTTGAAAAGGGTTTAGGATTTTCTCCAACTATAGGTCCAAATAAGTTTGGTTTGTTTAAGGACCTTAACAGGTTCATTAAACAACTCACCTTAAAAAGATTTTATATGAAGGACCTCACAGCTTCTACACCAGAGTCTAACAATGAAAGTGTGGTTAGTAACACTACTGACAAGGCTGAACAGGCAGCTATTGAGATATTGATCGACCATTGGGACGATGGGCTCCCATCTCACACTCCATTCGAGGAATACAGTGCCCCTGAGATTGTACACTCAGGCTTGAGACCTAAATCTAATTTTTTTTCCGCTTCTTGTAAGGGTCCATATATAGAGACGTATTACCAGGCCACCTATAGGGACCTTTTGGAACTATGCAATACCAAATCACGCATTCGTTCCAATTTATCTGCTGAGGAAAAAATAGCGCTTGAGTCATTAACAAAAAACAATGCTCTTGTCATTAAGCAGGCGGATAAAGGGGGTAGTTTAGTTATACAAGACCTATCCGACTATGAGGCTGAGGCTTACCGCTTATTAGCTGACGCCAAGACTTACAGCGCCCTCACAGAGGATCCCTTTCCTGCTTTTCAGTCTGAGCTTAAAGCTCTCATTGAGCGGGCAGCTAAAGAAAATCTGTTAGATAAGAACGAGAAACTCTTTCTATTACCCACTGTGTGCAGCACCCCGTATTTTTATCACCTGCCAAAAATACATAAGTCCACCAGCTGTCCCCCGGGTCGACCGATAGTGGCCAGCATGGAGAGCCTCACATCAGGACTCTCACATTATATCGATTATTTTTTGCAACCCATGGTCACGGCACTTCCTTCCTATATCAAAGACTCAGGGCACATCATTGAGTCCCTCGAACACTACAAGTGGGACAATAGTTACCTATGGGCGTCCTTAGACGTTGTATCCCTATACACGTCCATCCCCCATACTGTGGGATTGGAAGCCCTCAAACATTTCCTGTCTAAAGATGAAAACATGAATTCCCACCAAGCCCAATTCCTGCTGAATATCACTGATTTCTGCCTTCAACACAATTATTTCGTGTTCCGTGACAGGTTTTATATACAAACTAACGGCACTGCGATGGGAGCTAATTTTGCACCCTCGTACGCCAATCTTGTCATGGGGTACTGGGAAGAGAAATTCATTTGGGAACATAATCCGTATGCATGGTACATCGTTTATTTTGCCCGCTATATCGATGACATTGTGCTTATTTGGAGTGGCACTGTGGAACAATTCCATGCCTTTGTTTCACATTGCAACTCTAACATGCTAGATCTCAAATTTACATTTGTTTGTGATCCTTCAGAGTTGGTGTTTTTAGATTTGGTCCTCTATCACGAAGAGGAGAAAATCTGTACTAAGAATTTTTGCAAACCGACTAGCGGTAATGCATATTTACACTATAGAAGCTGCCACCATCCATCATGGACAAACAACATACCTAATGGACAATTCCAGAGACTAAGGAGAAACTGTACTAACGACATTGACTATGAGGACCAGAGTTCAGCCCTTACTAAAAAATTCCCAGAGAAGGGATATCCCGCTGCGCTTATAGAGGCAGCTCATGAAAAATTCATTAAGCCACCTCCAAAGCACAAGCCCCAGGGCACCCCTGAAAAAACAGAAAGAAATACATATAGGTTCATTACAGACTTTAATAACAGATACAGAACCATACAGAGTATCGTCCGAAAGCATTGGCATATTCTTAAGATGGACCCAAAGTTGGGTCCTACCCTACCACAAGCTCCGCAAATCATCTTTAAAAAGAATCGCACCCTAAAAAACATATTGGCACCGAGTAAACTCAAGAACAAAAAAGATATATCATCAAATGCAACTGCACACTTTGACGATCGCACAGGCATCTTTCAGTGTAAGAAACGTGGTTGCTTAACGTGCCAATTTATAGCACATGGGCAATCCACGTTTGCTGATAGAGCCGGTCATGTTTACCAGATTAACCAATTTATCACGTGCTCAACTCAGTATGTCATTTATGTTCTCATCTGTCCCTGTAATATGTTATACGTCGGTCGGACTATACGAACTTTACGCAAACGTATTGGAGACCACCGCCGTCTAATAGACAAAGGTGCTGATGAACACAGTGTACCCAGACACTTTAAATGTCATCATGGAAAAAATTTCAAACATCTTAGAGTATTTGCCATCGAACACATACCAGAAGGTACACTCACTGACAATGAAAGATTTGTTTTGTTATGTAAACGTGAATCTTTTTGGATTTTTAAATTATCTGCTCTATCTCCCAATGGACTCAATGAGGGTCTTGAAGTCAGTAACCTCTTGTAAGGATTGGAGTCTCTCTATTATAGCCTGTATTTTAATATTATTTTAATCTATGTATGGAATCTATGTTGCCACATGAAATGCCATGGTGGCCATAGTAATCAGTATTTATGGATTGTTCATATATTGTTTTATCACCTCATCAATTATTTTACAGATCATTTAACTTATCCATTGTCTCCAATAACTTCTTCCACATATGCTTTTACTTTTCATGTTTCTTCTATTTATCAGGTTTCATATTATTCCAGCCTTCCCCCTCCTCTTCCCTCCTTCTCTCATGCATCTCACTTTATTCATTCATTTATTTTTTGCTAATTTACCCCATTTTTTCCAGCGTTGCATGTTATTAATGTTTTTTAAGATGTTTAAGATGTTTTATGTATTGGATGTTGACCATGTATTCTAGTAAAGAGGCTGTTGCTGCTAGGTCACATATGATTGAGGCGCATACTGCACGGCCAAGTCCTGTCCCACAGGTATCGGTCTCCTATAAATTAATCCCTCCCAGCCACTTCCTATTGACCTGATGAAGGGCTCAGTCCCGATACATGTCGTCTTAGTGCGGTGGCAGCAGCTATCTCCAGATCGCAGCCAGTGTAACCAGTTAACATCTCTGTATGGACCACTACACAGAATCCTTCTGATTCCACGATCTAGAACGCCTGTGTATCCATCCAGCTCTCCGCCTTTGTTGGCTTGTCATAGCCCAACTTCTGATCCCCCATCCCATCCCGCACAAGCTATCAGCGAGGTCAGCACCGCCCCCTACTCAGCGTCAGTGAGACGTCCTGTTTCGTCTGAGAGGAGCGCGCGCTGAGACTGTTCACACAGCACGGGGTCTGACAGCGTCCTTCCTCCCCTCCACAGCTGACGGATCATCTGTTTATCTGCACGTCCCATACATCCCTCTGGGTTATGGTAAGAGAGTGATACAGTACCCACAGCTTTTGTCACAAGCTCATCACTTGTGAGACTTTTCATCCATGGGAGAGGTCTGCGGTGTGCAGAAACGCTTCAGTGACTCTTAGCTCTGTGCTTATTGGGTTGTAGGATCATTAACAAGCGGTCAGCTCACACTGTACTGTGTTGCATCACAGAACTGGCTACCTGGAGACTGTTGCTCTTGAGACTTATACAAGTTTTAAATAAACCTTTCATTTTTCATGATTGTGGGACTCCTATAATCTCCTTTGTTTTAGCGCTACTTTGAAGGATTTTTCAGATACATTTTTCAATCTGTTTATACTGAAATGTTACCTGGTTCGAAAACATAGTGGGCTTAAAATGCATATAGTGTGGGAAAGCCCTTAGAATGGTCTTTGTGACCATCATTAAGTTTTGACAATAACAATCTGTGTGTAGAGCAGAGGTTCCCAAACTTATTTGACCTACCACCCCTATGACGAATAACCTAGCACCCAGGCTGGGTGCCTCCATCAAGATTCAGCTTCCTCCACTCTGGAACCAGGTATCATAGCTGAATATTGCACCCAAGAACTAGACAAAAATAGCTTAAGTGCAAACTGGAAACTGACTTTATTGTAAATTCACACAGAACGTATACCACTCAAGATCAGGTAAGAGTTTGTTTACATTATCCTAACCAATTCAAACCGTAAACAGTGATGTCAGTACATATAATGAACAGCTAACATAAACATGAACAGTACTCCAATTAAACAAAAAGCTAATTAACAACTAGTCACCTAGACAAGCCTAGGTGTCAGTGCCCACCCCAACAGTTTGGCACAAGTATTCAAGAAGACCCAGGGCTGTCCAAATCTCATTAACCAGCTTTCTTTTCACATTCATCTGTTCGCTGAGTTGGCAGAAACCATCATGGCTTCCTTCACTGTTAAATGTGGTAATGTCATCTTGCATTATATAATAGGACATCTTCCTAAATTCTTGTAGCTCCTTCAAATGCCAGGGCCCATAGTCAGTAGGCAAGAGGCTATCCTGCAGTCCCCTCCAGTTGGGTCTGTCACAGCCCCCTTTTAAAAAAAATTTACTCAGCGACCTCCTTGAAATCTGCCTTCTTTAACCACATCCCTACCGCGTCATTGTGAAATGACGGCGGCAGGAACCCCTTCTCGATCCGGGTGACCGTCATATGACGTCCTGCGTTCCCGGCGATCTAGGGCGCGCGCGCGTGCCCGCGGCGACGCTCGTGACCCGGCACGGGTGCCCGCGATTGTCGGTAATCACGGCAGGAGTGTGGATCTGTGTGTGTAAACACACAGATCCACCTCCTGTCAGCGGTGAGGAGACCAATGTGTGTTCCCAGTACAGAGGAACACACATCGGTCTCCTCCCCTTGAGAGTCCCCTCCCCTCTACAGTTATAACACATCTTAGGGAACATATTAACCCCTTCCTCGCCCCCTAGTGGTTAACCCCTTCCCTGCCAGTCACATTTACACAGTAATCAATGCATATTTATAGCATTAATCGCTGTATAAATGTGAATGGTCCCAAAAACGTGTCAAAAGTGTCCGATGTGTTCGCCGCAATGTCACGGTGACAGTAAAAAAAACGCAAATCGTCGCCAATACTAGTAAAAAAATTAATAAAATAAAAATGCCATAAATCTATCACCTATTTTGTAGACGCTATAACTTTTGCGCAAACCAATCAATATATGATTATTGCGATTTTTTTTTACCAAAAATATGTAGAAGAATACGTATCGGCCTAAACTGAGGAAAAAAAATGTTGTTTTTTTTTTAAATTGTGATATTTATTAAATAAAAAAGTAAAAAATATTGTGTTTTTTTTTTAAATTGTCGCTCTTCTTTTGTTTATAACGCAAAAAATAAAAACCGCAGAGATGATCAAATACCACCAAAAGAAAGCTCTATTTGTGGGAACAAAATGATAAAAAAATTGTTTGGGTACAGTGTAGCACGACCGCGCAATTGTCCTTCAAAGTGCGACAGTGCTGAAAGCTGAAAATTGGCTTGGGCAGGAAGGTGCGTAAGTGCCCGGTATGAAAGTGGTTAAACAAACAAACAGAATGATGCAGTGAAAAATGAGAGTTGTTTTATGTGTCTATAGGAGAAAGATAAAAGAAGACATACTTACCCGATTCTCCCTTCCTCTCCACACAAGACTGATCCCTGCAGCTCCTTTTGCTCCTATGTTGAGTCCTGATGTCATCAAGCCCAGAGCAGCATTCATAGTCCTGCTCTGGATGTGAAGACACCAAGAACAGTCCACTGCTGGATTGTCGGGGAACAATTTATTCTCTTCCCTGGGCAAAATGAGCAGGCGCAGCCTCACATCAAGGGATCTTTTTTTTATGCCTAGAGTTGGACCTGTGGGTAGAGACAACAGATGGGTGCTATTGACCACTTTGAGAAGCACTGGTGTGGAGCAACCATATGATATTTTCCATGCAATCTGTGCTCTTCAGATTTCCATGCTATGGACAGGCTACCCCTCCTGTAGCAGCCAGGACTGTGGGCAAAGCCATGGCAGTAAAAGGGTTAAAATAGAACAATAACTACAATTAAAAATCTGTATATATGATTCAGTTTGCTGCCATTAGATTTCATGTTTTTCCATTTCAAAATATAACTAAAACCATGTAAACAGAAAATTTAATTTGTATGCTTACTACTATCATTGCAGGTATTAACCCAAAAGAGCCATTGAAATGCAACACTTTTGACTATAGAGGTCCTGCGAGTCAGACATGGGACAACTGATTTAGCAGAGGTTTAGCAGATTTAGCAGAGGTTTAAAATGGCATTTAACATTGACGGGATGTTGCCTATTGATATATGTAAATTTAAGTATTTCTCATTTTCCTGTGGATGTAATTTGCATGTTGTAGTGTACAAATACTAACACTATGATTTCATCATACTGGCTTATCATAAAGAAATAAAAGCACAGATCAAGGTTTACAAAGTTTTAAACAGTAATTTATTGATGTGTGAGATTTACAAATGCCAGTCTCTACCCTTTATTAATAAAACATATATCTCACAAACAATACAAGCTCAAAGTGTTATTAACCACTTCAGCCCCGGAATAATTGGCTTCTCAATGACCAGGCCATTTTTTGTGATACAACACTGCGTCGCTTTAACTGACGATTGCGCGTTCGTGCGACACTGTACCCAAACAAAATTTACGTCCTTTTTCCCCCACAAATAGACCTTTCTTTTGCTGGTATTTGATCATCTCTGCGTTTTTATTGTTTACGCTATAAACAAAAATATAGCGACAATTTTGTAAAAAACTATCTTACTTTTTGCTATAATAAATATCCCACATTTTTCCCCCCCCAAATTTTTTTCCTCAGTTTAGGCTGATATGTATTCTTCTACATATTTTTGGTAAAAAAAAAATCGCAATAAGCGTATACTGATTGGTTTGCGCAAAAGTCTACAAAATAGGGGATAGTTTTATGGCATTTTTATTATTTTTTTTTTTTACTAGTAATTATAAGGACTGCGACACATCGGACACTTTTTACACTATTTTGGGACCATTGTCATTTATACATCGATCAGAGCTACTTGATTACTGTATAAATTACACTGGCAGGGAAGGGGTTAAACACTAGGGGGCGATCAAGGGGTAAGTGTGTTCTAGGGAGTGATTCTAACTGTAGGAGGGATGGGCTACCACTGACATGACAGCGATCACTGCTCCCGACGACAGGAGCAGTAGATCCTTGTTATGTCACTAGGCAGAACAGGGAAATGCCTTGTCTCCCCGTTCTGCCTCTCCTCACTGCAATCGCGGGCCGCCAGCGAACTTCGACCCACGGGCACACTCCCGAGGTGCCCGGAAGGCCCGCTAGGCGTCAAATTCAAAGGAACGTATAGTATAGTAATCAGTGTGCAGTGTAGTGGTGTGCGGGTTAGTGGTCAGTGTAGAGGTCAGTGTGCAGTGTAGTAGTGTGCGGGTTAGTGGTCAGTGTGTAGTGTAGTGGTCAGAGTGTAGTGTAGTGGTCAGAGTGTAGTGTAGTGGTCAGTGTGGTGTGTAGTGGTCAGTGTATAGTGGCCAATGTAAGAATCGGGTAGGTCAGTGCAGTGGACAGGTAGGTAATTGTAATGGTCAGTCTAGGAATCATGTAGGTCCATGTAGAGGTTAGTGTAGTGGTCAGTATAGGAATCAGGCTGGTCACTACTATTGTAGGAAAGGAAGGGACTCAAGGAGTGCAAAAAGTCAGCAGGTTAGGGGGTGCAAATTTCTTGCCTTGCCCCAGCCGCTGACAACCCACGCTATGCCACAACTGTGAGAATGTGTCCTTAAATTATGAAATTAATGCTCGTTCACACTGAAACGTGGTGTGGGAAACCTGCATTCTGTGCAATTTTCCTGCGCCATATTCAAAATGCACTGGGTATGCAATCTGCTGTTGATGTTAATATAATCCTAGAAACACCCCAAACGCATATCAAAAACGCAGTGCAGTACCGCAGTATCATGTGATCTGGTGTAGTGCGTTTTTGAAAAGTAGTGCAATCCAGTGCAATTTCAGTACATTCCTAATGAACAGGCTGAAAATCGCACTGCACTGAATTGCACAGGAGCAGTGTGAACCGGCCCCTAAAGAGTTGCTAATAAGCTATTTTATATGACTCCCAGGAGATAGTTTACCCTTTAAAATTGAACTTTGGGAATAAATAATGCAACAATGTAGTCTGTCACTAGCATTGCCACGGCAGTTTTTGGGTTTCAAAGTTCCCTCATAACAAAGATTTTTTACCTGTTGATACTACTCCAAAAGTGAAATGAAACAACCACAATAATTGAAATTTTGCTGAACAGTTTCACCTGTTAAAGGGAGTGGAAAAAGAAAAAGAAAGAAAAGTGTACTGACTGGATCAACAGGCAATAAAGCTATGTTGCAGAGGAAATAAAAAAATTGCTGTGTTAATGCCATTGGCAGACTGCCATGTATGCCATTTTTATGTTTTGCTTAAGGCATTAAAGTGTTGTGTGTACCTTGCATAAATTATATGTTATATAAGTTATCTAAGTAATTCAAAATATTATATATTGCAAGAGAACAAAAGAGAGGGAGAATGAATCCTTTACATGACAAGTGAAAAGTATAGAAGAAATCAATAAAAAATATTTTATAGTTGTAGGTGTTAGGTATAAATGGGCATCAGTGTTTAAAGTTGATTTTATTAAAGGCAAAAAGTCTGTTAACTTTGCAGGGTAATTTACATTTTGCAAGGGAATTTTTACCTTTGAATAGTGAATGTGGTAAAAATTTAGGGGCAGATCCACAGAGCGAGTACGCCGGCGTATCTACTGATACGCCGTGGGTATCGCGGTGTGCGCTTCACCTTGCATTCCACCCACTGTTCTGGCATGTAGTTGTCAATCATCTTTACTTGTATTGTTTACTTTCAAATTACCCGCGTCGTATCTTTAGTTTGAATCCTCAAACCAAGATACGACGGCATCTGGGTTCGATCCGTCAGGCGTACGGCTTCGTACGCCTTCGGATCGTAGATGCAATACTTTGGCATCTGCTGGGTGGAGTTTGCGTAGTTTTCCGTGTCGGGTATGCAAATTAGCTATTTCCGACGATCCACAAACGTACGTGCGGCCGTCGCATTCTTTTACGTCGTCTCTAGTCGGCTTTTTCCGGCGTATAGTTAAAGCTGGTGTTTTGCGGCGTATAGTTAGATTTGCCATGTTAAGTATGGCCGTCGTTCCCGCTTTTAATTTGATTTTTTTTCTTTTTTTTGCGTAAGTCGTCCGTGAATCGGGATGGACGTAATTCATGTCTATGTTAAAAAAAATGAAGTCCTAGCGACGTCATTTAGCGCAATGCACGGCGGGAAATTTTGGGACGGCGCATGCGCAGTTCATTCGGCGCAGGGACGCGCTTCATTTAAATGAAACATGCCCCCTAATTGCCGATTTGAATTCCACCGCCAGAGATACACTACGCCGCCGTAACTTACCGCGTGAATTCTTCCAGGATTCGATTTAAAGCCAGGAGGGGTACAGCGGCGTAGCGTATCTCGGATACGATGCGCCGGGGCAGATCTTTGTGGATCTGCCCCTTAGTTTGCAAAGAACACCCATCCATGTGCAAAGAAAAAAAAACTGCAACTTTTTGCTTGGACATGATGATGGAAGTCAGCAGAGCTTTGCCTTATTCACTAATCTAAAAGGATATTACCTTTGAAAGTGAACAACCTTTTTTGCCTTTAGTAAATCAACCCCTATAGGGAAAACAGGACCAGAATTCCGCATTGTTAGTATAGGCTTTGGCTTCTCTTTGGTAGGGCTGACTGTGGCCCACAGCTACCAACCAATGTAACACATTCAGGGGTGGACTGACAACTTCATAGGGCCCCCGGGCAATAGAAGATTATGGAGCCCCTGGGCAATAGGAGATTATGAGGCCACACAGTATACACACACAGTATACATAGACACAGAATACACATACTGAAAAGGTACTGGAGAGGCAGGGCAGCTATAATCTTGAGATTTTTAGACCAAAAGGATGATGGTAAGGGACATTTCAGGGACATATGTAAATAACACAGATTTTTACATACTGTCCCTGGTTTTACTGAGGCTGGCAACCCTGATGGGGCCCCCAGTGGCATGGGGCCCTCGGGCAGTGTCCGAGTGCCCGAATGGTCAGTCCGCCCCTGAACACATTCATGTTTATAATAAAGGGTTACAGACTGGCTCACCTTCCTGCACCTGCAATGTGATTGAGTCCTCTTTTTCCTTTCCTTCTACATTGTGTGCATTTATGTTGTTGGAATGATGTGCTGTACTGTGTATCTACAGTTCATCCTTAGCCTGTACCCTTAGAGCTAAGTTGGCAATAGTTTGCCATGTTCTTCTAGTCATCATTTCTTGATGGGCTGATGCCACTAATTCAGTGTGCCTTTTGTAGTTGTGACATCCTATTAGTGTGATACTAGGGGTAGCTGGTCAAACGGAGTAGAAAGTGGTGGTACAAGGCAGTTGGCCTAGGGGGAATAAAGTATAATTCCATCCTCAAATACATGGGTGGTATGCAGTACATCTGTCACTTTTAGCATGGCATGAATACAGCCAAACTGACACTGCCAATTAAATGAATTGAATTGTATCAAGTGCCACTGAAGAATACATGTACAATATATACACTGTCCATCCTGGGCTGCCTTGCCAGACTCTGTCATAGCTGTACATTTCAAGGATATGACTTAGGGCAGAATATAATAAAGACCTGTGCAAAATAGATTTTAGTTTAGTTGTTTTCTTCATTCCAGCTGTAAGACGTTTTGCTCCACCCTGTCAATTTTCTTCTCACAAGACACTTGACAGCAGGATATTTAATTTACTGAATTGCTGAAATAGAATAACAGAACTATCTGTCACTCAGCCCCAGGCCACTGACTGGGGTTTACATGGGCATATAAATGTCCTCTTGCTATTTGTGGTGGATCTAGACTTTTTTCTGTTGTTCATTCTGTTCTAAAATAATCCTATGCTATTATTATATTAATTATAGTTAATTATAGATGGTATTACTGTTGGTGTTGTTCATCTTTTTATTAATGTTATTATTAATTATTATATAACGTATAGTCTTATGCAAGTCCACAAACGTATTCATATTGAAAATTTGTGGCTTGTCTCAAGCTTTACACAGTCTCAAACTATATTTGTACTAAAAGTGGTCGACATGGAGGAGTCACGGGCAGGGGTCAGGCTCAGAGACCAGTAGCTATAGCAGTGGAGGGGCTCCCACCGACCAGCAGGTCACCCTGACAAATAACACAGGCTCACATGAGGTGCAGAGTCTAAGTACTAACCGGTATTCTCCAGAGCTCCTGATGGTGGAGATGGGTTTAGCTGCGTGTTAGTACCAGGTTGCGGTCCTCAGGATCGCCCCACAAAGAGGTGAGGAAGCTGGGGTCCAGTAGCAGATATAGCAGGTAAGGATCAAACAGAAGAGTAGTCTGTGAACAAGCCAAAGGTCGGTAACAAGTAGTTGCAGGTTGGGATCAAACTGAAGCGTAGTCAAGGAACAAACCAAGGGTCAGTAACGAGTGTTAGTAAAGATACAGATGGCAGCAGGAAAGACAAAAGTGAGTCAGGCCTCGTACACACGACCGAGAATCTTGACGTAAAAGAAACGTTGTTTTCCTCGATGAGGTTCTTGTCAAGCTTGACGAGAATCTTGTCAAGCTTTCCTTGCATACACACTGTCAAGACAAAATCTCGTCGTTCTCAAACGCGGTGACGTACAACACGTACGACAGCACTATAAAGGGGAAGTTCGATTCCACTGGTGCCACCCTTGGGGCTGCTTTTGCTAATCTCATGTTACTGCGTGTTAAGTAAAAATTTGGTGAGAGACGATTCGCGCTTTTCAGTCTGTTACAGCGTGACGAATGTGCTATCTCCATTATGAACGCTACTTTTACCGAAGGTGAGCCCCCGTCTCATACTTTATTCTGAGCATGGGTTTCAAAGCATACACACAAACGTGTTTCTCATCGTAAACCAGCCTGACGAGAAACACGACGAGGAAATTGAGAATCCCGACAAGAAAAAAAATTTCTCTTTTTTTCTCGTCGAGATCCACAACAGTTTTCTCGATGAAAAACAGGCAAAGCTATACTGGCTGGAGAGAGCACAATAATTTGGCGAACAGGAATTTCAGAGACATGGCTTAAATTAGGAAGTTTGTGGGAGTAGCAAAGAGTTCAAGGTTCAAGGCAAACAAGGTTCAAGGCAGTATCATTAGAGGATTTGTCCAGGGGACTATCCAGCATTTTAGGTGGCTCATTAACAAGAGTCTTTGTCTGACACTGCAGAAGTTCCGGGTTCAAATCCAGGCCCTGACAAGGTCTTGTGACAAGAATAGAATGACTATTAGGTGGCTACACAAAATGCTTAAAAGCTCTGATTTTGCACATGCCACAGTTAAACATGTCTTATGATAACAAAACTCCCAATCAATTTAGGGCCAAATATCCTCCTTTGCCTACCCCATCTCATTATGCTTTACACTAATGGTCCCATATCAGTCGATGACTTCCTTCTCCTTGCCATGACATATATCAAGGTTGCAGTCCTCTTCACTGAGTTGGCAGGCCACAGCATACTGTGAATGTGAATTTCTCTCCATGGGCCCTAATAGACAAGCTATATACTTGAAAGCCAGCTGGGAGATGACTTCTCCATTATTGTCTATGGAGAAAAGGCTAAACATGCACACGTGTTGTTTAATCTTAAACACGATCGGACATCAAACAAACTTTCCCTTGGATTTTTGTCCGAAGGGAGTTGTCCGGTCACACCCATAGCATACACATGCTCGGACATTTTCGGCAACAAACACGAATGTAGTGAAGTTTCAACGTACTGACGAGAGTTCAATTCTCCGGCGTCACCCTTTGGGCTCCTTCTGTTAATCGAGAGTTAGTAGAGGTTTCGTCTGTGTGCATTCACGATTTTCAGTTACGTGCAATTTTTTTCGTTTTTGAACGTCCATTCGTCAAGCAGACATGTTGCGCAATGGGGTTGTGCTAACTTGACTCACAAAAAAATATAGAAATATGTTTGATTCATATAACCAAAATACACTAATCCAAAGTAAAGATATTTGTTTTTACTCCATCAGTATCACCAGCAAAGCAGCTTTTAGTATTATCACATTAGAAAGAAGAAGAGAATGTGCGCTGCTTTTTTGATTTCAGAACTTGCCGTGTCACGAATGTGCTCTTTCAAATACGAACACTAGTTTTACCAGACAGAACGCTTCCGGCTGGTCTTTGCTTCTGAGCATGCGCATTTGTACTTTGTACAAAAGTCTGATTGCTTGCTGTACACACGGTCGGACTAGGCACCATCGGACTCTTGTTGATGTAAAGTTTGTCTGTTTGCAGACCGAACTTTTTTTCCGATGAAACCCGAAAAAGTTTGTTCGATGGAGCGTACACACGGTCGGACTATTTTGAAAACTTGCTCATTTTGAAGTTTGTTGGCAAAAAGTCAGACCGTGTGTATGGGCCTTTAGTCTTTACAAAAACATGACTGACTTGTTTTTTTTAGAAAATTATTTAACATTTTCATGAATGGAAAAAAAAATGTTGGTCGTATGCATGTGGAGATGCATTGCTTTGGAAAACACCATACGTGTCCCAGTGCTCCAAAAACCTCAAAATATCCCAAAAGCCATAGGCCTCGTACACACGACCGAGGAACTCGTCGGAAAAGACACATCGTTTTCCTCGACGAGTTCCTTGTTAGGCTAGTCAAGGAACTCGACAAGCTTGCTTTGCGTACACACGGTCAAGACAAAATCTCCTCATTCTCAAACGCGGTGACGTACAACACATACAATGGCAGGGAAAGTTCGATTCCACTGGCACAACCCTTGGGGCTGCTTTTGCTAATCTCATGTTACTGCGTGTTAAGTAAAAGTTTGGTAAGAGACGATTTGCACTTTACAGTCTGTTACAGCGTGAAAAAAATTTGTTATCTCCATTACAAATGCTACTTTTACTCCCGTCTCATACTTTATTCTGAGCATGCGCGGGTTTCTTAGCATACACACGCTCGAGTTTCTCGTCAAAAACCAGCCCGACGAGGAACACGACGAGGAAATTGAGACTCCTGTAGAGGAAAAAGAGAACTTGTTCTCTTTTTTTCTCGTCGAGTTCCTCGACAGTTTCCTCAATGAAAAACATACACACGACCGTTTTCCTCTGCAAAAAAGCTCTCACACCAAGTTTCTTGATGGATTCTGTCGAGTTTCTCGGTCGTGTGTACGAGGCCATAGTGACAACCACCAGGGCTTTTCCTATTATAATGCAATGTGAAAAATGTTAGTTAAACCATTTAGAGGTGGCATGGGATAAACATGCCCACCAAAAGTCCCAAGTCTGCAAGAGTGTTGAAGCTTTTACAGAGGGCATCTCAGGACATGTTCAACCATAGAAGTGAAAGAGTGGCTGCCATGCTGAGTTATTTACCACAGAAGTGGATCTGTTGCATATGGATTACTGATGACTGATGCTGGAGCATTTTTTCTCCTCTGACCAATGGGGTATTTATCATTCTACTGACAACTGATAGCATGACCTTTTTTCCTACCACAATTGCTGTGTTTTTTTTTTACCTCACACTAATACTAGGTAAGTGAGTAAGTGAGAAACTTATATAGCGCAACACATGCGAACTGAATCGCCTCTGGGTCATTTATAATGATGATTATTTAACTATGCCACTTTAAACCACTCCCAATATTCCATGAAATATAGCCACATCCACCTTTGTTGCATGTCATCAAAGTGTCCCTCTTTCTCAAATTCTAAAGTTGGGAGGTATGGAATAAATAGCAGAAGGTGCCTCATATCAATGTAGTTGCCTCCTGTCTGCAACACTGGTTATGTAGGAACTGAAACAGCAGTGCTCAGTAAGGTATAGTGCCTGTGTTGTAGGAATGGCATTCTAAGTGCTGCGATGTAATTATAAATATGAATGTGTTCCATGGGTTGGAAGCTCTATGCCACCCCTTGCAGCCATAAGACGCAAGTCATTGCCTATAATAATTAATATTATTCTGGCCCTGCATGTACTTATATGTGTGGATTTACTAGGCAAATATGCTGTTCCCTTTGTAAGGAAATTATTCCAGAGCTTAGTGAATGTGGTGGAAATTCACTTTGTAAAGAATACCCAATCATGTTCAAGGAAAAAAAAAATACAGTATTTTTGCTTGCACGTGATTGGGTGTTGGAGGTCAGCAGAGCTTCACCTAATTCCCTAAGCTAAGGAAAACCCCTTTCCAAGTAAAAAATTCCCTTACAAAGTGAACTGACTATTTTTCTTTAGTAAATCAACTGTATGTGACAACACTGCTGTGTGATTTTACTGCAGAACAGTGTTGTCATCCTGCTAAAGAAATTGGGAAAAAAAATGATCTACAGACAGGACCAACAAGTAATAAAGGTATGTTACAAGGGCCACTCAGAAAACAAATTCAGTCACGTTAATGACTGCAGCAGACAGTGGGGTTGATTTACTAAAACCAGGCAGTGCAAAATCTGGTGCAGCTCTGCATACAAACCAACCAGCTTCCAGGTTTTCTGTCAAAGATTATTAAACAAGCTGAAGTTAGAAGCTGATTGGCTACCATGCACAGCTGCACCAGATTTCGCACTCTTCAGTTTTAGTAAATCAGCTCCAGTATATGCCATTTAAATTTTGTCCATAGCTACACTTTAACGTAAACCTGCCACAAACTTAAAGATGTCGATTTACTAAAGATAAATATACTGTGCACTTCAAGTGCATTTGATCTAGTCAGGGCCGCCATCAGGAATTATGGGGCCCCTTACACAGCTTCAGTCATGGGCCCCCTGGAGCAGAGAACCGGGGGATGGGGGGGGTGTTTTTCTGCCTGAAATTGATAAGCAGGGGGGCTGCCGCGAATTGATAGGCGGGGGGGGTGGCCCTTTACAAAAAAAAGAAGGAGTAATAAAGAACAATATATATAAAAAAGGGGGGTAGCCATCCGGGGCCCTGGGGACCTCTGGGCCCTTTAATAAAATGTAAATTTAAATTTAAAAAGGGGGGTTGCCTTCTGGGGCCCTGGGGACCTCTGGGCCCTTTAATAAAATAAAAATTTAAAAAGGGGGGTTTCCATCTGGGGCCCTTTAAAAAAAAATTCTTATGAAAATAAATTACAACAAAAGGGGGGTTGCCCTTTAATAAAAAAATATATATATAAAAAAAGAAAAATAAACATTTATAAAAAAAAGAAAAAAAGGGGGGGGTTGCCATCCAGGGCCCTGGGGACCTCTGGGCCCTTTAATAAAAAAAATTAAAAAATATATATAAACAAAAATAAAAAAATAAACATTTATAATAAAAAAAAGTGGTTTGCCACATGGGGCCCTGGGGACCTCTGAGTCCTTTAATAAAAAAAAAATAAAAAAAAATATATATATATATATATATATATATATATATATATATATATATAAAAAAAAAAGAAAAAAAAGAAAGAAAAAAATATATATATTTTTTTTAAATTTTTTTATAAATAAAAGGGGGGTTGCCATCCGGGACCTGCGGACTATATAAAAAAAAAAGAAAAAAAAGAAAGAAAAAAATATATATATTTTTTTTAAATTTTTTTATAAATAAAAGGGGGGTTGCCATCCAGGGCCCTGGGGGCCTCCGGGCCACTTACAGGTGTACTGCCTGTACCCCCCTGATTGTGGCCATGGCTCTAGTTCTGAGGGAAAGCTCTGAAATGAGGGGAAGCTCTGCTGATTTCTATCATCCAATTATGTACAAGCAACAATGATGTTTTTTTTTTCCTTGCATGTAATTGTTTTCTTTGCAAAGTGAAGTTTTACCTAATTTTCTTAGCTCTGGAGCAAGTGCACTTGTAGTGCACAGTATAGTTGCCTTTAGTAAATCAACCCCAAAGTGTCACTAAGAGCAAAGCCTTTTTTTTTTTTCATTTTTGGATAGAGCACTGTAAACAGGGTGTAGGCAAAACAGGAGGTGAGAGGAAATCCCTCAAAAGTGATGGGCTCTCAGGGAGTCATCACAACTAATGTCACCATTAAAAGATTTCCCCTCTATTACTGTTTTTATGTCAACCCACAGACGGCAAAATAAAAAACTGACAGGGCTGTGCACTAGCACAATGTGACAGACTTACCTGTAGATCCCTTTAGCGGCAAACTGCCAGTACTTGACCTGGTCTTTCTTCTGTGCTCTGGCCGTTTGAATGGCTAAGCTGCGATGACGTCACTCCCACGTATGCACACAGGAGTCATTATTGCAGCACAGCGTTCTGGGTTGACGGGACACATTCAGTGTGTCCTCAATTTAGAGCATAGTGCGCATGCGCCGGTAGTGTCAATTGGGCTGCAGAACTTGTGAATATATTCTAAACAGTGCATGTTTAGGTGATATTAATTGCACCTACAGGTAAGCTTAATTATAAGCTTACTTGTAAGTACAAGTGACCAAGCAGAGTTTACTACCACTTTAAGTAATTGAAAATGACCATGATCAAAAAAAAAAATGCTTAGGAAGGGGTTACCTTTAGTAAAAGGGCATGTCAAAACAATCAGCAGATGCAAAGATAGTGAAGTGATTGTATATATAAATCTTGATTTTTTTCCGTAGATGTCATTTGGACCTGCCCTAGCCCACCTCCCAAACTTTATTGGTGGTCAACACGTTCACTCATCACATTAAATCTTGATTTTTTCCGTAGACGTCATTTGGACCTGCCTTAGCCCACCTCCCAAACTTTATTAGTGGTCAACACATTCACTCATGACTTTAATGCACCAATAAGTAGCCCTATTAGATAGCAGGGATTTGGCCATGCTTGACATTTGCTGAAGGATTTGCATATAAGTTTGTCTTCATAAATTGCTGGACCTACTACCTGGCATGTAGTATAAAAGAATGGGGTGTTGGCGATACCTCCCACTATAGAGACTCACCGGGTCTAAAAGAAACCAGTTATATCTGTAAAGACAACTATCGGATAATATGTCTGTCTGGAAGTACCAATAAGCAGTAGTAGTGCCACTACTGATTGTGATCAGCTGACCCAATAAGTGGACTTAATGTGTATGATGTCAGTTATAAAGTGCTAGATAGCCATAAAAAAGTACTAGTAAGGTGCATAAGGAAATTGCATCAAAGGTATTAATCAGTCCACCATAAAATATATACTGAAATCCTAATAAAGTGCATCCAAAAAATTATTTTGTTCTATCAAAAATGATTGTGAATCAGTCCAACATTCAGGCTGGGTTCACACTACTACACTACTTTCATCCTACTTTGCTCTGCTACATTGGTCCTACATTTATCCTACATTGGTCCTACATCCATCCTACTTTCATGAACAGGATACTACTTTGGTCCGACTTCAATGATATTCAATGGGCCTGAAGTAGGATCAATGTAGGACCAAAAGTAGTACAGGGAGCATTTTCAAAGTCGGACCGACTTGTGTAGGACGCTACAAGACGCTCTCATAGGGAAACATTGAACACAGAGCAAAGTAGGATGAAAGTAGTGTAGTAGTGTGAACCCAGCCTAAAGTGCTTCAACAGAAAAAATGTAGAATTTTTTTTATAAAGTTTAGAGTGGATTTTTTTCTAATAGGTAAACCACATCCATATACACAGTGAATCCTCAGATAATTCAAGGTGACAGTAGTGCTCTCAGGGGATAAATGGTGACTACCGAAATACCAGATTTCACGTCTACAAGTCGTCCAGAACACGGCAGCCAGACTGGTAACAGGTAAAAAGCCGTGGGAATCAGTCTCCCCGGTCTTGAGGTCCCTCCACTGGCTGCCCGTACAGGACCGGGTGACATTCAAGACGCTCTGCCTCACCCACAAATGTATACAGGGGAACGCTCCCCAATACTTAAAGCGGAGCTCCACCCTAAAGTGGAACTCACGCTGATCGGAACCCGCCCCCCCTTCGGTGTCACATTTGACACCTTTCAGGGGGGAGGGGGGTGCAGATACCTGTCTAAAGACAGGTATTTGCACCCACTTCCGGCCACAC
The DNA here is from genome assembly GCF_905171775.1 of Rana temporaria. NCBI lineage: Eukaryota > Metazoa > Chordata > Amphibia > Anura > Ranidae > Rana > Rana temporaria. The sequence continues at coordinate 100,487,059 of NC_053493.1, forward strand.
GTCTCGGGCAAAAGACGGGTTTTTCCAGACTTTCCGTCTGTCCCCCGTTGTGTGCTGGGAACACTCGGCTCCCAGCACACAGCGTGTGAGCCAATCGGCAGGTGCAGCGCGACTCGCGCATGCGCCGTAGGGAACCGGGTAGTGAAGCCGGAGCGCTTCACTTCCTGGTTCCCTCACTGAGGATGGCGGGGGGAGCAGCAGAGAGACGAGCGATCGCTCATCCTCTGTTGCGGACGGCGCTGGACTCCAGGACAGGTAAGTGTCCTAATATTAAAAGTCAGCAGCTGCAGTATTTGTAGCTGCTGGCTTTTAATATTTTTTTTTACTGGCACATCCGCTTTAAGCGAGAAAATAAAACCCTACGTCACCAAGCACGTGCTCCGGTCAACCAACCAAAACCTTCTCCAAATTCCTAAATCCTGCTACAAATTCGAAGGGAGAACGTAGATTTTCAGTCCCAGGACCACGGCTCTGGAATGCTCTACCCACTACCATCCGCTTGGAGGAAAACCATCGGGCATTTTGGAAAAAACTAAAGACCCACCTCTTCTGAAAGACCGGTACAACGCTGGATGCCAAGCGCCTTGAGGCGATTAAGTTCGCATTTGTTGCGCTATACAAGCGGTTACCAGATCCTATAACCCCTACAGGGGTATCAGGCACATCAGATCAGATCCCGATATGTCCACGCAGGGGGTACTTACGTCCAGAGGAAAACGCTCACTCGAAGGCTCAAACCATTTACCCAGCAGAGAAGGGAATGACAGATGGTGGGTAGAAGTCCCTCACATGGGCAGAGACAAAAAAGAACTCCCATAGTGTGACCCATAAAACGGTATATTTATTAAAATAGTTAAAACAGCTAAATATTAAAAAACGGCAGCAGCCCAGCAGTGTAAAAAAGCTGCTGGAGCCTGTGCAAACAAAGCAAAACAGCAGTGTCTAAGGTCCGGAGCATGGGTATCGCGGCGTGCGCTTCACCTTGCGTTCCACCCACTGTTCTGGCATGTAGTTGTCATCTTTACTTGTATTGTTTTCTTTAAAAATTCAGTATACAGATGAAACTCAAAAAATTAGAACACCGTGCAAAAGTTCATTTATTTTACTAATGCAACTTAAAAGGTGAAACTAATATATGTTATAGACTCATTACATACAAAGCAAGACAGTTCAAGCCGCGATTTGTCATAATTGTGATGATTATGGCTTACTGCTCATAAAAAACCTCAAATCCACAATCTCAGGAAATTAGAATATTGTGAAAAGGTGCAATATTCTAGGCTCAGTGTCCCACTCTAATCAGCTGATTAAGCCATAACACCTGCAGAGGGTTCCTGAGCCTTTAATTGGTCTCTCAGTCTGGTTCAGCAGGAATCACAATCATGGGAAAGACTGCTGACCTGACAGTTGTGCAGAAATCCATCGTTTACACCCTCCACAAGGAGGAAATCCTTGAAAGGTAATTGCAAAAGAAGAAAGGAAGAAAAAGGTGCACAAGCAGCAGGGATGACCACAGACTGGAGAGGATTGTCAGGAAAAGGCCATTCAAAAGTGTTGGGGACTTTCACAAGGAGTGGACTGAGGCTGGAGTCAATGCATCAAGAGCCACCACACACAGACGGATCATGACATGGGCTTCAAATGCCGTATTCCTCTTGTCAAGCCACTCCTGAACTACAAACAAATTCTGAAGCATCTTACCCAGGCTAAAGAAAAACAGACCTGGTCTGTTGCTCAGTGGTCCAAAGTCCTCTTTTCTGATGCAAATTTTGCATCACATTTGGAAACCAAGGACCCAGAGTATGGAGGAAGAATGGAGAGGCAGACACTGCAAGGTGCTTGAAGTCCAGTGTGACGTTTCCACAGTCTGTGTTGATTTGGGGAGCCATGTCATCTGCTGGTGTTGGTTCACTGTGCTTCATTAAGTCCAGGGTCAACACAGCCATCTACCAGGAGATTTTGGAGCACTTCATGCTTCCTTCCAGAGAAGAGCTCTATGGGGATGCTGACTTAATTTTCCAGCAGGACTTGGCACTGGCCCACACTGCCAAAAGCACCAAAACCCGGTTCAATGACCATGGGATTACTGTGCTTGATTGGCCAGCAAACTCACCTGACCTGAACCCCATAGAAAATCTATGGGGCATTGCCAAGAGAAAGATGAGAGACATGAGACCGAACAATGCAGAAGAGCTGAAGGCCGCTATTGAAGCATCCTGGTCTTCCATAACACCTCAGCAGTGCCACAGGCTGATAGCTTCCATGCCACGCCACATTGAGGGGCCCAAACCAAGTACTGAATACATATGCATGCTTATACTTTTCAGAGGTCCGATATTGTTCTATGTACAATCCTTGTTTTATTGATTGCATGTAATATTCTAATTTTCTGAGATTGTGGATTTGGGGTTTTCATGAGCTGTAAGCCATAATCATCACAATTATCGTAAATCACGGCTTGAACTATCTTGCTTTGCATGTAATGAGTCTCTCTCATATATTAGTTTCACCTTTTAAGTTGCATTAGTGAAATAAATGAACTTTTGCATGTTATTCTAATTGTTTGAGTTTCACCTGTACATTCCCTGGGTTTTTGGCAAACCTGTAGACCTCATGTTGAGCATTCTTGATATAATACACAGCACCTGTAGAACCTAAGGCACTGTACATTTGTAACAACTTCATTGGAAGATAATATTTCATCAGATGATTGTTTGCAGTGGGAACTTTGTAGCTTGTGCTGCCAAATGCTACACATAATTGCTGTCAGTATTATAATGTATTGTATTATACACGTGTTTTAAACTTTTAACAACATGGACTAGGGCTGAAAACCTTTCGAAAGTGTCGGAACAAGGACCTTCATAGTAATATCTCCAGTTATTTTAACGAAAGCTGATGATTTATTTTGAAATTATATTAAAGCGTCAAAGTTTATATATTCAATTTTAGTAATTGGGTTTATTATACTCAAAGCTGAAGATTAGGTATAGTAAGTTGTACATAGCTTGAACCAATATAAGTATGTAGGTGTCATATCTCTGGGATCCATTTGGAACCTGGAAATCAGTCTAACAGGCCCTATGGGAAATTTTGACCATTCTTCCAGAATCGCAGTTGTGAGGTCAGGCACTGAGGTGGATGAGAAGGCCTGGCTCGCAGTCTCCACTCTAATTTATACCTTAGGTGTTCTATCAGGTTGAGGTCAAGACAGGCCGGCTAGTCAAGTTCCCCCACCCCCCCCAAACTCTCTCATCCATGTCTTTATGGACCTTGCTTTGTGCAGTGGTGTGCAGTCATGAAACAGGAAGGGGCTATCCCCCCAAAGTTGGGAGAATTAAATTGTCCAAATTTTTTTTTAATGTTTTGGTATGCTGATGCCTTAAGAGTTCCCTTCACTGGAGCTAAGAGGCCAAGCCCAACCCCTGAAAAACAATCCCACACCATAATCTCCCCTCCACCAAATGATTTTGGCCAGTGCACAAAGCAAGGTCCATAAAGACATGGATGAGCGAGTTTGGGGTGGAGGAACTTGACTGGCCTGCACAGAGTCATGGCCTCAACCAGATAGAACACCTTTGGGATGAATTAGAGCAGAGACTGCGAAACAGGCCTTCTCCTCCACATCAGTGCCTGACCTTACAAATGCGCTTCTGGAAGAATGGTCAAACTTTCCCAATAGACACACTCCTAAACCTTGTGGACAGCCTTCCCAGAAGAGTTGAAGCTGTTATAGCTGCAAAGGGGGGGACCAACTCATTATTAAACCCTATGGACTTAGACTGGAATGCCATTAAAGTTCATGTGCATGTAAAGGCAAGCGCCACAATACTATACAGTAATATAGTGTACTTACATACACAGTTTTGTGTTCTGCCTGTAGAAGCAGCTCAATGTTATCCTATGTGTCCATTCACATTAGGATGATTAGAGGCATAGTTTGAGTTCAGCGTTTAGAGGCAGGGGAAAAAAAACTTCTGGTTTGCGTTTCTGATTAGAGCTTTCTAGTAGCAAAAACGCTTAACTCTCCTAAACTCACCTAAACTGTGTACAAAAACGCCCTATATGATTGTTTTTTTCTGCCAAGGGAACTGACTTTTTTTAAGTCTAGTTTGCACGGAGCCAAAAGCTATTTTTTCTGCATACACTTAGCTTATGACAATTTTGTTTAAAATGACTGATTGTCAAGCCTGATCCTAAAAATAATATTTTAAAACCTGAAAAATAGGTTTTGTGTCAGTTTACAAGGCAAATCGAGTTACTGATTTTGTACCTTACAGTACTCAGATTCTCACTATGTAAGCTTGCACCTAATCTACACATTACATATATTTAATTATTTTTTATGTATTTACTTACTCTCCACATGCATTATAATAGTTATTTGTTTTGCCAAGGTTAATACCTGACACTGTATAAATAATTTTCTACATACAATCAATTTGATTGTTGGTCGACTATGTAAATCGCGTTATTTTTTTTTAACTAGTTGCCGACCAGCCACCTTCGTTTTACGGCGGCAGGTCGGCTCCCCTGCGCGAGAGCCCATAGCTATACGTTAGCTCTCGTGCAGGCCGCTAGGGGCGCGTGTGTGCCGCCGGAGGTGCGCGCGCCCCCCGCTCGCTCCCGACTCCCATGCACATGCCCGGCGGGCGCAACCGCCGTCGGGCACACGCGATCGCTCGTTACAGAGCGAGGACCGGGAGCCGTGTGTGTAAACACACAGCTCCCGATCCTGTCAGGGAGAGAAATGCTGATCTTCTGTTCATACAATGTATGATCAGTCATTTCCCCTAGTGAGTCCACCCCCCCTACAGTTAGAACACACCCAGGGAACATACTTAACCCCTTCCCCGCCCCCTAGTGTTAACCCCTTCACTCCCAGTGACATTTTTATAGTAATCCAATGCATTTTTATAACACTGATCGCTATAAAAATGCCAATGGTCCCAAAAATGTGTCAAAAGTGTCCGAAGTATCTGCCATAATGTCACAGTACCGAAAAAAAATCACTGATCACCGCCATTACTAGTAAAAAAAAAATATTAATAAAAATGCCATAAAAATACCCCCTATTTTGTAAACGCTATAACTTTTGCGCAAACAAATCAATAAACGCTTATTGCAATTTTTTTTAACGTAAAATATGTAGAAGAATACGTATTGGCCTAAACTGAGGAAAAAAAACGTTTTTTATATATATTTTTGGGGGATATTTATTATAGCAAAAAGTAAAAAATATTGTTTTTTTTTCAAAATTGACGCTCTATTTTTGTTTATAGCGCAAAAACTAAAAACCGCACAGGTGATCATATACCACCAAAAGAAAGCTCTATTTGTGGGGGAAAAAGGACGCCAATTTTGTTTGGGAGCCACGTCGCTCGACCGCGCAATTGTCAGTTAAAGCGACGCAGTGCCGAATTCGCAAAAAGTGCTCTGGTCTTTGACCAGCAATATGGTCCGGGGGTTAAGTGGTTAAATACGGTAAATTAATACACCTACAATTCTCGGACAGGATATTGAAATATATATTTTTTTCTAAGCAGACATAAATTATCTTTACAATTGAATAACACACTGGACTTTAGATAAAACTGACACTAATGTTTATGCACTTGATTAAAACAGCCAAGAACCAAGAGAACAATGTGTTACGGCATTCTAATTACCAGCCTGGTGACTTAGAAGGAAGGTATTAGCAAAAAGTAAGATGAAAATACTCTTTGAAGCTGACCTCCAACAAAACACCAACTGATGTTGAATATATTCTTTTCTAAATTGAATTAAAGTGGATCTTCAGCATTAAAACAATGTTTTTCTTTTTGGCCCAACCCCTCCAATAATTGGAGATTATTACTTATTTTTTTTATGCATTCTGACCTGCAACACATTATTCTTTCTCGCCTAGGTGTGAAGGTCAAGGACATTTTGCCCAGGACTCTGCATGTGCATAGATGTGGAACAGCTCCTTGGAATCCGTTAGAGTCTTCCAGCACTTCTTCATACACATAGGGTGTTTCTTGTGCATGTGCGCAGATGCTCCTTGATTGTCCAAATAACTTGTAGGCAGGTGATTACTAGGGTTGCTGCTGTTGTACATAGTTACTGTGATGCACAGGGGGGGAAAGGGTTAACATGCATTCTGCATTTCCTGGGCTTTTCTGGGTTCTGCCCTCCACTCTGTTCTGTATATACTGTAAATAGGGGGAAGGCTTGGCTCTGTGAACGTGGAAGGGACTGCAAGGAGAGTGGAGAGAAGTCCACCTATGAAGATGCAACCAACAGCAACCCTTGAGTGCCGTGCGCAGGAAGCCACCACTACAGACTGCATCACAGTGGACTACTACCTGGAAAGGTATACCTGGGCAGCCTGAGACTAATTAGTTAGGGAGAAACCTTGTTTTGCACTGTTGTGCTGCAAAAGTTTTAGTAAAGTATTTTACCTGTCCTAAGCCTGGTCTTAAGTTATTCAAAACGGTGCAAGAAGGTATATGGTGTATCTAAAACAGTGTTTCTCAACCTTACTAGTCCCGTGACCCCTTGATAACATTTCTTAAGTTGTGGGGACGCCTAACAGTAAAATTATTTTCATAACGTGGGTTGTCAGCACCCAAGGCAAGGCAAGTAATTTGCGCCATTGACCTACAGACATAGGAGGTAACACCATGTGGAGGGCGAGTAGGCCCTGCCCACAAGCTGGCAAAGGGTATGTTTCTAACCAAGCTATGCAGCTGCAGTGAAGGTTGAGGGTCTGGAGGTTAAGGGTCTGGTTGTAGTTTCTGTCAGGATTGTATAGTTTATAGGACTGCCTACATAGTATTTCCCATTTTAAGGCTCGCAAAATATTTCACATATGTGTATTTCAAATGTATTTCCATTTGCTTGCCTGGAGATGAACTTTAATGGAAAATTACGCAATGCTGTAAAAATTGCCACACAAACTTATTGTGATTTCAAGTAGATGTAAACTGTAACAGCTGTCTGCAGTAATACAGGGTGCGTATTACCAAGGCTTTAGGAGGCAGTCTAGGAGTAGTAAACTAATCAAACACTTCAGAGCTGTAAATAACAGGTGGATTTGTTCTAGGTAGAGCTGGATCATTCACAGGGCAACCTTGGCCATAACCTAGGATCCAGTGAATGTCGGGGGGGGGGGGGGGGAAAATACAACCTTCATGCTCCTGCAGTAAACCAAGGGATTAACACAGTTGGTGGAAGCTGTGCATCTGCATGTCACTTCACAAGTGAAGATGTTCTTGTATTCAGTTGGAGTCTAATGCTGCTGTGCCAGTACCGAAAATGGAAATGGGCAGCTTCTCTGTGCCTATGCTATCTTTTTTTAAAGTCAGTCCAAGGTATGGGGAGCTGCTATGTTGTCTAGGGCCTTATTCTGCCTAATCAGTTTTTGGTTATAGGTCACATGACATAGAGCTGCAGCAGCATTAATTTGGGTGCTGATAGCAGCAGAGTATTAAGTGAATCTGCAATAGGTTTGTCACCTGTTCAGTATTCACCCAGACAGTCTGGGTTTTGAATCCTGTGTCTGGGTTTCAGTCTGTCTTAAACCCAAATACATTATTCAAACTGGCCTAAGGCTTCCCAAGTAACCAAGATAGTCACACACAAATATGTTGCTGTCCGGGAGCTGCGGGCGGCTGTGTGGTGGCAGGTTTTGCATCACTAGGGGGCAGGTTGATGATGTCAGCAAGAGAAATTTGGAAACTTGTGTCTAGGGTCATCCTATGTCCACTAGGGGCATAGGATGACTGATAAATTATATCTCGGATTACATGAGATGGGACAGTAATGATAATTCACAATGTATTGCAGGATATCTTGAAATATTACAGGTGGTTGATTCTGAAACCAACAGGTCAATAGGAGAGTGACTCATTCAATGTGGAACATAGACTGTTAAGGGGGTAATTAAGTCTGCTACTGTCATGTAAACTAGCCTTAGTCTGGCTTCTAAAGACCTTTTCATTGTGTGATGCTAATTAACACTCTTTTGGGTGAATTTCTATTGATGATAAATGTGTACTGTATAGCAGGTGAGAAAAGCTGGAGTCTTGATGTCTGACTTGTCAGCTGTAGCTAATTAGCTCATGTGGATTATATCGGTGTCAGAAAGTCTGACTAAAAATGTGTATTTGGCTCCTTGTGTCATGTTGTGGGTGGAGTTCAGTCATTGTTCATATTTGGTTGCTGACTGTATATAAGAGCCTGCGTTTTCCCATTAAAGTATCTATTCGTTTAAACCTCAAACAGAGCTGTGTGTCTCATTATTGGGGTTCGTCTGCTGGATTGTGGAGTGTCGATAAGCTGTCGTGGGTTGGTGGAATGGAATATCGTAAATGGCGTTAACCCCTGACCGTTACACAAGGTAACAGTTTTTTTACTTTAATAGCAGTAGAATGACTCCCTAATACTCAGGTAATCTATTAAATTGGACTCCAGCTGGCCATAGATGGATAGAAATGTGGCTGTTTTAGCGGGGACTGGAGGAATATTGATCAGAGTGTGGCAGTTCCTGTTTGAACGATGGCGTTCTTTTTTTTCTTTTAACAAAACAAAGGTGCTTTATTGTTGTCATATAGGTTAATTAAACAGCATGCCCATTGGTATAGTACAGAGCATTGCATGAAGAAGTATTCGTGCATGTACAGGTCAAAAAACAGTGCGAAGCAAAACATGCAGCAAAGTTCACAGTCATAGGAAAATAATTACACAGTAGTTACAATCCAAACAGTTATCTAGCAGCATATAGTGACTAGTATCTATGCTAGGAAATCTAGTCCTCCCTAGTGTACTAGGCAGAAGTCCAGGGGGCCCATACTTTTTCGTATTTCCATTGACAACCCCTATTTATATATGTCATTCTATACATAGGTAGGGACGGGGCCGATCCACCCTATAGGCTCACTATGCAAGCCGCTTAGGGCCCCGCAAAGCTGCGGAGGGCCCCCCAAATTATTAGAGGCCCCCGCCTGGTGAGAAGTAATTTTTAATTTACCCCGCTTCTCAACTCGCTGGCTGCATGGGAGAAGAGGTAAGAAGTCAGTTAAAGTTAAATTTGGGAAACATAATCATTTTGAGTAAATTATTGCGACCTAGTAAGTTGAGGGGCAAATTCGCCCATGCCAAGCATTTGGATCTGAAAGTTGACAGGACAGGCATCAGATTTTTTCCAATGAAACCTGAGTGACCCTTTGCTACCATGACCCCCAGATATGGAAACTCCTCCACCCAATACAGGGGGGAGCAGACAGTTGTTTGTTTGAACTCGTGCTCTTGGCGCTTGGTACAAGAGTTGGATGCCATGTAAAAATTTAGGGCCAAAGTCAAAACAACGCAGAACCTCCAATAAATAAGTCCATTCGACTCAAGGCGATTGTTTGATTGACTTCTGTTAAACAAACTACTTGGAAAACTTTTCTCAGTCAGCGGCTACAACCAAGCTGCAGAAGCTCATTTGAGTATTCTGCCAGCAGTGGGAGCAGCTGCCAGAATACAATGTCCTGGCAGGGGGATTCTTTCATCCACCTCGTTTGTGTGAATAGAGGAATCTGTTTAGCCAGTGGGTCGATCCTTGCATAGCCAGCTTTAACTCAACATTCAAGGTCTGCTTTATTGTTATTAAAAATGAACTGTCTATTGCAATCTGAAACCAGCTAAATGATCTTCTAAATCCAACAACAAATAAAATATATATTGTTTACGTGTATAAAAAATACAGATGTTGATTTCTTGTTAGGAAATCCTTACTTGCTCATATTAGGCCTCGTACACACAATAGGTTAAACAGAGGACACCGGTCTGATGGGCTGTTTTCATCGGTCAAAACCGATCGTGCGTGGGCCCCATAGGTTATTTAACCATCGGTTTAAAAAAAGCCAACTTGCTTTAAATTTAACCGATGGATTCCTAACCGATAGGTCAAAACCGATCGTTAGTAGGCACAACCATCGGTTAAAATCCACGCATGCTTGGAAGCATTGAACCTCGTTTTTTTCAGCACGTCGTTGTGTTTTACGTCACCGCGTTCTGACACGATTGTTTTTTTAACCAATGGTGTGTAGGCGCGACGGACCATCAGTCAGCTTCATCGGTTAACCGATGAAACCGGTCCATCAGATCGTTCTCATTGGATTGTGTGTACGCGGCTTAAGTGTCTCTTTGCTCTTTCCAGTAGTAGTAACCACTTTTATACCGATGTACATTTTTATCCCCAATTCTTTCTTTTTTTATGTAACAAGGTACAGAGGATATACATGAAAGAGACCAATTCCAGGTTAACCTGACAAATCTTGGTGGATAAGACAAAATATCAGGGTTAATGGTTTACTTAAGTTTCTAAAGTTATTATAGGGAAATGAGACAGATATCTGTACCCTTATTAAAATAGTCACAGACTGCTCATATAAATGTGGTATTTATTACAGTTCTATGCCTTCTTGTCCTAATTTATAGCTAGTACAGGCACTTTCACTGCCAACCAGGTCTGAAAGTTCTTCAGTAAGTTTTTCATTTTTGGAGCATTTTCCTTAGCATAACGTTGAATCTTACTTTACCTGCAGGCAGGGCCGATCCTAGAAGGGTGCACATGGTGCACCGCACCCAGGTGCCGCAGAGTAGGGGGGCGCCGAAATGCCAGAGTGCTCCCCTCCCTCCTCCTTTCCTTGTGTGCTTTTTCTCTAAAATGCCGGTGTTCGGGCAGCGACAGGGGTGGACTGAGCATTCAGGTCAGCTTACTTGCCACTGTGGGGACAGCAGTCATTGCTTCTAATTACATACACTGCCCAGCGATGTATGTACAGTAGTTAGAAGCGCCGATCCTGGCATGTGTCTCCCCCTTCCCCAGTAGTGTCCTGCACTCACTGTGTAATCTCTGCTTAATATCCCCCCTGCCGCCTCCCTACCTTCCCATCATTCCTCCCTATTCAACCCTCAGACACTGCCACTTAGGCCACTTTCACACTGAGGCATTTTACAGGCATTTTTGTGCTAAAAATAGAGCCTGAAAAGTGCCTGTAAACTGCCTCTTCTGCAGCCCCAGTGTAAAAGCCTAAGTGCTTTCACACTGGGGCAGTGTGCTTGCAGGACAGGAAAAAAGTCCTGCAGGCAGCATCTTTGGGGTGGTTTAGAACCAGTGAATACAGCGCTGCCAAAACACCCCTGCCATTGAAATGAATGGCCAGCACTGCCCAAGTGCCTGCAAAGCGGTTCAGGAGCGGCGATTTGCGGGCGCTTTTAACCCTTTTTGGCCGCTAGTGGGGGTTAAAAGCGCCCCACTAGCAGCCGAAAAGCGCAGCTAAAACGACAGTAAAGCACCACTAAAACTAGCAGCGCTTTACCACTAATGCAGCCAGCACCTCAGTGTGAAAATTACCTAAAAAAATATCTCCTCAAATAAAAGACACCCCCCCCCCCCCACAACTGCCTTCATACCATCTGCACCTCCCACCTGCATGCAGTCATCCCCTCCGCACTCCTCTCCTGTATATACTGTCACTCTTCTCCTGTATATACTGTCACTCTTCTTCTGTATATACTTCCACTGTCAGAACCCCTCCTCAGTCATCTCCTTTACATACTTCCCACTGTCATACCCTCCACACGCCTCTCCTGTACATACTGCGCACTGGCATACCCTCCACACTCCTCTCCTGTACATATTACCCTCTGTCATACCCTCCACACTCCTCTCCTGTACATACTGCCCTCTGTCATACCCTCCACACTCCTCTCCTGTACATACTGCCCACTGTCATATCCTCCACACTCCTCTCCTGTATATACTGCCACTGTCATACCCTCCACACTCTTCTCCTGTACATAATGAGCACTGGCATACCCTCCACACTACTCTCCTGTACATACTGCCCTCTGTCATAGTGTGGAGGGTATGGCAGTGGGCAGTATGTACAGGAGAGGAGTGTGGAGGGCATGGTGGCAGCCATCTTTAAACCTTGGGGGCCCATGATTTCCTATTGCCCGGGGGCCCCAAGAGTTGTCAGTCCGCCCCTGGGAAGTGCTGTAACAAAGTCCCGCCTCCTAGAACGGCTCCTGTAATAGATAGAACACTAATCCAATGCAGTGAAATTTAATCAGTGTGACGTGTATCATAGGAGCCGCAAGCCGGCCTAGGAGGTGGGACTTTGTTACATCGGCCGCCTGGCAGATCAAAATTCAAGCACCGTGACAGCAGGAGATTGTTGCCCCTCTGTGTAATCCAGGTAAAATTGGTGGGCACTGGCAGGCTGTATTTGTTGGGCACTGGCAGGCTTCATTTAGTGGGCACTGGCAGGCTGCATTTGGTGGGCACTGGCAGGCTTCAGTTGGTGGGCACTGGCAGGCTGCAATTGGTGGGCACTGGTAAGCTGCATTTGGTGGGCACTGATACGCTGCATTTGGTGGGCACTGATAAGCTGCATTTGAAGGGGCACTGATAAGGCTGCATTTGGTGGGCACTGGTAGGCTGCATTTGGTGGGCACTGGAAGGCTGCAAATGGTGGGAACTGGCAGGCTGCAACTGGTGGGAACTGGCAGGCTGCAACTGGTGGGCACTGGTAGGCTACAACTGGTGGGCACTGGTAGGCTGCATTTGATGGGTGCTGGTAGGCTGCAATTGATGGGCACTAGAAGGCTGAATTTGATGCGTTGTCCTCTTGTATCATTTCCACAATCTCTGACCATCTCTTGTATCCGGTCCGCAGTCTCTGACTATCTCTTTTATCATGTCTGCAGTCTATGTCCATTTCTTGTATCGTTTCTGCAGTCTCTGACCATCTCCTGTAGTATGTTTGCAGTCTCTTACCATCTCCTATAGTATTTCTGCAGTCTCTGACCATCTCTTGTAGTATGTCTGCAGTCTCTGACCTTCTCCTGTAGTATGTCTGCAGTCTCTGACCATCTCCTGTAGTATGTCTGCAGTCTCTGACCTTCTCCTGTAGTATGTCTGCAGTCTCTGACCATCTCCTGTAGTATGTCTGCAGTCTCTGACCTTCTCCTGTAGTATGTCTGCAGTCTCTGACCATCTCCTGTAGTATGTCTGCAGTCTCTGACCATCTCCTGTAGTATGTCTGCAGTCTCTGACCATGTCCTGTAGTATGTCTGCAGTCTCTGACCTGCAGTATGTCTGGGGGCTCATTAGAGAGACACCCCTCCAGGTCCCATTAGAGTACTCTATTTCTGTATTTTGTTTATTGTTAAGAGATCATGGGAGGATCCCAGGGAAACAAAGACTCCTTAGGGGAGCATCTCTGGGTTTATGTCGTTGCCACAGAAACATTTGTAAAGGGGTGGAGTTAGTAAGATGACCACGCCCGTGTGGGGGCGCCAGAAATATTTCTGCACCCAGGCGCCTGTGACCCTAGGATCGGCCCTGCCTGCAGGAGCTTTATTACCGACTGTTACTGCTATTCGTTACAAATTATGTCATTAAGCTCTAAATGTCACCAGCAAGTGCGTGCAAAATTCTTGATATGCTATAATAGAGAACTGTTATCAGGAATAAAGATAACATATCTACTCACAGGTAAGGCACTTATTAAATACAGATAGGTGTGATTGTGGGGGTGTGGCATATAAAGGTTTAGTTACAAACTCATATGACTCAATACACTTGTGATAAGAAAACTTGGATTACTCGCTCATAAAGCAAATGTGTGGTCCCAATGGTTAAAGGCATTAAAGGTTGTACACGTTCAAATGTTTTTTGTAGTTCTAACCACTTGCCGACCGCCGCACGCACTTTTAAATCGGCAGAATGGCACGGGCTACGTGACCATGCCCAGTCTCCCGTGATTGTGTCAAGGAGCTGCAGAACGGGGGGATGCCTGTGTAAACAAGGCATCTCCCTGTTCTGCCTTGTGACATGACACTGATCTTTTGCTCCCTGTCATCTGAATCACTCCCTAGGACACACTTAACCCCTTCCTCGCTCCCTAGTGGTTAACCCCTTCCCTGCCAGTGTCATTTACAGAGTAATCAGTGCATTTTTATAGCACTGATCGCTGTATAAATGACAATGGTCCCAAAATAGCGTCAAAATGTCCGATGTGTCCACCATAATGTCGCAGTCACTAAAAAAATCACTGATCGCCACCATTACTAGCAGGGATGAGCTTTATGTTCGAGGCGAACATAAGTTTGACTCAAACATTGCCTGTTCGCCCGTTTGCTGAACAGCAAACACTATGGGGTGTTCGCGCCAAGTTAGAGCTGCGCGGAACGCACCATAATGCACTGCGACATCGCATTGCTGTCTGATGATTGGCCAAGCATGCACTATGACCCGCATGCTTTGGCCAACCACAGCGCCGTCAGCAAAGAGAGCCATAACTGGCCAAAGGCAGGGTGCCTTTGGCCAATTATGGCTCAGAGGATTAAGTCTACACTATAATATATATATATATATATATATATATATATATATACTATATATATATAGTCTAGCCAAGCCTATACCTGACTGTAGACCATTCCTGGAGTACGTGTTCAAAGACACGTTTAGGCAGGCAGGCGACTCAGTGAGCTGCAGTGCATAAAATATATATCCACTTCCATTTTTAAAATTCTACAGAATTTCAACTTTTAACTAATAATTCATTATAACTTAATCTGATTATATTGGCCCAGATTCAGGTAGATCCGTGCAATATTTGCGTGGGCAAAGGGCAACGATTTTTGCTCTGCGCCCACGCAAATATTTCGATTTGCCCGCGATTCACGGAGCAGTAGCTCCGTAAATTGCGCGGGCGCTATGCTAATTTGCCCTGCGTAAGGGCGCCTTATGTAAATGATCCCGCCGGGGGCGGGAATCATTTAAATTAGGCGCGCTCCCGCGCCGAGCGAACAGCGCATGCTCCGTCAGGAAACTTTCCCGACGTGCATTGTGGCAAATGACGTCGCAAGGACGTCATTTGCTTCTAAGTGAACGTGAATGGCGTCCAGCGCCATTCACGAATCACTTACGTAAACGACGTGAAATTCAAATTTCACGAGCGGGAAGGGTGGCTATACTTTAGCATTGGCTGCGCCTACTATGAGTAGGAGCAGCCTTACGCTAAAGTCGCCGTACGGAAACTCCGTACCTTGCGTGCGCAGGGCCCGCGCAACTTTTGTGAATCGGTGGTAGTATGCAATTTGCATACTATACGCCGATCACAATGGCCGCGCCCCCTAGCGGCCAACGCAAGAATGCAGCCTGAGATATGAAGGCATAAGGAGGCTTATGTCTGTCATATCCTAGGCTGCAGTCTGCGTAGCGATGTTCCTGAATCAGGGGCATTCGCTACGAGGGAGCAAAACAGCTATTGCGCCGCGCAACCTATGGTTGCGCGGGAGCAATAGCTTCTTGAATCTGGGCCATTATCTCTTTATAATCTTTTTATTGGCTCAAATGAATTGTTTACCACCCCCCCCTCCTTTTTTTTCTCTTTACCTTCCCTTCTTTTACCCTTTTTAGTCTGGAATCTCTTAAATACATGTTTTAAGTTTATTCTTTAAGAAATATGAATTTCTGTATTACTTACATTATTTATTATCTTATAATAAATAATGTAATAAATGTTTTAAACTACTGCACTATGGAGCGCTCGTTTCTCTCCTCTATGTTATTGTGAGCTGATGTGAGGAGGCTGGCCGTGTTTGGAGCTTTGGATCTGTGGATTATTGGATCACATCAGGAACTTGTGTGTGTAAGCCTGCTGTGCATGTGAAATCAGGAGCTGGGATGACAATGAGAAGAGAGCAGTAATCAATCCTAAAGAGATATTGCAGCAAGGCTTTTATTTTAAGCCTACTAAGGTGAGAGGATGGGGGAAACTGTTTTTAGCATCTGCACTGGAAGAAAAATAGCACCTGCACTTTTGTAATCACCGTGATCCTGTGAAGATTGCCTACTTGCACTTTTGGAGTTTATTGGACATCAGTATAAAATGTGAACATATTTGAAGACTTTATTTTGTATTAGATTTTTCCACTTTTGCACTTTTATGCAAATTAATTGATGTGAGTTGCACATTTATCTATTTATTTATTTACTGGATTTGTATCCACTTTTTTTATATGGGTTACCGATTGCCTATTTCACCTCCTTTTTTTTTTTTTTTTTTCACTTGTCCACTTGGTTTATTTTTGCACTGGAATTGCATGTTTTGGATTTGTTTGGACATTTGTCTGGACATTTTATTAATTGATCAGTTTTTATCTTATTAATTATCCTTCTGTTCACCCATTTAGTTACATAGTTATTCAGTCAGTGAGCGCCCCCTACCTTCTTCTTTTTAAAAGTGTATAAAATATATATCCACTGTATTCTATTCCAGCAAAGCCTATACCTAACTGTAGGCCATTCCTGGAGTGTGTGTTCAAAGACACTTTCAGGCAGGCAGGTGACTCAGTGAGCTGCAGTGCATAAAATATACCGTATTTTTCGCCCTATAAGACGCACCTGACCATAAGACGCACCTAGGTTTTAGAGGAGGAAAACAAGAAAAAAAAATATTTTGAACCAAATGGTGTACTAAAATATTTACCAGTGCCCATGAAATGCAGCCTAACCATTGCCAATAATGCAGCCCGACCTGTGCCATTATTGCGGCCTGACCTGTGGCACTACAAGTCCCAGCAGAGCAGGTTGGCATATATCAGCCCCCTACAGAGGCACTATAACTCCCAGCAGAGCAGGTTGGCATATGTCAGTCCCCACAGAGGCACTACAAGTCCCAGCAGAACATAGGCACTACAAGTCCCAGCAGAACAGAGGAACTACAAGTCCCAACAGAGCAGTTTGCCATATTTCAGTCCCCCACAGAGGCACTACAAGTCCCAGCAGAGCAGGTTGCCATATTCCCCCCCCCCACCACAGAGGCACTACAAGTCCCAGCAGAGCTGTCACCTGTCCTCCAAACACAGCATTAGGAGACTGCACACACTCACTCCTTGGCTGCCATAAACTCCTGCCCACTCTCCCCTTACAAGTGTCCTACCACATGTCGCGCTGCATAGTGGGGCAGTGAGTATGATTTCCCCTCTTCTCAAGACGCGGCCAGGGTCTGCAAGCCGGTGCACCGAATGGAATACTTTCTGTGGATGGAGGCCGCGGGAACCGGGAGGAGGAAGTACAGGTGGCCAGGCTGCTTCGTGCGCGCGGGGGGGGGGGGGGCAGGAATGGAATACTTTGTGCGGGAACCGGGAGGAGGAAGTACAAATGGGAGGGGGCGTTGACAGCGGCGGCGGGGGGCGGCGCCTCATTTACATTCGGACTATAAGACGCAGAGACATTTTCACCCATATTTTTGGGTGGAAAAAGTGCGTCTTATAGTCCGAAAAATACGGTATACACAGTCTCCTACATATATATCCACTGCATTCTAGTCCAGCCAAGCCTATATCTGACTGTAGGCCATTCCTGGTGTACGTGTTCAAAGACACTTTCAGACAGGCAGGCAGTTGATTCAGTGATCTGCAGTGCATAAAA
The DNA here is from genome assembly GCF_905171775.1 of Rana temporaria. Taxonomy (NCBI): domain Eukaryota; kingdom Metazoa; phylum Chordata; class Amphibia; order Anura; family Ranidae; genus Rana; species Rana temporaria. Next base: position 100,504,544 of record NC_053493.1, read on the forward strand.
TATATATACAGTCTCCTACATATATTTCCACTGCATTCTAGTGCAAGCCAGGCCTATATCTGACTGCAGGCTATTCCTGGTTTACTGTTTTTAGTAAACTTCAGGCGCTGTTTTGCTAATCTAATTGTACAGTATGTCTAGAAGGCCACCAAGGAGAGGCAGACGCTCACATGCCACTAAAAGAGGGCAAGCAGGCTCTGTGTCTACAGCCAACAGTGCTGGTTGTGGACATAGTGCATTCTCAGAACGTGGCTGTGGGGAACGCTTGACCTTTTTTTCGGAAGATGGCCGTGTTGAGCCACAACATGCAGAAGAGTTGGTAGAGTGGATGACCAAGCCGTCCTCATCCTCCTCATCCTCTGTCATCCAGGCTCAGAGTACTTTGTCTGCCAATGCAGCTGCCAAAGCGGCCTCTTCCATTGGCTCAATGTCATCAGTCACTCCTTCCCTATGGCACCACCATCAAGCTCTGAGGAGTCCCCCGAACTGTTCGACCACAGTGTAGGGTACATGCTGCAGGAGGATGCGCAGCGTTTTGAAGGCTCCGATGATGGTACCCAGGTTGAGGAAGAAGGCAGTAACATGAGCTCAGAGAGAGTGGGTGCCCAAGAAGGAAAATAAACTGGCAGTCATGTTCCCCCAGCTGCAGCATACTGCCAGGTTTGCTCCAGTGGCAAGGAAGGAGGGGATGATAAGGTCACTGACTCTATGTGGGTGCCTGATAGAAGAGAGGAGGAGGCACATCTCCAATGAGGCAGGATGCCCTCCAGGGGTCAGCTTAAGGGCAGCCAACCAACTGCATCACACTGCAGAGCTACGCATGTGCAGGGCATCGCACGTTTTTTCAAAAGTTCTTTGGTGTGTCCCTTTTTTGTGATGTGTGCAGCAGATCGCACCGTTGCTGTTTGCAACATATGTCTGAAGCGTATCAAGTGTGGCCAAAACACCAGCCGCACTGCACTGAGAGGAATAGTGGTATAGAATTAGGTGTCCCAAGCACTTCCGGGCAATCTGCTAGCGGTACACCAACATCCGATTGTAGCAGGCAAATTTCCATACCCCAGTTGCTAAACCGGCAAAATAAATTCAGTCCCAGCCATCCACATGCTCAGCGGCTGAATGCTAGTTTGGCTAAATTGCTAGCACTCCAACTGCTGCCTTTTCAGCTGGTAGACTCTGTCCCCTTTTGAAAATTTGTGGAATGTGCGGTACCTCAGTGGCAGGTTCCCAAACGCCATTTTTTTCTCGGAAGGCCATTCCGGCTCTCTACCGACATGTGGAAGGCAATGTCTTGGCCTCATTGGACAGGGCGGTCAGCGGTAAGGTGCATATTACCACTGACTCATGGTCCAGCAGGCATGGACGTTGCCTTTCTTTCACAGTGCACTGGGTAACCCTGCTGGCAGCTGGGAAGGATGCAGGACAGGGTGCAGTATTGTTGGAGCTTGTTCCACCACTACGCCTCCAAAATGCTGGTAGTGGTGATTCTGCCACACCTCTCTCCTCCACCCCCTTTTCTTTTTCTTCCTCTATGGCCTCTTCTTGTGCAGATTTGTTCTCGGAACCAGCAGTGCTCTGTAGGCGTTCTAGGGGCTATGCAAGCACTCAGGCAAAAAGATGCCATAGGGTGCTTGAGTTGGTCTGGTATGGGGACAGGAGCCACACTGCGGCAGAGATTCTGTCAGCTCTGCAGGGGCAGGTTCAGATGTGGTTGATGCCACGCCAGCTTCAGCCAGGAATGGTGGTTTGCGTCAATGGCAACAACCTCGGGCTTACAGGATCTCCTTAAGCAGGCCAGGAAAGTCTGTGGGCATTTCCGCCGGTCATTTAATGCTAGTGCTTGGCTGGCTGACCTTCAAAAGGAATGCTACATTCCCAAGAACCGCCTCATCTGTGACATGCCCACCATGTGGAACTCAACGTTGGCAATGCTGCAGCGGCTGTACATGCAGCAGAGGGCCAATTAATGAGCACCTGTGCGAGTATGGCACCAGGACAGGGTAAGGGGAGCTTGGCTTTTTTTTGCCACACCAGTGGCTACTGATCAAGGATGCATGCACTGTCCTCTCACCATTTCAGGAGGCCATGAGGATGGTGAGCAGTGACAGTGCATGCATCAGTGATACTGTCCCTCCTGTCTTCCTGTTGGAGCACACGCTGCATGGAATAATGGACAGGGCACTTGAGGCAGAACAGAGGGAGGAAGAGGAGGACTTCCTTACCTCTCAAGGCCGCCTTTATCCAGACAGTATTCCTGTGGGCCCACCGCTTACACAGGAGAAGGAGGAGGAGGAGGATTGTGTCAGCATGAAGGTGGAGCCTAGCACTCAGCATCAGCAGCAGTCTTCAAGGGATCGTTTACAGTCCCCAGAAATCCATGGACTTGTACGTGGCTGGGAGGAGGTGGCTGCGAATCATGTCACCCTTAGTGACCCAGAGGACTCCGGATCGAGTGCCTCAACAAACCTACGCTGCATGGCCTCCCTGATCCTGCAAAGCCTTTGAAAGGACCCTCGGATTTGTGTGATCAAGGAGAGGGATCACTACTGACTGGCAACCCTTCTTGATCCACGTTACAAGGGTAAGGTTGCGGAACCTATCCAGCCATTGCAGAGGGAGCAGAGGATTAAACATTTTCGGGAGGCCTTGCAGAAAGATTTGTGCAATGCATTTCCAAAGCCTGGGAGGTTACAATTTCCTGGTCCTCCTGGACAACGTGTTGCTGAGGCTTTGGTCAGTCACAGAAGGAGCGGTAGAGAAGGTGGCCGTCTGACCGATGCATTCAGACAATTTTTTAGTCCGCAGCCCCAAGGTCTGATCGGTTCCAGCAACCATCGCCAGCGTCTGATTTACATGGTGCAGGAATACCTAGGGGCAAGATCAGACTTGGAGACCTTTCCAACCGAAAATCCACTGGCTTACCGGGTCTTGAGAATGGATCACTGTCCAGAGCTTGCACAGTATGCAATTTAGCTACTGGCCTGTCCTGCATCCAGTGTTCTATCTGAACGCACATTCAGTGCTGCTGGAGTCTTTGTAACCGATCACAGAGTGCGCCTGTCCACAGACTTAGTTGATCAGCTCATCTTCATAAAAATGAATCAGTCTTGGATCACCAGCTATCAAGCACCTGATGCTGATGTAACCGAATAATTTTACTAAGAATGTGAGATCCCTTGCCTATGCTGAGTGACTATCCTGTGATGCTGAGTGACTATCCTGTTATGCTGAGTGACAATTCTTTTTTTTTTTTTCCTTTTTTCCGACTCAGAGAACACTTACCGGAGACCTAATCAATTTTGCGTTCATACGCTGTCTCCATCCTGGTTCACATCATGGTGGGAAAAGTCCCTTTTTTTTTTTTTTCTTTTCTTTTTTCTTCCCTTTTTCTTTTTCTTTTTTTCCTTCCATTATTTATTCTTTTTCCTTTTTTTTTTGCTTTGTTTGCAATATCATTATATGTTTATATTAAGCCAGCGTGGCCACAGTATGGCAAAGTACAAAAAAAATTACATCATAAAACCAAAGTGCCCCTACCCAAGTCGACTAAACCATCCCCACCCCCCCCCCCGTACCCAGACCCACCCCTTTCTCTCCGAACTTCAGTCTCTTATTTTATAAACTTTTACTTCACCACACTTCCTGTCCAACACCATCCGGACTAGATAACTCTGTGATGACTTATAGTCAACCCAGTCCTGCCATTTAAGTTTGAATCCCCCTTCGCCTTCCTCCCCCATAAACTTAAGCTGTTCAATGTAATAAATATCATTTATTTTATCAAGACAATTCTTCATTGTTGGGCTCTCGGGATCTTTCCACTGTTTAGGGATCAGGCTCTTTGCTGCATTCAGGATATGGGGGAGCAAGGTTCTCATATACTGTTTACTAGTCATGTTTGTCCCATGGAACAAACACACCCACGGGTCAACTGCTATTTTAATTCCGGTAATTTCCTTGATTAATGATACCACTTTATGCCAATATCTGTTGATTTTGGGGCACGTCCACCAAAGGTGTGACATGGTTCCGGGTTCCGTACAACCCCTCCAACAGAATCCGGAAGTCTCCCCTTGGAATCGATGTACAATATCTGGGGTGATATACCATCTTGATAAACATTTAAAATTCATTTCTATCAACCCGCAGTTAGTTGAAGTGATGTGCGTCATCTTCAGTATTTTCCCAAAATCTCTCTCAGTGTCCCCTGTTGCCAACTCTTCATCCCATTTTTTAATATACGGAGGTAGCCCCTTATTTTTTAGTCCCGACAATATTTTATAAATCCGTGAGATCCCACCTCGTCCGCTCGAGGCCAGGCACATACGCTCTAGTGGGAGCAAATTTCCCTCTAGCCTGATCGGACGAGGAAGGGAGTCCACAAAATGTTTCAACTGTTGGTATCTCAGGCAATTCAGCTCAAACATTTCTTTGTGTTCCCCAAGTTCCTGATAATTACAGATTTTGCCATCTTTCAGTATATCCCTTAATTTTATGTCAGTTTTCTTTATCCAACTCCCAGACAAGCTTACTTTCCCTGGTGCAAAATAATTTGTGTCGTATAGTGGTATTAGCAGGGAATTATATCCCCATTTTTCGTTTTTGTGAACCCTATCCCATATTAAAGTGACAATTCTATTCCTCCTCAATGTTCATGTTGATATCTTCTAAGAACATTTCTGTTTCTGGGCACCACCACCAGTGGCTAAGGCCCAATTTTTCTGCCCCTGTTTAACAGGGGCGTGTAATTACAATTGTTGCTGTAATATTTTGCAGCAGGGCTCATTCCTGCGCTCAACTAGAGTATCTGTGAGGGGTTGCATTGTTGTGGCACCACCACCACTGCCTAAGGCCCAATTTTCTGCCCCTGTTTAACAGGTTTGCTTAATTACAATTTTTGATCTAATATTTCTCAGCAGGGCCCATTTTGCGCTCAACAAGAGTATCTGTGAGGCTTTACAGTTTTGTGCCACCACCACCACTGTGTAAGGCCCAATTTTTCTGCCCCTGTTTAACAGGGGCGCTTAATTACAATTTTAATCCAATATTTCTCAGCAGGGCCCGATCCTGCGCTCAACAAGAGTATCTATGAGGTTTTACAGTTTTGTGCCACCACCACCGCCTAAGGCCCAATTTTTCTGCCCCTGTTTAACAGGGGCGCGTAATTAAAATTTTTGATCTAAAATTTCTCATCAGGGCCCATTCCTGCACTCAACAAGAGTATCTGTGAGGCTTTACAGTGTTGTGCCACCACCACCACTGCCTAAGGCTCAATTTTCTGCAGAGTATATAGGGCAGGCCATATAGTATATACAGGCAGTCCCCTACTTTCAAACATCCGACTTACAAACGACTCCTACTTGCAAATGGAGGGAGACAAAAGGAAGTGAGATGAAATCTACCCCTAGGAAGGGAAATTCTCTCCTGTAAGAGTTAATATGGGAAAAAGGTGTCTCCCCACTGATGCTTTATCACCAATCCATAATAACCCCAAATTTTCAAAATCCAATTGTTATTGGGACAGAAAGTGAGGTGAAATCTTCTGAACAGGGTCACAGACAGCAAAACAAATGTTACAGGGGTGATAACCCTTCCCTATGCTATCCAAAAAGCTTAAACAATTTTTTTTACACTTAAAAAATGTACCTGTTCCAAATTAGAAACATATTCAACTTAAGAAAAAACCTACAGTTCCTGTCTTGTTTGGACCGCCTGTATACTGCTGTTCAGAGTATGTAGGGCCTGGGGGCCCCACGCCTTTTCTTTTTTTAATTTGGGTGGGGGGTTCCCCTTAATATTCATACAAGACCCAAAGGGCCTGGTAATGGGCTGGGGGGGGGGGGGGGGACCCATGCTGTATTTTTCAATAATTTTCATCTATATTGCCGGGACCCAACATTACAGCCGCAAGCAGTTTTAAATGACTTGTATTCCTTTAGAAATGTCATTTTGTGCAGGGACTGTTCTAAACACAGGAAACACGTGCCACGTTACAGGCATACTATAGACACCCCCAGGCATGATATTTAAAGGAATACTTAACTTTTATTTTTTCACTTTAAGCATTATTGAAATCACTGCTCCCGAAAAACAGACGTTTAAAAAAAAAATTTGCACTGATACATGTCCCCTGGGGCAGGACCTGGGTCCCCAAACACTTTTTAGGACAATAACTTGCATATTAGCCTTTAAAATTCGCACTTTTGATCTTTGACGTTCAAGTCCCATAGACTTTAACGGTGTTCGAAAGTGCACAGGTACAGTGGTGGTGGGAATTACTAAATATGGTTTGAATATTGGAATATAGAGAGAAAGCAAGGATTACCATGTGGTGCAATAAGAAGGGACACAAGAAGTCCATATATAAGAGGCTGTTTTTCTCCATATTGAAATGTTGATTGTTTATGTATGTATTTAACATTGAGCACAATACCTTTTTAAAGTGGTATCCACTGCTCAATACCTTTTTTTTATCAAATAAATACATTTAATATACACTTGGAGGTGACACAGCATTAATATACAGTATATTTATATGATATATACATATATATATATTAATTATGATCCAGTATAACCCCTTCAACCAGGCCCGGATTTCCCACAAGGCCACTGAGGCCAGGCCTTGGGGCGGCAGGGCTCCAAGGGGCGGCAGTGGCATGGAGTCCCCCGACGCCTGGAACAAACAGTTAAGGGCGGTAAGTTATGGGGGAATCCGCTCGCTCGTTAACAAGTGATTGCGGCGATGTCACCGAAATCACTTGTAAAATATGTGCTCCCGTCCGCTCCCCACATGCCTCTCTCTGCTGGCTCTGTCTTCGGGACTCCGTCCTCCCCCCGGCCACAGAGTCTGTTTCCTGTCCCTGCTGCCGATGTACACAGTGAGAGGGGTGAGCTGTGCTCTTCCCATCTCAGCTGTGACAGGAGTTATAGCACAGTGCTAGGACTCCTGTTTTGGAGGTGACGGGGTCAATAAAGAGAACATGTCACCTCCAATTGCTTTCACACAGGAAATTGTTTTCTCCTGTGTGATAGCAAAAAAGTTAAGTGAAATTTTTTTTTATAAAAAATAAATAAATAATAAGAAATAATAATTAAATTAATAAAATAAAAAAGTAAAGAATAAGAAAAATAATAAAAATAAGAAGAAAGTTATACAAAAATTTAAAAAAGTAAGCGACAAGCTACAAATAAATAAAAATAAAAAAAGTGATAAAAAAGTAAAAAAACAAACAAAACATATTTGAACTAACCGTGCCGCACATTCTCTATTGATTTGGGGGGGGGGTTGGCGGGAAGGGGGTGCATTGTGGAACCTGGCCTTGGGGCGGCAGGGAGAGCAAATCCGGCCCTGCCTTCAACCTTAAACCATTTATAAACGGCCTAAGGGAATGGGAAATGGTTAAGATCCATATTCCATATGAAGAGCACATTTTAACAGTAAATTGCATTGTTCAATAAAAAGCTCCTCTTTCTATACAAGATAAAGTGAGCACATGTACCCTATGTGATCTGAAGCATAGGCAAAATGGCAAACGTTCTCCAGTTTTCTGGAACATTGTGGATGCTTCTCATCATTAAAGATGACAGAAAGTCTATTGTTTTAATTAGATAGAACCTACCTGATAGACTGAAGAGTCTGCATACAGTATGCATTATCATATATTGCTGTCACCTTTTACATATATGCATTTTGTCAACTATACAGGGGTCAAGTCCTGGGGAAAAAAGTGTGGGAACTCCCACCCAAGATCCACTCCCCCACCAAAAAAAAAAATTATACGCTCATATGCATAATTACTAAACCGCATGTTTGTTTGTTTTTTATCCACTGTACCTTAGTAATCCTTTATGTTACTGGCCGCTTCCTGTACATGGATTCATTGGGTAGTGTGCGGGTATTCCATCACTTCAAGTTCTTTCTAAATCCCGTGATAACTCGCGGCAGACCTCCGCAATGTCTCCTGGGAACAATGACAAAAGCTCCCAGGAGACATTGCGGCATCGAGGAAGTGACGGAATACCCGCACACTACCCGGTGAATCCATATACAGGAAGCGGCCAGTAACATAAAGGATTACTAAGGTTCGCCTGCCCCTGACAGTGACTCGAGCTGGGCATCGCCGCTTAGTGAAGGATTGGCTCGGGCGGCTCGGCTGCTCTAGTCCTGCAAATGGAACTGCGTTCCTGCTGTGAAAAAAGTACAGGAACTCCGTTCCCATGCGTTCCCGCAGGACTTGAGCCCTGCAACTATACATACAAGGAAAACAGTAAAACTCATTGGGAAGATCATTTTCACTGATCAGCCATAACTTTTTGACAACTGAATTAATTAAATAACACTGATCAGAGGAAAATATTAGGTGGCAAGTAAACATGTTGTCTCTGAAGCTGATGTGTTAAAAGCAGAAGAAATGGGCATTGCAGTTTGTAGTGTGGGGCTTCATAGCCGCAGTCCAGTCAGGGTGCCCATGCTAACCCATGTCCACAGTCAAAATGTCCTGGGCACATGAGCATCAGAACTGGACCACGGAGCAATGGAAGAAAGGGGCCTGGCCTAATGAATCACATTTTCTTTTATGTAATGTGGATGGCTGGGTGTGTGTGCTTACTGGGGAAGAGATGGCACCGGAAAGCATGCAGTATGGGAAGAAGGCAAGTAATCAGAGGTAGTGCGATACTTTTAGCAAAGTTCTACTGGGAAACCCTGGGGCCTGCTATTCATATGAACGTTACTTTGACCTGTACCACCTACCTAAACATTCTTGCTGACCAAGTACACCCCTTCAAGAAAACAGTATTCCATAATGGCAGTGGCCTCTTTCAGAAGAATAATGCACCCTGCAACAATGCAAAATTGGTTGAAGAATGGTTTGAGGAACATAACAACAATTTTGACGTGCTCACTTGGCCTCATAATTCTCCTGTTCTCAACTCAATTGAGCATCTGGGGGATGTCCTGGAAAAACAAGTCTGATCCATGGAGGCCCCTCCTCACAACTTACAGGACTTAATCCTCTTTAACCACTTAAGGACCGCCTAACGCCGATATACGTCGGCAGAATGGCACGGCTGGGCACAATCACGTACCTGTACGTGATTGTTAAATGCCCAGCTGTGGGTCGCGGCGCGCGCCTGCGACCTGGTCCGAAGCTCCGTGACTGCGGCCGCGGGACCTGCGGACCCGATCGCTGCCGGAGTCCCGCGATTGGTCCCTGGAGCTGAAGAACGGGGAGAGGTGTGTGTAAACACACCTTCCCCGTTCTTCACAGTGGCGCTGTCATTGATCATCTGTTCCCTGATATAGGGAAAGGCGATCAATGATGTCACACGTCCAGCCCCGCCCCCCTACAGTTAGAAACACATATGAGGTCACACTTAACCCCTTCAGCGCCCCCTAGTGGTTAACTCCCAAACTGCAATTGTCATTTTCACATTTTTTGCTGTGAAAATGACAATGGTCCCAAAAATGTGTAAAAATTGTCCGATCTGTCCGCCATAATGTGGCAGTCACGAAAAAAATCGCTGATCGCCGCCATTAGTAGTAAAAAATTTTTTTTATAAAAATGCAATAAAACTATCCCCTATTTTGTAAACGCTATAAATTTTGCGCAAACCAATCGATAAACGCTTATTGCGATTTTTTTTACCAAAAATAGGTAGAAGAATATGTATCGGCCTAAACTGAGGCAAAAAATATTTTTTTTTATATATTTTTGGGGGATATTTATTATAGCAAAACGTAAAAAATATTGGGCTGGATTCAGGTACCTTTGCGCTTTTTTTGCGGAGGCGCAGGGCAACGTTTTTGCCCTGCGCCCCCGCAAATTTACTGCGCTACCCGCGATTCACGGAGCAGTAGCTCCGTAAATTGCGTGTGCGCTCTTTAAAATTGCCCGGCGTAAGCGCGCGCAATTTAAATGATCCCGTAGGAGGCGGGAATCATTTAAATTAGGCGCATTCCCGCGGCGATCGTAGAGCGCATGCTCCGTCAGGAAACTTTCCCGACGTGCATTGCGGCAAATGACGTCGCAAGGACGTCATTTGCTTCAAAGTGAACGTGAATGGCGTCCAGCGCCATTCACGAATCACTTACGCAAACTACGTAAACTTCAAATTTCGCGACGCGGGAACGACGGGTATACGTAACATTGGCTGCCTGCAGGGGCAGCCTTACGCGAAAGACGCCGTACGGAAACGACATAAACTGCGTACGCAGGGCTCGCGCAACGTTGTGAAATTGGCGTTAGTATGCAATTTGCATACTATACGCTGAGCACAACGGGAACGCCACCTAGCGGCCATCGCAAGAATGCAGCCTAAGATATGCGGGCATAAGAGCCTTATGCCGCGCATATCTTAGGCTGCAGTCGGCGTAACGAGGTTCCTGAATCAGGAGCATTCGTTACGCCGGGGCAAGTAAGCAATTGCGCCTGTGTAACTATGGTTACACAGGCGCAATTGCTTCTTGAATCCAGCCCATTGCATTTTTTCAAAATTGTCGCTCTATTTTTGTTTATAGTGCAAAAAATAAAAACCGTAGAGTTGATCAAATACCACCAAAAGTAAGTTATATTTGTGGGGAAAAAAGGACGCCAATTTTTTTTGTGAGCCAAGTCGCACGACCGCGCAATTGTCAGTTAAAGCGACGCAGTGCCGAATCGCAAAAAGGGGCCTGGTCCTTTACCTGCATTTTGGTCCGGGTCCTAAGTGGTTAAGCCAGATACCACAGAATACCTTCAGAGGTCTAGTGGCATTTATGTCTCGACGGATCGGGGCTATTTAGGTGGCAATTATTTTTTTCTAAAAGATGGGAACCTGTAGTTTTGAAGTGAATTGCATGTACTCTATGATGCTTGTATGACGGATGTGTTGGGGTGCCATTCTAAATGAAGTACTATAGATAGTAATGTGCATTAAAGCATGTTGCAGCAACTTTGTGTAATTTTGTACATGACAACATTTTCAGTTAACAAAGACTACAGATCCAGCAGCCACAAGTGCTGCAGACTCTGTTAATTATAAAGCAAAGGTCTTGCCAAATACTCATCTGTACTGAGTCATTTTCACTGAACACAAGGCAGTTCTCAGAGTGTGCCAAGAAATTGTGCTGAGCACTCCCTTTGAATACTTGCCTGTACTTAAGTATATGCCCATTGATTAATCAATAACACTAGACTTTGGACCAAAACTTTGCCTTTACCAAGTGGAAATGAGATTGCTTAAAAAGGACATACTACTGGGACTTGTACCCTAACCAATGGCATTCACATTTGTGGAGCAAGTTAATGTGAAGGACTATAGTGGTGTAAATACATAGAATGCTACTTAGTAAAGTAACCAAGGGTCGGACTTTTAAGGCATGGAAACAATGGAGAAGTATAAGTCAAAAAATAATATTTATTGGAAAAAGTACATAATAGATATACAACATTCAAGAGTTAAAGATCATATAAAATGATGTAGTTTGTACAATGAGCCCTTTTATGTCTACGCGTTTTGCTGTTGGACTTCTTCAGGACAGCAATCAGGGTTCAAAAAGGATGACAAACAAAGAGAACGAGTCTCACTATCTGAATGTGGACTGAGCCTCATGTAAATTTCAAAAGCCAGTATTACAGAATAGTCCGCCGCAGATGGAAGGCACATGTATCCAGGGACCGCACCAAAAACTCAATCGGTAGTTGAATACAAAAAGAAAAAGAACATCAATAATGACATAATAAAAACGTGCAAAGTAATAGTAGTAAGAGATACTTGGGAAGCAGGAAGAATTGGGTCCAAGCTTCTTTTCTTGGGATGAGATGTTTGGTGATCAATCATAACCCCCTGCTCATGCAGTTGTTTTATAGACATTTCATGATCATTACAACTCAGTTGTGTTAGAATGAGATCAGAACTCAGCAGACACCTTGACAAATATATTTTGCTATGGAAAAGTATATTGGCAGACATTAGGCTATTGTTCATACAAAATAATATTAGCTGGGAGTGTCAACTGAGCACTTAGACAGGAACACTTTTTAAAAACGACTTAATGGGTTATAATTGCACTTAGCTAGTAAGCAATAGTATAAATGCATGTTGTCTGTTGTTTTGATATCCCTGTATCATGCACGGTAAGCATGAGCAATCAATGTAAGCCCAGCACACTGGGTTAATGTTTGAATTAAAAACAATTTACAAAGCTTGGTATAGCCCCCCTGCCTTGAATTGTATATATCAGTTTTTCACAACCTCTTCAGCGTGGGGGAACACTTGAATTAATATTCTGGTCTCAGGGAACCCCTTCTAATAATTACTATATCTACATTAGTACATCAGTGCAATGGCCACTGGGAAAAATGCTCTTGTATGGATCTTCTGCCCTCTACTGTCGGCTGCTTGTATCTTAAAATATAACATTTTGTGTGTCACTTCCTGACTTGGAGGTTGTTGAAAAAAAAATCCTGGACCAGGCCTCTTTGCACCACAGCAAAAAAAATTGGCCTCATAACTTTTTATTTCTGCCAAGTGGACCATCGCCCATGCCTGGAAGACCCCAGCTGTTACCTTCCAGGGGGTGCAAATCAGAATGAACGCTCTGATGGTTAAAGAGCAGATGTCCAGTATAATAAGGGATTCACATGCAACATTTTTGAAAATCTGGGAACCGTGGATTAGGTTATTCTTTCCCATCCCTGCCCCGACTAGTAATGGTTGACTTTAAAGCTTGCTTGCGTGGGTCCCAAGTCCGTGGTGCTCGCCCTCTCCTGGGGCTGCTCTCCTCTTCTCGTTTCTTTATCTCTATTTTCTCCTCTTTCTCTGTTTCCTCCTTTTCAAACTTAAAATAATCAAACTTACATGAGGAGTGGGGCCTTTACAGAAGAGCCCACCATTCAGCTCTACCTAGGACAACATGATGCTTGCTTCTAGGATAAATAGTTAGGTCCCATAACACCTTAATCAAAAATATAAATTGTTGTGTGCCTGTAATGTCCTAAAGTTTTTACTTACTATTCCATTATTGCTATTACTGGCTAGTTATGTATATATATTTTCCATTTATGTTCATCGTCATTTTCATTTTTTATTAATGTTCATTGTCCTTTTCATGTCTTATGGATACACTGATTTTTTTTGTTGTACAACATTAAAATCCTATCTATAATTGATACATACATTCACCCACCACGCTGACCCTAATAACAATAACACCTTCTTATTCTCATAGTAAAAACTTGGCTGCACTTAAATAAATAACAAATAAAATGAGGATGAATTACTGTCTGATTTCATCTAGAAGAACTGGCTGAGCAAATGAATCCAGACAACTGAAGGGCAAGGGCGTGGTGCCAACCTTTGCTCATGTTTAATATTTGCTTCCAGTTGCCAAGACTGCATGTTCCTGAGTGACTTAACAACAGTGCTGTGCTTGTTATAATAGATAGAAGGACAAGTGCATATGCCTAGGGAGCTATCTGCCTTAATCAGTACCCTTCCTTGCTGTTTGTAACATTTCCCTTTAGATATCACAAACACCTAAATAAATGGCTTTTATGAAGACCAAACCATAACACTAGACCAGGGATAGTGAATTAAAATTCAAGAAGGTCCAGTCACTAAAAAAAAATTCTGGCCTAAATCCAAATCACAAGTCTGTGCCATGAAAGATTGTACGCATCTTCTTTGCTTTTTTTGGCGCAAGCAGTGCTCTTTGGTGCTTTTCTTACTGTTTCCTCTACACATTCTGGTAATACTCTGTAAATGTCCTCAATAGTGTTCCCCCTTATATCAGGTGTCCCCATCAGAGTGCCCCCTTACATCAGGTATTCCCGTCAGAGTGCCCATTTACATCAGGTTTCTTCATCAGAAGGCCCCCTTACATCTGGTGTCTCCCATCAGAATGCCCAATTACATTATGTGCCATCATTAGAGTGCCCCTTTATTATTATTATTTTACAGGATTTATATAGCGCCAACAGTTTGCACAGTGCTGTACAACATCAGGGAAGACAGTACAGTTACAATACAATTCAATAAAGGAGGGATTAGAGGGCCCTGCTCTAGAGCTTACAATCTAGAAGGGAGGGTCAAGTGGAACAAAGGGTAGTAGATGTGGGGAATGATCAGATGGACAAAATGAAAATACTGTTAGGTGAGGAGGGTTTTCAGGGATCATCTAAAAGCTAATAGAGAAGGAGATAGACGGACAGATTGGGGTAAGGAGTTCCATATGCTTGGAGAGGCTCTTGAAAAGTCCTGGAGATGAGCATGGGAGGAGGTGATGAGAGAGCTAGAGAGCAGGAGGTCTTGAGAAGAATGAAGAGAACGATTAGGTTGGTATTTGAGACTAGGTCAGTAATGTAGCTGGGGGCAGAGTTGTGGATGGCTTTGTAGGTAGTTGTTAGTATTTTGAATTTAATGTGTTAGGTAAGCGGAAGCCAGTGGAGGGATTGACAGAGAGGAGTAGCAGAGACAAAGCGGTTGGGAAGGTGGATGAATCTGGCAGCAGCATTCATGATGGACTAAAGGGTGGATAGAGTATGCAGAGGTAAGCCAATGAGGAGGGAGTTGCAGTAGTCAATGCTAGAGATGACCAGGTAATGAATTAAGAGCTTTGTTGTGTCATTGGTTAGAAAGGGGCATATTTTGGAGATGTTGCCGAGGTTGAGGCAGCAAGATTTGGACAGTAATTGGACATGGGACTTAAAGGAGAGTTCAGAGTCCAGGACTACGCCTAGGACCTTGGCATGTGGGGATGGGCTGATAGTTGTGTCATCAATTTTGACAGAGAGATCAGGGGAAGAGACACGTGGGGAAGGAAAAATTATAAGTTTGGTTTTGGATAGATTGAGTTTGAGGAAGTGGTGTGACATCGAAACTGATATATCTGATCGTAAATTATTGATACACGAGGAGACTGAAAGAGTAAGTTGAGGGGTAGAGAAATAGATTTGAGTGTCGTCAGCATAGAGATGGTATTGGAAGCTGTGGGAGGCTATCAACTGACCCAAGAAGGAGGTGTAGATTGAAAATAGGAGAGGTCCAGGAACAGAATCTTGGGGGACCCCAACAGAGAAAAGAAGAGGAGAGGAGGAATTAGAATTGTAAGAAACACTAAAAGTGTGGTTGGATAAGTAGGTAGAGAACCAGCGAAGAGTACAGTCACGGAGAGCAAAGGCATGGAGTTTTTTGAGGAGGAGGAGGAGGGGGTGGTCAACTTTATCGAAGGCAGCAGAGAGGTCCAGGAGTAGGAGGACAGAATAGTGTCCCTTAGTTTTGGCCGTTAGAATATCGTTTGTTGGTTTTAGGAGAAATAGTTTTGTGGTGCTCACATATTGGTAGGTTCTTCCTTAATTTATCTCTAGTTACGGTTTGAGATACTGCCCCCATTTAAAACCTACTAGAGGATATTTTTCCCCAAAAAGTTAATAGGATACCTAAAAAATCTCCTATTTTCCTGTACAGCTGAACTTGACAGAATAAACTTCCCTCCTGCAGGCAGAGAGTAGCAATTATATCATGGGAAGAAGGCTGCTCCATCCCTGATGCACTAGACAAAATATATCTCCCATGGGACTTTTTTGCAGCAATACTAATCACACAATTACAAATTGGTGTATAAAAAGTAAAAAAATACTTTTATTGAACAACAGGTTTAAAATTGGCTGGTCTAGACACTTCACGTCCTGACCTTATACCATTCCTACAATATACAAATACTGCAGGGATACATGAAATTATTAGAATAAATTGCATATCTGCCAAGTCAACCCAACGCATTTCAACTTATATAAAGTTTTCATCGGGGATAAAGAAGTGGAAGCAATCAAAGATATGATCGTGACTCGATGTCCAGACTTACAGGTAATGGCTGAGACCACACGGGTCTCAGCCCAACACAGACCTTGAGCCTAATAGAAGATCAATGGCTATTAAGGAGAAGACAACAGAGGCGACTTGCTCCCATTCACTAATGGAAGAGTAAGAGGCCACAATATATAAGTGTAGAGCTGAATGGTAGATAACCGCAGCAAAAGGAGAGCAATCTCCTATAAAGACATCCAGCATGGGTTGACATGGATACCATCTGCCATATTGTCCCATTATTGTAGCGATTATTTGCCATGAATATTTTCTCGAAAGCAAGAGAAAGAATTTATATATATATATATATATATATATATATATATATATATATATATACACACACACATACAGGGCTTTTTTCTCAGTGAATAGGTACAGGAACTACCCCCTTTTGAGCTACCTTTTGCCTCCGCCCACTACCTCAGACCACCGTTTCTTGGCTTTGCCCCCTACCCTCCTCCCAGTAATGCCCCTTTTAGAGAATACAGAGTGAAATATAATTTTGTGGAGCTAATAATTTGTATGGAATTTGTTAATGATAACAAGAAAGGCAATAAATTAGATCCCTGTAGCTAGCAACAATAGACTCCCAATAGCCAGCATCGATAGACCCTCCAGCAACCAGCAACAATAGACCCCACCCTCAAAAGTAAATCTTTCCCAGCAATGATTGCCCCCCAGCAACATAAGATTAATCCCCTCTAGCAACAATAGATTCCCTAGCAGCCAGCATCAATAGACCCTCCAGCACACCCCAGAACCCCTTGCCATTACATACATTCTGTGCTGGAGGTGTCGGAACTGTGTTCTCCCGTGTTACTGCTGAAAAAAAGCCCTGTATATTTATAATATACACTGCAAGATGGCATCACCATCCCCGATAGCAAAAACCTGTAAACCACCCCAAAAAAAGACCAAACACATTGCGCCGCTTTAGTAATTTCTTCATGGGGTACAACATGTACTAATGAAGTGCAAAGTGCTCTTAGTGTATGTGCAAACCACAAACATAATACAATGGCCACCGGTGTGCAAAAGTGGCATTATTACTTAAGGGGGTATATGGGCCCAAACACTGTTTCAGACATTTATGTAGCAGTTCTCTGCTAACATTATAGACCTTGTGGAAAAAATCTGGCATGTCCTCTTTCCTTTTTTATTTAGATTTTGATTTCAGTAGTCACATGATGATTATAAATGACTAAAACCCATTTTATCAAACTTAAATGGAACACCAAATAAAATGTTATTTTTTTAGTCTTGGGTAAAGTCAGATTAGAACTGCCTATTAGTTGTTGCCACCTGAAGATTGCTGAAGTGATTCACTCTCACCTTCTGCCCCATTAACCTTTGCTTCTAGATTAGAAAGAGTACAAAACTGAAAAATAAAATAAAAAATATATAGCTGTCATCATAGTAAAGAGATAATCTCCCATTATTGACGTGTGTTCCAGGGAATTCCAAAGATTGGATTCCCATCTCTTTTGGCACAATTCCTCTCATTTTTCTGTGTGGAGGAAGTGAAAAGAAATTTCCTTAATCAAGACATCAATAAAACCCTGACATAGGTGCTAAACTTTCCCCACTATCCAAAATTAGAAAAATATTTTGGCTGGAGTTTCACTTTAAACAGCACCCGCAACAGTATTTCTTCAAAATGGTTTGGATGTTTTTTTTTCTAAGTTTCATATCTGTGTCTTTCAGTTTTTTATGACAACTTTGTTAATGCAGTTTAGTCACAAATCTTGTCAGGCGCTACTAAACAGCTTCAGCTTTTTAAGACAAATAAAGTATAAAGAACAAAATAATAAACATAAGTCCATAAAAATCAATTCGTGAAAAATTGTGAATATTGAAAATCCATATGCAGGTGTAAATAGTCCTTTTTAAATCCTCCAGTCAACGTGTTTAAAAAGTATAAGGTGCTTAGATCTCCTTCCATTAGTGCTCCACCCCAGTACATACAAAATGCACACTCACCAACCATAAATATTACACAAGCCTTGGATATTTACGTGTATCACCCGATAACACTCCTCAGATCACAGTTCTGATGATCCACATACTGTATGTACTGCCGTATTTATTTGCACTATCTAGATCTCCTCCTCTTATTACCAACCACCGGGACCCAGAAAAGGTATAATATTCCAAGATAGTGTAATATTGTTTATTAAAAGATAAATGAATATAAAAGCAAATTTGCACCTACATTGTAGGGTGCTACCGTCAGCACCAACATAAACAGATTATTGTGTACTGCAGGCCGCACGGACTGAGCCGGCTTGTGTTCCAACAACAGTAAGTTCTGTCCAAGACCCAACAGGATATGAGGTCAACAATAGCAGATGCGCAGCCGCTGCATTTCACATGACCAGAATCATCAGGTATCCTCCAGTAAATGCCTCCCCCGCTGCCCCTTCTGTCCTTGTTCCTCTCTTTTTTCTGCTGCTTTTCCACCAAAGCCCTCCAACAGGGCTCCTATTTGTTTTTATAATAAAAAATACAATTGCAAAAATTATTAAAAAACAGCTGACACTATCCACTGCTCTACCGACAAAGTCCACTGCCCTACTGACACGTTCACTGTGCTACTGACTGACATTGTCCACTGCCCTACTGACACTGTCCACTGTGCTACTGACTGACATCTTCCACTGCCCTACTGACACCGTCCACTGTGCTAATGACTGACATTGTCCACTGCCCTACTGACACCGTCCACTGTGCTACTGACTGACATCGTCCACTGCCCTACTGACACTTACATCCCACATGTTTTAATGTATGCAGTAGGAGGAGTGAGGCTTGCAGACAACCTAAAGTTGGCCATACACATTTCTCAGAAGATTTCTCAGCTGGGCTGAACAAAAGAAATCCAAAAATTCTCCCATTAAAAACAAACTAAACACATACTTGCCAACAGTTCCAAATTTCCTGGGACAATCCCGAATTTTGGGCCCTCGTCCATAATTAGGCTTGTCCCAATTATTTTCCCGGGATTTTGCTTTTGTCCCGGGAAAATCAGGAATGTTTTTGGCTACTCAAAGATGGTTGCCGCCGTTGCCACAAGTATTGTTTCCCCTTGTGTTCAGTGGAGAGGAGAGGGCAGCCAATGGGCTTCTCTCTTCAGTGGCTACAGGGATTGGAAACCCCTCCCCTCTCCACTGAACACAACAGAAAGAGATCAGCCTCTCTTGGAGTTACGCACTTAGGTAATGACGTGAGCGCAGACCTGATTGGCTATTTATCTAACGCGGTCTATGGAGCTCCGCCCCTTCAATCTTGCTCCCTGTCAGCTTTGAACTCGCGGCCCGCCTATCGCCAGCACATGTCGCCTGTGTACTCCTGTCTGACAGCCTCGGTGCCCCGCCCCGGCTCCTCCCCTACATTCTCAAGTTGAAGCAAGAAAAAGTGATTGTGACTGTCGGAGACAGATGAGGAGGAGAGGGAGACGAGAGGTAGCGGGTACTGAGGTATGATGAGGAGTCTCTTACCCTGCAGTTCTTAAATCAGAGGAGGGAGGGGGTGGAAACCTACACAGGCGGAAAAGCTTGGGGCACCTGATGTAAGAACAGACTCTGCTGGGGACACCTGATGTAAGGACAGACTCTGCTGGGGGCACCTGATGTAAGGACGGACTCTGCTGGGGGCACCTGAAGTAAGGACGTACTCTGCTGGGAACACCTGATGTAAGGACGGACTCTGCTGGGGGCACCTGATGTAAGGACGGACTCTGCTGGGGGCACCTGATGTAAGGACGGACTCTGCTGGGGGCACCTGATGTAAGGATGGACTCTGCTGGGGGCACCTGATGTAAGGACGGACTCTGCTGGGGGCACCTGATGTAAGGATGGACTCTGCTGGGGACACCTGATGTAAGGATAAACTCTGCTTGGGACACCTGATGTAAGGACGGACTCTGCTGCGGGCACCTGATGGAATCTGATGGCAGGTGACGTGGCAGGTGACATGCTCAGGGCTTCCACTGATTCCGCATTATGGTGAGTTGAATAATTTCATTCTATATTACAATATAATAATAGAAATAATGCGCTTGAATCATGCTGACACCATAACAACCATGGTGTCGGGATGATTGAAGCGCCAACATCAGGTGTTTGGAGCATCTTTATCTGCTGATTGTTAAACTCTGGAATACACATATTTCTATTGTGGTGTAGGATCTGGGCCTGCTGTCCGTCCATCCCTCTTTCCTACCCTCCCTCTCCATCCCTCATTCATCTCAGACTCTAACCACACCCTTCCGAGCCACGCCTATTTAAGCCACACCCACTATTTTGCATAAACCACGCCCATTTTTTTGCAGCACGCTGCATTTTTCTATTTCAATATGCCACGCGTACAAAAGAATGCCCCACCCCTTAATTATAGCAAGGCTCCACCTACATGCAATTATTTTTTTGCAATATTGGCAACTATGTCAACAGAATGGATGGAGTAATCTACCTTTACCAACTATTCTATACTGATATCAGACACTCACGGCTGTCAGAATATGTAAACACTTACAGCAGATGATTTTTTTCCTCCCAGCTCCTTTATTTTCTCACTCCAGGTTTGCCGAACCAGCTCAAATTTTAGCTAAATCTAAATAATTTGCCAAACTTTGAACCATGGGTACTTTGTAGGGAAGAACACATGGGGTTGATTCTGGTGCAGCTGTGCATGGTAGCCAATTAGCTTGTAACTACAACTTGTGCAATTACGCTTTGGCAATAAAACCTGGAAGCTGATTGGTTTCTATTCAAAGCTGCACCAGATTTTACTTTCTCCAGTTTTAGTAAATATCCTACATGGAGTAGTGAAGACATGTGCTTGGGTTAAACCATACCTTTAAGTTCACTTTTAGTAACATGCTACATGTCACACCCAGCTTCCCCGCTGTTGGGTGGTGGGGTCGCCCGCACCCCCTTCCCTCGGGGGGTCTTGCAGTCGGTCATCCAGCCCTGCATTTACCCCATCTAGGTTGTGGGCGGTCAGTGCTCCTACAGGCGATGGGCAGCAGCTTCTCTCGCGTCTCCTACTCCTCTGCATCATGGCGGCTTCCATCGTGGGTCTCCTCCCTCTTCCTCCTAGGCATCCAATAGGATCACCTATCTTTTCAGTCAATTTGGTCGACGGGTCTCAGGACCTACTTCCTGATTGGCCGCGAGAAGGATCAGTGTGACAATAGCGAATATTCATTTGCTTTTGTCACACAACTGGGTGGGCTCCGAGCGCAGTGCTCTGCACCCCAAGCCCACCCATTTTTGAAGCCTATTAGAGCCTCTGGTTCTAATCACGTGCTTCAAACCCCCCCTATTGGAATCAATGCGTTTGGCGCCCTGCTTGTAGATTAGGGGGCCGGACGATGGATAGGGGGAGTGGCACCCATACACCCCCAATGGACGAGTTGCCACTGCATGTGGCTATACAGCACCATCCTTCCCCCCCCCCCCCCCCCTGGCCACTGTGCCATTTTAAATTTGGGCACAGTCCTATGTTCTACCATGGCAGACTGATTTGTAGTTTTAATGGACTGTGAGTGTGATGATCAGCACGCTCATAGTCCATTCACTCTTCCTGTAGCCCTGAAACTGATGGCTCGTACAGAGTCTGCAGGAGCTTGACATTGCACCCGCAACCCACTGATTGCAGGTGCAATGGTCTGCAGGCTCATGTGAAATTCTTTTAAATAAATACACTTTTTTACTTCCAAAAACGTGCATTTTTTAATACTATTATTATTTTTTTGTAAAAAATTCCTTCTAAGGAAAGATCAAAAAACTAAGTATATTTTATCAATAATACTATTACTAATTACTAGTAAATATATTGAATTACATTATTACATAGAAGAGAGAATGGTATGGTGAGTAGGGTAGTAGTGTTCTGTATTGTGTTAGAAAATATGTTATTATACACATTGGGCTAAAGCAAAGACGGATGTTTCTAATTTGTGTAGCAACAAATGAGATTATTTACCTTCGCTTGTACATGTAAATATTTCTAACATTAAACCACAATGTCGATCCACCCAAACCAAACCCAAATCCACCTTAGATACACAATTTCTGGCACAGTTTATCAGCCAATCTCCTTTACTTGCTCAAATTCAGGATTTAAGATTGTTCTAGGAATTGTGAGATTTATGGAAAACATGCATGTAACAAATAGAAAAATAAATTGTAGGGTCCTTTATTCCCATGCAAATGTAGCATGTTTTTAATGTGCGTTGCATACACACAATAAGACATGATATTAACTCTTGTTGATGCAGATTGAAAAGAACTATGGCCCAGATTCACAGAGAGCAAGGCTCACATTACGCCGCCGTAGAGCAAACACTGTACGCTATGCCAACGTAGCGCGGAGAGGCATGTTGGTTTGTGGGTCTGCCGCACACATACGCCGGCGCACATTTGCACTTACGTCGGCGTAACGTGTTATACGTCGGCGTAAGTGCTTTGTGAATCTGGGCCTATGTTTCTTTGGTGAAGATGCAGTTAAAGCACATGATACATACATTATTGCATCTTAACATTCACCCCTAGAACTGATTTGACATATTATTACACTAAAAAGCTGCCAATTCTCTGCTTTTTCCCACATAAACGTAACACATAGAAATAGCAACTGACACAGAAATAGTCCTGATATTTACTTGTGCCTGACAAACCACTTGCCGACCACTCACAGTAAATATACATTATTACTTTGACATTAGAAATTGGTGTTATGGCAGCAAAAATATGTAGAAGAATATATATGGGCCTAAACTGATGAATACTTTTTTTTTATATTTTGGGATATGTATTATAGCAAAAAGTGGAAATATATATGTAGCGGCATGCTACTTTCTAGCCGACACTGCTTTAAATTTAGAGGGTAATCTGAGAGTTAGTTAACTCAGACTGTATGATTTTTTCACTAAATTTGGGCCTCTGTTCCAGCCATGGCTGTACTGTGAGTGACCACTATTGTTGTCTGGGGTGCTGTTACCATCCCAGGCCAAGGGTGGCAGCAGTCAGATCAAGGTGTTTTGGGTGTTCCCCTTCGGCAGCCAATCAGAGGGAGTTGATCGTCCTGCTGTGCATGCTGGAGAGGAGAACTTAAGGGACAGATGTCATTAGTCTGGGGTCGTCGCCGATCCTGGGTCTGTCGTCCCACCACCCCCCGTGTGTGGCCCTCCTGGCTGGGGGTGTGTGTTCAAGTGTTCCTGGCTTCGGGACCATGTTGGTCCGGGGTTTTGATCTACCAAGTAGGCCCGGTAGTCAGACTGGGTCTACGTTCGCAGAGTGGTCCTGTGCTGTCTGTCCTGAGGGAGGAAGCCCCTCGATGAAGAACCTGTCTTGGAGAGCACAGAGTAAGAGGCTGGTGTCTCAGGAGAGGCCTTGAACTTCATTGAAGCACGCACCATTACTGAAAGGCTGAATGATGGTCACCTGTCAGTTCTAAGTTCATAAGAAGTTAATCGGGAGAGATCCGGGTGCTGAGCTTAGAGAATTTTGGACCAAATATACCTCCATCTTTGGGAAGGTCTGTGGCAGACACTTTACCAAGTTCCGTGTGACATCCTGGCTGCTAGGCTATGGAGAGAGGCCTATCCAGGTGCACAATACCCACTCTGGCTAGAGTGGCGACGAAAGCTGCGTCGCTGGAAGCACATCTTTAACTACTTATTTTATTCTTTTGCCAAGTTTGGCAAATAAAGCAAAGAAAAAGAAGTCTAAAGTGTGGACATTGGACTTTTTCTCAACTCTCATCTGATACCCTAGATGGCGAGGAAATAGAGGTAACATGCTGCCCAAAACAAACCAGCAGCTCCTTCGGGGGTAGTGCTACACGTGGAGGCTCATCCGGGATTGGCTGTACCTCTCGCAACATAAACAAGAGTTTATTTTGCCATTGAGTCTGAAATTTGTCGAGGTGTTGGACTGTGCTCGCAAAGAAGGGGTTAAGGTCAGGTCGCTTGGCTAAAGGCGTTGGCTGCACGTGCAACGGAGTGACGTGTCCAAGCAACGTGCCAAGAAAATAACTGAAAGTGGGAGGAGTTACCCACCCCTGCATGAGACGTGAGTATGTCTGGCACGAAAGGAAGTACACATTGCCCGATTGCGGAGAGAGAATCGTATGCAGTTATATCGGTGTATCCAACACCATCAGAGAGGCCGAGGCCTATTATGTCTTTGGCCAAAGTTAGCACAAGTTCCGCTCCAATGGGAGCTTTGTTAACAGACACTGGGATCCGAATGAAGCCGCGGGGGCTTTGTGCTTTACACGAGCGGCAGCGTGGAGGCGCTCAGTGTGTCCTGCCCAAGATGTGAGGGGCTGGCAGTCCAAATCCGACCCTTTGGTCGATGTCTACGGTGTGGTGAATACCTTTTTGAAGTGGACCAGCATACTGAGTTGCCCTGTGCCTATTGGGTGGATTGGATCACAGGGGAATTACTGTGGAGGAAGCTACTCCTTGGCCAGCTACTGCTACTGCTTCGGCCGCTACGTCTGCTGTGTCCCCTACAGTGAGTGACTTTGACAAAAGTGACGGAAATGTTCCTGAACCAAGTGTGGATGCTGCTATGGAAACCGCTGCAAAGAAAGTTGGCTATGTGAAAGCCTCCCACAGCCGTGGTCGAGGCCTAGACCAGCGTATACCGGGACCGGACTCCGAGGAGGATGTTACCCTCGTCGAGGCCGCAACAGGAACTATGTTTTTTTCCCCTTGCTGTTGCTGAAGATGTGTTTGACTTTGGGGGGAAAGTAACCTAGTCAGTTTAGATTAGGGCCCGTGAGGACTACGTGGTCAAAAAGTATCTTCGTTGGCAGAAAGTGGTGCGCAATGAGATCATATACTCTGCCGCTAGAGGGCAGTGTTCCGTAACTTTCAGGAGAGACTTTGTTTTTTCTCTCCCTTTTTCATATTTTTGTCTAGCACTGTCCTGTGCTGAGAGGATTTTGGACTGAATAGACCTCCATCTTTGGGAAGGTCTATGGCAGAGACTTTACCAAGTTCCGTGAGACATCCTAGCTGCTAGGCTAGTGAGAGAGGCCTATCCAGGTGCACAATACCCACTCTGGCTAGAGTGGACAACGAAAGCTGCGTTGCTGGAAGCAGGAGTGTTTCTGAACAGAAGTTATACACCTGAGCCTTTTACCTATTTCCCTTCAACCTCTTCAACTACCTATTTTATTATTTTACCAAGTTCAAAGTAAAGAAAAAGAAGTCTAAAGTGTGGGCATTGAACTTTTTCTCAACTCTCTTCTGATACCCTAGACGGTGAGGAAATAGAGGTAACATGCCAACCAAAACAAACCAGCAGCTCCTTCGGGAGTAGTGCTACATATATATTTTTCTAAATCGTCGCTCTTTGTTTGTTAATAGCGCAAACAATTAATACAGCAGAGGTGATCAAATACCACCAAAATAAATCTCTATTTGTGGGGAAAAAAAATTGTTTGGGTACAGCGCAATTGTCAGTTAAAGCGACGCAGTGCCGTATCGCAAAAAATGGCCTAGCAAAAAATATATTTTTTTACTTGTAAACAAAAAGTTCCAGAAAAGGCCTGGTCAGCAAGTGGTTAAAAATGCATGCCTTTTACCTCATGCATTATCATGTGTCAGCAGGCCTTAACCCTTTCACTGCCAGAGCCATTTTTAAAAAAAAATTAGGCCTAAAGATGACTTTTCTGAAAGTAGACATATAGGCCCGGATTCACATACATTGGCGCATATTTAATGCCGGCGTAGCGTATCTAATATACGCTACGCCGACGTAGCACAGAGAGGCAAGCACCGAATTCACAAAGCACTTGCCTCCCAAACTGCGCTGGGTTCCCTCGGCGTAAGCCGTCGTAGGTGGAAGTGGGCGTGAGCCATGCTAATGAGGCGTGACCCCATGCAAATGATGAGTGCCATACAAGTACTTAAAACGAACGGCGCATGCGCCTTCCCGTGGACGTATTCCAGTGCGCATGCTCAGAATCACGTCGGAACTACTCCCTAAGATACGACGGATCACTGCCTACGACGTGAACGTAACCTACGCCCAGCCCTATTCACGTACTATGTAAACGACGTAAAATACGACGGCTGTGTTCCCTGGTCCATACCTTAGCATGAGTTGCGCCTCATATATGGGGAATAACTATACGCCGGATGTACAACTTACGCAAACAGTGTATATTATGCGCCAGGCGCACGTACGTTCGTGAATCGACGTATCTCCCTCATTTCCATAATTGAATAGGAAATCAATGGGAGCGTCACTTGCGGCCAGCGTAAATATGCGCCCACGATACGCCGGCGTAGGAAAGTTACGTTGGTCGGATGAAGCCTATTTTCAGGCGTATCTCACGACGGCGCATATTTACACGTACGCCGCGTATCTCGAGATACGTCGGTGTAAGTGCTTTGTGAATCCGGCCCATACTTTCTGAAAGCAGACATCCTAGAGATCAAAATGGTAGTGGTGTCCAATGATATTAGAGCAACAGTTTATCAAGTGCATAATATTAGTAAAAAAACTAAAGTTAAAGTAGTTCTAAAGGCTAAAGTATTTATTTATTTATTTATTTAACCTTAATGCATTCTCTGCTTGAAGGTAAAAGACCTTCTATATTCTGTTCTTCCCATCCCTCCCCAAATACATACCTCAGCCAGATCTCAATTCACTGCTGTACCTGAGAGTAGAGGCACTGATCTTTCTCTCTCTCTCCTAAATGGACATGGAGGCAGCAGTGGGAACCATTGACTCCTGCTGCTGTCAATCAAATCCAGTGAGGGGGCAGGGCTGTGTCATGTGTCTGAATAGACACACACAGTCGTGCCCCCAGAGCAAGTGGGAGCACTTGGAAGGGAGAATGGATCCAGGATTACCAGCAATGGACCCCATAGAAGGAGGTTCTGGGCTGCTCTATTCAAATCCATTGCATAGAGTGGGTAACTATAAATCATTTTTTTTTACATGAACTTTACAATCACTTTAATTATAGTGCATGCAGAAGCAATACAGTATATTAGTAATTTTGTTTGCAAAATATAAATAGATACTCAACATGAGTAAATTGTAATGAATAAATTCCCTTAAAAAAGCCTTTCCTAAAAGCTGTATGAAGCCTGCCATTTCTGGTTGCCCTACCAACCCTATTGCTTCAACTCTTGGCTTCAGTATGTGGGTGGGTGCAGTGTGGTGTGACGGTAATAACAAACACACAGTCCAGGTGCAATTAGTAGAATGTGTATTGTAATAAAGGCAAAACGGTTCACAACAAACCTGGTGGGAAAGGGCCCAAACAGGAGTACTAAGGAGTTCCAATAGCATGTAGCAAAGCAGGTATCAGAGGAACTGACAGCATCTGTTTGGAGGGCAGTATGGGGCCTGGCCATGTAGTACCCAAATGGGAAGATGTCCAGGAGATTGCCACTAATACTGTCCCTGACCGATGGGTAACCTGTTCCTACACTACTGACACGCTAATGCACACCAAACCCAGTAGAGAGATTCACATCCAATTGGATCACTGCCCCAGTGATCCAGTAAACCATATAGAAACCATGTTCTTCATGACTTCCCCTCTCTCTGCATTGCCGCTGCGGTTGGGCGTCACCTGCAGTGGACACAGCAGACTGCACCTGCCTACAAGTAACCTAGAACAAGTATTCAGAGAAAGACTTTTGTTTTTCTCTGACTATCTTAAATTGTTTAAGGTCAGGGACTTAGAACATAAAGTATCCAGATATTCAGTATTAAAGCCAAACAGGGTGATGTGTTGCTGTGCTGCAGATTCAAGCTCAACCTAAGAAGTGGCAAAGCTTTAATGTATTTGAGTAGGCATGAGTTTTGCTCAGCCTTGACTAGGGGTGCAACGGATCAAAAAACTCACGGATCGGATCGATCCTCGGATCAGGAGTCTCGGATCATTTTCGGATCAGCAAAAAAAAAAAAAAAAGACAAATCTTGTTACACCCACCAGAGTTTTAGATTTCACAGTTCTTCTCAACACAAAACGGAGCTTATGTGCTTAAATACAGTGTTTGGAAATCCGACGGACTGTTTACTGCTAATATGACAGAACACCTCTGATTTTCACATTTAAACAGTCCGTCAGATTTACAAATACTGTATTTAAGAGTATAAGCTCTGTTTTGTGTTGAAATAACTGCATCTCGCAATACTTATATGTGCAGCCAAGTGGAAGTCGCAGCCCCATGTACGAAAGTGGTGTCACCAGTTCCCTACTGTGACCTGAACTATTCCAATCATCAGATCCCTTTAGTGTCATTGATCGGCGGCCTGAGTGTCTAGTGAAAATCCCCCCTATGTGCTCAGTCCATACAGATCCCCCCGATCGCCTCCTCTCTCTTCTCTGGCAAGCAGCAGGACGCCCTGTGCGGCGGCGGCAGCGGCTCCCCGTGTGGATTCCTCAAGGTGCAGCATGGAGCTCATCGCTGGGCTGTTAGGAGTCAATGACATATTGAGCTCAAGTGCCCACAAACTTCCGAGGAGCAGCCTGCATCCCCCGCGCCGGGTGGACCTCGATGGCCGCCGCTTCGATAGCTAGGCCGAAGCCGCGGCCTTTCCTATGGACCGGGAGGCCCGTGGATCGCCATGTGTCCCGACCTGAAGGTGCTGATCTGTACGGATCAGTTGCACCCCTAGTGACAATACTTGATGTGTTCCCACTGTCATATGGCATTCTTGTGTCACAGTGCCTACACACAGTCACGGTTTTATCCACTAACCTCTTTCCTTCATCATTATATTTGACAGGGAAGCCAAAATGCTCCCATACAGGGGATTTAAATGACGCGGGGCATTCAAGCTCCTCCGCTCGCCATGACCACGCTGTGTGTGAACTGAACATGCGCAAATTATTATTATTATTTTTTTTAGAAAACAATCCTCGGATCACGTGTGTGCGGTTCGGATCAATCTTTTTCGGTTCGGATCACGGATCAATGACGATCCGTTGCACCCCTAGCCTTGACCGGTTTCCCTTTGGGGTACTGATCCTGCTGCTATTGGGTATTTTGCTGCTGAAAGAAGTTGGAGAAGATGGTGCGTGAAGGAGTACAGGACACACTGTTTTTCAGGTCTTGCCTGCATATGTCTGAAACGTGAGTTTGGAATTCCTGGTACAGAATTTGTTTGTGAAGTTGATTGGAGTGGAGCTGTGGGACATTTTCTGCATCCAGGACCATTCAGCACCAAGGAACAGCTCAACTTCCTCTCCTCTGTGACAGTGTGTTTGGAAATATTTTGGACCCTCAACTTGATCTATGGGGGGGATATGAATGTTACCCTTATACCAAGACTGGACTCTTCCACCAGACCTTTATTGGAGCACAACTGAAAACTTACCTCCTGGGATGGTGATGATTTAAGTCCAAATCTAAAGGAACGCTTCTCTTAAGGCTGAAAAATGGCAGTGCTCTGGTGAGTGTAACCCCTTGGAGGGAGGAGGAAGGTACACAATGTGACAACCATTTAGGATTCACCCACTGTTTCGAAGTGTTCTTATTGTCATCACTTTACATAAAGACTTTGGTGTTGAGTTGCCCACATGTTATTAATTTCTCAATGTTAGCACTGTTATCAGTAGTGTATTTAGGTTTTGTGCTGCCCTAGGCCTGACTAAACTTGTGCACCCCCTACTTTAAATATGACCCACCCCTTCCTGTCAAGGAGACACCCCTTTCTGTTTAAAATCTGCCCTGAAATTTTCGAGTGTGGACACTAGCTCTGAGGGCCTGGTGGGGCGGCAATGGATTCTCTTAATTTGCATAGATTTCCTATCACTTCCTGGTTAGCTATGGGGCAGGAAGTGAAGGGAAATCTCTGCAACGGGACAGGGATGGTAAAAAATAATCTGACAGGGGCTAAAACGCTCTCTTACTCTATCCAAAATGGAAAAAAAAAGTGTTGCCTATAGTTCTACTTTAAGCACACATTTCTGATAATTTTATGGAGAGGACTAAGAAGATATAACCATGCCAATTGTGCAGCAGAAAACATATAGCACAGTGAGGAAGGTTTGTGGTCCAGGATGATAGGATAGTCAAAATTAGAAGCGGCGCCCCCCACCCCCCAAACAGTTGTGGAATGCCGCCCGCATACCGGAAGCAGTGCAGTCGCTTTATGGGGGTGCTAGACTAATTTGGCTCTAAGCCCAGTCTGCCCCATGAGACTGACGCTACACTAACAGTGTAGCGCAAGCCGGGGGGATGCTTTTCGTGCTGCCCCCCTGCAAAGTCCTGCCCTAAGTCTGGGCCTTGTTGGCCTAGGCCAGGATACAGCGTTGGCTGTTTTAGTATCTGACCGATGCAGTAATTGAACTGTTTTTTTCTTATACTATTTTTTTGTGAATTACAGCCAAACAGATAGCATTTTGTAAAGAAAGTCAGCAATGGCTGGCCCCATGTTTCTCTAGGGAAAGGTTTACATTAAAAATCCTGTGCTTGTGAGTATTTTTGTATTTTTTTTTTTAAAGTACACACCTTTAGTGTAAATGTTATATTGTCAGGTTCTCAATTGATAAGAAACTCATGTTCCTTTTCATGAATTATGTAGTTGAATAGGCTGCTAAACATTGTTATGAATTGCTTCGATGATATGATTAGCTAATGTTTATTCATATGTAAAAGCACACAGCAGCATGGTTCAGATGAAAGCACAATGGCTATGATATAAAATATGTCTGGGAAACATTGTGAGAAGGTCTATACAGTTCGAACTGGAACACACTCCTTCTTGGACAAAGAGATGTTTGCTTGGGTCATTGTTCTGTTTAAATAATATATTGATGTTTCAGCCTCCATGACTCATTTGCCAAGTTTCTGCTAGGGAGTGACCTACTCTGTGTGGACAGTGTATTCCTCTCTTCATGCTAGGGGATGATAGGGATTGTTCAAACTATAGGCTCAGTTTAAAGATTTACCAAAAAAAAAGATAAGGATCTTTTTTCAGTCTTATGACTGTAGTATTCTGATTTTATTGAACTCACCTGATAGTAACTGTCACTTTAAAAAAAGATAATAAAAAGGAGTTTGGCATATATTGGGGGAGGACAGTTCCTCTCCGAATATAGGGATTTTTTAAGCGAGATATGTTGCTCTTGGTATATAAGGTAGGCGCACAAAACACAAAATTTAAAGTAGTATCAAAAATAATTTAATTATGACAATATAAAATATCATATTTCATATAATTTACATAATAAGATATACATATGGTCATAAACCACAGTTTCATGAAAAACAAAGTAAAGGGAAAACAGGTTATTTAAAGGAAGATTCATGCGAGTTTGCCAACTAGTTTCGCACTTATATGTGCTTCATCAGGGCTTGCATAATGTTCCTGTTCCTTTTATGTATGTAGCAGTCTGCGTACGACATAAAGATTCATCATTAATACAACAGTTTATTATATTTATGTGATTTTAAGCTTTGAACAAATGTGTTTTAAACATATATATATAGAAGGGGGAGTATATAGCGCGCTTACCATTTCCGTTAAAAAGCTCATAGAACTGGGCAGAAAGACCTGCCTAAGATTCAGCAGGGGGGCACCGGATGCAATCAGGAGACTCGTTACTCCACTTATAATCAATGGAAGCCAGATCCACTTGATTTTAGCAGGTGCGGACAATGAAATGTTTGGAGAGTTCAACACAAAAGAGGATATAGATGACTAATAGTTGTATTTATATTCTTTCTAAAAACAATATCCTAGACGCCTCTGTTTCCCATCAAGTTCATCAGATGGGACGCACACGCACATCCGGCCGATCGTTTTCCCTTGGCTGGTAAGAGACGTCCGGTTTACGTCTCTTCATTATGCGCTCCAGCATACGTCATCACGCTGAAGCGCATGATCTGCGTGCGCATTCGTTTTGGGACACGTGAACCGGAAGTGATGCCAGGGGTCAGCCGTGACTCTTTTCACTTCCGGTGGAAATGCAGCTATTTAAGTCAGCGCGGACAGTGTATATGTCAGACGCTGACTTGGACAGCTGGAGGAAGGACAACACAACTAAATTTGAGAAGCTAGCATACGGACCCTTTTGTCCTTATGCTGCCACTATTCAACAAAGGTAATGATTTTTTACTCTGATTAATTAGTGTCCCATTCAGGCTATTTAGCCATCTCTACTATCCCAAATACTAATTCCCTTTTTGTATTTATTTCCCTGTAGAATTCAAGTGGTAACATATGGTACTCTATTTGGACCACGTTATCAATATTACTTGTAATTCAACGGAGGCATTACATTCCTGGATTACAATTGGAAATATTAATATATCTTTTTCCATTACTACTTAAGGTAAATAACTTCTGCTTATATATATAGACAATTGCCTCATTATGACATTCAGTCACAGGCACTGTGTTTATTTTTATTATTACTCTTTATAGAATAGCTACTAAAACTTTTTATTTACTTTCCATTCATAGAATTTTGTGAAAACCTATTGGGAACCCCCTAGGATTCATCTAACAGTACAAAAATTAATCTTAATCTTGCTATTATTGAGGTAAACATCGCCATTAAGCTCTCATTGGATATACTCTATTCTATAACAATCATTAAATGCATGGACACTTAATATATTAATTAATATATATATACTCTTTTAGACTCTCTAATATTATTTAAACCATTTTGCTTGTTTTTAGAAAGAATATAAATACAACTATTAGTCATCTATATCCTCTTTTGTGTTGAACTCTCCAAACATTTCATTGTCCGCACCTGCTAAAATCAAGTGGATCTGGCTTCCATTGATTATAAGTGGAGTAACGAGTCTCCTGATTGCATCCGGTGCCCCCCTGCTGAATCTTAGGCAGGTCTTTCTGCCCAGTTCTATGAGCTTTTTAACGGAAATGGTAAGCGCGCTATATACTCCCCCTTCTATATATATATGTTTAAAACACATTTGTTCAAAGCTTAAAATCACATAAATATAATAAACTGTTGTATTAATGATGAATCTTTATGTCGTACGCAGACTGCTACATACATAAAAGGAACAGGAACATTATGCAAGCCCTGATGAAGCACATATAAGTGCGAAACTAGTTGGCAAACTCGCATGAATCTTCCTTTAAATAACCTGTTTTCCCTTTACTTTGTTTTTCATGAAACTGTGGTTTATGACCATATGTATATCTTATTATGTAAATTATATGAAATATGATATTTTATATTGTCATAATTAAATTATTTTTGATACTACTTTAAATTTTGTGTTTTGTGCGCCTACCTTATATACCAAGAGCAACATATCTCGCTTAAAAAATCCCTATATTCGGAGAGGAACTGTCCTCCCCCAATATATGCCAAACTCCTTTTTATTCTCTACAAATTTTGATGGGATTGTGAGTGACTGTTGCTTGAGAGGAAGTCATTCATTCACTCTTATAATTTATCTTTTTAAAAAAAGATAAGTATCCTCATCCTGGTGTGTTAGCTTTGTGTATTCAGACTTGTACAGTTATTACATAGTGTAGCACTACCCCCGAAGGAGCTGCTGGTTTAGATTTGGGCCTGCCGTTGAAATAGATTGACCCCTGATACAACCTCAGGGCTTAACTCCATTCTGCCGTTTGACCCAAATCGTGAAAGCATTCAGAGAGCGAGGAGCAGACTGCCTGCTTTCTTTCGGTGTTCCAGCATAGAGAGAGGCCAAACCCATTTATTTGGCTTTTTAAAGACAACATGACATCATACACATGAACACAATTGATTGGTCAGTCTATACATGGTGGTTTCTTATTACACGCCCCTGTGACGTCTGTTCTTGGCATACTGCACACGTTTCAAAAGTCTCTAATTAGCACAAATGTCCTCGTGTCATACAGAGATCCCCATTGAATCTCACAGGGGCTTCATTCTTCAATCGATGGGGTGGGCCGGAAGGAGGGAGTTTAGGAGTGCAGTAGAAGGGACCAGCTGTCTTCACTTAATCATTTCCTAAGCCGAGATTTTAACCCTACAATGTCTTCTAAGGAAAGTAACAGCACTGTAGTATATTTTCACACATACATATGTAACATTTGAGTAGCTCAGGAGGAGAGTAATCATAACACAAAAATATTAATTTTAGTAACTTCCATCACAGTCCCCCCTTAAAATTACTATTTTATCAGTACTGTCCCTATGCTCTCTTTGTTCTTTCCCTCACTTGAGAATGTTGTATGTGTTTTTAACAGATAAGGACTGTAACAGAGGATACGGTCCCTCTTCTACCTCCTTCATTGAATCTCCAATATCACCTAAATTCAAAAAAGTAGGAGCTACCTCTTCAGCTGCTTTTCCTAACAGCTTCTTTATACAGGGCAGAATACAATAAAACATCATCACAACCAAGATAAGCAGAAACAAAATTGCTATACCTATTTGAGTACAAATGCGTTGCCACCCATTCATCCACCCAAAATACTGGTCCCAGGGATCTGTCAGCCCTGAATTTCTTTTTAACTCCTTGGAGAGAGCCTCTAATTTCTTAATGGCCAAGATTACCTTACCATTCAGACCTGTATTGTCTGGAATGTACGTACAACATGTACTTGTTCCAGGTAACATTTTACATACACCCGCCTTTTCAGCTAAAATCATGTCTAGGGTCATGCGATTTTGGAAAGTCATTTGTGATGTGGCCTCTAGTTGTTCAGCTATTCCTTGGAGTGCATCCCTGTTTATAGTTAACGAACCTCTGTTGATCACAGCAAATATAATTAATCCAATCTACATTCCTATTGGAACCCTCTTTATCCCATTACTAAATTCAATTTCATAAAAGCAACAACCTCACCAGACTACTGTATTTTTTCTTCTTACTATACTTTCAATCATAAGCATTTTAATTTTGCAGGAGAACATTAATTTTATATTGGGCTTTCTTAAATATTTTATTTCTAAAGGACACTAAATTATATTGAATTACACTATTTTTTAGAACCAACCATGCAGTATGATCAACTGAACCACATGTGCTCTGTCAGTCTGACACTATCACTGTTTAAACAAACCTAAGGCAGTCTTTGGTTCATTCTTCAGTGTGGACAGTGTGGACAAACATACATTAAGTTCCACCGTGCTCATATATGGATCCATTTATAAAAGCACAATATTCCTCTCCGATAAATACATTCGTCAACCCAAAGCCTGAAAAGTGACATTTTTGATTCACCATTGTGGCCCTATCACACTGCATCATCTGTCCATATTGCATCTATACACTATTTTAACCAATCTTTCTTTTTAACATCCAGTTGTCACTAGACAAAGCGTAGTCAAAGCCATGCAAATTGACACCTCGTGTTTTGACACCTCATGTTTTCCTCAATAATAACAAAATGGTGAAAGAACCCACACATTTCATTAAAATACCAATGAAAGAGAGAGAGAGAAAAAAAAGAGAAGGAAAGAGAGAGAGAGAAAGAGAGAAGGAAAGAGAGAGAGAGCGAAAGAGAGAAGGAAAGAGAGAGAGAGAAAGAAAGAAAGAGAGAAAGAGAGATCTCTATATTAAACAAAACTACTAAATTAATAAGGGCTTTCTTTAGATTTTCAAGTGATTGTGTACAAATTATCTTTTATTATTAAAGAAAGACTTGCCCTATAATAAACTTTTAAAGTTCACTAACATTCACTCAGACAGATATTTTTGTCTTCAAAAATCTCAATGAACTCTCAAGAAAAGTTATTTAGGCTCAAAAATGTTTTTAAAACCATTACTTTTGCATTATAACTAGTTTGATACCTGTTGAAATTGAGCTGTTTTATCCAACTCCAGCACTCCTGAATCGTTATTCTCACTGACTTCCTGGTTTGCGATGCGCATTCATTCTTGCTACATCATGGCCTAATGGGAACTACAGTTCCCATTAGGCTTAGCCTCCATGCCTGTGAGGGATAAGAAAGCATCTTCACGCAGGGCTGTGGTCATAGGGAGGGGGTGAGCACATTCTGCTTTCCACCATGCAAAACAGCTCAGATGCTGGTGGAAAGCAAGAAGAGGAGAGACAGGAAATGGCATTTTCAAACCTGGATTATTGTATTTTGGAGGTCAAAAGGAAAAACGAGGTAAGTGATATTTAAATGCTCTAGCTTACAGCAATCAATTGATCTAATAAAAACGAACCTTTAGTGTTCCTTTAACTTTTTACTGAGCTCCATTTTTTATAGAGCTCCAAGCTTTCTTTATCCAAGTATACTCTGCAGTACTGAAATCTTTCCATACATGAAAGATTGTAAACAGTGTCTGCTCTTGCCTTTATGGCAGTAACTTGTGTAACTCATCAGACCTAATCTAGAAAATGCACATTAAAATCCTATCATTCTCTATACTGTAATTAAACAATTAAAGAAATTCCTATCCAATCAGGTGAACCCTTGCACTCAAGTGTTGTTGAGTAATCTAAGGAAGATTGTACAAACAGATTATAGGGTATGTGTAACTTCCCATTACTTTTTTGTCCCAGCATATTTTATTTTATATTTTATTTGATGTTGTCAGTTTGTTAGTTTATGCCGCCCACAGAGCCCATTGTACTCCCAGACCTTCCTGTCACTTTGTTCACTGCACTGGACACACCCCTCTTTATAATACAGTACATGAAGTACAACCATCTGTGTAACCAACAGAGGCTCAACAATACTACTCATGTGACTTTACACAATGTAAGACACGTCTAAGACAGGTAGCCTTGGGGTATTTGTATAGTCAAACGTCTCGGTTTAACATCGTACATAGAGAGTGTGTTATAATCTCATTAATCATACCTTGGGTCATATTTTACTCACCATTCCCCACAGTAATAAGAGAAAACTTACCACTTCAGTATGAAGTGTCTCCTCAATTAAAGAAAATCTAGACCAACTTAATGAATATAAGGGTCTTCAAGATAGTCAAGTTTTTATAACATTGTGTTGGCATAAACATGCAGTGTACACGAAGCCAGGGATGGGTCCTGAATGGGAGATACATGCCCCTGTTGTTTTGATCATGGTACCTTCAATGGGGTGACTTGAATGCAATTTTTGAGTATTCAAGGGTCCTCACCCATGTAGGGTTGGGGGTTCTGTGGTAGTCCGGTTAGGAAGTCTTTAGTTGGGAAAGGGCCTACGGACCCTGATTACAGGGACTTTGGTCCTAAAAGGCTTAAACTCGCTGCAGGAGGGTTCAGAAAAAGGGACATGAAACAGCCAGCAGGCGTCTGTGAGGGAGAGTGAAGTGGTTTACAGCTGTGCGCAAGTGTGAGCTGTCTTACAACTAAGACACTGTTTGCTGAACTCCTACTGATTTTGCAGCATTCCGAAATACACAGGAACCCTAAACCCTGGTGTGGGATTGGTATAATGGCGGTGAGCCAACGTGTTATTTTCATCATACCAGAATAATTAACGTTTTTTGTTTGCTTCACTGAAGGAAGCTATTTTGTTTGCTTGTTTTTCAATGGAAAATAAAAACTGGTTACAGTACTTCTACAAACAGCTGGCTGGTGATTCTGATATTCCCTTATTAAAGCAGTAAAACATATGACATGTCATGTGTAACGGAAACACGCTGTAACCTGTGCACTACTGTGCATCGTGGTGTTCGGCTGTATTGAAAAAGTTACCCGTATATACTCGAGTATAAGCCAACCTGAGTATAAGCCGAGGTACCTAATTTTACCACAAAAATCTGGGAAAACTTATTGACTCAAGTATAAGCCTAGGGTGAGAATACAGTAGCTACTGTAAGCGGAAAAGTGGGTCAACAATGCCCATTTGCATGCCTCACTGTGCCCATTGCAACCGCATTGTGCCCAACCCACTGTGCCCATTGCAACCTCACTGTGCCAACCTCACTGTGCCCATTGCAACCTCACTGTGCCAACCTCACTGTGCCCATTGAAACCTCACTGTGCCCATCCTCACTGTTTCAATCCTCACTGTACCTATTGTCACTGTGCCAATCCTCACTGTGCCTATCCTCACTGTGCCCATTATCACTGTACCTGCGATTGAGAGGCTTGAGAGCGTCCATTCATTGTTTAAAACTCACGGTCTCCTCCTGGTCCCTTCCGTAATAGGCGTTTCTCAGCAGACACAGTTCCGTCTATCATGGACGTTCCCTCATCCTTAGACTCTGTTCTGCCAATCACGGACGTCCTCTTGTCCGAGGATGAAAAGGCATCCGTGATTGGTGGAACACTGAACACAGTGTCTGCTGGGAAACCCAAGGATGAGAGAACGTTCGTAATAGGCGTTTTTCAGCAACGATGGACACCCGCAGCCTCTCAATAATTTCAGGTACACTGACTCGAGTATAAGCCCTAAAAAAAGGGCTGAGAAACTTGGCTTATACTCGAGTATATACAGTATTTTATTTAAAATAATGGAGCTAAAAGTACTGCATGCTTCAGTTCCTAAGTGCTGGTGGAGTGCTGAATTTGGTCAGTGGACACTTGATCCAGTCACTTATACAGCTCTGCAGCAACAAATCACTTCTAATAGTAAGCTATATAAAAGTCAGCCAGCAATAGATCAGTATAGCAGTGATCTACTATTGTGGTTAGAGGCTAGACAGTGCTGGTTTTGTTCTGCCCAAGCCTCGATTCTAATAGGATGCCATGACATCATTTCACTTCTGATATAAACACAGTAGCATTGTTCTACGTTGTTTGTATATTGCCTGCTGCAAGTGCTCCTATGAAGCACTTGCTAGCAGGAGCAGAAGCCCAGGAGCTAATCAATTCACCTACTAGGCTTAGCGCTGGGCCACAACATTGACAGCTTGCATTTCTAGTGCTAAAGTCCTCCAGGGCTGTAGTCAATCAGCTTGCAGCCTGCTGTGCCCAAGGCATGATTAAAGGCCTGGAACACAGTGGGCTGTATACTAAGTACTGGAGGTCCCCCTTTTGGGCACCACGGTCTAGATAAATTCATCCCCACCTCTCACTATTCCTTTTTGCCACAATATAACCTTTACTCCACTGGTTCCCAAACTTTCTTGTTTAACAGACATAAAGGACCACTCTTCCTATGGCCACTTCTTGTGTCCTGTAAAACTCATAAGCTTAAAGTGTTACTAAACCCACAACAGTAAAATCAGTCGGTATATGCAGTAAAGCATGCTTGTTATACTCACTGTGGAACCTAAGGGGTTAACCCTCTGCATTGTGTA
Organism: Rana temporaria; assembly: GCF_905171775.1. NCBI lineage: Eukaryota > Metazoa > Chordata > Amphibia > Anura > Ranidae > Rana > Rana temporaria. The sequence goes on from NC_053493.1 coordinate 100,543,572, forward strand.
AAAAGGATGTTTGATCCTGTTGTCTCTAATTCTTCCCTTCTTCCACTGTCCCCAATCCATCTCCGGATAAGACTTAGCCTTTGGAGTCACTCTGCACATACTCAGTTTATTGTGTATTGCTAGAGAGTTGTTTTTTTCTTGGGAGGGTACATGTGATTAGCACCGGGCCAATCAGCACTGTCAAGACAGATGGTCAGGGGTACTCAAAGGACAGTCTGAGTAGAATGAAAACTCCTCCTACAAACTTTACCCAGACACTGATAGAAGTCATAAGATTGTTATATACTGCTGATGAGAAAGGGTGTTTAGCAGTTTATATTTACAAAAATAGTTGTATATTTACATGTTCTGTGTACTGTGGGAGACCATATATAGTGAATGCAGGGTCCTGAATTTAGTAACACTTTAGGTGTGTGACTCTTTTGCAGTCTCTTTTTACACATTTCTCCCTAACTTAGCAACATTGCTATAGTTTATCATAATGGTTTAGTTCTGCATTATAATAGTTTTTATTTCCTGATCTTTACTGCTTTGAGTTTGTATTTTATTCTTTCATTTTATGCTTTTCTATGCCTTTATTTTTTTATAAAATCATTGAACACATTGCTCATTTTGCGTTAAAATTCGCCAAATGTATACACTGAAATGTGAAACAAATATTTGCACAATTGGTTGATAAGAATGATAACAAAAGTCTAGGAAAGCTTATTTCAGCAAATTACAAAACAGGTTTGCCTTGAAGTTTATAATTGTTTTTTTCTTATTTTAACAACTGTAAACTGGTTTGAGAATAAGCTTTTTTTTTTTATTATTAATGAATACATAAAACCCTGCACCATTATACAATGTGCTTCTGGAAGGAGCATGCATCACCTGTCTTGTATAATCCCCATGACAACTCTTGTACACATTGTCATCTTCCAGTTCTCTTATCCTGTCCAGGATCACTGCGCACAAACTAAGCCATAAATGTTTAATCAGAGTAAGACTGCTGAGTGAGAGGGTTCCATTGTAATTTGCAAGCCTCACAACAACTAAAGAGGCTAAAGGATCACTTATTGCTTTTTGTCATGTAACAAATTAGGCCCGGCTATAAAAGAGAAACTCTATCTGAGTTATTCATGTCTTATTGCAGGCATGTTGTATGAAGCAGAGAATGTGGAGAGATCTCTGTTTGAAAACAGGCTGTGTGACTTATACTCCTATTAAAAGGAACCTCCGGGCAAGATAACAAGATACTAAAAACAAACAGAAAACCGGTAGTTACGTATGTCTGTTTTTTTTTACCTTTCAACACAATATTTTCTATAAATAGTGTTTGATAAAGCTTTGGGCATGTAGTGGTAAAAAAAAGCCTGTCCTCAGTATATCCTGCTTATGTGAGCTCCAGACACCAGTTAGCTCCTATATGCAATTATGATTTTTCCATCATCCATCACAAAACACCTTGATTAGAAGCTGAGTTTTTTTTTTTGTAACAGACAGTTTAGGTTCTGCTACTGTAAGGGATGTCAAAACCAGGTACCCAATAAAAAAAGGATTATAGTTCTACTAATGGAGAAAGTAAAACTTATGGCATTTCTATTAAATCACCAGTAGATGGCAGCATAGAGTAAAAAGCCTGATTGACAGAAAGCACATTCAAATGGAACCATTGCTAATAGCAGGGGAACCAAAAGACTGACCTTTGTTTCTGGTGGGAACACAATAGCAGTTGCTACCCAGTCTATCAGTCTAAAGGGCATGTGTTTGTGTCATTGCAGGTAAGAGGGAACATATTTAAGGTTATAAACAGGGTGAAAGTGATTTAATTTAGATCCTTGGGATCAACAAAGGCTGCTGTGTGATTAATTGTATTAAGTGTATATCAACACATACAATTGTTTATTATTTTCTTTTAGCACATTATTCCTGTATATGTGAATGTTATAATTATAGATATAGATGTGTATTATTTTGCATGAACACAATAGCCGTGGCTACCCAGTCTATTATTTCAGTGACATTTGATTTACTTGCACCTGATGATTTTTTGAATTTCATTGCTTCCTTTCATTCACACAAGTGCACTCTGATTTTGCCACAGCTGTAGTATTGCCTCTACTCATAGGCTCTCCTCCACTAGTGGCTAATTCGGGTCACATGTCTTTTGTTAACACTATTTATTTTGTGTGTATTTTAGTTGTACTTAGGCCATGCTGTGTATTTGCGGTGTTTTCTCATGTTCCTTTAATAAAGACAACTCAAGAGTTTTTTGGTGTGCGGCAGTCCATCCGTCCTTTGCTACTTTCCATTACCCAGTCCATCAGTCTGAAGGGCATGTGTTTGTGTCATTGCAGAAACTTTTCAATAAAAACACTTCTGGTTTCACCCGGCACACTCCCTTCACTCTTTGGAATTATTGACCATACTTTCAGCATATGTGCAACACTACAGTTTGCAAAAACATCAAATACATGTAGCCCCCCCCCCCTTTACTTTCAGAAAGGGCACTACGCTAAAGTTAGTGGGAGAATGAGAGAGATACAGTAAGTTGCTTTCATTCTTAATTGTGTTAAATTTGGCTGTCGCCAAATCTGAATTGTTCTGTGGGTCAGTCTGCGTTCCAGGGATGCGGTACCATCCCTGGGCGGCAGGTGGTGCCAGAGAGGTCCAGGCAGAGCCGCTTCTTCTCAGCAGCCAATTGGAGGAGTTTTCCCTCGCGGGGCATGCTGGGGAGGAGTATTTCTGTGGCGGAGGCCGTTGTTCTGGGTTCTTCGCGGGTTCCTGGTTCCAGGTGCGGCACCCACCTTTAGGGTGTGCGCACATCGTGGGCCCCACCACCAGGGCCGCTGATAGGCCAGTACAACTGGCCCTGTTGTACCGGGCCCCGGCCAGCAGGGGGGCCCGGCAACCTGATCAGATAATCAATTAAATGTAAAAAAATAAATAAATAATCCTCCAGCCATGTCCCTTAATGACAACATCATCCCCCCACCAAAGCCCCCCGACCCGCCACGTTTAGGTTTTACGTTTTTTGTTTATTAATTGAAGTAGCGGCAGGGAAGGGACTATTTTCTGTATTTCGGAAGCGCGGAAGAATACCTCTTCCGCGGCCGCTCCTCGTGCTGGCTCAAGTCCCGGTCAGCACGTCGCCTGTGTAGTGCTGTCCTCCGAGCGGCGCGGAGTGATTCCTTCCTGTCTGAGTCTCTCCACCTGAGAAGTAACAGTGGGGCGACTCAGGCGAGCAGCAGCGGCAGAGGCTTCCCATCTAACTGACCCTGAAGTCCAGGCAGCAGCAGCCTTCAGGGAAGAAGTGACTCATTGGGCCCAGGGAGCTACAAATTACACAGGTGTGTGCTTAGGGGGGGTTCAAGATCTCCTACTACTACTGCAGCAGCAGCAACAGTGTGTATACATTATGGCATGATTGGCATCGGCATGGGTGGCTCTGTCTTCCCATAACAGAGACAGTGCCACCCATGCCATGCCGCCAATGCCATAATGTGCTGCAGACAGTGCCACCCATGATGCTAATGTCATAACGCATCTGCTGCCTGCAGAGACAGTGCCTACCCATGCTGCCAATGGCATTATGCCATGGGTGGCACTGTCAGCAGGTAGCACATGCGTTATGGCATTAGTGTCATGGATGGCACTGTCTGCAGCACAATATGGCATTGGCAGCATGGGTGGCACTGTCTGCAGCGCAATATAGCATGGGTGGCACTATCTGCAGGTAGCACATGCGTTATGGCATTGGGTCATGGGTGGCACTGTCTGCAGCACATTACGGCATTGGCGGCATGGGTGGCACTGTCTGCAGGTAGCACATGCATTATGGCCCATAACACATGTGCTGTCTGCAGAGACAGTGCCACCCATGCCTTCAATGCTGTAATGTGCTGCAGACAGTGCCACCCATGCCTCCAATGCTGTAATGTGCTGCAGACAGTGCCACCCTTGCCTCCAATGCTGTAATGTGCTGCAGACAGTGCCACCTATGCCGCCAATGCCGTAATGTGTTGCAGACAGTGCCACCCATGCTGCCAATGGCATTATGCAGCACAATATGGCATTGGCGGCATGGCATGGGTGGCACTGTCTCAAGTACATTATGGCATTGGCAGCATGGGTGGCACTGTCTCTGCAGTACATTATGGCATTGGCATGTCCCGCTGTCAAGTTGTGGGGCCGAAGGAGGGGGCAGGGGCTGGACCAGGGGTGGAGCTGAAGGGGGCCCCGTCAGGTAAGCTGTACGGGGCCCCATGATTTCTATCAGCGGCCCTGCCCACCACTATGGCCTACCTGGCCTGGGGTCGCGCGCTACGTGGAGTTCCTGACTCTGGGCCCTCCTGGTCTGGAGCAACTGATGCCACAAAGGGGCCCCAGTGACTTACTGGGTCCCCACATCTACTGAGAAGATCCCAGGCTGTATGCCGCTCGGTGGGGATCGGCTTGAGGAAAACCCGGAGGCAGATTATCCAAAAGGGCTTGAACGAACCATTGGGGATCTGGTGACCGGACATTGACAGGTACACTTGCACTGTCAACCGGTGACCCCAACGTGATTTATTGGGATTTATTGGGAGGATTAGCTCTGCTGTTCACATTGTCAGAGAGAAGATAGTCACCGCTCCAATAGAGTATATGGATGAATCCGTATCCTCTCAGAGAAACCCAGGTGCCGGCAATGCACGAAGCAATTGTAGAAAGAAATGTTTGGACAGCCGCACTCTGGAAAAACCTTCTTGGTTGCCTTTTATTGATAAAAGTTTTCAAACACCACACATCACAGCAAAGACAGGGGCATGCAGCTGACGTTTCGCACTACAATCAGTGCTTACTCATAGCTCATGGAAAAAATTCTAACACTACATCCAGCCCAGTTCTGCAAATAAAATTACACTGACCTTTTTTTCGCCGTAGATAGCGTTTAGCCTTAGAATTCACTGCGGCTTCCGGGTAGGGAATCCCGCGGGAGTGGCGTTCCTATTGACATACCAATTGATTGACATGCTAAACGACGGCGCACACAGCGCGTCACGACTTCCCGAAAGAAACTCAGGTCCGTTTGGCTCTATTCGGCGCCGGTGCGCAGGCGCCGAATAGAGCCGAGCCGACCCGAGCTTCCTTTTCAGCACGTCGCTGTGTTTTACGTCACTACGTTCTGACACGATTGTTTTTTTAACCATCGGTCCGTTCTCATTGGATGGACTGATCGTGTGTACGCGGCATAACTGTAGGCACTGTAGGCACAAGTAGGCATAACTGTAGGCACAAGCTTGGTATGGTGAAATCCTCCGACATGTAGGTCATATGCCTCTATATGTTTTTCCCATGCAAGCAAAAACATATGATTCATGGGGGATTAGTATAAGGCCTCATGCACACTGGACGTTTTAACAGCAGCTGTTTGTGGCTGTAGATGTTTTTTTCTCCATCATGTTATCCTATGTGTCCATGCACACATAGGCTTTTATCAGTAGTTTTGGGCAGTGGCGTTTTTGAGCAGTAAAAAAACACCCAAAATTATGGGGTTCTGAGAGACGCTCAAAACGTCGCTCACCAACGTTTTTTAACATTTTTGATACATTGAAAAAAGTTAATAAATACACTTTTCTTAAACAAAAAATAACGCAAAAATGCTAATAAATGCAAAAAACGCTATTGCAAAAATGTTGGAAAAAATTGAAAAACTCACTGCAAAGCTACTAACATTTTTAAAACGTTATTTTAATGTTCAGTGTGCATGAGGCCTTAAGCCCTGTACACACGATCGATTTGTCTGATGAAAACGGACCGATGGACCGTTTTCATCAGGAAAAACCGATCGTGTGTGGGCCCCATCGTTCTGTTTTCCATCGGTGAAAAAAAATAGAACATGTTTTAAAATATTCCTATGGATAAAAAAACGATCGTCTGTGTGGAACTCCATCGGTCAAAAATCCCTGCATGCTCAAATCAAGTTGACGCATGCTCGGAAGCATTGAACTTCATTTTTCTCAGCACGTAGTAGTGTTTTACGTCACCTTGCTATATGCATTGCCTGCACCTGTGGCTTCTGTGAGGAGGATCATTACAAGGACACATCCCACCTGGAGCTGCAAAACTTCTCCCTTTCTCCAAATATAGTGCAGTTTGGATTGCTACCTGGGGGCCCACATCTCCCAAGGGTTTAATAGTTGACCTGTATACTTTTCAGCTCCGGACTCATTTTAAAGCGTAACTCTAGTTTTGTTGAGAATAAAGGGAACGACGATCACTGACGTCACACGTCCAGCCCCGCCCCTCTGCAGTTAGAAACACACATGAGGTCACACTTAACCCCTACAGCGCCCCCTAGTGGTTAACCCCTTCACTGCCATTGTCATTTTCACAGTAATCAGTGCATTTTTATAGCACTTTTCGCTGTGAAAATGACAATGGTCCCAACGTCGGGTCACAACGTATTTACATAAAACACACCCCCATCACAGAGATTTGAATGCCGCGCCATTACGCCGCCAAAGATACACTATGCCGCCGTAACTTATGGCGCAGATTCTTTGTGGATTTGAAAAAAAAAAGTACGTTACGGTGGCATAGTGTATCTTAGATACGCTACGCCCGGCGGATAAATGCACCGCTGTACGTAGATCTGTCCCTTATTGCGTTTTTTTTTATATATATATATTTTTTTAATATTGCATTTTTTTTAAAATTTTTGCTCTATTTTTGTTTATAGCTAAAAAAAATAAAACACAGAGGTGATCAAATACCACCAAAAGAAAACTCTATTTGTGAGGAAAAAAAGGACGCCAATTTTGTTTGGAAGCCACGTCGCACGACCGCGCAATTGTCAGTTAAAGCGACGCAGTGCCGAATCGCAAAAAGGGGCAAGGTCCTTAACTTAAATATTGGTCCGGGTCTTAACCGGTTAATATAGAGTAAAGAAAGGTAAAACCTTTGCCAATATATATTTTGCTACCCCTAGAATTGTTGTGGTCTGGCTATGGGTAGACACCTAATGTAACGCACCTCATCCCAAAATGTAATTAAGAAACAAAATAGAAGAGACGGGACTTTAATGGTGCTTTTAGACTAATATCGAACACAATGGAAGACTCAATTGCCACTTATTAGAAAAATATACAATAAATGTTATTAATAAATTATACAAAATTGATAAAATTAGAGAAATGTCACTGAATCAATTCACAGAAGGGTGATTCCAAAATAGTGGTTGCATCAGTTGTGGGCTGGGAAGATCATACGTGGTCCCAACATATTTCGCCCATTGGGGCTTCGTCAGCGGAAGTATGTCTCAACAGTCTATACAGGTAACGAATAATAAATATAAAATAAACAAAAAGCGGAGTTACCACTTAGAAATTGACAATTATAGACATTTATTTAGGATTGGAGGTCCACCTGTAAACAGGTCCACAAGTGAAAGAAAAAGATAACTTACCACCAGGGGCCCTGATATCCCTAGATGAAAAAGGACAAGATAGGGGAGAGCGAAAGACCCCCACAGGTATAAGGGTGGAGGAAAACCACCCTCACGTCAGCAAACAGACCAGACTCCGAGCAACCAAACACCCACAGTGAGTTCTCAAAAGACCTAACCAAAAGAAAAAATACCAAAATTACAATCAAAATAAGTTACTAATTTAGGACCCTCATAGTTACATATATATAGAAATGTATCTAGTATTGTAACATCAATAAGCAACCAAAAAAAGGCTGCTCATATAATTTGTCAAAAAACTATTAGGTAGATTCAGGTACAAGGCATTTAAGCTACGCCGCCGTAAGTTAGCGAGGCAAGTACATGATTCACAATGTACTTGCCTGCTAAGTTACGGCGGCGTAGCCTAAATCGGCGGGTGTAAGGGCGCCTATCTCAAATGTGTTTGAGGGGGCGTGTTTTATGTTAATGGGGCTTGACCTTAAGTTTTTTACGTTTTTTTCGAACTGCGCATGCGCCAGGCGCCTACATTTCCCAGTGTGCATTGCGGCTAAGTACGCCGCACGAGCCTATTGATTTTGACGTGGACGTAAACGACGTAAATCCCTATTCACGGACGACTTGCGCAAACAACGTAAAACTTTTGAATTTTGACGCGGAAACGGCGGCCATACTTAACATTGCCTAGGCCAACTAGGGCCTAGTTCTAACTTTAGTCGGCCTATCTCTTACGTAAACGGCGTAAATGTACTGCGGCGGCCGGGCGTACGTTCGTGAATCGGCGTATCTACTGATTTGCATATTCTACGCCGACCGCAATGGAAGCGCCACCTAGCGGACAGCAGAAATATTGCAATCTAAGATAGGACGGCGCAAGCCGTCGTATCTTAGATATGTTTAAGCGTATCTCTGTTTGAGAATACACTTAAACATAGGTCGGCGTAGATTCAGAGTTAGGTCGGCGTATCTACTGATACGCCGACTTAACTCTCTCTGAATCTACCTATATATTTTTTTGCAAGCTTGAAAGGAAATCCATCAGAATACTCACTTATGTAGCGCCCCCTTACTTTCAGTATGGGTGTTATGCTAAAATTAGTGGGGAATGGGAGGATTAGTTTACTCCTATTTATAATTTGTGGAAATTTGGGTTGTTGCCAATTTCAGAATCTGTCCTGTGGGTCAGTCTGTGCTCCTGGTGTGCGTTATCACCCCCGGGCGGCAGGTGGCGCTAGAGGGGTTCTGACAGACCCACCTTCCCCAGCAGCCAATCAGAGGAGTTCTGTACTCGTTGGGCATTCTGGGGGAGATATATCTGTGGCAACCGCCATTGTTCTCTGTTCTGTGCGGGGCCCCAGTTCCAGGTGCGGTATCCACCTTCAGGTTCACTGAGGTTACGCACCATGCAGAGCCTCACCCTAATATTGAGAGGGGCCCCAGCGACTTGCTGGGTCCCAACCTTCTGCTGTAAGGATCCTAAGCTGGGAGCTGTGCGATGGGGGATCGGCTCATGGGAACCTAGAACTAGAGGTTGTCCAAGAGGCCTAGACGAACCATCGGGGATCCGGTCACCACGCCGCATGACAGGTATGCTTAAGCTGTCAGTTGGTGACACAAAAATCTGAATTGACTGGGAGGATTCACTCATCCTGTTCTCGCATACCTCAAATTGATAAAAAGCCTGTATCCGAGGCTCTGAGTTAGGCCGGTGCTATAGGCCTGTTCCTTCCAGTGATCTTTAAGTGGCGCTCCGGCTGCCAGGCATGTGATAGTCGCCTGTCCGGGGGCACTTTACCCACCCTGATCGGGGTGGCGAAGAATCGAGTTACATTATTGCTAAGAGCAGGCTTGCTCTTTTTCATATCCAAGGCCTGATACTAAAGTTTCTCTACGCTCATCAACCTTTCTCTATTGTGTGCCATGTTGATGTTGGCCGTGTTGGGGCCTTGGAATAAAGCATTGAAAACTAATTTTGTGTCTGGACACTTGCTCTTCATCTACACTCACGGAAGTCACCCCTAAACCAAGCCAAGAAGGTAACTCTGTAAGCCGATCCCAAACTAACCAGCGGCTCCTTGGGGGGTAGCGCTACACTAAAAATCAAAGTAGGTAAAGCATATGAAAAAGGGGGGGCGCCTGTTAATGCAGATACACAGGATATCCTAGGGAAAAGACTTTATAAGAATCCAGACATCAACACTGTGGCCTAGATTCACGTAGGGCAGCGTAAGTGTGGGTGGGCGTAGCGTCTCGTATTTACGCTACGCCGCCGCAACTTAGAGAGGCAAGTGCTGTATTCACAAAGCACTTGCGTCCTAAGTTACGGCGGCGTAGCGTAAATGTGCCGGCGTAAGCGCGCCTAATTCAAATTGTGAAGAGGTGGGCGTGTTTTATGCTAATGAATCGTGACCCGACGTGATAGACGTTTTAAATGAACGGCGCATGCGCCATCATGTGGACGTATCCCAGTGCGCATGCGTCGGATAGAATGCCTAAGATACGTCGAACACTGCCTACGACGTGAACGTAACTTACGCACAGCCCTATTCGCGTACGACTTACGCAAACAACGTAAAAAGATAGGCTTTTTCCGACGTCCATACTTTGCATGGGCTACGCCACCTAGAGACCTGCTTTATCTTTACGCCGGCGTATGTCTTACGTAAATGGCGTAACTAAATGCGACGGGCGCACGTACGTTCGTGAATCGGCATATCTTGCTCATTTGCATATTCGATGCGGAAATCATCGGAAGCGCCACCTAGTGGCCAGCGTAAATATGCACCCAAGATACGACGGCGTAGGAGACTTACGCCGCTCATATCTTGGCAGAATGTATGTGTAACTGATTCTATGAATCAGGCACATACATACAACGGCGTTTATTCGGACTTACGATGGCGTATCTGGAGATACGCCGTCGTAAGTCTTTGTGAATCTGGGCCAATAAGTCCAAAGGAAGCCTATTCGATGAGATGCTCTAAAACAGGGCAAGGGAATGATAATAGTGAATATCATGATTCAGAGGAGAAAAGTAAAAACAAAAAAATAAATATTGAATATAAATATAATAAACAAATATGCAGAAAGAATAATGTACTAATGGTATCATTGGTGTGATAAATGTAAATACTATATAAAGATTGTGCACCAGCACATCCTAGTGTTGAAAAAGTATAGGCAAATGTTACAGAGTAGTGAAACTATCTAATTGCAATTAGACCAATAAAGGATTGCAATAGATTTATGCTGTAATATAACATGGGAATTTTAGATGTTAATGACACGTAAAAGAATATAAAGTAAAAGGATGTGTTCAAAGGAACATCTAATTGAATAAGCATGAAAAACAAAAAGTAAAAAATTGAATATAGCTTGATAGACAGCAAGGGGCAGATCCACATACATCTGCACTGGGTGCAGCGTATGTAAGATACGCTACGCCGCTGTAACTTACTTTGAGTTGGTTTGAATCCTCAACAAATCCGCGCCATAAGTTACGGCGGCGTAGCGTATCTCTCGCGGCGTAAGGGCGCGGAATTCAAATTCGGCGGGTAGGGGGCGTGTTTCATTTAAATGAAGCGCGTCCCTGCGCCGAACGAACTGCGCAGCGCCGTCCGTGAAAACTCCCAGGGTGCATTGCTCCAAATGACGTCGCAAGGACGTCATTGGTTTCGACGTGAACGTAAATGGCGTCCAGCCCCATTCACGGACGACTTACGCAAACGACATAAAATTTACAAAATTATACGCGGGAACGACGGCCATACTTAATATTGAGTACGCCACCATATAGCAGCTTTAACTATACGCCGGAAAAAGCTGAACGAAAATGACGTAAAAAAATGCGACGGCCGCTCGTACGTTCGTGGATCGTCGGAAATAACTCATTTGCATACTCGACGCAGATTACGACGGGAACGCCACCTAGCGGACGCTGAAAAATTGCATCTTAGATCCGACGGCGTACTAAGTCAGATCTAACCCAGATGCCGTCGTATCTTGTTTTGTGGATACCAAAACAAAGATACGACGCGCAAAATTTGAAATTACGCGGCGTATCAAGAGATACGCCGGCGTAATTTCTTTGAGGATCTGCCCCCAAGTGTAGGCACGGAAGCCAACAAAACCATAGCTTTGACAAGCGTGTGAAAAGCTTCAGGTCGCCCCCGATGCTCTGGCAAAAAAAAGGGGGGGTGGAAAATGGAAGGGGAAAAGGAAAGGAGGGGGAGCGCCGGGCAAGGGAAAATGGAAGGGAAGAAGGAAGGGTAACTTGGGGAGGAAAAGGGGAGCACAGAACCGAATACACAGAGATCATTCATAAAAAGGGTTTTAAGCTAAGAGTTCTGTTGAAGCTTTTAGGTTATAGATCCAACGAGCCTCAAGTTGCAATAAGGTTTTGTCAACACTTCCTCCTCTAAGATGAAGTGGGACATGTTCCAGGGCCATAAATGTTATCATTTTTAGATCAAAGCCATGAAAAAGACCAACATGGCGGCTAATGGCCATCTCCATTTTGTTTTTAAGAATAGTTTTTTTATGAACGCGAATACGTTTAAGGAAAGGACGTTTGGTCTTACCAATATAAAACCTACAAAAAAGTGTTTTAATACACGCTATCTCTCTGGTCTGTCTTTGGTGAGACACAAAACATATATATAATCTTAGATTTTTTATCCATTACAATGGAATACTCTATCTTGTATTATATTATATGTTTAAATTGTTATTGAGGATTGAGTTGTTTAGTGATCTACCTTAGAGGAAGTATACACATTTTCTTTCTTTCCTTTTCTTTTTTCCCCCTTTTTCCCATTTCCTCCCCTTTTGCTTTTACCTCCCTCCTTTTTCCTGTTTATTTTCTATTTTCCTTTCTTACTAGCCTTCTTTCTCCTTTATCTCCTTTGCCATGGCTTCCTTCTGTGGAGAAGCGTGGGAGGGATTTATGACTAAAATACAGCATTCTCAAAACACTGCTGCGATTTCTGATCAGGATCTTGATCTGGCTTTTCTAAGATTACAGAGACTTCTCCAGAAGAAAGTCTGTATATTTTGGCACAAAAAATGATTTGAAAAGTATGTTGAAAACAAAATAGTCCCATGGGGACTACGAATCCAGATTTTTCCCAATTTACGAAAAATCGATGATAGTCTGAAAAAACCTGGGAAGATAACTTGTTCCTTTGAAATGATTCTGATTTTATGTGGTCAATATGAGAAAGAAATGGTTGTTTTGGATGATTATATTAAGAAATGGTTTGATGACTATTTTCAAATTTTGACTAGTCCTAGGTTTAAAACTAAGGAAAAGGAATTAAAGCAGTGGTCTCAAAGTACCGGCCCGCGGGCCATTTGCGGCCCGCGGACCAGTTATAAATGGCCCCCAGGCAGGGTGGAAGTGAGGGGTGCAAAAAAAAAAAAAAAAAAAATGTTTTTTTTTTTTTTTTTTTTTTTTTTTTTTGAGCTGTCCCCATCTGGTGGTGAGCCGTTGGTATTACAAGTTATTACCACCAGATGTGAGCTGGCGCCATCTGGTGGTGGCCGTTGGTATTACAAGTTAAGCATTACAAGTTAAACAGCAATTCTAATGTCATTTTACACTATTTTCACTGCCATCTTCTTCCCTCTAATTAGAACCCCCAAACATTATATATATTTTTTATCCTAACACCCTAGAGAATAAAATAGCGATCGTTGCAATACTTTATTTTCGCCGTATTTGCGCAGCGGTCTTACAAGCGCACTTTTTTGGGAAAAAATTACACTTTTTTTAATTAAAAAATAAGACAACAGTAAAGTTATCCCCATTTTTTTTAATATTATGAAAGATAATGTTACGCCGAGTAAATTGATACCCATGTCACGCTTCAAAATTGTGTCCGCTTGTGGAATGCCGACAAACTTTTTTTACCCTTTAACCACTTCCATACCAGGTACTTACGCAGCTTCCCGCCCAAGCCAATTTTCAGCTTTCAGCACTGTCGCACTTTGAATGGCAATTGCGCGGTCATGCTACACTGTACCCAAACAAAATTGGCGTCCTTTTTTCCCCCACAAATAGAGCTTTCTTTTGGTGGTATTTGATCACCTCTGCGATTTCTTTTTTTTGCGCAACAACTAAAAAAAGGCTGAAAATTTGGAAAAAAAAATACGTTTTTATTTTTTTCTGTTAATTTTTTTGTAAATAAGTTTTCTCTTTCAATTACGGGCACTGATATGGCGGCACTAATGGGCACCGATGAGATGGCACTGATGGACATCAATGAGGTAGTACTGACGGGCACAGATGAGGTGGCACTGATTGGCGGCGCTGGTATGCGACACTGATGGGCACACATAGGCGGCACTGATGGGCACACATAGGCGGCACTGATGAGCACACAGGCGGCACTGATGGGCACACAGGCGGCACTGATGGGCACACATAGGCAGCACTGATGGGCACACATAGGCGGCACTGATGGGCACACATAGGCGGCACAGATGGGCACTCATGGGCGGCACTGATGTATACTTATGGGTGGCACAGATGGGCACTGCTAGGTGGGCACTGGGCATGGATGGGCACTGTGGGGTGGCGCTGATGGACACTGGGGTGGCGCTGATGGACACTGGGGTGGCGCTGATGGACACTGGGGTGGCGCTGATGGACACTGGGGTGGCAGCACTTATTGTTGCCAGTCAGTGCCCATTTGTGGGCACTGACTGGCATCTTTTTTCTTTATGCTTTTTTTTTTTTTTTTTTTTTAACTTTTTTTTTTTTCTGTTTTTTTTTTTTTTTTTTTTGCCCACCCTGGTGGTCCAGGGTGGGCATCCCTGGTGGTCCAGTGTGGCGATCCGAGGGGGGGCTGCGCTGATAACCAATCAGCGCGAACCCCCCCTGTCAGGAGAGCCGCCGATCGGCTATCCTCTACTCGCGTCTGTCAGACGCGAGTGAGGAAGAGCCATCGGCGGCTCTTCCTGTTTACATCGTGATCAGCCGTGGTTGGACACGGCTGATCACGTGGTAAAGAGTCTCCGCCGGAGGCTCTTTACCGAGATCGGAGATGCAGGGTGTCAGACTGACACCCCGCATCACCGATCGCCGCGATGCGCGCCCCCACGGGCGCGCGCGGCATGAAATCCTGCAGGACGTTCTGGAACGTCCTGTCAGGATTTCATAACCACTTCCCGGACGTAAATCGGCCATAGGCCGGGCGGGAAGTGGTTAAAATCTTCATAGGCGACGTTTAAAAAAATCTACAGGTTGCATGTTTTAAGTTACAGAGGAGCTAGAATTATTGCTCTCACTCTACCAATCGCGGCGATACCTCACATGTGTGGTTTGAACACCGTTTACATATGCGGGCGCTGCTCACGTATGTGTTCGCTTCTGCGCGCAAGCTCGTCGGGATGGGGTGCGTTTTCTGGCTCCTAACTTTTTTAGCTGGCTCCGAGATTCCAAGCAAATTTGTCAAACCCTGACTTACACCAGTGCTGGTGGTAATAATGCGCTCGCTGACACCAGTGCTGGGGGTTAATAATGTGTTCGCTGACACCAGTACTGTTGTTTTTGAAGTTTGAAAGTTTGCATGCGGCCCCTCATGGCATATGAAAACTTGTCTTGTGGCCCTCAGGTAATTTGAGTTTGAGACCCCTGAATTAAAGGAATACATAGAAGGTTATACCAAAGAAATCAAATGGACAAATGGACCCGAATAGATGGACCCGAATGGACCCAAAATACTTTTAACAGGCCATTATACACACAGGCCAACAATATGAATACCAAAACAGATGAACCAATACCTAATTTATCTTCAACATCTTCTCTTTCCTCTAGCCAATGGACGGTGTACCGCTGGTGACGTCAGACGCCGGATGAGTGGTGACTGCCCAAAAGCCGACAGCTTTAGCATGTAGATCTGCCAGAGAATCGGGGGCGACCTAAAGTTATTTACACACGTTTGTCAAAGGTATGGTTTTGTGGGCTTCTGTGCCTGCACTTGCTGTCTATCAAGCTATATTCAATTATTTACTTTTTGTTTTTCATGCTTATTCAATAAGATGTTCCTTTGAACACATCCTTTTAAATTATATTCATTTAAGTGTCCTTAACATCTAAAATTCCCGTGTTATATTACAGCATAAATCTATTGCAATCCTTTATTGGTCTAATTGCGAGTTAGTTTCACTACTCTGTAACATTTGCCTACACCTTTCCAACACTAGGATGTGCTGGTGCACAATTCTTATAGAGTATTTACATTTATCACACTAATGATACCAGTAGTAATATACTAACACTTACTTCCCCCACTATACGTTATTCTTTTTGCATATTTGTTTATTTTATTTATATTCAATATTTATTTTTTAGTTTTTTTCTTTTCTCCTCTGAATCATGATATCAGGGCCGCCATCAGGGGGGTACAGGCAGTACACCTGTAAGGGGCCCGGATGGCAACCCCAGGGGCCCGGAGGCCCCCAGGGCCCCGGATGGCAACCCCCCCTTTTTTTATTTATTTTTTAATAAAAAAATATATATATTGTATATATATTTTTTTATTATTATTATTAAAGGGCCCAGAGGTCCCCAGGACCCCCCGGATGGCAACCCCCCTTTTTTATAAAAATAAATACATTTTTTTATATATTTTTTTTTATTAAAGGGCTCAGAGGTCCCCAGGGCCCCATGCCTGAAGCTATGTAAGGGGCCCCAAAATTCCTGATGGCGGCCCTGCATGATATTCAATATTATCAGTCCCTTGCCCTGTTTTAGAGCATCTCATCTAATAAGCTTCGTTTGGACTTATTGTCTTGATGTCTGGATTTTTATAAAGCCTTTTCCTTAGGAAATATCCATTCAAGCTTGCAAAAAAAAAATGTTTTTTTGATTATTTTGACAAATTATTTAAGCAGCCTTTTTATGGTTGCTTATTGATGTTACAATACTAGATATATTTATATATATATGTACCTATGAGGGTCCTCCATTAGTAACTTATTTTGATTGTAATTTTGGTATTTTTTCTTTTGGCTAGGTCTTTTAAAGCACTCACGGTGGGAGTTTGGTTGCTCGGGAGTCTGGTCTGTTTGTTGACGTGAGGGTGGTTTTCCTCCACCCTTATACCTGTCGGGGTCTTTCGCTCTCTCCCCTCTTCTCCTTTTTCATCTAGGGATATCAGGGCCCCTGGTGATAAGTTATTTTTTTCTTTCACTTGTGGACCTGTTTACAAGTGGACCTCCAATCCTAAATAAATGTCTATAATTGTCAATTTCAAAGGCCCCGTACACACGAGAGGATCGATCCGCTGGAATTGATCCGCGGACCGGTTCCAGCGGATAGATCCCCTGGTGTGTACGATCCAGCGGATCTGTTTCCGCGGATTTTTGTCCCCGGGGATGGATTTCCAGCGGATCAAAATTTCTTGACATGCTAAGAAATCGATCCGCTGGAATCCAGTCCAACGGATTGATCCGCTGGTCTGTACAGACTCACCGGATCAATCCGTCCGAATCCATCCCCCACATGCGTCGTAATGATTCGACGCATGCGTGGAAGTCCTTATATCACAGCGTCGCGCACGTCGCCGCGTCATCATCATTCCTGCAAGGCAATGTTATAATGTGCTAGTATGCATTGCATACTAGACATTATGTGAAACCTACCTTAAAACAAAGCCCTCCAGCGGCACACTGCCACCACTGACAGGGCTTCCAACTTTACCAGGTCTTCCTTCTGGATTAGCAGGCTTCGGTCCTTTTAATGGACAGGCCGCGATGACGTCACTCCTGCCCACGCAGGAATTGCTGTTCACAGCACAGGGCTCTGAAGGAAGGGCACGGGTATGCCATTTCTATAGAGCACATGTACCGGTGATGTCACTGGTGGCTTAACCAGTAAATATCTCCTAAACTGTGCACTGTTAGATTTTTACTGTACCTATAGGTAATCCTTATTATAGGCTTAATTATAGGTAAAAATCAACCAAGGGAGTTTACTCCCACTTGAAACACACAGAACACTACCACCATTAAAACTGGCCCTTCACGCAAATGTACAGATTGGTACGCCCTTTTAAATGGGGCCTAAGAGTAAACACAAACTGGTTTGCAACATCTGGACTCTCTGTTTCATGACAATGTATATTATATGCAGTTTGTGTAGTGAAAGTTTTGAGCAGAGACTTCGTACCATATGACCCTTATAGTCTATGCAAGGTCACACATGTAGATTCAACTTTGACGGGTATTTGCCTTTGTAACATTAGTCTCAATATATGCATGCTTCATGTGTGATGGTAAACATGTAAAAGGAGAGGACGTCTATTGACGGCCTCCTGGCAAAGCAGGTCCGCACTGCAGCCGCCATTCGGCTTTAGCCGGATCTGAAGGAGTTAAAATGGTTCTAAAAACAGTTCTGAGGGCCTAGAGGGGGGGGGGGGCAATGGACTCCCTTAATTTGCATAGATTTCCTCTCACTTCCTGTTTGGCTATGGGGCAGGAAGTGAAGGGAAATCTCTGTAATGGGACAGGGATGGTAAAAAATAAACTGACAGGGGCTATAACCCTCCCTTACTCTATCCAAAATGGAAAAAAAAAGTGTTACCTATAGTTCTACTGTAAGCACACTTTTCTGATAATTTTATGGAGAGAGCTAAGAAGATATAACCATGCCAATGGTGCAGCAGAAAATACATAGCACAGTGAGGAAGGTTTGTGGTGCAGGATGATAGGACAGTCAAAATTAGAAGCAGTTGCGAATGCTGGCCTGCCGCATACCGGAAGCAGTGCGGCCGCTTTATTGGGGTGCTAGACTCATTTGCCTCTCAGCCCAGTCCTCCCATAAGACTGGCGCTACACTAACAGTGTAGCGCAAGTCGGCGGGGACTCTTTCCGTGCTGCCCCCCTGCAAAGTGCTGCCCTAGGCCTGGGCCTTGTTGGCCTAGGCCAGGATACAGCGTTGCCCTAATGTATGTTGTGTATTAAATAAAATAAAAATTCACTAGCTTTCCCCCATCCCTAAACACTTACAAGTCCTGTATTGATCCAGTGATGTGCCTTGCTGCAGTTTTTCTACCCTCGCCTTCTCTTCTCCCAGGAGTCTCTGAGAGAGGTGGGAGCATATGGCTCCTGCTGCTGTCAGCCAAATCCTGAGAGGAGTGAGCGTGGGTGGGGCCATACCATGCTTTGAGTGTCTATGTGTGCACACACCCAGGCTCAGTAGTACATTCGCACCCTTGCCCCCTAGCACACTACTTGCTATTGGAAAACTTGGATAAGTGGAGGAGCAGAGAGCGCCAGTGGGGGACCAAAAAAGAAGAGATAGAGGAGGTCTTCATAGACACACCATAAGAACAAAAGGAAGAGAGTTACTGCACACCTGCAGATGGTTCACTATAAGACATGAATATTTTGGTTTAAAGGGACCGTTAAAAATACTCAGGAAAGATAAGCCTTTGAACTACGACTGGCCATTTTGTTTGACTCAAGGTGTGTTTTTTTCATTTTTTGTTGTTCTTAACGTTTTGCTAAAGCTTACTAAAACCAAAACGCTGCTCCAGGTAGGCTCACTCTACTAAACCCCCGACACACCTTCCAAATGGGTGCTAGACAATAGCTGGCACAATGTAAGACAAGAAGATCCAGATGGCCACACACCAAAAATGACCCACTTTATTGTATAAAAGATCAAAAAGAGAGGCCTGGAGTGAAGGAATTGAAAAGAAGCTAGCAGAGGGCCAGCAGGACAGGAGTGATAAGGGCAACAGCAAGTAGTTACAAGAAAATAGTCCAGAGGGGGAGTAGTGGATTGGAGGAAAAGATAGGGATAGGAGGGGTTTAGTTTTTGTTAAGGGGTAGGGGGTGATATGGGCAACACTGCAGGGGATCGTTTAGCAGGAGCAGTTTCCCACTCACCTTCACTGTTTATTCGGTGTTCATTTTTATTTATTTCAGGTGCGGTGGAGCAGGACATGTCATGGCAGTGGAGAACTGGTGGTGGTGGTCTTTGATGGTGGCAACTAACCTATGAGATGGAAATGTGGGGGACTCATCGGTGGTATGGGCCCCCTGGTATATTCATATAACACGGGTTAGCTGGAAGATGGTAAAGGTGGCACTGCAGGTAATGGGTTGTCTCTGAGCTGATGTGACACGGCTGGAGGCCTAGTACCGAAAAAAGGCCCGCAGTGAAGAAGTGGAACAGACTTATGTTATATACAGTATATATTTTTTTCTAAATCAGAAAAATGGTTTATTGTGCCAATAAAATAACATACAAAAATATAAAACCAGCATATAGAGCAAATCATACATTAGCATCAAGGAAAACCTGTATCATTCACATGCTAGACCAAAGGCACCAAAATAATACACAAAACATATGATATCATTGATGAAGATTGAACAGTGCCGGGCGGCAAAAAAAAAACAGCCTCACCCCCCAACACAACTACTCATAGGGCCAACGGGCCACAACTGAAATCCTGTATTCCACAGTCTGCCCATATATTCCGAACCATTTCCGACCAGTCATTAAAGTTTCTGTGCCCACAGTTCAATGCATACATATACTCCTGACCGGAGAGAGAGTATCACCTAAACCTGCAACAGCCGAGTCATAACCAGCCTCGGAGGTGCCAGTCCAGGAGTCTCCAACCAGGGCTGCCAAATGGAATTAAATTTCCGGGCTGCATTTCTATGCTGATATGTATAGTGCTCATTCACAATAATAAGGTTAACTTGTTCGATCCACTGTTTCGTAGTCGGAACGTGCGGGGACAACCAAAATCTAGCTATCTGCTTTCTTGCAAGGTATAAGAGTCTGATCACTGCAATGTTGACCGGATGAGGGTATATTTCTTCATCTACAGTCCCCAATATGCATATCAAGGGATCCAGAGGGACCCTAACTTGAAACACAGAGGAAATTACCTCAGTGACGTTACCCCAGAACCGGTGCAGCTTAGGACAACGCCACATCAAATGAATAAGCGAACCCTCCTCCCCACAGTGTTTAGGACAAAGAGAAGAGTCCCTCCTTCCCCATCGGAACAGTTGAATGGGTGTGTGGTAGGCCCTGTGCAACAAAAACAAGTGAGACAATCTATGAGATTGCGAAACTGAAGTAAGAGGACCGACTTGTAAACACAAGTCCCATGTCTCACCATTAATGTCCCCCAGGTCCTCCGCCCATCCTCTCCTACATGGTAAAGTCGCTGAGTCCTGTACGGACGATAAAAGAGTAGAATAGACATGGGATATCATATACAGTATATATTTAATATTTGTGAATAAAAAGGCTGCTATGGCCAGTTATACTCCAATTCAAGTGTGGTCTCTTTAATTATAGGTAAGGTTAAGTGGGGGTTAGGATTGGAGTATAACAATGGTGGCAGTCATAGGAAGCTGTGGACATCTTATCTACTGTAAGGGGTTAGCTCGGTAGCGGGGTGTGTGATCCCCTGGATGGGTTCACTAAACACTGAATTTATACAGACAGGCAGTCGAAAACAAAGATTTTGGTTTATTCTTCCATCTTGCTGGAAACAAGTGCAAGCATCCAAACAGCATAAACAAAATCAAACATAAAATAAACCCTGGCCACTTGGGGTGTCTACCTTCCACACAGGAACCTATCTATGGGGTCTGGCACAGCCTAGTGCTGGGCAGACACTGCTGGTCATACAGCAAGAAAACAATAGTCTTGATTTTTATCACACAGAAAAATCAATCCTCTCCTCACCACCTCAGAAGACTTTCAGTACACTGCTCTCCTTTCTCACAAAGCCTCAGGATTCAGAAAATCAGTGGTAATCCTCTGGATTACTTATAGAGGCCTTAATTGCCTCATTCTGAACAGCTGAAGTCTTCCAACGCCCTTAAACCTTTTTCTGGCTATTTCTGCAGCCGACGCCTAATAACAATTGGTGTATTGTCTAAACCAGGCACAAATGTATCTCCCGTCTGTGACAACACCCACAGATTCACCTGACTTCCTGTCACACTACCCTGATCATGACAAGCTGATACAGACATAGTGGGGGAGATGAAGGTTTGCGCTGTCAGCGCTTGATCATAACCTACTGGATCTGAACACAAGAATCACTAATCTACACCTCAAACAGCTGTTTCTATATAACGAGTGATCGGTTGATATCCATGAAGCGCTGAGCCGGCATGAATAAAACTCCGGCTTCAGAGCTCCCCATACACAGAACACACCAAATCAGTGTCAGTCTCAATCCTGATCCACTGAAACACAATCATATATTGCAGTGAACTATGTGTGGGGCCACGACACTCACTAATAAACATGTGCAAAATTACTCACATATGAATCACATTACAACATATGTGTATTAGGGATGAGCAGAACACCCCCCCGTTCGGTTCGCACCAGAACCTTTAAACGGACCGAACGTTCGCGCGAACATTTAGAACCCCATTGAAGTCTATGGGACTCGAACGTTCGAATTCAAAAGTGCTCATTTTAAAGCCTAATAGGCAAGTTATTGTCGTAAAACGGGTTTGAGAACCCAGGTCTTGCCCCAGGGAACATGTATCAATGGAAAAAAAGTTTTAAAAACAGTAGTTTTTTCTGGAGCAGTGATTTTATTGATGCCTAAAGTGAAAATTTTTTTTTTTTTTAAATTCCTTTAATTATCGTACCTGCTGGGTGTCTATAGTATGCCGGTGAATTGGCACGTGTTTAGAACTGTCCCTGCACAAAATGAGATTACTATAAGAAAAAAGTAATTTAACTGCTTGCCGACCAGCCGCCACAGTTATACAGCGGCAGGTAGGCTCTGCTGGGCGAGAGCACGTAGCTATATGTCACCTCTCCCAGCAGCCAATAGGGTCGCCCCTGACGCCGACGCGTGTGCCCGGCGGTCGCGATCACTGCCGGGCACCCGCGATCGCTCGTTACACAGCGAGAATCGGGAGCTGTGTATGTAAACACACAGCTCCCGGTCCTGTCAGGGGGGGAAATGACCGATCGTATGTTCATACAATGTATGAACAGCGATTTGTCATTTCCCCATGTCAGTGCACCCCCCCTTCAGTTAGAACACATCCAGGGAACATGATTAACCCCTTCCTCGCCCCCTAGTGTTAACCCCTTCACTGCCAGTGGCATTTTTTAGTAATCAATGCATTTTTATAGCACTGATCGCTATAAAAATGCCAATGGTCCCAAAAATGTTTTAAAAGTGTCCGCCATAATGTCGCAGTACCGAAAAAAATCGATGATCGCCGCCATTACTAGTAAAAAAAAAATATTAAGAAAAATGCCATAAAACTATCCCCTATTTTGTAAACGCTATAACTTTTGCGTAAACCAATCAATAAACGCTTATTGAATGCTTAAACTGAGGAAAAAAATATTTAGTTATATATTTTTGGGGGGTATTTATTATAGCAAAAAGTAAAAAAATATAATTTTTTTTTCAAAATTGTCGCTCTATTTTTGTTTATAGCCCAAAAATTAAAAACCGCAGAGGTGATCAAATACCACCAAAAGAAGGCTCTATTTGTGGGGAAAAAAGGATGCCAATTTTGTTTGGGAGCCATGTCGCACGACCGCGCAATTGTCAGTTAAATCGACGCAGTGCCGAATCACAAAAAGTGGCCTGGTCTTTGAGCAGCAATATGGTCCGGGGGTTAAGTGGTTAAAACTGCTTGCGGCTTTAATGTAATGTCTGGTCCCTGCAATATGGATGAAAATCATTGAGAAAAATAGCATAGGTTTCCCCGCACCCCTCCCCCGAGGTCATTACCAGCCCCTTTGGCCCTATATACTTTGAACAGAAGTATACAGGCGGTGCAAACAAGACAGGGGCTGTAGGTTTGTTGTTAAGTAGAATCTGTTTGTAATTTTAAACTGGTACTTCTTTAAAGTGTAGCTCCAGACATAAAATCTATTTTTAAGCTTTTCTGAAAACATAGAGAAGGGTTATCACCCCTGTAACATTGTTTTGCGGTCTGTGTGCATCTGTTCAGAAGATTGCACCTCACTTTCTGTCCCAACAGAAACAGACAGTACACACACCACATAGCTTTAGGTGCACACTGCAGAGGACACAGACAGTACACCACGTGAAAGTACTTGCAGCAATATACCCTGCCTGTAGTATTAATATGAGAAGATCTCTGCTTCTAGGAGTAAATATAAGAAACACCAGCTTTACGTTAGGTGCACAATGTGCAAAGGACACGGACAGTACACACACCACGTAGCTTTAGGTGCACACTGCAGAGGACACAGACAGTACACCACGTGAGAATACTGCAGCTAGCACAATCACCTGCCTGCCTGTCAGTAAATTAGGAAGAGCGTGTCTAGCTAAACTATACAGTGTATAAATATATATACAACACCTGGGATGTATATATATCCTCTACACACTGTAATTCTAACTGACTAGCCTGCCTGCCTGCTCTATCTACCTGCAAAAAATTACACTCTCTCTCTCTCTGTCTTCTCTTAACCACCGCAACACACTACACAAGGCCGACCTGCAGACGGCCTTTTATAGTGTGGGGCGTGTACTAAACCCCCTGAGCCATAATTGGCCAAAGCCACCCTGGTTTTGGCCAATTATGGCTCTCCGTTTTTTGCAAGCTGTGATTGGCCAAGCATGCGGGTCATAGTGCATGCTTGGCCAATCTTCAGCCAGCAATGCACTGCGATGCCGCAGTGAATTATGGGCCATGACACGCCACACGAATCTGGTGCGAACGGCCCGTAACTTTCGTATTTTGACGAACTGTCGAACATACGATGTTCGAGTCGAACGTGAGTTCGACTCGAACACGAAGCTCATCCCTAATGTGTATATATATCATAAAAACATCAAAGAAAACAAAAAAAAACGTCAGTACATGAACCATGACAAAATTGTCTAAATTATCAGCACTCCCTGTTACATCAAAAACTTGCAGCAGTCTATATCAAGCACGTAGCAGTATGGGAGAGATCAAAATGAGCTATATAACAAATGTAGCAAAAGATAAAAAAGAAACAATGTGAAATGACAAGAAAATTATAAAAAAAATTAAATGATTTATTTTGGTCTTTTATATAATAAAAGTCGATCATTTTTGGAGTGCGGCCATCCGGATCACAGACAGTACTCAGTTTTTTGTTTGGATAAAATTGTGGTGACATTACTTACATTGTGGTGACATTTTTGTAAGGTATAAGGGTTATTATATTTTATGAATTGTTGAATGTTTTTTTTTTTCTTTTTTATTTATATGTATGTCTTCATTAATCACAAAATTATTAGTAACAGTTTATGTAGTACATACATTGGGGCAGATCCACAGACAGAGTACGCCGGCGTATCTACTGATACGCCGGCATACTTTCAAATTACCCGCGTCGTATCTTTAGTTTGAATCCTCAAACCAAGATACGACGGCATCTGGGTTTGATCCGACAGGCGTACGGCTTTGTACGCCTTTGGATCGTAGATGGTGGAGTTTGCGTCGTTTTCCGCGTCGGGTATGCAAATTAGCTATTTCCGACGTTCCACGAACGTAGGCGCGGCCGTCGCATTCTCTTACGTCGTCTCTAGACGGCTTTTTCCGGCGTATAGTTAAAGCTGCTTTTTTGCGGCGTATAGTTAGTTTCGCCATGTTAAGTATGACCGTCGTTCCCACGTCGAAATTTGAATTTTTTCTTTTTTTTGCGTAAGTCGTCCGTGAATCGGGATGGACGTAAGTCACGTCTAAGTTTAAAAAATGACGTCATTTCGCGCAATGCACGGCAGGAAATTTAGGAACGGCGCATGCGCTGTTCATTCGGCGCGGGGACGCGATTCATTTAAATGAAACACACCCCCTACTCGCCGATTTGAATTAGGCGCTCTTACGCCGCGAGAGATAGACTATGCCGCGAATTCTTTGAGGATTCGAAGTTTAAAAATGTAAGTTACAGCGGCGTAGCGTATCTCCCATACGCTGCACCCGTGCAGATCTCTGTGGATCTGCCCCATTATATCTATTAATAGCAACGGTATCATGGGCCTTATTTCTCTATTTCCCTTGCTATATCAAATTTAAAGTGGAGTTCCACCCATAAATATAACATTACATCAGTAGTTTTAAAAAAATGTCATTAGTCCTTTACGAAAAAAATGTTTTTTTTTAGATGCCTTCAAAGTGTTGTTGATAGGCAGAATAGTTAATCTTCCCACTTCCTGCACCTAGGTGCTTAATGCTTCCTAACCTACACCGCACAGACTCCTGGGAATGTAGTGGGTGTAACTTTCCAGGAGTCTGTGCACTCCCCAGTCTCAAAGGATCATGTGACTTGGACAGCACAGGTGCTGAAACCTGATCTGACACTGCTGCAGCACTGAGCATGTGCGAGATCTGCAAGGCTGAAATCCAGGAAGTCATACAGTCTGGCTTCATGATGCCCACACTTAAGATGGCCCCAGTCAATTTCTATTTTATAAAGTGTCTAAATGCTGTAACAACCTAACAAAGCGGACCTTAGTTTACAGACTAACTTTACTAGAATACATTAGGCTTGTGTATTACAGGGGTATTTATATTTTAAAAGTGAAATTGTGGCCGGAACTCCGCTTTAAGTTGAATAAGTTCTGTGCCAACATTTTTACGTGGTTATTCTATATTATTTATGTGTATTTTTTCTTACAAAGATAGAACTTTGTTTAATGATCCCTGTGGGGAAAAAAAAAAAAAACTATCTAATCCTCCCCTACTTTATCCAAAACTAAAAATTATTTTGCCTAGAGATGCACTTTTATATATCTTTTGTCAAACTGATTTCTAAATGGGTGGATTTGCTTATACAGTAAGTGCCTGAGCAATCTTATATTAGTAACAAAAAAGCTGCAGTGCCTCAATATTTTTGGCATTGATGGAAATACTCCATACGATGCCCTGAAGTGTTCTGCCTAATGCTGAATAAAACATTCCCAGATAAAAGAGGAGTGCTGTCACATGACTTTTATTCCATTAATTGAATTGAATGAAGAAATGGTGCTTTGCTTGTGTCTGGGGTCCCGAAGCATAAACTGCATTTATAGAGCACACAGCAATGTTTTTTAAATGTGCTGAAGTTTATTTTGTTTTGTTTTTTAACTACTTACCGACTTGCCGCCGTCATTCTACAGCGGCAGGTTGGCTCTCCTGCGCGAGAGCCCGTAGCTCTACGTCGGCTCTCTCGCAGGTAACTAGGGGCGTGCGCGTGCCCGGCGGGCGCGATCGTCGCCGGGCACACGCGATCGCTCGTTACAGAGCGGGGACCGGGAGCTGTGTGTGTAAACACACAGCTCCCGGTCCTGTCGGGGGGGGGGGGGGAATGCTAATCCTCTGTTCATACAATGTATGAACAGAAGATCAGTGATTTCCCCTAGTGAGGCCACCCCCCCCCCCACAGTAAGAACACACCCAGGGACATACTTAACCCCTTCGCCGCCCCCTAGTGTTAACCCCTTCACTGCCAGTGGCATTTTTATAGTAATCCAATGCATTTTTATAGCACTGATCGCTATGAAAATGCCAATGGTCCCAAAAATGTGTCAAAAGTGTCCGAAGTGTCCGCCATAATGTCGCAGTACCGAAAAAAAAAACGCAGATCGCCGCCATTACTAGTAAAAAAAAAAATATTAATAAAAATGTCATAAAAATACCCCCTATTTTGTAAACGCTATAACTTTTGCGCAAACCAATCAATAAACGCTTATTGCGATTTTTTTTTTAGAAAAATATGTAGAAGAATACGTATCGGCCTAAACTGAGGAAAAAAATAGTTTTTTTATATATTTTTGGGGGATATTTATTATAGCAAAAAGTAAAAAATATTCATTTTTTTCAAAATTGTCGCTCTATTTTTGTTTATAGCGCAAAAACTAAAAACCGCAGAGGTGATCAAATACCACCAAAAGAAAGCTCTATTTGTGGGAAAAAAGGACGCCAATTTTGTTTGGGAGCCACGTCGCACGACCGCGCAATTGTCAGTTAAAGCGACGCAGTGCCGAATCGCAAAAAGTACTCTGGTCTTTGACCAGCAATATGGTTCGGGGGTTAAGTGGTTAAGCAGGGGTATAGCTTCTGCTTTGTAAATGGGCACCATCATTCAAAATGTCTGGAATGCATTGCAGATGATGCTTGCCTCAATGGTATTGATTTGTGTAATGTCATAACCTATAGTTTCTGTAAGGTTCATACAGATAGTACGTTTTTCTACATGCTATTTTCTTTATGCTGTATATGACCTGTGGTAGAATAATTTGTCTCTTTGTTACATTGTAATTTTAAAACTTTCATTAAGTAATTTTTTTAACAGTAAAAAACCTTATTTAAAGTTGTAAAAGTTAAATACACTATATTACCAAAGGATTTGGGACGCCTGACTTTACACACACATGAACTTTATTGGCATCCCAGTCTTAGTCCGTAGGGTTTAACCCCTTCAATACAGGGCTTTTATACTCACCTCAATACCCGACCTATTCTGGCACTTCTCTCCTACGTGTACAAATCATCATTCTTTAGAAAATTACTCAGAACCCCCAAACATTATATATGTTTTTTTAGCAGACACCCTAGGGAATAAAATGACGGTCATTGCAACTTTTTATCTTGCACGGTATTTGCGCAATAATTTTTCAAACGCCTTTTTTTTGGAAAATAAATGGTTTCATGAATTAAAAATTAACAAAACAGTAAAGTTAGCCCAATTTTTTTGTAAAATATGAAATATGACGTTACGCCGAGTAAATAGATACCTAACATGTCATACTTTAAAATTGCGCACACTCATGGAATGGCGCCAAACTTCGGTACTTAAAAATCTCCATAAGCGACTCTTTGAAATTGTTTACAGGTTACCAGTTTAGAGTTACAGAGGAGGTCTAGTGCTAGAATTGTTGCTGGCACTCTAACGCAGGCGGTGATACCACATATGTGGTTTGAATGGTATTTATTATGTGGGCGGGACTTGCGTGTGCGTTCGCTTCTGAGTGAGAGCTACCGGGGACAGGGGCGTTTTAATTTTTTTTTATTATTATTATTATATTTTACTTTTTTTTACACTTTTTTTCATGTTTTAATTTTTAATCACTTTTATTCCTATTACAAGGAATGTAAACATCCCTTGTAATATGAACAGTGTGTGACAGGTCCTCTTTATGGAGAGATGTGGGGTCAATAAGACCGATCTCATGCTTACTAGCCGCCATCACGGCTTTATCTATGGCCTCCGACGGTCATAGAGATGACCAGTCATCTCTATGCTTCCCAGCCGGCACCGGACGATTCTTTCTCAGGACCCCTGATGGCACGGGAGAGCCCAGAGAAGCACCAGATGGCGGCGGGAGGGTGGATGTCCCCTCCCGGCACGAAAGAATGATGCTGCAGGCATCATTCAGATATCTCCCCACAAAGCCCGGGACGTCATATGACGTCCACCCAGGATGGGAGATCCCATCTGTGGACGTCATATTACAATGGGCGGGTATTGAAGTAGTTAATATTGAGTTGGCCCACCTTTTTCAGCTATAACAGCTTCAACTCTTCTGGAAAGGCTGTCCACAAGGTTTAGGAGTGTCTATGGGAGTGTTTAACCGTTCTTCCAGAAGCACATTTGTGAGGTCAGGCGCTGATGTTGGACGAGAAGGCCTGCTTGCAGTCTCCGCTCTAACTCATTCCAAAGGTGTTCCATCAGGTTGAGGTCAGGACTCTGTGCAGGCCCGTTAAGTTCCTCCAGCCCAAACTCACTTATCCATGTCTTTATTGACTTTGGGAACATGGAATTGTCCAAATTGTTATAGTATGCTGACGCCCTAGAAGCTCCCTTCACTGGAACTAAGGGGCCAAGCCCAACCCCTGAAAAGCAACCCCACACCATGATCTCCCCTATACCAATGATTTGGACCAGTGCACAAAACAAGGTCCATAAAGACATGGATGAGCAAGTTTGGGGTGTAGGAACTTGACTGTCCTGACTCCTACTTGATAAAACACCTTTGGGATAAATTAGAGCGGAGTCTGCGAGCCAGGCCTTCTTGTCCAACATCAGTGCCTGACCTCACAAAAGCACTGCTGGAAGAATGGTCAAACCTTGTGGAAAGCATTTCCAGAAGAGTTCAAGCCGTTTTAGCTGCAAAGGATGAGCCAACTCAATATTGATCCCTACGGACTAGCAACCAGTGACGTCAGAGACCGCAAGGGAGGGAGCCTGTCTGAAAAGAGCTGCCTGTGCCTGAGTGTGAGCTGAGCTGCTGTCCTCAGACCAACTGCACAGCACCTGCCGCTGCCTGAGGTGTTGCAGCCTGCCTGACACTGTGTCCATGTTCATTCCATTGACCCTCACCCTGTCCATTCTGCCCCCATTAAGTTCCCCATAGCAGCATTGACTGCAGGAGTTCGAATCAAGTACTGTAAGTGCACAGTTACATATCACAAGTTGTATAAGTCATGAGAGCCTGAGAGGGACCTGCCTCGCCCAACCCTGATTAACCACTTCAGCCCTGGAAGATTTGCCCCCCTTAATGACCAGGCCATTTTTTGCGTTACAGTGCTAATTTAACTGACAATTGCGTGGTCGTGCAATGTTGCACCCAAAAAAAATTGACGTCCTTTTCCCCCCACAAACAGAGCTTTATTTTAGTGGTATTTGATCACCTCTGCCGTTTTCATTTTTTGCGCTATAAACAAAACAAAAAAACGACAATTTAAAAAAATTAAATCATTTATACTTTTTTCTATAATAAATATCCCCCAAAAATGTCTTCATCAGTTTAGGCCAATATGTATTCTGCTACATATTTATGGTTAAAGAAATCCCAATAAGCGCATATTGATTGGTTTGCGCAAAAGTTATAGCGTCTACAAAATAGGGAATGGATTTATGGCACTTTTAATCAGATTTTCTGATAAATTGAATTTTAGTTATCATGATATAAAACAATGAATGTGGGGGCCTTTTGGTGGGCATGATTTTTTTGGGGGGTGGGGCAGCATTTCATTCTTGGACCCAGGCAGCACAGTGTCTTGGGCCGGCCCTGATTAAGAGGAGCAGAGGGAAAGGAGACATTGGGGTTCTAACAGACCCCTGATTCTCCATAAAGAGTACCTATCACCTGTCCAATGTTATTATATAACAAATGCAAACACACGCCTAGAGTGCGTAGAGTGCAGATGTAAACGATTGTGTCACACTTATCCCAGATAGCAAGCAAAGAAAATGGCTTGCTAAGATATTGCTAGACTTTTCAGGCTCCAAATCAACTTTCTTTGCAAACATGTGCAAGTCTGCTGCAAGTTCTGATTCAGTTATGTTGTGCAATGGTCATCCCACCACAGGGGTCACTGTGGCTGAATTTACACGCTTTTGATGACAATTCCACGGTCATGCAACACTGTGCCCAAACTATTTTTTTTTATCATTTTTCCTCACACAAATAGAGCTTCCATTTGGTGGTACTTCATCACTGCTGGGATTTTTTCTTTCTTACAAAAAAAAAAAAAAGCCAGAAAATGTTGAAAAGAAAAGTTTTTCTTATTTTCTGTCAGTAAATTTTGAAAATAATGAATTTTTCTCCTTCATTTGCGCTGATGAGGCTGCACTGATGGGCACTGATGAGGCAGCATTTATGGGTACTGATTAGGTGACACTGATGAGAAGGCACTAATATGCCGCACTGATGGGCACTGATATGCGGCACTGGTGGGCACTGATAGGTGGCACTGATATGCGGCACTGGTGGGCACTGATAGGTGGCACTGATATGGGCATTGATGGGAGGCACTGACTGGCATCACTTATGGGCACTGATGGGAGGCTCTTATGGGCACTGATTTGTGGCACTGCTGGCGCTTTCCTGTAATCAGGGCACTGATGACTAGTGCCCTGATTACCAGCCCAGGTTTCCTCTGTAAAGAGATGCCGCTGATCGGCACTCCTCGCCACACCGTCTGTGATTGGATACAGCCGATCACATGGTTAAAGAGCCACGGATTGGACACAGTGGGAGCCAATCGGCAGATCCGGTGGACCCGTTGTTCGCGGGGACACGACGATCGTTACCAAGAGAACCAGAACTGCGGTCTGCCTATGCATACAAAACAGACGGCCATTCTGTGAGAAGGGGAAGGTAGTGATCCTGTGTTTCTGCTAAGCAGGAACATGGATCTCAGCCTTCTCACAGTACAAGCACATCCCCCACAGTTAGTAATCACTCCCTATGAACACATTTAACTCTTTAATCCCCCCTGATGTTCACCCCTTCCCTGTCAGTGCCATTAGTACAGTAACAGTGCATTTTTTTAGCACTGATCACTGTACTCTTGTCACTAGTGCCCATAAAAGTGTCACTTAGGCCCGGATTCACGTAGAATGGCGTATCTTTGTGCGGGCGTAACGTATACTATTTACGTTACTCCTCCGCAACTTTTACAGGCAAGTGCCGTATTCTCAAACGAAAGTTGCGGCGGCGTAGCGTAAATAGGCCGGCGTAAGCCCGCCTAATTCAAATGTGGTAGATGTGGACGTGTGTTATGTAAATTTTATGTGACCCCACGTAAATGACGCATGCGCCGTCCGTGCAAATATCCCAGTGCGCATGCTCCAAATTAACCCGCAAGAAGCCAATGCTTTTGACGTGAACGTAAATGACGCCCAGCCCTATTCGCGAACGACTTACGCAAACGATGTAAAATGTACAAAAATGGAACGACGTCCATACTTAACGTACGCCGCATGTACGCCTCATATAGCAGGGGTAACTTTACACCGGGAAAAGCCTAACGTAAACGGCGTATCTGTACTGCGTCGGCCGGGCGTCTGTTCGTGAATTTGCGTATCTAGCTGATTTACATATTTCTAGGCGTAAATCAGCGTACATGCCCCTAGCGGCCAGCGTAAATATGCAGTTAAGATACGACGGCGTAAGTCGGATCTAATACAAATCTATGCGTAACTGATTCTAAGAATCAGGCGCATAGATACGACAGCTCGGACTCAGAGTTACGCCGGCGTATCTGGAGATACGCCGGCGTAACTCGTACGAGAATCCGGGCCTTAGTCTCCAATTGGTCCGCCACAATGTAGCAGTCTCGCTATAAGTCTCTGATCACCACAATTACTAGTAAAATAAAAATAAAAAAATACGTAAATCTATCCCATAGTTTGTAGACGCTATATCTTTTGCGCTAACCAATAAATATACGCTTATTGGGTTTTTGTTTTTTACCAAAAATATGTAGCAGCATACACGTTGGCCTAAGTTGATGAAAAAATTGGATATTTAAATTTACTTTTATTGGATTTGTTTTATAGCAGAAAGTAAGAAATATTGTTGTTTTTTTTTTTTTTCAAAATTGTCGGTCTTTATTTGTTTATGACGAAAAAAAAAAAAAAACAGCAGAGGTGATCAAATACCACCAAAACAATGCTCTATTTGTGCAGAAAAAAGGACATACAATTTATTTGGGTGCAGCCTCGCACAACGGTGCAATTGTCAGTTAAAGCAACGCAGTGCCGTATCGAAAAAAATGACCTGGTCATTAAGGGGGTTAAACCTTTCGGAGTTCAAGTCGTTAAAAAAGCAGCTGAGGTTGCTTCTTGTGCCTGTATGCTGTATTGCTTGCCTTTTGCCACTAGAGGATGCTCACACTCTATTCTCTCTAAATAGAAGTATAATTGAGGTGCTATATGAGAATTTAACCATGTTAGAAGAGTATTTCTTAAAAGAGAATTCCAAAGAAAGAAAGAAATAAAGAAATAACAAGAAAAAAAGACATGAACCTATACTGCAAAAAGAAAGCATTGCAACTGCGACCAGAATATTAGCTCAGGCTCCAGCAGACATTTTCCTCCTACTCAGGTTTGTACTAAGCTATAAAGTCAATGGACCGCAGCCCTCACTCCGATGCTCAATAATGTTTCTAGCGATGTTCCTTTCCTTGAGCGGAGAAACTCCAAATCACTATAAAGACAAAAAGGAGGGGGCAAACATGAGATAATTAAAAAGATATCATTCACAACTTCAGTATCGGGGATAACTAGGGGCGGACTGACCATTCGGACACTCGGGCACAGCCCGAGGGCCCCATGCCACTAGGGGGCCCCATTAGGGTTGCCAGTCTCAGTAAGGCTGCATTCACACCTGAACGTAGTTTGTTTGGTCATTTCGCGCGTATTCATGCGTATTTGCGCGTTTGCATACAGCGTCGCCTGACGTTTTTGTACTTCGACGTTTTTTATTTTAGCCAATAGGATAAATTATCATCTTTTCATCACTTGTTGCTATGTTGGTAGATTTTATTTATCTTCTGCCTGGGTGAAATGTTCTATTGATTAAAGCGACAAAACGCCCGTAGCAAACGCTCGTTGTCACGCTAGTCGCTTGAATCGAGCGTTTCCATTACTTTCTATGGGAAATACAAACGCTCAAAAACGCCCAAACCGCACGATTCGGCGTCAGGCGTTTTGGAGTGGAGATGTGAACCATCTCCATTGAGAATAATGTATTTTTTCCCCTCTAGCGTTTTGGAGCGTCGCGCTTCAGGCGACAAAACGCTCAGGTGTAAATGCAGCCTAAAAGCAGGGACAGTATGTAAAAATCTGTGTGTTTTTAAATTCCAAGATTATAGCTGCCCCGCCTCTCCAGTACATTTGCAGTGTGTGTATGTATACCGTGTGTATATTATGTGTCTGTGTGTATACTGTGTATGTATACTGTATGTGGTGTGTGTGTATACTGTGTGGCCCCATTATCTATTGCCCGGGGGCCCCATAATCTCCTATTGCCCGGGGGCCCCATGAGTTGTCAGTCTGCCCCTGGGGATAACAAATCTCTACAACTGGAAAGCTGACAGGTTTTGGGAGACAAGCTCCCTTCCTCAGAGCTGATACAACTCGTTGGGGCCACCATTTAAAGTGGAGTTCCACTCAAAAGTGGAAGCTCCACTTGTTTGCTTACTTCATTACTGCAGTGCCACATTTGACACCTTTCGGGGGGGGGGGGGGGGGGTATCTGTTTGACAGGCACTCTTCCCTAAGTTTGGCCCCCCTCCTCCATCGCCAGGCCAGTTAGAAAGCACAGTGCGTTTCACACATGCGCAATAGGGAACCGACCATAATGCCGAAATGGCGGCAACAGTACCTGAGAGCTGATCGGAAAACTGGCTGGGATCCCAGGACAGGTAAGTGTCCTAATATTAAAAGTCAGCAGCTACAGTAGGCGTCCTCCATTAACCAGGGGGACATTCACACGGATGTGCAAAAAGGCTTTTGGGGCCAGATTCACAAAAGAGATACGACAGCGTATCTCCTGATACGCCGTTGTATCTCTGAGATACGATTGTCGTATCTATGCGACTGATTCATAGAATCAGGTTACGCATAGATAGCCCTAAGATCCGACAGGTGTAACTGTGTTACACCGTCGGATCTTAGGCTGCAATTCTAGGCCGGCCGCTAGGTGGCGATTCCATTGTGGTGGGCGTAGAATATGCAAAGTTACGCCGATTCACGAACGTCCGCTTTGCCCGTCGATCTAAATTTACGTCGTTTCCGTAGAGATGCGTCGCGTAAAACTAAGCATGCCCTCTAGGTGGTCTAACCAATGTTAAGTATGGCCGTCGTTCTCACGTCGAATTTTTAAATTTCACTTCGTTTGCGTAAGTCGTCCGTGAAAGGGACGGAGCATGCGCAGTACGTTCGGCGCGGGAACGCGCCTAATATAAATCGTCCCAGCCCCATTTGAATTAGGCGGGCTTGCGCCGGGCGGATTTACGTTACACCGCCGCAAGTTTACAGGTAAGTGCTTTGTGAATCAGGCACTTACACTGTAAACTTTAGGCGGTGTAACGTAAATGGGATACGTTACGCCGCCGCAGCGTAATGCAATTCTCTGTGAATCTGGCCCTTGGTTTTTAAGGATCCTTTGTTTGCTATTGATTGCATACCATCTCCATTCACTTGGATTGGAGACTTACAAGCTAGCAACTGGTGAGTCAGGCTTATCCCCCTGTTCACTGGAAATCTGGCCTAATTCACCCAGCCTATAGCCTGACCATCCGTGCACACCCCTGGAACATGAGTCTTCTTCTTTTGCTTACCAGCAAACTGACTGCCCTACCATTTAACGCAACTTTTTTGCTCCAACGATATTACCCCCCTAACTGGCTTGATCAGTATCTTGGTGAACTACAGCCAACGTTAGGCCAAAAAAGACCTACCGTTGTCAACCCCCAACGCGGTCAACCTTTATTGAAATGTCTGTGCTCCTGAGGAAGCGCTTTTCATAGCGCGGAACATGTAGAGCAAGTCCTCCTACTCCTCTGGATTACCACTTGGTCTTGCAATATCGAAATCAACTTTATAATCATGCTTTGTATCTGAGCTCTTTATGGTAGAATTGTAATATCATTGTAATAGCCTATGTGGATCAGTTATCGACCTGATTTCTTTTGATTTTATGTTTGTAACTGCTTTTATGACATTCCTACAATAAATTTACTTTGTTTTCTTACTATATTATCGTGTGCCTTTAAAGTCCAACCTACTAGTTTCCAGTCCATTCCAGCAGCTACAGTATTTGCATACCTCCCAACATTTGGGGATGGGAATGAGGGACACCGTCTAACAAATGTATGTAGGCATAGGACACGCCCTCTGCCACACCCCCTTAAAGGAGAATTAACCCCAAAAAAGAGTTAATTAAATCCACAAGGGACTTTTTTTACCACTAATATTCCTTTATATTGGCTTTTAAAATTTACAAATGCAGCAATTTAGATTTTGGATGAAAGGTTTAGCACTGGGAAACACTTTTTGAAAGATAAAAAGTGCATTTTATCTGCAACTATATAGATCAGACCAAAATGAGGGACAAATGAGGGGGGAAGAGGGACAGAGGGACAGTCCCTCAAAATCAGGGACAGTTGGGAGCTATGTATTTGTAGCTGCTGACTTTTAATTTTTGGAAGGGGGGAGGCTGGAACTCCGCTTTAAATACTGTTGCAAAGCCTGGGCCTTCCCCTCCACCAGCTCCGGTGCGGGGCCAACGCATTCAAATGCATCAAAAATATAAACAATATCAAAGGACCTGTCTACAATTGTCCCTGTGCTACATACAGTGTCCTGGGAGCTTTGACAGGGGAGATAGATCTATGCATGGTTGTCTATACCTTAAGGCTGGGCTCACACCTATGCGAAATGCATGCGTATTTCCCCGCATCAAATTCGCACAGCAGAAGAATGTGACCTGCTCTCTATGGAGCCGGCTCACACATCTCCAGGGCGGCTGCAGAGCGCAATGCACGGACACGCTCCGTTTCAGAGCCGAATTCAGGCAAATATTTGTCCCTGAACCAGAGAATGGGGACGCACAGCCGGTTCCAGTGTGAACCAAGCCTTATATAATGCTGTAGTAATGATCTTGTGCCGTTTACAATATCTGAAAGAACCACATTACAAATATCCCTTATAAGTCCTTCTCCCCAGCTCATCTCCCACTTCCTGGAGAGACATACTTAGGCTGCATAATACATGCGGACCCTGGAACACACACCATCTATCTTAGCCCAACAGGCTTCTTGTGCCTGTTTGCTGCACTGCTTGCCTTTTGCCACTAGAGGATGCTCACACTCTATGTTCTCTAAATAGAAGTATAATTTAGGCGCTATATGAGAATTAACCATGCTAAATGAGTATTTCTTAAAAGAGAATTCCAAAGAAAGGAAGAAACACATGAACCCAGGGCTTTTTTTCAGGGGGGAACTTGGGGGAACTCAGTTCCACCACCTCTGGCTCAGACCCTTTGGTGCCTGCTCACCACAATCACTTGTAAACACAGAAGTCTGGTTTCTGTGTTCACAAGTGACAGCTTTGTAACCCCCTGAACTCTGCACTCTGTATGTAATGCAATCCTGGTATTTAATGCCCCTTCAAGACCCTTCTACTGTTTTTGAAATCTGAACCGGGTCGTGGTTGAGTTCCTGTACCTATTTTCTGAGAAAAAAAGCTCTGCATGAACCTATACTGCAAAAATATTTTTGTTGCAGCCTGCAAAGCATTGCAACTGCAATCAGAATATTAGCTCAGGCTCCAGCAGGCTTTTCCTCCTACTCAGGTTTGTACTGTGCTTCAGTTACTAAGCTAGAGAAAGAATGGACTCAAAGTGCGCATTTGTGCTCCACTCAGAAGTCCCTTCACAGATCTTAACTATAACAGGAACCAGCAGGGGGAAGAACCTTGGGATTCTGTAAGTGAGGAGAGCAGTTTGAGGGTGGAGGGACATGAACTCTGACCATGTTTCATATTACATGTAAAATGTGTGTGTACATAAAACATGTGTCAGAAAGATGGACTAAGCTTTTAAGTGTATTAGGCGCCACGCAAAAAAATGCTCACCCTGCACTCTGCATTACTGACCCTTGACTTTGCACACTGAATTACTGACTGTGACTCCTGAACCCTTCACACTGCATTACCGACTGTGACTCCTGAACCCTTCACTCTGCATTACTGACTCTGCTCCCTGCATTACTGACTCCTGATCCATGCACACTGCATTACTGGCTCCTGAACCCTTCACCCTGCATTACTGATTCTGCTCCCTGCATTACTGACTCCTGATCTATGCACCCTGCATTACTGACTCCTGAACCCTTTACCCTACATTACTGACTCCTGAACCTTTCACCCTGCATTACTGATTCTGCTCCCTGCATTACTAACTCCTGAGCCCTGCACACTGCATTACTGACTCATGAACCCTTCACCGTGCATTACTGACTCCTCTAGGCATCAAGAAGAACAACTGAGTGGTCAGGGGGGAGGGGCACAGAGTAGTCAGAGGGGCAGTGGGATGGACAGGGGGACCGTGGGATGGACAGGGGGACCGTGGGATGGATAGAGGCACACCTCCCAACTTTCTGAGATGGGAATGAAGGACACCTATTAGCAAAAATATGTAGGAGAATTATAAACAAAGAAAAACTGGTTAAACCCACAGGTGCTTTTTTACCACTACTATTCTTTTATATTGGCTCCTTGAGGGACAAACAAGGAGAAAAGAGGTACAGAGGGGCAGAGGGACAATGCTCTAAATAAGGGACAGTTCCTCCAAATCAGGAACAGCACAGGAGGGGGGACTGAAGAACAGCACAGGTGGGACCAGAGGACAGCACAGGGGGGGGGCGACCCTGCTCCCTTCATTACTAGTTCCTAAGCCTTGCATCCTGAATTATGGACTCCTGATCCTGCTCCCTTCATTACTAGTTCCTAAGCCTTGCATCCTGCATTATGTACTCCTGACCCTGCACTGTGCATTATAGACTCCGGACCTTGCATTACTTACTTCAGAGTCATGCACCCTGTATTACTGACTCCTGACCCTGCATCACTAGCTTCTGAGCTCTGCACCCTGCAGTGTTGGCTTCTGACCCTGCAATTCTAACTCCTGAGCCCTGCACTCTGTATTCTCCTGTACCCTACATTACTGACTTCTGTACTCTGCATTATCAACTCCCGACCCTTGAAGTTTAGCAGTTCACAGCTGAGGACCATGAAGCAGAACGAGCACAAGTAAAGGGCGGATAGAACAGTTCACAGTTCACAACTGGAGACCATAAATCAGGATGAGCACAGGTAAAGGGAGAATGAAACGGTCCACAATTCACGGCTGGTGACCATGAAGCAGAATGAGCACAGGCAGTCCATGGCTCATGGCTGTGGACCATGAAGATGAATGAGCACAGGTAAAGGCAGACTGGAACAGTCCACAGCTCATGTCTGGGGACCATAAAGCAGAATGAGCACAGGTAAAGGCAGACTGGAACAGTACACGGCTCGTGGCTGGGGACCATGAAACAGAATGAGCACAGGTAAAGGCAGACTGGAACAGTACATGGATCATGGCTGGGGACCATGAAGCAGAATGAACACAAGTAAAGGCAGACTGGAACAGTCCATGGCTTACTGCTGGGTACCATGAAGCAGCTTTAGTACAGATAGGAGGCTGTACTCACTGGATCCTGGTACAAAGACAGTCCATAGGTGCAGCCTCTTGAAAAGTAATCCAGAATTTAGTCCACAGAGCTCCAGGTACAAGCAGCCCCTCTCCTCCCAGCTCACGGATCTATCCCCCCAGTGGGGGAAAAAGACAATCTCCTCAGGGCTCCAAAATATTTAACACCAGCCCAGACACCATCTGGACATACCTCCCCAGGGATTGGCTAGGCCCTGCTGAATATTTAGGCTGGACATTTAAATTATTCCGCCCTAAACTCGAGAAACTTCTTCTAGAGGCAGTGGGGAGCAATCAAACTCACAGCCTGTGAACCTCTGAGCAGACCAAACCAAACATTTATTGCTACTGCGAATACAGCAGAAGCCAATAGCTAAATCTACCAAGCAGCCTAACTAGAAGGGTGCTACACATATGATTTCACATACAAGTACCTAGGATGGATGGGAGATGAGAGCTGGCAGGGATCAGTGCAGTGCACTTAGGCATGTTGCTTTCCTGCGCCACTTTGCAGGTGGGGAAGGAGCAGGTCAGAAGGAGTGCCGGCAAGATGAGGATGTGATCTACCCATCACCAGCCTGTGATCAATGGGTTGCCAACAGTGGCGGCTGGTGAAGTTTTAGGATGGGGGGCGCAAGACACTGCCCCTCCACATTTGGTCCCTCCCACTTCTCATAAGCTACACCCCCTATAGAATCCACCCACTCCGTCCCCTGTATTCCACTTGGTTCCACTCATAGTGTCAGGAGTATACAGCTCAGCATCACAGGACAGAGTATATAGCCCCAGCATCACAAATCATAGTATATAGCGCAGCCTTACAGATCGGCGCAAACAAACTAAAAAATTACACTGTTAGTAATGAAGGACTCTAAATAGGCATGAGATTACCAGATACTGCGGACATACTGCACAAGATTACCAGAGACTGCAGACATACTGCACAAGATTACCAGATACTGCGGACATACTGCACAAGATTACCAGATACTGCGGACATACTGCATTAGATTACCAGAGATTTCGGACATACTGCACAAGATAACCAGAGACTGCAGACATACTGCACAAGTTAACCAGATACTGCGGACATACTGCATTAGATTACCAGAGACTGCGGACATACTGCACAAGATTACCAGAGACTGCGGACATACTGCATTAGATTACCAGATACTGCGGACATACTGCACAAGATTACCAGAGACTGCGGACATACTGCATTAGATTACCAGATACTGCCGACATACTGCATTAGATTACCAGAGACTGCCGACATACTGCACAAGATTACCAGAGACTGCGGACATACTGCACAAGATTACCAGAGACTGCGGACATACTGCACAAGATTACCAGAGACTGCGGACATACTGCATTAGATTACCAGATACTGTGGACATACTGCATTAGATTACCAGAGACTGCGGACATACTGCATTCGATTACCAGATACTGCGGACATACTGCATTAGATTACCAGAGACTGCGGACATACTGCACAAGATTACCAGACACTGCAGACATACTGCATTACTTGTCCTGCGACTTGGGACTTCAACGTTGCATGACAAGTCGTACCCCATGATTTCCAATGAGAACCGTTCATATCTGTGCGACTTCAAGTCATAGCGACTTCAAAGTAGTCCCTGCACTACTTTGGTCCCACTTTGATGCAACTTGAGGTCCATAGACCCCCAGAATACACAGGCATTGCTTTAAGTTGCATCAAAATTGCGGCAGAATTGTGCAACTTTCAGGCTGCGTTAGCCTGAAAACCCTGAAAGTCGCAAGATTCTGCCACAATTTTTTGCAGCGACTTGAAGCAATGCCTGTGTATTCTGGAGGTCTATGGACCTCAAGTCACATCAAAGTGGGACAAAAGTAATGCAGGGACTACTTCGAAGTCGCTGTGATTTGAAGTTGCACAGATATGAACGGTTCTCATTGGAAATCATTGGGTCCGACTTATGCTGCAACTGTCCAGTCCCAAGTCACAGGACAATTTGCAATTTTTTTTAATAAGCGGGGGGGGGGTATGAGGTGGTCTGGTGGGGTAGTGTTGACGGCTGCTATTTGTGCTGTAATGAATTTTTACATATAAAATAAATGTTGTTAATAAGCAGGTAAGCGCGGGGGGGGGGGGGGGGGGGTTACGGCCGCTAGTATAAAAAAAGTTATTTTAAATAACCGGGGGGGTTGACGCGCACTATTTTCGTCGCGAGTGAAGTATAAAAAAATAAGTTTTTTTATAAAATTAAATATTTATACATTACATATAAAATAAATAATTAATAAAAAATAAGCGGGGGGGGGGGGGGGGGGCTTGCCGGCCACTATTTCCGCCGAATATTGAATATGACAAATGAACTTAGAATAAGCTGGGAGGGGGGTTCCGCCCGCTATTTCGGCCAAATGGTTACATATAACAGATGAACTTGGATAAGCGGGGGGATTGTGCTGCCCGCTGATGCTGCCGCCGAACAGTACATGAACAGCAGAGGGGAATGCATGGCAAGCATGGCTTTGCTTACCTGTTCCACATCCGCTCCATCCACATGAACAGTGCCAACATCACTTCCTGTGCACCCGCCCGGCCATAATAATACAGTCCATCGCGCCGGAAACAGTGGCGCGATGGACTGCGCCATAAAGGCATTTTTTGACTACCAATGTAGCGCCTCGTCTGTAATCCCGTGATTTCACAGACGTGGCGCTACACATACCTCACTGCGCCCGGCGCCCGGACACAGTGCACATAATGAGCTTTTTTGGATTTTTTTTTTCCTTAAAGGGACATGTTTAAATAAAAAATATATATATTTTTTTTATATATATTTTTTTTACTGACTGGGGGAGGGGGGGCGGCGCCCCCTATGGACGGGCTGCCACTGGTTGCCAACCCACTATACAATCTGATTGAACAATCTATTTTAGATCTACCCCCTTACATGACATAGCTTTGGTAAATCTAAAGGGCATTGTACATATTTTGTACAATTAGATTATAAAGGGGCAGATCCTCAAAGATCTGCACCGGCGCAGCGTATCTGAGAT
Organism: Rana temporaria; assembly: GCF_905171775.1. Classification (NCBI taxonomy): domain Eukaryota; kingdom Metazoa; phylum Chordata; class Amphibia; order Anura; family Ranidae; genus Rana; species Rana temporaria. The sequence goes on from NC_053493.1 coordinate 100,586,067, forward strand.
ACGATACACCGCCGTAACTTACCTGGCTTTGGTTTGAATCCAGAAAGAATTTGCGCCGTAAGTTACGGCGGCATAGTGTATCTCTCGCGGCGGAAGGGCGCGGAATTTAAATGTGGCGAGTAGGGGGCGTGTTTCATTTAAATGAAGCGCGTTCCCAGCCCCGAACGAACTGCGCATGCCCCGTCCGTCAAAACTCCCAGGGTGCATTGCTCCAAATGACGTCGCAAGGACGTCATTGTTTTCAGCGTGAACGTAAATGGCGTCCAGCCCCATTCACGGACGACTTACGTAAACAAAGAAACATTTTCAAAATTATACGCGGGAACGACGGCCATACTTAACATTGAGTATGCCACCAGATAGCAGCTTTAACTATACGCCGGAAAAAGCCGAACGGAAACGACGTAAAAGAATGCGACGGCCGCTCGTACGTTCGTGGATCATCGGAAATAGCTAATTTGCATACTCTCCGCGGATTACGACGTGAACGCCACCCAGCGGCCGCCGGAAAATTGCATCTTAGATCCGACTTCGTACTAATGCGTACGCCTGTCGGATCTAACACAGATGCCGTCGTATCTTGTTTGGTGGATACCAAAACAAAGATACGACGTGCAAAATTTGAGATTACGCGGCGTATCAACAGATACGCCGGCGTAATTTCTTTGAGGATCTGCCCCATAGTGTATAGTCAGCCTTTTAGTGGTCATAAACACTTTAACCACTTCAGCCCTGGAAGGATTTTAGTTAGCGTGTACAAACTAATAGCTAGATTCAGGTAGGTCGCCGCATCTTTGCGGCGGCGTAGCGTATCGTATTTACACTACGCCGCCGTAAGTTAGCTAGGCAAGTACTGTATTCACAAAGTACTTGCCTGCTAAGTTACGGCGGCGTAGCGCGAATAGGCCGGCGTAAGCGCGCCAAATTCAAATGAGGATGTGGGGGCGTGTTTTATGTAGATTAACTGTGACCCGACGTGATTGACGTTTTTTACGAACGGCGCATGCGCCGTCCGTGTACATATCCCAGTGTGCATTGCGGCAAAGTACGCCGCAAGGACGTATTGGTTTCCACGTGGACGTAAATTACTTACGCAAACAACGTAAAATTTTCAAATTTCGGCGCGGGAACGTCGGCCATACTTAACATTACTAGTCCAGCTATTTGATGGGATAACTTTACGCCTGAAAATGCCTTACGTAAACGGCGTATCTTTACTGCGACGGGCGCACGTACTTTCATGAATAGGCGTATCTAGTCATTTACATATTCTACGCCGAACGCAATGGAAGCGCCACCTAGCGGCCAGCCTAAATATTGCACCCTAAGATACGACAGCGCAAGCCGTCGTATCTTAGATAGGTTTAAGTGTATCTCAGTTTGAGAATACACTTAAACTTAGGTCGGCGCAGATTCCGAGTTAGGTTGGCGTATCTACTGATACGCCGGCCTAACTCTTTCTGAATCTAGCTATGTGGGATAGATTTAGGGACTTTAATGTTTTTAATTGTTTTTACTGGTAATGGCGGCAAACTATTTTTAGCAGGACTGCGGTGGACAAATCTGAACCTAAGTGACACTTTTTCGGGATCAGTCACACCAATACAGTGATCAGTGCAAAAAACAACAACAATGCACTGATTACTGTAAAAATTAAAATGGCAGGGAAGGGGTTAACATTAGGAAGCGATCAAAGGGTTAACTGTGCTCCCTGGGTGTGTTCTAACTGTGTGGGGGATGGGCTTACTGGGACAACACCGAGATCGCTGTTCCTGATCACTAGGAACAGCAGATCTCCATGTAGTCCCCTTGTCAGAACAGGGATCTGCCTTGTTTACAGACCCCCATTCTGCCTCTCTGTACTGCGATCACGGGTTGCCATTGGGGATATTTCTCTTAACTTCCTGTTCCATAGCCAAAGCAGGAAGTGAAAGGATATCCCTGCAAATTAAAGTGATATTAACCACTTGCTGCCTGCCCACCGTCAAATGACGGCTGAGCGGTGCGGCTCTAGTTCTGGGTGGACGTCATAAGAAAGTTTCCCAGAATGACCACTCTCGTGCGCCCCCGGGGGCGCACATAGCGGCGATTGTGGCCGCGCCCTGTTGCTAGGGCACGGCGTGACCCCAATCTCGGTGAAGAGCCACGGCCACGGTTCTTTAACCATGTGACCAGCTGTGTCCAATCAAAACCGGTCACATGAAAAAAACACGGGGATGCCGGTAATTGTCGCTCCTCACGTCACACTGACAGAGTGCGAGGAGAGGAGAGGCGATCAGCGACATCTCCTCACAGGGGACATCTAAGTATGTAATCAGGGCACTGATCATCACTGATCATTGCTCCTACTTGCAGGCATAGATCATCGCAGTATCCATGGTGATCTACACCATGTCTGGCCCCTCCCTTGGCCCCCCAGCTGTCTTCTGGGAGACACACAGGTCCCAGAAGACAGCAGGGACCAATGATATTGCGCAGCGTGACTTGAACATGTGCAGTAGGGAACCAGGAAGTGAAGTCACAAGGCTTCACTTCCTGATTCCCTTACCGAAGATGGCGGCACCTCCACCCGAGAGCCGAGGGACAGATCGGCTTCGGGGGAGGACATTGCGGAAGCGCTGGACAGGTAAGTGTTCTAATATTAAACGTCAGCAGCTGCAGTATTAGTAGCTGCTGACTTTAAAAAAAGAATTTTGGCGGACCTCCGCTTTAAATACCACCAAAAGAAAGCTCTATTTGTGTGAATAAAATTATAACAAGTTCATATGGGTACAGTGTAGCATCACGGCGCAATTTCAATTCAAAGTGTGACAGCGCTGAAAGCTGAAAAATGGCCTGGGCAGGAAGGGGGTGTAAGTGTCCAGTATTGAGGTGGTTAAAGGCATTTAAAAAAAAATAACAAACATGTTTTACTTACCTGCACAGAGCAGCCCCAATCCTTTTCTGCTTAGGTCACCCTCTGGCGCTCCTGCCCCCAGAGCATTCATTCACAAGACCTGTGACTCGGCCCCGCCCCCTCTCTCTCCTCATTGGCTCACTAGCTATGATTGACAGCAGTGGGAGCCAATTGTTCCCGCTGCTGTCTCAGCCAATGAGGAGGAAGAGTTCATGGAGAGTCGCTGCCCTACCCTCATGCACTTTGCTGGATCACGATGGGGCTCAAGTAAGTATTAGGGGAGCTGAGGGAGGAGCTGCACACTGAAGGTTTAAGGGAATTCCTTGGGGACTCCAGATCCCCAGAACGTGTGTCCCCATTGGAAGATTTCCCCTCTATTACTTTTCTGAGGCCAACCCAAAAATTTGGGATTTTCCTTTATGTTCACTTTCAATAATAAGGGTAAACAAAGGTCGCTGGTTCAAATCCCAACCACAACACTACCTGCCTGGAGTTTGCATGTTCTCCCTGTGCCTGCGTGGGTTTCCTCCGGGCACTCCGGTTTCCTCCCACACTACAAAGACATGCTGGGAGGTTAACCACTTGAGATCCACGCTGTTGACGAAAGACGTCCACAGCGCGTCTCTCAAGTGCCGGGTGGACGTCCCTGGACGACCTGTTGTTTACATTCCCCGTGCGCACCGCTGGGGGCGCGCAGCGGGCAAACACTGTGCCCGGCGCATCGCTGGGAAGCCGATGCGCGTGCCTGGCAGCCTGTCAGAGAGAGAGGAGACCGATGCTGTGTCTCTTGTACATAGGGACACAGCATCAGTCACCTCCCCCAGTCAGTCCTCCTCCACACAGAGTTAGAACACACCCAGGGAATACATTTAACCCCTTCCTCACCCCCTAGTGTTAACCCCTTCACTGCCAGTCACATTTATACAGTAATTAGTGCATTTTATAGCACTGCTCGCTGTATAAATGTGAATGGTCCCAAAATTGTGTCAAAAGTGTCCGATACGTCCGCCGCAATATCGCAGGCCTGACAAAAAAAATAAAAAATCGCAGATCGCCGCCATTACTAGTAAAAAAAAAAATCATAAATCTATCCCCTATTTTGTAAACGCTATAACTTTTGCACAAACCAATCAATATACGCTTATTGCGATTTTTGTTTAACAAAAATATGTAGAAGAATACGTATTGGCCTAAACCGAGGGAAATTATTATTTTTTTAATTGGGATATTATTATAACAAAAAGTAAAAAATATTGGGGCAGATCCACAGACATCTGCGCCAGGCGCAGCGTATCTAAGATACGCTACGCCACCGTAACTTATCTTTTTAAAATGGAATCCACAACGAATCCGCGCCATAAGTTACGGCGGCGTAGTGTATCTATCACGGCGTAAGGGGGCGAAATTCAAATGGATCTAATGGGGGCGTGTTTTATGTTAATACGTCGTGACCCGACGTAAACAAAGTTTTTTTGGAACTGCGCATGCGCCGTCCCTGGGGTATCCCAGTGCGCATGCTCGAAATTAAACCGGAACCCGCCAATGCTTACGACGGTGACGTCATTCTACGCAAATTCCTATTCGCAAACGACTTACGCAAACGACGTAAAAAATTCAAAATTGTACGCGGGAAGGACGGCCATACTTAACTTCGAGTACGCCTCAGTATAGCAGCTTTAACTATACGCCGGAAAAAGCTGAACGCAAACAACGGAAAAAATGCGCCGGCCGGACGTACGTTCGTGGATCGCCGTAAATAGCCAATTTGCATACTCGACGCGGATTTCGACGGAAACGCAACCTAGCGGCCGCCGAAAAATTGCATCTAAGATCCGAAGGCATACGAAGACGTACGCCTGTCGGATCTAGCCGGGATGCCGTCGTATCTTGTTTTGAGGATTCAAAACAAAGATACGACGCAGGATTTTTGAAATTACGCCGGCGTATCAATAGATACGCCGGCGTAATTTCTTTGTGGATCTACCCCATTGTGTTTTTTTTTTTCAAAATTTTCTGTCTTTTTTTGTTTATAGCACAAAAAATAAAAATCGCAGAGATGATCAAATACCACCAAAAGAAAGCTCTCTTTGTGGGGAAAAAAATGATAAAAATATAATTTGGGTACAGTGTTGTATGACCGCGCAATTGTCATTCAAAATGCGTCAGCGCTGAAAGCTGAAAATTGGTCTGGGCACGAAGGGGGTTTAAGTGCCCAGTAATGAAGTGGTTAATTGGCTCCTGTCTAAATTGTTCCTAGTATATGAATGTGAGTTAGGGACCTTAGATTGTAAGTTCGTTGAGGGACTGATGTGAATGTACAATGTACTGTATATGTAAAGCGCTGTGTAAATTGACAGCGCTATATAAGTACCTGAAATAATAATAATAATAAACAGGACAAACAGAGAGGGGAAATCTGCCTAACGGGGACACAGACAGCAATAAAAACTGACAGGGGTTATAATCCCCCTCCACTTTACCTAAAAACAAAAAAAAAGTTGCATCTTTAGTTACACTTTAAAGTATAACTAAAGGTAATACTTTATTTTTTAGTGTTGTGTAGAGTGGAGAAGGATTAGAACCCCTGTCAGGTTTGTAGCACTGCCCCCCCCCCCCCCCCCACACACACACACTATGTGTCCTGCTCATCATTAACAGAGAGTGAAAGAGGAAGAAATTCCCAAATTGTGTGTTGTCACCAGAACAGGAAGAGAAGAGAAATAGGGATGCTAATTCTGAAGGCAGCCATAGATTTCCTCACTTTGGAGAGATTTTGTCTCACTTCCTGATTTGCCTATAGGACAGGAAGTGAGGGGAAATCTCCCAAATGGGACACAGATGGCAAAAAATCTGACAGGGGTTATAACCCTCCCTTGCTCTATTCCCAAATGACAAAATCACATTGTTCCCTCGTTGTACTGTACTAGGAGCGCCTGTGCCCCAGTGTCTCTATGGATGAGGTATGTACATCTCAGTGTTCCATATTAAATGATGAATTCTGATTGGAGGTTCTCCCACACTCCTGTCCAATCACTTTACATGAACAGTTCAAGTGCTGAACGATTGCAGTGAGAGCGGACATTCCGGTTAGGGAGGAGGCTGGGAGTGATCGCCGTACCCTGCCATACAACAGGTGTCACTGACACCCATCCATGGAGATCCGCCCACTCTCCGCCCATTACTCACTGCCAGCACCGCCCACAGATCACACAACTCTACTGACCGGAGGGGACACGGAGACCGGAGATCAGAGATCAGCGCTGTGTACATAGTGCAGTGCAGGGGGAGACCACAGGGGGCACACTACTACAGGAGACACTACCGGGCGGGGAGAGAATACCAGGGACTGTCACCTGCCCCGGACACAGGCCACCGACTTCTGGACACGGACTGCACCGACCTACCTGCCTGCCAAGGTTTGTCCTCCGGTATGTTCCCTGGGAATGGCCCCGATCTCCCACAATCTGTTCTGTGTGTGTCACCGCCTGTCATCTGTCACTTCTATATGTGTGTATAGAGGAGATACAAAGTGTAACTACACTCTATAGAAGGCAGAGAACTCTGTATTACTATGGAGACTTCGTACAGAACAACCCCCTCCTACACTTCACACATTTTATTACATTGTTATTGTTATTATTATTATTATTATTACATTGTTATTGTTATTATTATTACATTGTATTGCTATGGCTGCTTCATAAACAGCAGAACCAAGATCCTGCAATTATTATTCATATTATTATGATGATTATTATCATTAATAATTTATTGCTACGGCTACTGCAGACACAGCAGAACCAAGATCCTAGAATATATATACAATGTGGAATTATTATTAATATGTATTATTATTGATTTTGTATTGCTATGGCTATTAGATTATACATCCTGGAATTATTATTATTTATTATTCTTTCTTTTATTTTCTAAGGCTACTTTAAGTATAGAACTGTGATTCTAGAATCAATATTATTATTGTATTGCTATGGCTATTATATTATTCATCCTGGATTTATTATTATTATTATTTATTATTCTTTCTCTTATTTTATTTTCTAAGGCTACTTTAAAGCGGGGGTTCACCCAAAAAAATTTTTTAACATTAGATTGAGGATAATTACGGGAAGCAGAATTGGGTGTTTTTTTTAAAATCAATGCAGTACTTACCGTTTTAGAACTGAGATCCCAGATCCATCATTGTTGCTCTTTTTATTTTTTATTGCTACGGCTGCTTCATAAATATTCTGGAATTATTAATCATATTATTATGATGATTGATATTAATATTGTATTGCTATGGCTACTTTAGACACAGCAGAACTAATATATATATATATATATATATATATATATATATATATATATATATATATAGTATATATAGTTATGGTTATATAGATATATAGCAGACAAGCTGTTACCCCCCAAGATCTGTCCCCCACTTTTCTCAGCTGTGTCTGGGAGGGCGGCTGTACCCCTCTGTTTGTATATGCCCCCTCCTGGATTTTTACATGCCACTGTTATCTGGTTTTATAAGTGACATAACGTTTTATTTATATATATATATATATATATATATATATATATATATATATATATATATATATATATATATATATATATAACTGTGATTCTAGAATTATTATTATTATTATTATTATTATTATTATTATTATTTTATTGCTGTGGCTATTATATTATTCATCTTTTTTTTTATTATTATTATTATTGCAATAACTACTTCAGATACAGCAGAACTAAGGGGGTATTCCACAAAAGGGATACGCCGGCGTATCTACTGATACGCCGTTGTATCCCTGTCTCTATCTATGGAACTGATCCACAGAATCAGTTTACCATAGATAGGCAGAAGAATCGACATGTGTAATTGAATTACACTGTCGGATCTTAAGGATGCAATTCTAGGCCGGCCGCTAGGTGGCGAGGCCATTGCGGCCAGCCTAGAATATGCAAATGAACACTTACGGCGATCCACGAACGTTCCGACGGGCCCGTCGCTCTAAATCTACGTCGTTTACGTCGAGTTACGCTGCGTAAAACTAGGGCTGAGCCCTAGTTCTCTTAAGCCATGTTAAGTATGGCCGTCGTTCCCGCGTCGAAATTTAAATTCTTCGTCGTTTGCGTAAGACGTTCGTGAATGGCGCTGGACGCCATTTACGTTAACGTCTAAGCAAATGACGTCGGAGCGACGTCAGTTAGCGCAATGCACGTCGGGTAAGTTACCCGACGGAGCATGCGCAGTACGTCCGGCGCGGGAGCGCGCCTAATTTAAATGGGACTCGCCCCATTAGATTCGGCACGCCTTGCGCCGGACACATTTAAGTTACACCGCCGCAAATTTCAAGGTAAGTGCTTTGTGGATCGGGCACTTAGGGAGAAATTTTGCGGCGGTGTAACTTAAATCGGAAGATTTAAGTTGCGCCCGATATTTGTGGATTTGGCCCTAAGATCCTAGATTTATCATTGTTGCTCTTTTTATTTTTGTATTGCTATGGCTGCTTTTGGTACAACAGAACTATGATGAAGTAGCCAGAGTCACGGAAGGTGATTTAGCTTAGTTCTCCTCCTTCTTGGAAAACCGGTCACAAATAGTGAAACTGGGGCCTTTCACTTCTGAAAAACGGACAGTATCATGTGGAGTCCCTCAGGGATCCCCTTTGTCACCTGTTCTGTTCAATATTTATCTCCGCCCTCTTTTTGAAATCATCAGCAACCAGAAGTTACTCTATCACTCGGACTCGCGGATGATACACAACTGTATTTTCGCATATGCAACAAAAAGGATCATTCTCTCGGACTTTTGAGAAATGCCTTACTCTGATAGAAAATTGGATGACAAAGAGTTATCTTAAACTCAACGGTTCGAAAACAGAGCTTCTCCTGTTTCAAGCCAACCGGAAAAATCATCCGACGACAACATGGTCACCCCCGCCCATTCTGGGTAAAACTATCACCCCTAGCTCCAAAGTCAAAAGTCTCAGAGTCATTTTCGATACCTACATGACAATGGATGCACAAATAGGGTCAGTAGTGAGCGGATCCCACCATCTGCTGCGCCTACTACGCAGACTCACGCCCTTTATCCCGAAAGAAGACATTGCAGTTGTGGTGGGAACAATTATCAATTCCAGACTTGACTACGCAAATGCCCTCTATCTCGGACTCCCCAAATTCCAAATCACTCGTCTGCAAGTCGTTATAAAAATACGGCCGCTCGATTAGTGACCGGCAAAAAACCATGGGAATCAATCTCACCTTCACTGAGATCCCTTCATTGGTTGCCGGTAAAAGACAGAGGCCCAAAATTCAGAAAGGACTTACGACGACGTATCTCCAGATACGCCATCGTAAATCCAAATGTGCGCCTTCGTATCTATACGCTTATTCAGGAAAGCAGATACGCCTGAATTTTGGCAAGATACAACCGACGTAAGTCTTCTACGCCGTCGTATCTTGGGTGCATATTTACGGTGGCCGCTAGGGGCGCTTCTGTTGATTTACGCGTTGAACATGTAAATGAGCTAGATACGCCGATTCACAAACGTACTTGCGCCCGTCGCAGTAAGCTATGCCGTTTACGTAAGGCGTACGTCCGGCGTAAGTTTACCCCTTATAAAGCAGGAATAAGTCATGTTAAGGTATGGGCGCGGGAACATCGTCGTATTTTACGTCGTTTACGTAAGTCGTACGTGAATAGGGCTGGGCATAGGTTACGTTCACGTTGCATGAATGGACCCGGCGTATCTTAGGGAGTAAATTCAACGTGATTCTGAGCATGCGCGCGCATGCGCTGTTCGTTCGGCCATGCATTTACATGGGGTCACGCTTCATTATAATACAACACGCCCACTGCCTTGCTACTTTGAATTACGCGGGTTTTTGCCAGCCCATTTACGTTACGCCGGCGTAAATATGGAAGCAAGTGCTTTGTGAATACTCAGCTTGCCTCTCAATGTTACGTCGGCGTAGCGCATATGAGATGCGCTACGCCTATCTAAACATGCGCCGATCTCTCTGAATCCAGGCCAGAATCTCCTTCGAGGCACTCTGCCTAACGCATAAGTGTATTCAAGGAAACGCCCCCCAATATCTATGCGAAAAAATAAAAGCTCATAACCCCAATCGTATTCTGCGATCCACCAATCAAAACCTCCTCCAGATACCCAAGGCCAGATACAAGTCCAAAGGAGATCGAAGGTTTGCAGTCCAGGGACCACGACTGTGGAATGCTCTACCAACCACCATCCGTTTGGAGTCGGACCACTTGGCCTTCAGGAGAAAGATTAAAACCCATCTCTTCTGAGGTCAAAGGGTTTCACCCACAGAATGGGCACAGCGCCCAGAGGCGATTCAGTTCGCATGTGTTGCGCTATATACGTTTTTCACTCACTCATCCTAGAGTTATTATTATTATGTTGTTATTAATAGCCTATTGTTTTTATTGTGCATGCAGAATTCGCATCCAATCTAGAAACATGTGCATTCCCAGAAACATGTGAAAAACGTATGTTGCGGCGCCATTGATTGTTTATACCACCCCAAATGTAGCAAGCAAGCGCACTTGTTCGCTTATGGCAAAACACATGTTTTTAAAAATGCACCAGGCTCTACACACCAAAAAAAGGCGCAGGAGCTTCTTTGGAGGCGTTTGTGACTTGTAGGGCAACCCATTCAGGTGAATATCGCATGAAATCGCATAAAAACACACAGAAAACACATTCATGCGACGCAACAGAATGAATGGGGATGGTGTGGCAGAATCGTGATCGTGGCATTATGATGATGATGATAATTTTTTATTTTGTTGTTTACCTACCTTCTTCCTATAGGTGATCTGTTAGAGATGTGACATACATAGTATACTGTATGTGCAGACAAGCTGTTATCCCCCAAGATCTGTCCCCCACTTTTCTAAGCCGTGTCTGGGAAGGCGGCCGTACCCCTCTGTTTGTGCTCCTGTATATGTCCCCCTCCTGGATTTTTACTTGTCTCTGTCATCTGGTTTGTTAAGTGACATAACTTTGGGGAAGAGATATGAGGTCAGGCATTACATAACATTTGAACTCTTTCCAAGCTGTGCTATATTTAAAACATTTGTTTTCATGTTCTATAACAGGGGTAGGCAACCTGGAGCCCGCCAGCTGTTGCAGAACTACAAGTCCCATCATGCCTCTGGAAGTAATTGTAACTGCCAGCCTTGTAATGCCTCATGGGAAATGTAGTTCCACAACAGCTGGAGGGCCCCAGGTTGCCTACCCCTGTTCTATAATGAACAAATAAATCTAGGGTCAACATTGGGAGGTCATGTATCTCATCTTCACCATGTGTGTGTAAAATATATTTTAGTATATACGTAAAATACATTGAGTAATATTATCATTGAACTGACTACATAATATTACTCAGCTTCAAGTTTAACGAAACAACAATCCCTTATATGAAAGAATAGACACTCCTACTAAACGGGCGAATTAGTTGTTGGCATTGTAGGGAAGAGAAGTGTGTCAAGTATTGTGTGGTGCAGCAACACTTTGCAGACCTGTATGTGGGGCAGTGCCGAGACAAGGTCAACTAGAACCAAGGGCAAACATGCCAAATTGCCCCCCCCCCCCAAGATGTATGAGCATTATGTGTCATCGAAAATCCCCCCACTAATTTGCATGCTCACCTCCTAAGCACCCAGCTCAAATCCTCTCTCCCCCCCATATGCCACCAGCACAAATGCCCAACCCCCCCAAAAAATATATTCCTCTCCAAGCACAAATTCTCCCCCTTGCTCTCCAAATCCCCCCCTTCCAGCACAAATCCCCCTCCCCAATCCCCCATCCTAGCACAGACCATTCCCCTACAAATTTCCCCTCCTAGCACAAATCCCCCCCCCCCCAACATCCCTACTAGCACAAATCCCCCTCCCCAATCCCCCATCCTAGCACAGACCCCTCCCCTACAAATTTCCCCTCCTAGCACAAATCCCCCCCCCCCATCATCCCTACTAGCACAAATCCCCCCTTTCCCCCAGAAAAAAATATTTCACCTCTACCATATTACTTTATAGCACAAACCCCCCCAAGTCCCCCATCCTAGTACAAATTCCCCCGTCCCCCTTCCCAACACAAATCCCCCAAATCACCACTCCAAGCACTACCTACCCAAATTTGTCCTTCTGAAACAATTCTCACCCCCAGCCGCTTCCCGAATTCCCCTTCTGAACACAACCCCCCCCCTACCAAATCTCCTTGTGCCCCCTCCAACTCACATGATACCACAATACCCAGGGTAGCCATCCCTCTTGCCCACCTCTTGTCCCAGCCCTGATGGGAAGTCATCAACGTTTTCAACAGATCTCTATAAGGAGATAAAGACACTGGGGCAGATTCAGATAGAGATACATACATAGTTACATAGTTAGTCAGGTCGAAAAAAGACACAAGTCCATCCAGTTCAACCTCAAAAAAATAAACAAACAAAATAAAAAACACAATACAATCCCATACACCCAACTCCATACCCACAGTTGATCCAGAGGAAGGCAAAAAACCCCAGCAGAGCATGATCCAATTTGCTACAGCAGGGGAAAAAATTCCTTCCTGATCCCCCGAGAGGCAATCGGATTTACCCTGGATCAACTTTACCTACAAATCTTAGTACTCAGTTATTTTATGTACATTTAGGAAGGAATCCAGGCCTTTCTTAAAGCAATCTACTGAGCTGGCCAGAACCACCTCTGGAGGGAGTCTGTTCCACATTTTCACAGCTCTTACTGTGAAAAAACCTTTCCGTATTTGGAGGTGAAATCTCTTTTCCTCTAGACGTAAAGAGTGCCCCCTTGTCCTCAGTGTTGACCGTAAAGTGAATAACTCAACACCAAGTACACTGTATGGACCTCTTATATATTTGTACATGTTGATCATATCCCCTCTAATTCTCCTCTTCTCAAGAGTGAATAGATTTAGTTCTTCTAATCTTTCCTCATAGCTGAGCTCCTCCATGCCTCTTATCAGTTTGGTTGCTCTTCTCTGCACTTTCTCCAGTTCTCCGATATCCTTTTTGAGAACTGGTGCCCAAAACTGAACTGCATATTCCAGATGAGGTCTTACTAATGATTTGTACAGGGGCAAAATTATATCTCTGTCTCTGGAGTCCATACCTCTCTTAATACAAGAAAGGACTTTGCTCGCTTTGGAAACCGCAGCTTGGCATTGCATGCCATTATTGAGCTTATGATCAACTAAAACCCCCAGATCCTTCTCCACTACAGATCCCCCCAGTTGTACTCCCCCTAGTATGTATGATGCATGCATATTCTTAGCCCCCAAGTGCATAACTTTACATTTATCAACATTAAACCTCATCTGCCACTCAGTCGCCCAATTGGACAGAGCATTGAGGTCAGCTTGTAAATTGGAGACATCCTGCAAGGACGTTATTCCACTGCATAGCTTGGTGTCATCTGCAAAGACAGAAATGTTACTTTTGATCCCAGACCCAATATCATTTATAAATATATTGAAAAGTAAGGGTCCCAGCACTGAACCTTGGGGTACACCACTGATAACATTGGACCATTCAGAGTAAGAATCATTAACCACGACTCTCTGAATTCTGGCTTTCAGCCAATTTTCTATCCATTTACAAACTGATATATCCAATCCTGTAGACCTTACCTTACACATGAGCCGTGTGTGCGGAACTGTATCGAACGCTTTTGCAAAATCCAAATATATCACGTCCACAGCCACGCCTCTGTCCAGGGTTTTACTTACCTCTTCATAAAAGGAAATCAGGTTTGTCTGACAACTTCTGTCTTTCATGAATCCATGTTGTCTGCTGCTTAAATAGTTTTTTTCCTGCAAGAACTCATCCATGTGGTCTTTTATTAAACGTTCCAGTATCTTCCCAACTATAGAAGTTAGACTAACAGGTCTATAGTTACTTGGTAAAGACTTTGTTCTCTTTTTAAATATAGGCACCACATTGGCTCTACGCCAATCCAGTGGTACTATTCCTGTCATTAATGAGTCCCTAAATATTAGATACAGTGGCTTTGAAATGACAGAGCTCAACTCACCTAGGATCCGTGGGTGGATGCCATCTGGTCCAGGTGCTTTATCCACCTTTATTCTGTCTAAATATTTCTGGACCATATCACTTTTGAGCCATTGTGGATTTGGGGCTGTGTCACTCCCACCCCCATTTTGGACATGAGCTCCCCCATGCTCCATTGTATACACAGAGCTGAAGAAAGCATTTAATAAATTTGCCTTCTCTTTGTCCCCAGTCACCCACTCTAGATTATTTTGTAAGGGGCCTACATGCTCAGACTTCACCTTTTTACTATTAATATATTTAAAGAATTTTTTGGGGTTTGTCCTACTATCTTTTGCAATCTGACGTTCATTTTGAATTTTTGCATCCTTGATTTCCTTTTTACATATCCTGTTATATTCTTTGTAACATTTAAACAACACTAGTGTTCCTTCATTTTTATATTTTTTAAAAGCTACTTTCTTATTGTTTATAGCTTTTTTAACTTTGCCCGTGAGCCACATAGGTTTTATTTTTAGCCTTTTAAATTTATTGCCCATGGGAACATACTTTGCAGTGAGGTTCCACACAGTCTTTTTGAAAAATTCCCATTTCTGTTCTGTGTTCATCTGTGTCAATAGTCCCTCCCAGTCCAAGTCCTGGAGAGCAGCCCTCATCCTTGGAAAATTTGCTCTCTTAAAATTTAGTGTTTTAATATTTCCTGTATGTATTTCCTGCTTATAGTTAACATTAAATGAAATCATGTTATGATCACTGCTACCCAGGTGTTCCTTTATCTGAACATTAGTAATAAGCTCTGCATGGTTTGAGATTATCAGGTCCAACAGAGCATCATTCCTAGTTGGGGCCTCAATAAACTGCACCATAAAATTGTCCTGCAATAGGTTTTTAAATTTTTGTCCTTTAACTGTCCCAGAAGTGCCATTAATCCAGTCAATTTCTGGGTAGTTAAAATCCCCCATTATTATCACCGTCCCAGCCCTTGCAGCCCTTTCCATCTGTGCAAGGAGCTGAGTCTCCACCTCCTCATTAACATTGGGTGGTTTATAACAAACTCCAATGATTAATTTTGAACTACGCACATCTGTATGCAGTTCCACCCATAATGCTTCAGCCTCACCACACTCTCCATCAACCAGGTTCTCTTTCACGCTTGCTTTGAGGTCACTTCTCACATAGAGACAGACCCCTCCACCTTTCCTTTTTACCCTGTCTTTCCGAAAGAGAGCATAGCCAGGAATATTAATAGCCCAGTCATGTGAGGATTGAAGCCAAGTTTCAGCAATACCGATTACATCATAGCTCTCCTCATGCACCAGAGCTTCCAACTCACCTGTTTTGCTTGGCAGACTTCTGGCATTGGTGAACAAACACTTAAATGTATTGTTACATTTTTCTCTAGTGTTTTTCATATAATTTATAGTAGTACAAATGGCACTATTATTTCCAATGGCTGTTTGCAACATGGGAACTTTCTTGTCACCTGCCATGACCCTCCCCCCATCTATCCCCATTCCACTCTCCATTAATGTCTTACCCCTAGCTGACCTGTGTACCCGATGTAATTCTAGTTCACCCTCCCCCCTCAATCCTAGTTTAAATACTCCTCCAGCATTCCCATAAACCTCTCCCCCAGCACAGCAGACCCCCTTCCATTCAAGTGCAAACCGTCCTTAGCATATAGGTTGCACCCCAATGAAAAGTCATCCCAGTGCTCTAGAAACCCAAATCCCTCCTTCCTACACCAGGTCTTTAGCCATGCATTCAGCTCTCTAATCTCCCCCTGCCTTTCCTGTGTTGCGCATGGCACAGGCAATATTTCAGAGAATATCACCTTGGAGGTCCTTCCCTTCATCTTGCAGCCTAGTTCTTTAAATTGATTCTTAAGGAGCCTCCACCTTCCATGTATACTGTCATTGGTTCCAACGTGGACCAAGACAGCTGGGTCATGCCCAGCCCCTCCCAGTAATTTATCCACCCGGTCCACCACATGCCGAACCCTGGCACCAGGGAGACAGCAAACCATTCGGTTGAAGCGATCCTGGCGACAAATTATTCTATCAGTCCTTCTGATTATAGAATCCCCTATTACCACCAACTGTCTAGGCCTACCTGCACTCCCCTCCCCACCTCTACTAGATGGGTTGCTCTCCCGGCTGTTAGGGGTAGCAGTAACATCTAGGGCTGCCACCTCTGTGTTTGCCACCTCCACATCATCACCCAAATTGGCAAATTTGTTTTGATGCACAAATACAGGACTGGCCTTCCCTTTCTGCACACCCCTTCCACTCCCTCTAGCTACATTAACCCATCTCCCTATCTGATAATCCTGACTTGCCCCTCCACCCTCCACATCAACCTTACTGACCACCTGCTCAGCGAGCAGAGAACCCCTTTCAAGGTTGTCATTTCTACCCAGTGTTGCAACTTGCTCCTCCAGATCTCTAATACGAGCTTCCAGAAGGGCAACCTGCTCACATCTGTCACAGCGGTATCCATCTTGGAGCTGTTGCACCAATTTTGCATACATGTGACACACTGTGCACTGAGCAAACCCTTCAACCCTGCTAGCACTCATTTCCCAGTTACAATACAATTACTTGTAGGAAGTTTAAGAAGTTACTTACAGTTTTAGAAGACTCCTGTCTTAACTCTTGTTTTAAACTCCTGGTTTTTAACTCATCACTTGTATTCAAAAATCCCACTTCTGATCAGAAATTCCACAGATCTACTCTTAGCAAGGAGCCAGCTCTTATGGAGTTTTTACAGACACTTATATACTCACCTGTTACCAATTAAACACTCCCCTTAATTAGCAGAAAGAAAAAAAAGAAAGCTGTTTAAAAAGTGTCAGAGAAATGAGACAAACAATTCAACACTTTCAAGCACAAACAGTTAAAAGCAGCTAACAGCAAATCCTGGTTTTTAACTCATCACTTGTATTCAAAAATCCCACTTCTGATCAGAAATTCCACAGATCTACTCTTAGCAAGGAGCCAGCTCTTATGGAGTTTTTACAGACAGTTATATACTCACCTGTTACCAATTAAACACTCCCCTTATCTCCTGATACGCCGCCGTATCTCTGAGATCCGACGGTCGGATCTATGCGCCTGATTTATAGAATCAGGTTCCGCATAGATCTCCCTTAGACCTGACAGGTGTAAGTGACTTACACCGTCGGATCTTAGGCTGCAATCTCCCGCCGGCCGCTAGGTGGTGCTTCCATTTGTATACGCAACGAATATGCAAATGAGGAGATCCGCCGATTCAGAAACGAACGCCCGCCCGTCGCTTTTTTTTTACGTCGTTTGCGTTCGGCTTTTTCCAGCGGATAGTTAGCCCTGCTATATGCGGCGTATCCTATGTTAAGTATGGCCGTCGTTCCCGCGCCGAGTTTTGAAATTTTACGTCGTTTGCGTAAGTCGGTCACGAATACGGATGGACGTAATTTACGTTCCCGTCTAAACCAATGACGTTCTAGCGACGTCATTTGGAGCATTGCACGCTGGGAAATTTAGCCGGCGGCGCATGCGCAGTTAGATCGGCGCGGGGACGCGCCTGATTTAAATACTACACTCCCTCTAGCCGCGGAATTTGAATTCCGCCAGGGGATTTACGATCCGCCGGCGCAACTTTAGAGGCAAGTGCTTTCTGAATACAGCACTAGCCTCTCAAACTTGCGCCGGCGGATCGTAAATCAGATAGATTACGCAGATCTAAAGATCCGCTAATCTATCTGAATCTACCCCAAGGTGGAGTATATATTTTATATGTATGTGTATGTATCTTTATTGCACCAGAGATACTGTAAATAATGCGTGTGGAAGGTGCTCTTCCCATGCAGGTAACTTCACAAACAAGGAAAAGAAAGGACTAAAAGTAAAACAAATTTCTCCCATTAGGTCAGTGTGGGGGGCGTCCGCATTCCCCTAGGCCAGTGGTGGTCATCTTTTTTGGTATCGGGGCCATAAGTGCGGCCCCTGACATCACTAAATGACAAGATGTGAATGTACAATGTACTGTATATGTAAAGCGCTGCGTAAATTGATGTTACGCTATATAAGTACCTGAAATAAATAATAATAAGACAGTATGTAGTAAGTGTATTGCAACAGAGAGCTGTCAGAAAGTAGAAACACACAACAGGAACTGATCGAAGGATACGGGCGTGTTACAAGAGATGGTCAGAGACTGTAAATACGCTACAGGAGAGGATTAGAGACTGAGGACATACTTCAGGAGATAGTTATAGACTGGAAGGGTTATAAAGGATCAGCGGGGAAAAAATGTACAAAGAGCAAAGGTTTAGGCCGCAGAGAAGGAAACAAATCAAACCATTTTATTTAACTACTAGAAGTCAGTCTGAAGATTTTTTTTTGTTCTTTCTCTGGCCTGGTTAAGCATCTGAGTAAGCACCTTGGTGAGGAATACACAGAATGGGTGCACAGTGGGCATCTTTCACATGGGGGGGGACAAGAGGTGGTAAAAATAGGTGGTTGATCTGCATTCTTACCACCCCCTAACTGCCCACCTACAAGCAAGCATGGTACCACCTGGATGAGAAAACCTTGCTGCAGCTGTGATGCTGTGCCCACAGTACAGTCTGTCTTTGAGGCTGGGTTCACACGTATGTGAATTGGAAGCAGGTTTCCCCGCATCCAACTCGCATGACAGGGGAGTGTGACCTGCTCTCATTGGAGCCGGTTTACATAACTCAGGGGGCGACCGTGGAGCACACAGCAGAAGGGTCCAATACACACCAAACCGAGCATGTGCAGTCTGTCTCCAAAGGATCAAGCAGCCCTTTTACACAATGCAGGGGATTAACCCCTTAGGTTCCACAGTGAGTATAACAAGCATGCTTTACTACATATACACACTGATTTTACTCTTGTGGGTTTAGTAACACCCAGGGCCGCTGATAGGGGGGACCACCAGTCCTCCTATAGGGGGCCTGGGCACACAGGGGGGCCCGGACAGCAGGAGGATTGGTGAAGCATAGAATGAAGAATGACAGCATCTCTCACACAGCAACTCAAAGCTGGTTTCTCTCCCTCCCACCGGTTTTTAGCTGCTAGATGAGAGACACAGGGCTGGATTTAGGGGATTCTGGGGTGGGTTGTTGTGCCCACATTTCAGTTATGCCCCCCCCCCCCTCGGCCAGCCGCTGCTGAGCACCTTCCCCTGCCCCCTCTCCCTTGGAGGCTGGAGCAGTGAGAGAAGAAGTGCCAGTGAGGCCGCGTACACACGGTCGTTCCAAACCGATGAGAATGGTCCGACAGGCCATTTCCATCGGTTCATCGCTGAAGTGGCCTGATGGTCTGATGTGCGTACACACCATCGTTCCAAAAACCGGGTCAGAACACGGTGACGTCAAACACACGGCGTGCTGAATAAAACGAAGTTCAATGCTTCCAAGCATGCGTCGACTTGATTCTGAGCATGCGCGGGTTTTGAACCGATGCTTTCTGTACTAACCATCGGTTTGGACCGATCGGGCAGCGGGCCATCGGTTCGATTTTAAAGCATGTTTTAAAATTTTGGACCATTCTCATCGGTTTTGTTTGACCGTGTGTACGCGGCCTGAGAGGTGTGCTGCATTTTGTTCTCCCTTCCTGTCAGAAGAGCACTGGTCTTTACAGTACATGGGACAGGATCGCTCGTACCTTAAATTGCATTGCACTGTAATTTTTGCACGGGGGGGGGGGCGTGAGGTAGGCTGTACGGGGCCCCGTGATTTCTAACAGTGCCCCTGGTAACACCTAAAGCAATATTAAATGAGTGGGGCCTAATTTAGTGATGGGATGGAAACCTGAATTGTAAAGGGACTGATAAATTGTCTTTATCTGTAATGCCGCATACACACCATCACTTTATGTGATGAAAAAAAATTACGTTTTTAAAAACGTCACTTTAATTGACTGTGTGTGGGGGAAAACGTTGTTTTATGTCTTGTAAAAAACGACCAAAAATAATTGAAGCATGCTTCAATTTTATGTGTCGTTTTTCAAAAGTGCACTTTTTACTTCACAGAAATTGACCGTGTGTAGCAAAAAACGTCGTTTTGTAAGACGTTTTTTCATCCACGCATGCCCAGAAGCTACTTCAATGGTAAAACGTGGTGGAACGTAACCTCACTTTGCAAGAACATTGTGAGAAAAACGATGGTGTGTAGGCAACTTCGTCTTTGAAAATTGAAGTTTCAAAAACGTCATTTTTTACTTCACAGAAAGTGTCGTTTTTTTTCATCACATAAAGTGATGGTGTGTACGGGGCATTAGTAAAATGAAAGACCTCTGTTCACATGATGGCTGTGTAATCTAATGCTCTGATCTAATTGTACCTCTATGCTGGTTCTATCCATAGTAACTACCTGCTGAAGTTGCTAAATGCAGGAGGAAGCATACTGTGACATAAATAACATGTTCCTTTACTTGCGGTCATGGTCCATGAATAGTGACTGATAGAGGTAGCGGGAAACAAGATCTGTATATTGTCAGTTGCTTATGTAGGAGGACGCAGACAGGTTTTTCCACACTGTGTTTCCTCATTTAGTCTATTTTACACCATTGACTATTTTATTATATCATATTTATTATATTACCATTATTATTTATTATATAATATTTTAGTACATTGACTAGTGGAAGCAACACTGTGCAATGCTATCTCATGTGACATACAAGTGATAAATGCCTCTTCACATTCATTATTACCTGATCAGGATATGTACACATGTATGAACACAGGAGAAAACACATTCCCTGCAATATATAGTATACATAGATACTATTTAGAATCGTGTCGTATTTCTGCACACAAATGTCGGAGATTGCGACAGATTCCTGTACCTGTTAGAGCAGTGGTTCTCAACCTTCTAGTGTCGTGACCCCTTGATAAAATTCCCCCAGTTGTGGGGACCCCTAACAGTAAAATAATTTTCGTAGCGTGGGTTATCAGCACCCAAGAAAAGTAATTTACGCCCCTAATCCTCAGACATTTAGCGCTTCTTAAAGGGGAGTTCCACCCGCAATTTCACTTTTTAAATATAAATACCCCTGTAATACACAAGCTTAATGTAGTCTAGTAAAGTTAGTCTGTAAACTAAGGTCCGTTTTGTTAGGTTGTTAGAGCATTTAGTTAGTTTATAATCTAGAAATAGACCGTGGCCATCTTAAGTGTGGGCATCATGAAGCCAGACTGTATGACTTCCTGGATTTCAGCCTTGCAGATCTCGCACATGCTCAGTGCTGCACAAGCAATGTAATAGGTTTCAGTCAGGTTTCCCTAGCAACGGGAGTGTCAGAGGAAGTTGCCGCCCCTTCTCTATGCAAATAGGCTATTTACAAGGACTACTGGGATACATGATGCCCATCCCAGAAACCCTTGCGAATAGCCATGTGACTTAATAGCCTAGGCTAATAAGGAGGAGGAAGTAATGAAGGACTACAAAATAAAGGTATTTACAAGCAACAAAATAAAAAAAAATTGTCCATTCTGAACACTATGAGATTAGGGCATGCAGCACAGACATACATAAAAAAAATGGGTGGAACTCCACTTTAAGTCCCTTTAATGGCAAATATAATCGCAGGTAGTGTTACTCACTGTGTCTCCGACTTCGTGGTGTCTTGTAGCAGTGACACCTATGCCGAAATCAGGAGATAGGGTCTCCTGCAGCCCCTCCCACTTCACATTCCCCACCAGCCAGCTGACCTCTAGTCTCCGCCCCCCCCCCCCCCAGCCATGCCGTGAACTGAATGGGCGCCTGCTAAGAGGCTGAGTGGGCGGCCGCGGGCTCCAGTAACAGTCCAGCTGGGCAGCCACAGGCTCCAGGGATGGCCTTGCTGGGCGGCCGCAAAAAGGCTGGGAGAGTGGTGCGGTCTTCAGGAACAGCCCAGGATTCAGTGACCCTTGGCAAATCTTTATTTGACCCCCGAGGGGGTCCCGACCCCCAGGTTGAGAACCACTGTGTTAGAGGAACTCAGTGGCCCCACTCTGGCCTGTCACTGTGCGCCAGATTAACCACTAGAGCTCTGGAAGGGTTTACCCCCTTCATGACCAGGCCATTTTTTTTTTTTAGTTCGGCATTGGGCTATTTTAACTGGCGATTGTGCAGTCATGCAACACTGTACCCAAATTAAATTTATATTGTGTTTTCCAAATTCCTAACCGTGTGTTTTTTGTTTTTCTTGATAAAGTCCATTAATTCCAAAGTTGAATGTTAAAAGCAAAAAAAAATCCCTTTCGGGGGTGGTGGGTAGCAGGTTCCTGTTTTTGACAGGTACCCTTTCCCCACTTCTGTCGGACCTCGCTGCGGCGGGGTCCATCAGAAGTTTTGCCCCCTCCTCCTCTTCCCCTGCTGCCGCCGGGCCAATATGAAAGTGCAGCGTTCTTCGTGCACGTGCAGTAGGGTCCCGGCTACTGCTGGGTTCCCTATCCGGCAATGGCGGCGGCAGCACTCGACAGCTGATGGAAACATCAGATGGGATGCCGACATTGCTGAATTCCAGGACAGTTAAGTGTCCTAATATTAAAAGTCAGCAGCTACAGTATCTGTAGCTGCTGACTTTTAATCTTTTGGTGGGGGGGGGGGGACTCTTCTTTAAACCCATTGACCATAATGGTTTTAAAAAACAACCAGAAATGTAACTGTCACATTAGATGTGCTCTCAACCAAACTATCAAACCCTCAAATGGTTGGTGTCATAACTGATCATGTGCAGCACCATGGAGTTTATTTTTTTCATTTAAATAAAGATTGCAATTTGATCTTTCCTAGTTAGACCCCTACAGTATAAGACTTCTTTCATCTAGGTAGGTAGGCAGTTTACCAACTGCCAAGCCCCCAACTAAGCCAGTGGCCCATGTTAGTTCACATGGATGTGGTTGAGGCGCAGTGAAAATTATACAGATTGCCACATTTGGCAGGTGGATCCCCCGCAAATGCGATCCATTCAAGTGGATGAAGCTGCACTGCGACCACAAGCCAAACACATTGCTCATGGCTGCAGTGTGGTGTTCTTTGAATTTTACCTATGGGTAAGCCTATAATAAGGCTTACCTATAGATAGTGTAAATATCTCCTAAATGTGCACCGTTTAGGAGATATTTACTGTAGATGCAGCCAGTGACATCACTTGCGCATGCGCTCTGTGCAGTGACCGGCGGTTTCTGCGCGCATGCGCAAGCGTGACATTATCGCGGGTCCGGCCGTCACAGAGTCGGAGTCCGTGAACCCGAAAGCAAGATGGGTGAAGGTGGAAGCTGTCTCCAGCGTTCACACCGCATTGCTGGAAGACTCAGATTTCAGGTAAGTTTGACATAATATGCTAGTATGTGATGCCTTTGCCTTGCAGGAAAGTTAAAAAAATAAAATAAAACATTAAGCGGTTTACAACCGCTTTAAAAAAAACAGGTCTTCAGGCATGTAACGGAATGACCCGTGACAAACAGAGACTTTGGAAGGATGAGGGGTACTCCTGTGCCAGCGTCACTAATAACTCTTGTGTCTAGGGTCATCCTGTGTCCCTTTTGGGCATAGGGTGACTGAGAAATATTAATTAGAAATTACATGACAGGGGACATTACTGATGGCTCATATTGCAGGATCTTGAGATATTGCAAAGTGTTGGTTTATTCTGACCCTACCGGTCAATAGAATGACTCTTTTAATGCTTAGCCCAGGCTATTGAGTTGTTAAATGAGGCTGGCTCCTGAAAGGCCTTTCATTGTGTGATAACACTGTTTAAAGCCTATTGATGATCAGGTGTGAATACCTTTCTGTCGGAGACAGACCGTCTGTCTAAAGTGGATTGAGGGGAAATCATTGTGTGATGGTGTTTTGTTTGAATTCTATTAATAAAGGAATGTGACTTCTCAGGTGTAGTGATTAGGTCATGTTAATTATAGACCGTCGCCGAAATTTCTGGAATGTTTAGTAATTAGCCCATCTGAAGGTGTATTGAAGCCCCCCCAGTGTGTGATGTGTGAGTGGAGAGTTTGATTGTTCCTGTGATTACTGAAACATTCCTTGTAAACTGTATATAAACTTGAGAGCTAACCATTTAAAAGTGTTCATACATTTGAAACCAGAACCCAGAGCTGTGTGTCTCGGTTACTCTGGGAAATGGGATGGATCGGGTCCTGTTGATTGGAGTGTCAGATAAGCTGTCGTGGTTGATGGAAGGTCGTAAACGGTGGTGACCGTTACAAGGCAGTATTGCCTCCTGACTGCCTGGCAACCACTGCTCTACCATCCTCTGAAAAGGCATTCCACAGACTCACAGAGGATCACTTTTCAGAAGGGTAGCATAGACTGCACATGTAAAACAAGGCCCTACAGTAGCTAGATACTAGCAGCTCATTAGCTGAGGAGCTACACGTTTCAACGTAGTTGTGAAATACAATGTTACAAACACTTTATAGTACAGTTATAACTATGCAGGCACCATAACTACTTTTGCTTATTTTGAGAATCGATGCATCTTATCTTACATGGTTAAAAGGTTCTCATACATGACCTTGCATCAGTGGGGGGTGGGGTTACAGGATACTGTGCAGACACTTTGTGTACCTGTATTACATAGACTGTTCAGTCTGTGAGGCAAGATGCAGGCTGTGCGTGAGCAGGTTTTGATTGGTAGGGGGTCAGTCTCTGACTTTGACTTGATTACATTTTTGACCACTCATCCTTTTAAAATTTTTTCAGTTGCAAGTTGTTTGTTTCCAGTTCAACTTCAACTATTGTAGAGTTGGCCTCACATTCTCATCAAGCATACTTTGATACTAATTCATAGTTGATGCAATGACTGCAAGCTGCCCAGCCATTGACACAGCAAATAATCCTAAAACCATGACATTTCCACCACCATGCTTCACGGTTGGCATGAGGTTGTTCTCCTGAAATGCTGTCTTGGGCAACTATTTTTCTGTTGTTGGTAAAAAAAAAAAAAAATGTACAATACATCTCACCAATGGTAATGCCACCTGCCCCACTTTTCTGATGCTAGTTTGGGTAGGCCTATCATAAAGCATAGGTGACTTTTCTTAATCAGGGGAGTAGGAGAAAGTATGCAGTCTTCTGTTGTGTAGTGCAGTATCTATTTGTAGCGTTATGCTTTCGGTGAGGTTTAAAAAAGAATGTTCATCTAGTTCCGGAAACATAAGGACATTTTTAATATTTCCTTTAATAAGTGCTCTCGCTCTTGGAATGAAATACATCAGAGAACGTTTTGTACCAGTTAGCAGCTGTGGAATGCCTCAAAGATGCTTGCTAATTATTCATATGTATGAGCCGCGCAAGCTGCTGATCGACATAATTCAATGGAATGGTATCAATATGCTCTGCTGGTGGTCCCGGTAATTACCTTGTATGTAATCACTGCTGATTCAGCATCTCTGTTGGGAATTATTGTGTACTTTATGTGGCTGTATAACTGCGCAGCACTTTTCAGAGAGGCAAGTGCTGTCTAATATGGAAGCATTATACCTTTCTGAAATTGTTACGGTGAATGTATCCAGGGGCTCCAATCTAACATCCCTGAGTACAAGCTAATATAAGCAAATGTATAAACTAGAAGGCATAACGCTTTGTAGTCAAATAGTATGGGAGAGTGGCTTTTCATACCTTTATGTAAACCCAATCACAATAATAAGCTTCAACATATCAATGAAATTTCAACAGTCATTTTAATTTGTATTGATATGCAGCTTTGAAAAAAATAATAATAAAATAAAATGAATAAAATAATACCTGGCGATCCTGCCATGAATGTCCTTGTTCAGGCACTTCCTGATATAGGGTGACTCACCTATGTCACCATTTCCCAACCTGTGATCCTGTGCTGTCATCCTGTCAAACGGGCTTTTAGTAGAGCGTTCAAGTGGCTGCTTTAACATGCATGAAGGCTTAAAGGGGCTGTAAAGGCAGAGTTTTTTTTTATCTTAATGCATTCTTTGCATTACGATAAAAAGCCTTCTGTGTGCAGCAGCCCCCTAATCAGGGATGGACTGGCCATTGGAACTACAGGGAGTTTTCCGGTGGGCCGATGGCTCAGTGGGCCGGCTTCAGTGACAGCGGACTGCCGCCCCCCTCTGCTCCTCTGTCTCTCCCTCTGCGCAGCGCTCATCTGGGGGGAACAAAACGCAAGGGGAGGACTCAACAGCTATGGCCTGGGAGTTTCTCACTTCTGCCTAATCTTGTCCCATAAGGGGGGGCACCAAACTGATTGTTTGCCCCGGGTGAAATAATGTTTAGCTTCCCCACTGGTACTGCCTATAAGAGTACCAGTACCAGCCGTTCTACTCTAATAAAGTAGAAAGGCTAGTGACTAGTGAAGGGGGAGAAGGGGCTTGGGTGGCCGGGGGGGGGGGGGGGTGCGGAAGTTGTCCGGCCGCCATGGGAGAGACCTGTCAAAGTGGCCCAGTCTGGATGAAGTCCAGGGCCAAATTTCTGTCCCAGTCCAGCCCTACCTCTAATACTCACCTGAGGTCCCTCTCTGTCCAGCGATGTCCACGAGTGTCTCTGCTGTCTGAGATTCTTCTTCCTGATTGGCTGAGACACAGCAGCGGCACCATTGGCTCCCACTACTGTCAATCAAAGTCAGCTAACCAATCAGGGGAGGGAGGGGGCGCCATGTCTGAATGGACACAGTGATCTGAGACTCGGCTTGAGTGTCCCCATAGCAATCTGCTTATTGTGGGGGCACTGAACAGGAGGGAGGGGCCAGGATCACAGAAGAGGGACCCAGAAAGAGGAGGATGTGGGCTTCTCTGTGCAAAACCACTTCAACAAAGCAGGTAAGTATAACATGTTTGTTATTTTTATAGGGAAAAAAATGAGACTTTACAATCACTTTCACTTGCAATCACACCGGTGATTAGGGCTGGTGAGAATAGTAGATTCTTGCTGTGGCTGTCAGTGGCTAGGTGTGGCCGCTGGCCCTATTTACTATAATGACAGGTTGCGCGGTTCTCTGCACAGCCGGTGATTATGCCACGAATAGCTGAGGCCACCGGCGACCTGTCATTATAGTGTACGGGGCTTGCAGCTGCACCTAGCCGCAGCCATTATACTTTGCACTGGTCTTATCGAGGAAGTAAGCCCCCCCAAAAAACGGGGAAAAACCTAATCCTGCAAGAAAAAGGCATAATGAGTGAAAGGCATACTAGCTCATTATGTGCCACTTACCTGAAATCGAAGCCCCCGTAGTCCTCCTCGTTCTCCGCTGCCGCCGCCATGCCCCCTCGCACATTCTTCCTGTTTTCGCCTTAATCTAGGCTTACCTGTAGGTACAAGTTCTGTGGTTGGGTTTACAACCACTTTAATCGCTGGTGTGAATGTAGCCTAATGGCGCGTACACACGACCGTTTTTCGGGTTGTAAAAAATGAAGTTTTTTTTTTATGTCAATAAAAACGACCGTGTGTGGGCTCTAGAGCATTTTTCACAATGTAAAAAATGGGCATTCAAAAATTCGAACATGCTCTATTTTTTCACTACGTTTTTAACGTTGTCGGTTTTAAGGTTGTAAAAAATGGTCGTGTGGGGGCTTTAACAACGTGAAAAAAACGTGCATGCTCAAAAGCAAGTTATGAGACGGGAGCGCTTGTTCTGGTAAAACTAGCATTCGTAATGGAGTAAGCACATTCATCACGCTGTAACAGACTGAAAAGCACAAATCGTCTTTTACTAACACAAAATCGGCAAAAGCAGCCCCAAGGGTGGCGCCATCCGAATGGAACTTCCCCTTTATAGTGCCGTCGTACGTCTTGTACATCACCGCGCTTTGTTAGAGCATTTTTTTTTTCACGATCGTGTGTAGGCAAGGCCGTTTTAATGATCGAGTTGAAAAAAACGTTGTTTTTTCTAGACCCTTAAAAACTTAATTTTTTACAACCCGAAAAACGGCTGTGTGTACGTGGCATTACTGTTGTCCCCATCAGCAAACCCGCCCTTAGAAGTGTGATCTACCCTTCAGTAGAATGTATTCATATAGACAGGAGGCTGGTAAGAAGTGGCAGGAGATTAGTAGTACTGAGATATAATAAAGCATGGGAAAAAAAGGAAATTTAGTAAAATTGGTGCACTCAGAATCTGGTGCAGCCATGCATGGTAGCCAATCAGCTTCCAACTTCAGCTTGTTCAATTAAGCTTTAATAAAACCTGGCAGCTGATTGGTTTCTATGCAGAGCTGCACCAGATTTTGCATAATGCAGTTTTAGTAAATAACCACCACAGTACATAAAGCATATCTAATGCCAAAAACATGCATAATATATTGCAGCTTATCAGCCCCTAGGTGTGGTGTCTTCATTAGTTTTCACTTTTCAGCCGAAAAACATTTTCATCAAGTACTGAAAATAACTGTTAATCTTGCCAGAAATACACTGCCCTTGTCACTGGGTGCTGAAAAGACATGGAGCCCCACGGGAATTGTGTGATAACAGGCTGTTGTGGGATAATCCGACCGTTTGTACGCTCCATCGGACAGTATATTCCTTTGCCTTAATATCTACACTCCTTTCTCCACCGTATCTATGGAGGGAGCCACAGTTCTTGCGTAAGGTGGACTTCATACACGTTTTCGTTTTTTATTTCCATTACAAGTTGGATTGATGGGACTAATAGGTTATACAAGAAAGGAAATCATATTTGTGCTTTCTTTTCAGCACCCAGTGACAAGGGCAGTGTATTTCTGGCAAGATTAACAGTTATTTTCAGTACTTGATGAAAATGTTTTTCGGCTGAAAAGTGAAAACTAATGAAGACACCACACCTAGGGGCTGATAAGCTGCAATATATTATGCATGTTTTTGGCATTAGATATGCTTTATGTACTGTGGTGGTTATTTACTAAAACTGCATTATGCAAAATCTGGTGCAGCTCTGCATAGAAACCAATCAGCTGCCAGGTTTTATTAAAGCTTAATTGAACAAGCTGAAGTTGGAAGCTGATTGGCTACCATGCACGGCTGCACCAGATTCTGAGTGCACCAATTTTACTAAATTTCCTTTTTTTCCCATGCTTTATTATATCTCAGTACTACTAATCTCCTGCCACTTCTTACCAGCCTCCTGTCTATATGAATACATTCTACTGAAGGGTAGATCACACTTCTAAGGGCGGGTTTGCTGATGGGGACAACAGTAATGCCGCGT
The DNA here is from genome assembly GCF_905171775.1 of Rana temporaria. Lineage (NCBI taxonomy): Eukaryota > Metazoa > Chordata > Amphibia > Anura > Ranidae > Rana > Rana temporaria. The sequence goes on from NC_053493.1 coordinate 100,615,197, forward strand.
ACACACAACCGTTTTTCGGGTTGTAAAAAAATTACGTTTTTAAGGGTCTAGAAAAAACGTTTTTTTCAACTCGATCATTAAAACGGCCTTGCCTACACACGATTGTGAAAAAAAAATGCTCTAGCAAAGCGCGGTGATGTACAACGCGTACGACGGCACTAGAAAGGGGAAGTTCCATTCGGATGGCGCCACCCTTGGGGCTGCTTTTGCTGATTTTGTGTTAGTAAAAGACGATTTGTGCTTTTCAGTCTGTTACAGCGTGATGAATGTGCTTACTCCATTACGAACGCTAGTTTTACCAGAACAAGCGCTCCCGTCTCATAACTTGCTTCTGAGCATGCGCGTTTTTTCACGTTGTTAAAGCCCACACACGACCATTTTTTACAACCTTAAAACCGACAACGTTAAAAACGTTGTGAAAAAATAGAGCATGTTCGAATTTTTGAATGCCCATTTTTTACATCGTGAAAAATGCTCTAGAGCCCACACACGGTCGTTTTTATTGACATAAAAAAAAACTTCATTTTTTACAACCCGAAAAAAGGTCGCGGCATTAGGCTACATTCACACCAGCGATTAAAGTGGTTGTATTTTTGTTTATAGTGCAAAAAATAAAAACCGCAGAGGTGATCAAATACCACCAAAAGAAAGCTCTATTTGTGGGCAAAAAAGGACGCCAATTTTGTTTGGGAGCCACGTCGCACGACCGCGCAATTGTCAGTTAAAGCGACGCAGTGCCGAATCGAAAAAAAGGGGCCTGGTCCTTTGCCTGCATTTTGGTCCGGGGCTTAAGTGGTTAAGGGCTTTGTCCTTAACCTCCTTTCTCTGCCTGAAAGGTGAAAGATCAGAGGTCTGTTTAGACCTATAGTTCACCAAAGCCCCCCAACGGGGGCCCCTAAAATAATTGTAAAATAACAAAAAAGCTACTCATATTAGTGAGGGAACTACCAGGGTCACAAAGGTCATGTCCAAGGCCCCATCCAGGTTTACAGAATTCAGAGAAATCCAAATACACAGCTATCTCTGCTCAGAAATAATATTCTGGAACCTCGCATTAACTCTTAATGTGAATCCTGTGTTATTTTCTCCTACATTTTCCCAGTGGCAGGGCCTCGTACATCCAATAACAATATGAAAACGCTCACGAATGCAGCAGAATAATTAGGCCTTCACAATACTGCTCAGCTCCGTCATTACACAGCATGGTCTATCGTGACAGGATATTTCTGGATGAACTGTTCTGAAATATCACATTATTATCAATGTACCTTTTGAATTACTTGCTGAGGGGAGAGAATTGTCATGAGTGGAAGTATATGTTTGGTTGCACTGGATTCGGACATATCACAGATATGTTCGTTTTTTTGTAAGGACAGGAGCGCTACGCTTTTATTGTTCACTTAATATTGTATTGTTGGAAACGCAGTCAGTGGGAGCAGCTCTCCTACCAGGAATTTTTACGTATCAAGTAAAAATAGCAGCGCAGAGGCGTTTCTATTATTATTATAATGACAAAAGTAGAAGTGTGGCTTTATGGTGAGAAGGATTTTTGAAAGAAAGGGAGTGCTAAGCTTTTATCGTTAACTACTTTTGTCACTGGCTAACACGGTACAATACTGCTGTTCCTGAAATCCAGCATTATGAAAAGACCAGGAAATACAATTAGCCATATTAAAGGGTTTGTAAAGGAAATTTTTGTTTTTTATCTTAATAGCTTCCTTTACCTTAATGCAGTGCTGTTTTCATGTCCTCATTGTTCGTTTTTGCTCTCAAGTTGCTGTAATTCTTCTCTGATCTCCACACTTCCTGGTTGTCTGTTTCCTGATAACCACAGTACTGGGAGCTTTCTCTCTGTGGTCACTAATCAAGGAGGTTTGATTACTGTGTGTCTAAAACCCCTCAGCACCAATCAGTTTCGTTTTCCAAACCATCACTGCCCTGTATTGGCTCTGTGGCTCTGTGGCTCTGTACATCACAGAAGCAGGAAACAACATGCAAAAACAAAAGTAGAAACTGCAGGTACATTATATGATTGATTTTTATCTATTTTTAATCATTTTTAAAAGAAATTAGTTAACTATTATGTCTCTATACCCTGTAAACAGTCATTTCAGCAACATTTTTTTTTCCTTTACAACTCCTTTAACCACTTAAGACCCGGACCAAAATGCAGCTAAAGGACCAGGCCAGGTTTTGCGATTTGGCACTGCGTCGTATTTAACAGACAATTGCGCGGTCCTGCGACGTGGCTCCCAAACAAAATTGGCGTCCTTTTTTCCCCACAAATAGAGCTTTCTTTTGGTGGTATTTGATCACCTCTGCGGTTTTTATTTTTTGCGCTATAAACAAAAATAGAGCGACAGTTTTGAAAAAAATGCAATATTTTTTGCTATAATAAATATCCCCCAAAAATATATAAAAAAATATTTTTTTTCCTCAGTTTAGGCCGATACGTATTCTTCTACCTATTTTTGGTAAAAAAATCGCAATAAGCGTTTATCGGTTGGTTTGCGTAAAAATTTATAGCGTTTACAAAATAGGGGATAGTTTTATTGCATTTTTATAAAAAACATTTTTTTTACTACTAATGGCGGCGATCAGCGATTTTTTTTTCGTGACTGCGACATTATGGCGGACACTTCGGACAATTTTGACACATTTTTGGGACCATTGTCATTTTCACAGCAAAAAATGCATTTAAAATGCATTGTTTATTGTGGAAATGACAATTGCAGTTTGGGAGTTAACCACAGGGGGCGCTGAAGGGGTTATGTGTCACCCAATGTGTGTTTACAACTGTAGGGGGGTGTGGCTGTAGGTGTGACGTCATCGATTGTGGATCCCTATAAAAGAGATCACACGATCGATCACACCACCACAGTGAAGAACGGGGAAGCCGTGTTTACACACGGCTCTCCCCGTTCTTCAGCTCCGGGGACCGATCGCGGGACTCCAGCGATGATCGGGTCCACGGGTCCCATGGTCCCGGTCGCGGAGCTTCGGACCGGGTCACGGGAGTGCGCCCGCGACCCACGGCTGGGCTTAAAGCGGTGGTTCACCCTCAGTGACACGATTTTACCATCGAGACAGGCATTGTAGCGCGAGCTACAGTATGCCTGTCCCGATTTTTTTACCCCCGTACTCACTGTGTACTCGTACATTATAGATTTCGGCTCCCGCGGGGAATGGGCGTGCCTATGGAGAGGGAGGATGATTGACGGCCGGCCCTGGCACGTCACTCTCCCCGAAGACAGCCGGAGTAGGTCTCGGCTCTTCACGGCGCCTGCGCACAGGCTATGCGCAGGCGCCGTGAAGAGCCAAGCCTATTTCGGCTATTTCTGGAGAAGCGTGACGCGCCAGAGCCGGCCGTCAATCATCCTCCGTCTCCATAGGCACGCCCATTCCCCGAGGGGAGTCGGTATCTTCGATGTACGAGTACACGGTGAGTACGGGGATAAAAAAATCGGGACAGGCATATTGTAGCTCGCGCTACAATGCCTGATTTTATGGTAGAAGAAAAAATATTTTTTTTTTTTGGGTTTATAGGGTGAACCCCCGCTTTAAAGATCAACGAACATATACAACTTGATGGGCAAGCCATAGATTAGCACTTAGTGGACATCGTTACTCTCCAGAGGAGTAATCTATAAGTAAACTCAGGATTCAGTAATGGCTCTGAAAGTCATTCTGACTCCAGATAGCATCTATGGAATCCTAGGGAATGGCTCCCAATAGCAACCTATGTTTTTTGCCAGTCACTGCAGAAGACATTGTGATGGGGTCATTGTTTTATTAACCACTTCAGCCTCGGAAGAATTGGTTGCTCAATGACCGGGCCATTTTTTCAGATTCTGCCCTGTGTCGCTTTAACTGACAATTGTGCGGTCGTGCGATGTTGCACCCAAACAAGATTGATGTCCCATTTTTCCCCACAAATAGAGATTTCCTTCAGTGATATTTGATCACCTCCGCGGTTTTTATTTTTTGCGCTATAAACAAAAAAAGAGCGACAATTTAAAAAAAAAACTATGGCCCAGAATCTTGTACACTGGGCGTATCTCTGCGGCGGCGTAACGTATCCGATTTACGTTATGCCGCCGCAAATTTTTCAGGCAAGTGCTTTATTCACAAAGCACTTGCCTGTAAAGTTGCGGCAGCGTAGCGTAAATCACCCGAGTTATGGGGCGTGTATCATTTAAATGAAGCGCGTCCCCGCGCCGAACGAACTGCGCATGCGCCGTCCGTAAATTATCCCAGTGTGCATTGCTCCAAATGACGTCGCAAGGACGTCATTGGTTTCGACGTGAACGTAAATTACGTTCAGCCCCATTCACGGACGACCTACGCAAACTATGTAACTTTTTCAAATTTCGACGCGGGAACGACGGGCATACTTAACATTGGCTGCGCCTCATATAGCAGGGGCAACTTTACGCCAGGAAAAGCCTAACGTAAATGTCGTAACTTTACTGCGTCGTACGTTCGGGAATTCACATATCTAGCTAATTTGCATACTCGACAGGGAATTCGACGGAAGCGCCACCTAGCACCACCTAGCGGTCAAAAAAAATGCAGTTAAGATCCGACGGCGTAAGAGACTTACGCCTGTCGGATCCAATGGATATCTATGCGTAACTGATTCTAAGAATCAGACGCATAGATACGATGGGTCGGATTAGGACTTACGATGGCGTACATGGCGCTGCGCCGTCGTAAGTCCTTTAAGAATCTGGGCCTATATTTTTTACTTTTTGCTATAATAAATATCCCCCCAAAAATATATATAAAAAAACAAATGTTTTCCTCAATTTAGGCCAATATGTATTCTTCTACATATTTTTGGTAAAAATAAAATCGCAATAAGCGTATATTGATTGGTTTGCGCAAAAGTTATAGCGTCTACAAAATAGGGGATAGTTTTATGGCATTTTTATTATATATTTTTTTACTAGTAATGGCGATCTGTGATTTTTATTGTGACTGCGATATTGCGGCAGACACATCGGACACTTTTGACACTATTTTAGAACCATTGTCATTTATACAGCGATCAGTGCTATAAAAATGCACTGGTTACTGTGTAAATGACACTGGCATGGAAGGGGTTAACCACTAGGGGGCGAGGAAGGGGTTAAGTGTGTCCTAGGGAGTGATTCTAACTGTGAGGGGGCTGGGCTACCAGTGACACAACAGTGATCACTGCTCCCGAGCAGGGAGCAGTAGATCAGTGTCCTGTCACTAGGTAGAACAGGGAAATGCCTTGTTTACAAAGGCATCTCCCCGTTCTGCCGCTCCGTGACACGATCGCGGGACACCGGCAGACATCGCGTCTGCGGGTCCCAGAGGCACAGTCGCGGCGCGCTTACTAGGCGACAGATTCAAAGCAACGTACCTGTACGTTGCTTTGCCTGCCCGTGCCGTTCTGCCGACGTATATCTACGTTAGGCAGTCAGTAACTGGTTAAAGCATAGTGGAAGATGAAGACCCCTTGTTATGACAAGGATGGCTGCCAGGTAAACATCCATTTTTCTTGTACAGCAACCTTGTTAACAGAATACTGTAGATAGGTGATGTTTTTGGTTACATTGTTTGGTCTAGTGACAAGACTAATTCTGAATAATTTTGTAAATTTCCTAATTGCTCCCTCTAGTATTTCAATCTAACACAGGCTTTTCTTTGTAGGAGACGTTTTCTGGGTCTGACATCTTTTATCAAGTTGTTTTGTGTTTCTTAATTTCAGGCGAGACTCTTATCGGCTGTCTAGCGAATACAATGTGTTTCATGGCCAAATGAACCGTAATATGAGGCATGCAATCCCGTGAAATAAACAGTGCTTGTAATGTGAGATTACGTGGAAGTGACTGTTTTGGGATGTTTTCTGACTTTGTCCTTAAAGCGGGAGTTCACCCGAAAAAATGTTTTTAACTACTAGCCGACCAGCCGCCGTCATTCTACGGCGGCAGGTCGGCTCTCCTGGGCGAGAGCCCGTAGTATAACGTCGGCCGCTCGCCCCCGACTCCCGTGCGTGTGCACGGCGGGCGCGAACGCCGCCGGGCACACGCGATCGCTCGTTACAGAGCGGGAGCTGTGTGTGTAAACACACAGCTCTCGGTCCTGTCAGCGGGGGAAATGCTGATCTTCTGTTCATACAATGTATGAACAGAGGATCAGTGTTTCCCCTAGTGAGGCCACCCCCCCCCCCCCACAGTAAGAACACACCCAGGGACATACTTAACCCCTTCCCCGCCCCCTAGTGTTAACCCCTTCACTGCCAGTGGCATTTTTATAGTAATCCAATGCATTTTTATAGCACTGATCGCTATAAAAATGGCAATGGTCCCAAAAATGTGTCAAAAGTGTCCGAAGTGTCCGCCATAATGTCGCAGTACCGAAAAAAATCGCTGATCGCCGCCATTACTAGTAAAAAAAATATATTAATAAAAATGACATAAAAATACCCCATGTTTTGTAAACGCTATAACTTTTGCGCAAACCAATCAATAAACGCTTATTGCGATTTTTTTTTTTACGAAAAATACGTAGAAGAATACGTATCGGCCTAAACTGAGGAAAAACATTTTTTTTATATATTTTTGGGGGATATTTATTACAGCAAAAAGTAAAAAATATTAATTTTTTTCAAAATTGTCGCTCTATTTTTGTTTATAGCGCAAAAAATAAAAACCGCAGAGGTGATCAAATGCCACCAAAAGAAAGCTCTATTTGTGGGGAAAAAAGGACGCCAATTTTGTTTGGGAGCCACGTCGCACGACCGCGCAATTGTCAGTTAAAGCGACGCAGTCCCGAATCGCAAAAAGTGCTCTGGTCTTTGGGCAGCAATATGGTCCGGGGGTTAAGTGGTTAACATTAGATTGATGCTCATTTTGTCAAGGGGAATCGGGTGTTTTTTTTTTAAATCGAAGCAGTACTTACCGTTTTAGAGAGCGTTCTTCTCCGCCACTTCCGTGTATGGTCTTCGGGACTGGGCGTTCCTATTTTGATTGACAGGCTTCCGACGGTCGCATACATCGCGTCACGAGTAGCCGAAAGAAGCCGAACGTCGGTGTGGCTCTATACGGCGCCTGCGCACCGACGTTCCGCTACTTTCGGAAAATCGTGACGCGATGTATGCGACCGTCGGAAGCCTGTCAATCAAGTAGGAACGCCCAGTCCCGCAGCCCATACCCGGAAGCGGCGGAGAAGATCGCTCTCTAAAATGGTAAGTACTGCATTGATTGTAAAAAAAACACCCGATTCCCCTTGACAAAACGAGCATCAATCTAATGTTAAAAAAAAAGGTTTTTGGGTGAACCTCCAATTAATAAATGATTTTGTTCAGTATGTCACATATCTTTCCATATGTAAAGGAGGAAAAAAAAGAAAGGTTCTTGTATAAAGGTGGGATTTTTTTGAGGTACGACTAACACAAATGATAAATAAAATTAAATTAATTTTATTATCAAAATTGAATAAAAAGTATTTTGCACACAAAAAGAACTAAAATCACAATAGAGTATATAACCAACTTCCCCCATTTACTTGTTTCCATAATAAATTTATTTTTTAACCACTTCATTACTGGGCACTTAAAGTGGAGTTCCACCCATTTTTTTATGTTTGTCTGTGCTGCATGCCCTAATCTCATAGTGTTCAGAACGGACAATTTTTATTTAATTTGTTGCTTGTAAATACCTTTATTTTGTAGTCCTTCATTACTTCCTCCTCCTTATTTGCCTAGGCTATTTGCAAGGGTTTCTGGGATAGGCATCATGTTTCCCAGTAGTCCTTGCAAACCTGACTGAAACCTATTACATTGCTTGTGCACTGAGCATGTGCGAGATATGCAAAGCTGAAATCCAGGAAGTCATACAGTCTGGCTTCATGATGCCCACACTTAAGATGGCCACGGTCTATTTCTAGATTATAAACTATTTAAATGCTGTAACAACCTAACAAAACGGACCTTAGTTTACAGACTAACTTTACTAGAATACATTAAGCTTGTGTATTACAGGGGTATTTATATTTAAAAAGTGAAATTGTGGGTGGAACTCCCCTTTAAACCCCCTTCGTGCCCAGACCAATTTTCAGCTTTCAGCGCTGACGCATTTTGAATGATAATTGCGCGGTCATACAACACTGTACCCAAATTATATTTTAATCATTTTTTTCCCACAAAGAGAGCTTTCTTTTTTTTTAAATAAAAATTTCCCTCGGTTTAGGCCGATACGTATTCTTCTACATATTTTTGTTAAAAAAAAATCGCAATAAGCGTATATTGATTGGTTTGCGCAAAAGTTATAGCTCCTACAAAATAGGGGATAGATTTATGTTTTTTTTTTTTTACTAGTACCGTATTTATCGCGGTATAACGCGCTCCCGCGTATACCGCGCACCCCTAAAGTTGCCCCCGAAATTCCTGTAAAAAAAAAATGTTATATGATTTCATTACTTACAGTTTTGGTGTCTTCCCAGCGTCCATCGTCCGGTCCGGCGTCCGTCTGCGGCCTCGATGGTGTCCTCCCGGCTTCTCCAGCGCGCGCCTCAAGTCGAGTCTCCGCTTCCCGCGCTCAGTTCGAACGCCTCCGCCGACATATACCAAGTGCAGTACACTCGGGTACATTCGGCAAGGCTCGGCGTCGCTCGCGCTCACGCTCTGTGACGTTTATGCGTGAGCACGAGCGAAGCCGAGCCTGGCCGAATGTACCCGAGTGTACTGCACTCGGTATATGTCGGCGCAGGATTTCAAACTAAGCGCGGGAAGCGGCTAGCGTCGTATATTGCGCACCCACAATTTTCCCCTTATTTTAAGGGGAAAATAGTGCGCGATATACGCCGATAAATGCGGTAATTTTTTTGTCAGACCTGCGATATTGCGTCGGACGGATCGGACACTTTTGACACAATTTTGGGACCATTCACATTTATACAGCGACCAGTGCTATAAAAATGCACTAATTACTGTATAAATGTGACTAGCAGTGAAGGGGTTAACACTAGGGGGTGAGGAAGGGGTTAAATGTGTATCCTGGGTGTGTTCTTACTGTGTGGGGGGAATGGACTGACTGGGGGAGGTGACCGATGCTGTGTCCCTATGTACAAGGGACACAGATCGGTCTCCTCTCTCCCTGACAGGACGTGGAGCTCTGTGTTTACACACAGAGCTCCACGTCCCTGCTGTCACCGCCGATCGCGGGTACCTGGCGGACATCGCGGCCGCCAGGCACACGCATCGGCTTCCCAGCGATGCGCCGGGCACGTTGTTTCCCTGATGCGCGCCCCCCAGCGGCGCGCACAGGGAATGTCAACAAGAGGACGTCCAAAGACGTCCACTGGGCACTTGAGAGCCGCGCTGTGGACGTCTTTCGTCCATAGCGCGGATCCCAATTGGTTAAATTCTGAAATAACGTGGTGGACAATTCCACCTTTCTACATATATTTTCTTGTGTCATTAGGCTTGACATGTTTCCCAGATATAATCCGCTTCCTCAGAAGGCAATAGCATTGCATTTTCTAAACCCAAAACAGAACCATGAGAAAAATAATAGCAATTTCCATACATAATACAGTATAGCCATTGTTATTCATGTATATTGTTGCATTTATAAATCAACACTATTATGTTTACCTGGAAACCCCAATGAGGAGACAACTTCACACCAACACAGTCCAAAGGGGGGACCAACAGAGGGGCACCACCAATCCCCCCCTGAAACAGGGAGCGTAGTCAAACAGCGTTCATCATGGCCAACTTAGTTTGTATGATAATACCTAACAAGGAGAAGTGATTGTTGTGGTATGTTATTCTGTTCCAGTGTAGATAGCTGCCTATTACATCATCTTCGTTATTCATTTCTCAACTTTTATTTCCCCCATAACTGAAAATAGCCCAGTGTTATACTGAACACTGTTGTGCCTGTTCATCACAAAGGCTGGCCAGCGACTTTGCTGGCAGCGATCCTGCTGCTGATGAACGTCCTAATGACCAGTGGCAAGATCACCAAGGGGCTCCCTGTTTGTCCCTATGGAATCATTCTGAGGCAGTAATTTATCACTCCAGACCAGTGGTGGAACAGCAAATTGCTGGTTCCAAGGGACATCTTAGGCAGGGCCGTTTGAAGGAATTTGGGGGCCCCAAGCAAAATGGACATGGAGGCCCCCCCCCTGCATGCATGCAAAGCCCCCCCATGTTCTTTTTACTCCCCCTGGGCCCCTCCCCCCTCCCTCCCTTCCTATGTTCTTTATGCCCCCCTCCCTACCGGGTCAGTTTCCTGTTCCTGGCCAGACTGACAGGAAGTGAGTACTCAGTGTGCACTTCCTGTCAGTCCGGCTGGGAACAGGAAACTGAATCTCCTGTACCGTGCGGTACCTGGCCGGAGTCCAGACTGACAGGAGTAAGGAAGAGGAGCTCGGCCACACTACAGAGAATGGGTAGTGACGACTCGAGGCACCAGTGCTGCAGGCTCTCTATAGAGCGCTCAGGCGGCTGCAGCATATAGGAAGCGTGGCAAGTGCGGCAAGGGACCTGCTTGGGGCCCCAGGCCAGATCGGGGCCCCAAGCAATTGCTTGGTTTGCCTGCCTTGTAGTGACAACAAGCAGCCTTTTATGTCAGCCATACACAAAGTCAATTTCTTTCCTGCAACCACGGGTATGGCTCGATTCCCCCATCAACACAGACAGTGTTGTAGCAGGAATCCCTCTTGCCAGGCCATTGTCTTCTCCCAGCAGGGGTAGGTGGGGCAATCTCTGCCAGGAGAATACAATGATTATCGCTATAGCAGCTGCTAGCAATAATCGCAAGAGAATCCTGCAGGGTGGTTATACCAAAGTTGATTGATCAACTTGGTACTTCCAGCCTGCCCATTAACACTTTGAATCTCAGCCGGTTCAGCAGGAATATTCAAACTGTATATACGGCCTTCATGACACTGATGATTTTGTAGCTTTTGGTATCGTTTCTGGTGTGTCATTAGCCTTAAGCCTTGTATACACCATGAGTTTTTTTTGTTCAACACGCTGACAGCTCCCCTCGTAGCCACTGTACTAACAATCTGATGTTAGTACAGTGATCTCCCCCCTGCTGAGCTGTTGCGTTCTGACAGGGGGACACCCCCCCACCAGAACACTCTGGTCAGCCATTTGCTGAAATTGCTGATCGGGAGCCAGTCGGCTGCTGGTTTTCCAGCATGCACAGAAGCCGGTTGAATGGTTGGCTTCTGTTGGACCTGCTGACACACACACACAGGCTGAATGTTGGCCAGGGTTTTTTTGAACCGACCGATGTCGGCAAACATACAGCCCCATGTGTATTATTCTTAAGATTTGTCTGATTAAGCCCCGCAGACTGAACAAGAGAAATCTGTTGATTCTCCTATTCACACGAAACATCATGGATGGACAAATATTACTGCCCACTATTGTATTGTGTGGTGGCATCCGGCACCCATTCTGTGAGAATGCCTGAACGGTCACTGTTCAGCTGACAATTTTCCTTCTGGCTCTTTTGATTTCCAGAATGAAGGATGCCAGGCAGAGTGGTGCTGCCAGGGCCAACCATGGCTTGAATTTCAGCCAGTTTATCAGGAACAGGCCCTAGGAAGCCCAAAGATGATTTGTTTTCTTTTGCTCAACCAGCGGGTTGAACTCAATTCCTCCATTCACACACTTGATGTGGATGAGAAAATCCTCCCAGCTGAGCCTTTGTATTATGACATCGGGAAGAGTTCCCCTCATCAGAATACACTGATCAGCACTGCCAGCTATAGCGGAGATTTTCAAACAGAGCAGTACAAGCACCCTGCCCATACATAGATCAAATTCCAATCCTTGTATGGCCGGCTAGAAGGGATATATACTGATAGCCTCTACCAGCTGTCAGATATCAAAAACAGTATTGTAATATATTTTTTATTTTGTTGAAATATACAATTCCCAAGTTTTTTTTTTGTCAGTAAATAAATAAGTAATTTACAGTACTTCTCACATACTCTAGCTTATGAAATCTATAAAAATTTGGTTTGAGAGTGTTTTGCTAGACAAGCAAAATTTTTAAATACATTTTGACTTGATATACAAGCGATGTCTTGATATACAAGTAGCATCATGTCACAACTGAGTATAAAAGAGAAGAGAGGCACCTCTAAGTGTAGCAATACGGTTGCATTTAATGAAGATACAACATTTAGCAAGTTACGTTGTTGATGATTAAAACAGGCACATCTAAGTATGCAGGCATCCGGGGTAAAGCTGTCTACATAGACCATCCCCCACACCACCATCGACATCCTCACTTCCACGCTGTGCTCCATGAGCGTTTCAAGCCTCACTTTCAGTTCGCTCTACTGCAGGGTAGTCTTCCTGGTCATGATTGCAGACTGACAGCGGTAAGGGTCAGCGATGATGAGGGTGGTCTATGTGGATCGCTTTACCCCAAGTGCCTGCATACTTAGATGTGCCTCTTTTAATCATGAACCATGTGAGTTGCTAAATATTGTACCTTCATTAAATGTAACCATATTGCTACAATTAGAGGCTCCTCTCTTCTCTTTTATACTCTGTAGCTCCTGCTGGGATTTTTCTTCTAATCCCCTTGTGGAGGCTTCCATTTGTGGATAGACATTTTATGGTTACACAACCTATCACATTACTATGTTCTTTTTATATGGAATATAAACTGAAGGATTTATGAATAAATGGTTGTGGAACGAATCATTTGAGTTTACATTGTTTCTTATGGGAAAATTTGCTTTGCTATACAAGTGCTTTTGATTACAAGCATGCTTCCTGGAAAGAATTATGGTCGCAACTCGCAATCCAAGTTTTTACTGTATATCCAAATCAAGCAAGTACACAAATAACCTTTTGCCATTTTTCATTCTACTAATGCCCTCTGAGGGCTCTGCTAGGACCCTAATGCCATGTACACACGATTGGATATCTGATGGAATCTAATCCGATGGCTTTTTTCGCCGGATATCCGATGAAGCTGACTTTCATCAGTCTTGCCTACACACCATCAGTCAAAAATCCGACTGTGTCCAACGCGGTGACGTAAAACACAACAACGTGCTGAGAATAATGAAGTTCAATGCTTCCGAGCATGCGTCGACTTGATTCTGAGCATGCGTGGATTTTTCTCCGACGGAAAATTTTAAAACATGTTCTATTTTTTTTCTCCGATAGAAAACAAACTGATGGGGCCCACACACAATCGGTTTGTCCGATGAAAACAGTCCATCGGTCTGTTTTCATCAGACAAAACGATCGTGTGTACAGGGCTTTAGTTGTAATATCAGTGCAGTTGCCAATGACGAATAAAGTGGATGCCTCCTATTACATCAAAGGAGGCATTTTGGCATCATGCTAGGTTGTTGCGGAGGATACCACCATCCAGGATGTAACTTATGGGTAGACTTTCAGGTTATCATGGAGGATGCCGCCATGCATGGAGTAACCTACGGTTAAGTTTACCAGAACCTTTATTGATATACAGACAGTATATTATAATAGTTTTAATTTTCCTGTCATATTTGACATAATTCTATTTTTAGATTGTGCCATTGGATTTGCTTCATTTTTTTTTTTTTTTTATCCTTTCAGCTATGTAAATCCACCTCACCTACCTTCTCCGCTTTTTAAGCCACAGTCTATGTAAATATTTCCTACTCTCCAGCAATTTAAGCATACAAAACATAGTGTTCCACATGCTACCAGAACCTGACTGGAAGTTTACAATGGAAAAATCAGTAGCTGCCAGGGTGCAGTGCGAATCGTGTGTGACTTGGGTGGTTGTCATACTAACATTTTGCACAGGGCACTATATGAAGAATAGCTGGACTTGAACACAAGCAGTGATTTCATATGTCGGTTTTGCTTTTGCTTTCATGTCTGTCAACAAACCTTCTGGCTCACCAAGTGTGGATCGCCTGCTGTTTGGTGTACTCAGCTGTTGTATGTATTAAGGGCAGGGAATGTAAAACACAATGAATTGTTCAGCTGATACTTTGGAGCAAAAGTAGAGTTCATTTGTTGCCAGCTTAGATTACTTAAAATGATAATAAACACACAGGCCCGGATTCACGTAGAAGCGCGCATCTTTGTGCGGGCGTAACGTATCCTATTTACGTCACGCCTCCGCAACTTTGACAGGCAAGTGCAGTATTCACAAAGCAAAGTTGCGGCGGCGTAGCGTAAATAGGCCGGCGTAAGCCCGCCTAATTCAAATGTGGAAGATTTGGGCGTGTGTTATGTAAATTTATTGTGACCCCACGTAAATGACGCTTTTTACGAACGGCGCATGCGCCGTCCGTGAAAGTATCCCAGTGCGCATGCTCCAAATTAACCCGCAAAAAGCCAATGCTTTCGACGTGAACGTAAATGAAGCCCAGCCCTATTCGCGAACAACTTACGCAAACGACGTAAAACGTAAAAAATTTGACGCTGTTCCGACGTCCATACCTAACATTGGTACGCCTTATCTATGCCTCATAGAGCAGGGGTAACTTTACGCCGGAAAAAGCCTAACGTAAACAGCGTATCTGTACTGCGTCGGCCGGGCGTACGTTCGTGAATAGGCGTATCTAGCTGATTTACATATTTCTAGGCGTAAATCAGCGTACACGCCCCTAGCGGCCAGCGTAAATATGCAGTTAAGATACGACGGCATAGGAGACTTACGCTGGTCGTATCTTAGAGAAATTTTGGCGTATCTGATTTTTTGAATCAGGCGCCAAGATACGACGCCTCAGACTCAGAGATACGACGGCGTATCTGGAGATACGCCGTCGTATCTCCTACGTGAATCTGGGCCTCAGTGTTCCACATGCTACCAGCACCTGACTGGAAGTTCACAATGGAAAATCAGTAGCTGCCAGGGTGCAGTGCGAGTCGTGTGTGACTTGGGTGGTTGTCATACTAACATTTTGCACAGGGCACTATATGAAGAATAGCTGGACTTGAACACAAGCAGTGATTTCATATGTCGGTTTTGCTTTTGCTTTCATGTCTGTCAACAAACCTTCTGGCTCACCAAGTGTGGATCGCCTGCTGTTTGGTGTACTCAGCTGTTGTATGTATTAAGGGCAGGGAATGTAAAACAGCAAAAGTAGAGTTCATTTGTTGCCAGCTTAGATTACTTAAAGTGATACTAAACACACACTGTTTAATTTACAATATCCCTTCTCTTAATGTATGTGGTGATGACACTGTAATTATTTTAACCCCTTCACGCCTAATGCTGCGTACACACGGTCGGAATTTCCGACAACATATGTTCGATGTGAGCTCGTTGTCGGAAAATCCGACCGTGTGTAGGCTCCATCGGACATTTGCTGTCGGAATTTCCGGCAACAAATGTTTGAGAGCTGGTTCTAAATTTTTCCGACAAACAAAAGTTCTTGTCGGAAATTCCGATCGTGTGTAGTCAATTCTGACGCACAAAAATCCACGCATCCACGCACAAAATCAAGCAGAAGAGCCGCACTACCTATTGAACTTCATTTTTCTCGGCTTGTCGTACGTGTTGTACGTCATCCCGTTCTTGACGTTTGGAATTTCTAACAACATTTGTTTGACTGTGTGTATGCAAGACAAGTTTGAGCCAACATTTTTTGCTAGAAAATTACTTAAAACCCCAAACATTATATATACCATATTTATCGGGCTATAACGCGCCCTGGCAATCCCTGCTTCCCGCGCTGTGTTCGAACCACTGGGCCAACATATACATATACCGAGCGGAGTACACTCGGGTATAGTCGGGCGGGCTCGGCTCCTCTCGCGTAAAGGTACAGGACGCACAGGACGTGACCGCGAGAGGAGCCGAGCCTGCCCGACTATACCCGAGTGTACTGCGCTCGGTATATGCCGGCGCAGTGGTTCAAACTCGGCGCGGGAAGCGGGTATCGGCGTATATCGCGCAACCCACGATTTTTGCCCTGATTTTCAGGGCAAAAAAGTGCGCGGTATACGCCGATAAATACGGTAGAGCTGCACGATTCTGGCCAAAATGAGAATCGCTATTTTTTTGCTTAGAATAAAGATTGCAATTCTCGTGGCATAACATCTTTCACATTATTCAACAAAATTTGGGCTAACTTTACTGGTTAGCTATTTTTTTTTTATTCATTAAAGTAATTTTTTCCAAAAAATTGCATTTGAAAGACTGCTGCGCAAATACAGTGCGATATAAAATATTGCAACAACCACCACTTTATTCTCAAAGGCCTCTACTAAAAATATATATATGTTTGTGGGTTCACTAGACAAGTCATTGTCTAGTAAAAATATATATATATATTATTTTAAACTTGAAACCAACAAATGTCAGAAAAAGGTTTGGTGTTTAAGTGGTTAAACTTTTAATTTACACACATGTAAAATACACTTTCATGAATTAAAAAAAAAAAAAATGTTAAGTTAGCCCAATTTTTCTATATAATGTGAAAGATGATGTTACGCCAAGTAAATACATACCTAACATGTCATAATCTAAATATGCGCACACTCGTGGAATGGCGACAAACTATAGTACTTAAAAATCTTAATAGGCGATGCTTTAAAAATCTCTACAGGTTACCTGAGTTACAGAGGAGGTCTGATGCTAGAATTATTTCTCTTGCTTTAACGATTGTGCCGATACTTCACATGTATGTTTTGAACATTGTTCACATTTGCTTCTCGGCCTTTTGGCTAAGATCAAGTGTAGTATCTGTTCTTATCAGTTTTCAGCGGAGCACTGAAGCACCTCCTTAGTGGAGGGTGGATGTAATCCAATGATGTTATTGCACCTGGAAGGATGGTTTCAGCAGGGGCTATGCCGGGCTACCCGATTGACTGGGGGCAGGCCACTAGTCGAGTCTGAGCCATCTGGAAGGGTGCTCCTGGTGAGGATGGAGAGGCATGAGATCTTGGCGGAGGGCCGGGGCCCTGGCCTTCTGGCCTGGATTTGATGCGGTTCCTAACCCGCCTTACCAGTTTCTCGAGAGGGAAAGCCTTCGGGGGAGGGTCTAGTGAGTAGTTAGTACCTCTCGAGTATAAATTAGGTAAGGAGCGAAAGAGGTGTATGGGCACTCTCCCTGAGCCCCTGGTAGCTCCCGATCCTTTCTGGTGAAGGTGGGGAAGGGGGCCGTGACTGTCCGGGCTGTGGACCAGGGTCCATTGAAAAGCCTGTGGAGATAGTGCCCCTGGAGTGGCAGTCCAGAGTGTGTGAGGGACACTCAACGTGTGGCACCTTTTTGGTCACTAATCTCCACACACACTTTTTTAGCACCTGCCTCTAGGGCCGGCCTTTTGGCTAGGACCAGAGGAATTTTTGTTTCCTGGCCGGAGGGCCGGCCAACGTATTGCACGTTGGTCACTTTCTACTCACCTCTCCCACCTTCCTTCTCCCCCACTTTCTATTTATTTACCCCGTTTGTCACGTTTTGTCCTTTTTTTGTTTGGTGCACAGCACTTTTAGTGTGATTAGTAGGGTGCTGGTCCTCGGACCTGCCTTGAACGTCTTGGGAGTAGGTGGACATGGCATCTGGCTTAGTTCGCCTGCTCTCATGGGGTCTCCCTTCGGGGGAGCCTCACCGAGGATGGTTCTGTCTCGGCAGTCCCTCCAAGGATGTTGGGTCCGTGCTGGCTTCGCTGTCAGGAGCCTTGCGCCCCGGGGGATCAGGGTTGGGCCCTCTTTGGAGGGCCAATTGACGTATGCACCCGTCACAGGTTTTTGTTGCACCTCCTTATGTGTGTGCACTTTTTCCCTGCACCGGGTGAAGTTTTTGGGTTGTGTTTTGCACGCCACAGGCTTTTCAGTAGGAAAAAAAAAATTGTTCACATTTGTGGGCGTGACTTATGTATGCGTTTTTTCTTCTTCTTTTTTTTTTTTTTTTACACTGTCCCTTCAAAAAAAAATCCGATCACTTTAATTGCTGTCACAAGGAATGTAAACATCCCTGTAACAGTAATAGGCAGTGACAGGTACTCTTTATGGAGGGATCTATAAAAAACCCAAATCCCTCCTTTGCACTTAAAAACATTCAAAACACCAAATTTGGCAGTTTTGAATATTGTTTTTTTTTTTTATTTGGTGCCGTTAAGGCTCTATAGCAAGGGCATTATTACATTTTAGTGAAAGCTGCACAGTTTATCTACAGGCACGCCTTACCTACATAGGCAGATTTTGCTAAGGGTGAACTAACCCTTTAGCCCTGGTTCACACTGGGTACGATTTGGAACGATTTGAGATGCGATTTGACATGTCAAATCGCATCTCAAATCGGCGGCAATTGTCGGCAATGGCACTGTCCTAATCAGTGCGACGCCGCATCTGCAATTTCAAAAAGTAGTTCCTGTACTACTTTTTGCGATTTCGGGCCGCGATTTACATTAAATTGCGGCCAAAATCGCGGCAAAATCGTGGCCGTAAAATCGCGCATTTTACCGCGATTTTGAATTCGCAGCAGTGTGAATCTAGGCTCAAGGTAAATTGAGGTAAAGTGAAGCTGTATCCCCCCCATAAAAAAATACAAATACTATAGCTGCAGACTTTTACTATTAGGGCACTTACCTGTCCAAGGATCCAGGATCCCGCAGTGTCCTCACCCAAACCGTTTCTTGAAACCGGCTCTCTGGTTCTGGTGCTGCCATCCTGGGTAAGGGAAACCAGCAGTGAAGTCTTGCTGCGCTTTCTCAATGGGCCTGCTGCGGTGAGGGCCAAACTTCGGGCTGAATTTGTCACAGCGAACTCGGTGGGAATGGGGGAAGGAAGCAGACAAGCAGAGCTTCCCCTTTTGGGTGGGGCTCCGCTTTAAGTTCTAATATTATGACTGTTGCATTGTTTATTGGATGGCAATAGTAGCTCACTGATGGGTTTCACTCAATGATGTTTGAAATTGTTCTTTAATCCTGCTGAAATTGCTAGGGTAAGGGTTTCATGCACATGAAAGAAAAATATGCTGCAATCAGAACTGGAATGCATACTTTTTTATGGATATGAAAACAGCTGTATGTCATTCTATGGGCTCATTCACACAGCTTCATAATCTGGAGATGTGTTCAGCTGAGTAAAAAAAAAAAAGAAAAATCTGCCCCCACAGTCCTACATATTGACCATACTTAAAGCGGTTCTCCACCCTAAAGTGGAGTCCCGCTGATCGGAACCCTCCCCCCCTCCGGTGTCACATTTGACACCTTTCAGGGGGGAGGGGGGTGCAGATACCTGTCTAAAGACAGGTATTTGCACCCACTTCCGGCCACACGCTACGGGCGAAAGATGGGTTTTTCTGACTTCCCGTCTGTCGCCCGTTGTGTGCTGGGAACATTCGGCTCCCAGCACACAGCGTGTGAGCCAATCGGCGGGCGCAGCGTGACTCGCGAATGCGCCGTAGGGAACCAGGCAGTGAAGCCGCAGCGCTTCACTTCCTGGTTCCCTCAGCGTGGATGGCGGGGGGAGCAGCAGAGAGACGAGCGATCGCTCGTGCTCTGCTGCGATCAGCGCTGGACTCCAGGACAGGTAAGTGTCCTAATATTAAAAGTCAGCAGCTGCAGTATTTGTAGCTGCTGGCTTTTAATATTTTTTTTTAATGGCACATCCGCTTTAATGCTATAAGCATTTGTGCTAACATTTTCATCGCCCTGAATTATAAGGACACTAGGCAATAGGAGCTGCCTGTGTCCCAGCAACCTAGAAAGCTGCGAGACAGGGAAGGCCTGCATCCTAGCAACCAAGGACGCCAGATGGCAGGAGGTCATCATTTGCACTGTACGCATGTAAATGTTAGCACAAGTGCTGTGTTCAGAGCCATATATTCTTTATGGCTCTGAATGCAGCTCTATGCTATGAGACCATGCTGTACTGTACATGGCTCCATAATCTGGAGCTGTGTTCAGCTGATTGTAAAAAAGAGAAATTGGCATCCACTGTCCTGCATATGGACTGTATCTAATGCTATACACATATTTATTCTTTACCTGCCTACAGCATTTAGCGTAAATGTATGCTATTAGCCCTGAATACCAAGGAGCTGCCTGCATCCTAGCAACCTAGGATTCTAGGTGGCAGAAGCCAGTTACGTTCCAGCAACATAGGGTAGAGGTAGGGGAGGCCTAAGACCATGGCTCAAGTCCTGCGGGAAAGCATGGGAACGGAGTTCCTGCACTTTTTTCACAGCAGGAACGCAGTTCCCTTTGCAGGACAAGAGCAGCCGAGCCGCCCGAGCCAATCCTTCACTAAGCGGCGATGCCCAGCTCGAGTCACTGTCAGGGGCAGGTGAACCTTAGTAATCCTTTATGTTACTGGCCGCTTCCTGTATATGGATTCATCGGGTAGTGTGCGGGTATTCCGTCACTTCCTCGATGCCGCAATGTCTCCTGGGAGAATTTGTCATTGTTCCCAGGAGACATTGCGGAGGTCTGCCGCGAGTTATCGCGGGATTTAGAAAGAACTTGCTTAAAGTTCTTTCTAAATCTACGATAACTTGCGGTAGACCTCCGCAATGTCTCCTGGGAGCAATGACAAAAGCTCCCAGGAGACATTGCGGCATCGAGGAAGTGACGGAATACCCGCACACTACCCGATGAATCCATATACAGGAAGCGGCCAGTAACATAAAGGATTACTAAGGTACAGTGGATCGGAAAAAAAACGTGCGATTTAGTTATTATGCATATGAGTGTATCATTTTTTTTTTTTGGTGGGGGAGTGGATCTTGGGTGGGAGTTCCCACACTTTTTTCCCCAGGACTTGACCCCTGCCTGAAACCTAGCAACCATGGATGATAGGTGGTAGGAGTAGTCTATGTCTTCATTTGCACTGTACTCTGTAAACATGTTAGCACAAATATGTGTACAGTACTTGGACCAGGTTTTACCTAGGATCCTACTGCCAGCAAGATACTGTACTGTACGGCTCATGTCTACAAGTACTTTTAAGCCTAGTGCACACAATCTGAAAAATACCGCTTTCAAAGTAATCATACAATAATCTGATCATTAGTACACAGCTTTCAAGAACCGATCACGACAGTTCACCTGAAATTATCCAAAGGGACAAACACAAAAATGTTTCTCGTACGATACCAAAACATACGATTTTTGTTTAACCACTTGCCGCCTGCCATATAGTATAATGACGGCGGCGGGTGTCACTCTCGTTCTCGGACAACGTCATATGATGGAGCCCCAAAACTAGCGAAAGCTGCCATTTTGTGTTCCTAGGACATGGTGCGACCCCGATCTTGGTAAAGAGCCGATGTCGCGGCTCTCTATCCATGTGATCTGCTGTGTCCAATCACAGTCGGTCACATGTAAGCAAGGAAGTGACGTTTATCAGCTCACACTGACAGAGCATCTCCTCACATGGGAGACCTGTACATGTAATCAGGGCATTGATCATCAGTGCCCTGATTACAGTACAGCCCCAGCAGTGCCCAGCAGTGACACCAATCAGTGTCCACTAGTGATGCCAGTCAGTGCTGCCTTTCAGTGCCCATCAGTGCCAGCTCATCAGTGCCGCCCATCAGTGCCGCCTATCCATGCCACCTATCATTGCCCACCATTGCTGCCGCCTATCAGTGACACCTATCAGTGCTGCATATCAGGGCCACCTAATCAGTGCCGCCTCATTGGTGTCCATCAGTGCAGCTTATCAGTGCCCATCAGTGGTGCCATGTCAGCGCACATCCGTGAAGGAGAAAAATTACTTATTTACAAAATTTACTGACAGAAACTTTTTTTGTTTTTTCAAAATATTTGGTCTTTTTTCATTTTCTTAAATACCACCAAAAGAAAGCTCTATTTGTGTGGGGGAAAAAAAATATAAAAATGTAATATGGTTACAGTGTTGCATTATTGCGAAATTGTCATTCAACGTGTGACAGCGCTGAAAATTGGCCTAGACAGGAAGCGGGTGAAAGTGTATGGTAGGCAAGTGGTTAATCAGTACAGTATTCGTCTGCAAAAAATTGGAAGGGCAAGACAATGCATGCTCGGAAATGAAAGAATACATTGCAATACAATACAATACATCACTTCCGAAGTTGTATTCTTTCGTACATTCATTTTTGTAACTTTAGTAATCTCTTCATTTTTGATATGAGACTAGCATGCAAAAAAAAAGGATGATCATTCAACAGATATTCTCATTATGTGCACATGGCTTTAGAGAAATAAATGAAAAATTACTTCTGATCAATGAGTAATTCATATGTAGTGTTATATAATGAATCAAACCGATTTGCAAAGATTTATGTTCATTTGCTCAACAAAATATATAATGAGTGGTTTAGCATATGAATCCACAACGAGCCTAGATGTATTGTTAGGGCAAGTTTAATGTAATTTATCAAGTTCTCTGTAATTAGATAAATTATACCTTTCCATAATTACCTATCAATGATAGGAAATGATAACTTTGCCTGCAAAGGGAACTAGTTCACATACTATATACATCACTGTGTTCTACTAAAAAAGAAGACCAAAAAAAAATACAAGGTAATAGAATAATAGTCTTACTGAATCTTTCATGTACCACAGAAATATTTAATCTCTTTCTTATTTCGTCCAGAGAAAATTATTTCTATAATAATTAGGGTTTCACAAGCTTCTCATAAAAAATAAACAGGTGTAAAACCTCGCTTCACTTGTATATGTAATACCACGGCAAGAGCAATTACACTAAACTGGATGTGCCAGTTCACCGCCAAGCAAAAAACTGACACTGCTATAGTGTCCAAGAAAGGTTTTCAGAAGCTATTGCAACTACACTCACAAACAAAGAAATTCAGTGCTTCTACCCATACAACATGGTATTAGTAGAGCTCATGGGTGCTTGATCCACAGCCGTTTGTCTGAGAGAAGTAGTCTATTAAGATGATCCGCACGACCAGTTGTTGCTCTTAAAAATGTTCATATTAATGAGAAAAGTCACAGTGTACAGTCGCAAAAAATAAAATAAAACTAACACGTTTCAGCCTACAAGGCCTTATTCATAACTAAACTACAAGGCCATGTAGGCTGAAACGTGTGAACTGATTTTATTTGCGGTTGTACACTGTGGTTTATCTAATAAATATGAAGATTTATAAGAGCAACAACTGGTTGTGAAGATCATCTTAATTGATTAGCAACTACACCACATTTTATTTTACGAGGGGCAGCAATTGCCAACGCAGGGCAGCTATTGCCAACAAATGAATGCAGGAAGCAACCAGATGGGCTGGGGCCCACCTCAAGCAAAATCTACTATACCTAGTATACTACTATGCCACATGAGATGCTCTGTAGCTCAGCCACTTAACCAGACATCTTACAATAAACGCAAAGAACTGCAAAATTAGCAAGAATTTTTTTTTTTTTGTAAATTAGGGAAATAACAGCAGCCATTTTCTCATAACACAGCCCGAGAGGCCCCTTTTGTGCGCCAATTCTGCCAAGATAATAGGCTCTTTAGGAAGACATCCATAAACAGAAAAAACAGGGATAGTGTGCTTTTAGGTATATATGACACATTCCCTAGCCAGGGATCCAATGATATTCTCACAGATAACTAAATAAATAAAATATATTAAAGAGGATGTCCGCTGAAATAAAATATTAAAAGCCAGCAGCTACAAATACTGCAGCTGCTGGCTTTTAATATTAGGACACTTACCTGTTCTGGAGTCCAGCGCCGTCCGCAGCAGAGGACGAGCGATCGCTCGTCACTCTGCTGCCCCCCCGCCATCCTCGGTGAGGGAACCAGGAAGTGAAGCGCTCCGGCTTCACTGCCCGGTTCCCTACGGCGCATGCAGGAGTTGCGCTACGCCTGCTGATTGGCTCCTGCCAGGGCCGTCTTTACCGCAGGGCAAATGGGGCAGGTGCCCTGGGCCCTGTCACTGTTGGGGGCCCAAAGCAACCCCCCAATTTTTTATTTATTTTTAAATAAAAAATATATTTTTAATATATATTTTAATATATTTTTATTTTTTATTAAAGGGACAATTTTTAGGGGTCCCCAGGGGCCCGGAGGCCCCCAGGGCCCCAGATGGCAACGCCCCTTTTTTTATTTATTTTTAAATAAAAAAGAATATATTTTTTTTAATATATTTTTATTTTATTTTTTATTAAATGGACATTTTTTTTTAGAGGTCTGGGGGTCCCCAGGGGCCCGTAGTTCCCCAGGGCCCCGGATGACAACCCCCCTTTTTTTATAAAAAAAATATTTTTTTATATATTTCTTTATTTCTTTATATATATATATATATATATATATATATATATATATATATATATATATATATATATATATATATATATATATAATATAATATAAATGTTATTATTATTATTAAAGGACCCAGTGGTCCCCAGGGCCCCCGGATGGCAACCCCCCTTTTTTTTATAAAAAACTTTTTTTTTAAATTTGTATTTCTTTTTTTTCTTTTTATTTCTTTTATATATAATATATTTATATATATATTTTTATAATATTTGATGATTCACTGCAGGTCTGGTCAGTGTTTTAAAAAGTTCCTCTATTTTACACATGGCATGGCATGGGGGTCACAGCACCGTCTGTCCATTCTGCTTTAGCACCATGGGACCCCATGCCATGCCATGTGTAAAATAGAGGAACTCTTTAAATCACAGACCAGACCTGCAGTCCAGGCTGAGTAAGGCCTCAGAGCACATGACTTAAGTATTTAACTGCTTGATGGGCTTATTTTGGGCCTGGCTGGTTCACATGTATGTGTTTTGGCGGCCCACATTTGCGCAGGCATAGCAGCCCATTCATTTGAATGGGCCGCCATGCCTGCGTTTCCTGCAAAGAAAAGCGCATGCCTCATGTAATAGGCTGCGCACACGGCACGTCTATGCCCATCAAGCACTGAAATACAGCACTGTCTGTCCATTCTGCTGTCTGCTGTGACTTATCTGCAGTTCCCGCACTGTCAAACTTGCTGCATTTTTAGACGTTTAGGTCACGCTTTTAAAAACACAGTGCGTTTGTGTGTGCAAGAACTGCAGGTAAGTAGCATGGTGAAAAATCAGAATGGATTTCAAGGCAACTGTATTTTAAAATGCTGAATGCACCTTTTTTCTGCAGGAAACAAAGGCATGGCAGCCCATTCAAATCAATGGGCTGCTGTACCTGCACAAATGAGGGCCGCCAAAACATACATGTG
This sequence comes from Rana temporaria, assembly GCF_905171775.1. Classification (NCBI taxonomy): domain Eukaryota; kingdom Metazoa; phylum Chordata; class Amphibia; order Anura; family Ranidae; genus Rana; species Rana temporaria. Next base: position 100,640,346 of record NC_053493.1, read on the forward strand.
AACCAGCCAGGCCCAAAATAAGCTGGAGGGGGGCCCAAAAAAAATGTTTGCCCAGGGCCCAAACCATATTAAAGACGGCCCTGGCTCCTGCTGTCTACTGGGAGCCGAGTGTTCCCAGAACACAACTGTCTTTAGACAGGTATCTGCAGCCCCCTCCCCCCTGAAAGGTGTCAAATGTGACACTGGAGGGGAGAGGGTTCCGATCAGCGGGAGTTCCACTTTAGGGTGGAGCTCCGCTTTAAAGTGTAAGGCCAGCCAAAACTTTTATTCTTGGTTTGGATAGAGAGGGAAAGAACCCCTGTCAGGTATTTATTTCCACCCAGAGCTCTGTAAAGGGAGATTCCCCTCACTTCCTGTACTGCTGATAACATTTTACCAGACAGGAGTGAGAACTTTGCAACAGCAACACAAACCTCAAATCTAAAATTCCCACACTGTACGAGTTAACTGCTTGTTTAGGTCAGTGGACAGGGGACAGTAAAAGCACTTTTTCTTAACTGATCCTTCACTCCCCAGTAGATGGCACTCCCCCATGCCCCTGCGGTGGACTGTCTGTCAGCCTCCTCACGTCCAATGTAGGGCTATGGTCCCTGCATCAGTCTTGGTGGCAGAAGAGGACCTGAGACCACTGAAGCATGGGGGAGAAGAAGCAGCGTAGCAGAGTAGAAGATCCTGCAGGAGCAAAGGATCAGGTAATAGTGCTTTACCAAGTCCCCTCGACATAGACAAGAATGTAATCCTTGCGGTGCGGGTTTCTTTGAAGCCTTCAATAAAAACTATTTTTTTAGTGGAGTAGGGGGAAGGCTATAACCCCTGCCAGATTTGTATTCCTGTCTCTATTGGAGATTTTCCCTTACTTCCTTTTGGTATTATTGTTCACCGGGTTTTGTTGTTCTTGGGTTGGGTTTTGGCGTTTGGAGACTTTGAAGAGTTTTGCAAGGGAATAAATCTCCAACCCAGAATTCAGGTCCTGCAGGAGACTGTCAGGCTGTGAGTGTAGGTGTATAGGCCCTTATAATTAAGGACCTGGCCATAGTTAGTATGTTAGTAGACAGGTGTGCTCCACTCAAGTGATAGTACTTCATGCTACAGGAGAGGTTCCTTGTCCATAGGGCTGAGAGAGTCGAGACCGCTAAGTGAGTCTGAGAGACTGAGAGAGCCAAGATGACCAGGGAGTCCAGGAGACTCAGGGACTCTGGAAGTCTCAGGAGAGTGAGAGAGCCCAGGGTGTCAGAAGAACTCCTATTGAGAGGCCATGAAGTGGCCCATGCAGCAGGGTGTTGAAAATGAAATGGCTCAGAGAGCCAAGAGACCTGAAAAAGGGATGCAGAAACAGAGGTAATGTGTGAGACGGTCTGAGGGACCAACCCAGAACCAAGGTTTAAGGCCTAAACAGTGGCGCTGCTGAAGAGAGAGCCAGGTGCCGTGTTTGGTGGACAACCTTGCATGGGCAACTACTTTCCCTGTTGAACTTTGCATTTGTTTTCTAAAAGTGGGCCATCAAGCCCTAAACTGGAGTTAAAACTGGCATGGACTCAATAAAATTGCTTCTATCACTGAGCTAACAATCCCAACTATTACAGTACTTACCTATTTTTAATCTGCTCAGGTCTGGTCATGTGATCCTGCAGCAGTCACTCCCCTGTGTCAGTGTCAGCTGCTACAGGGGAGAGGAGGGAGTACTAACAGTGGCTGGGCCATGGGAGCCTATGGGTGACATCACGACTCCAGGGATTCAAAGCCATAGTTGAGTGCTCCCTTACACAGGGGAGTCGGAGTTACTGAATCATGTTATCGGACTGTATTAAAGAAATGCAAGTATACAGATCTTTTTTACACAGGGTATGAAAGAAAGTTAAGCCTCGTACACACGGCCGGGTATCCTGACGGGAAAACCGCGAGGCGAGCTTTTGGCCGGGAATCCCGGCCGTGTGTATGCTCCTCGCAGTTTTTCCAACGGGAAAACTGCCCAAAAACCACCGGACAAAAAAAGAGAACCTGCTCTCTTTTTTTTCCTGGCTGACTATTTCCCGGCAGTTTGGAGCATACACATGGTTGGGATTCCCGACCAAAGCTCTCATCTGTGTTTTCCCGACGGGAAAACCTCTCGTGTGTACGGGGAAAAAGTTACTGAGCAGGTTCTCGGTTTTTCCCCCGGGATTTCCGACGCATATTTTCCTGTCGGGAAACCCGGGCGTGTGTACGAGGCATTAAGAGAGGGGGAAGGGAATTTTTTAAGAATAGTTGGATTTTGCATTTACTACCACCCTGACGTGGGTCAGCTCATGGTCAAAAACACTGGTCAATGATCTCAAAAGCATCTCACTCTGATGTCAAAAGCAAGCCCCTCAACACAGGACCTACATGAGCCCCAACATAAAATAACAATAGTGGCGTTTCTAGTATAACCTACAAACTCATGACAAATGCCAATATAAGTTTAAAATCAAATTCTTTGTGGGAAAAAATAAATAAATAAAATCAATAAAGCAATCTAAAATGAAAGTTCATAAATTTGATGCAGTTCATATAGACAAGATGAGGGTAGTGACCATCAGGGGGTTAATGGAGTCAGAGGTCCTGCAGAGTCTTGGAAAGGATCAGGGATAATCCAGCTGGTATAGAAAGCAAAAGACAAGGCGTATTATTAGATAGCAAAAAGAAAACAAACAGTGGTTCTAATTCTTTCCCTGCTCAACCCAAAGCTAACAAAAAAAAGTTTGGCTTGACATACTTTAATATAAATAAAGGGGAGCCTGTGGTTGCAATGCACATCTACATTGTTAGCAGTTATTCTTTGACTCTCTGCTGCAAGTCTATAGGGCCTTGGTGCCCAACCTGATTACCTGGTTCAAGAAGACGGATGAAACTTGTCAGGAAAAAAAAGGGTGGAGTTTTTTTTTCTCTTTCGGGGAAAGCAAAGTCAAATGAGATAGAAAGTTAGAAGAGCAGAGGCTGGGGGGGTGATGGAGATCCAGGAAGGAAAAAGGGGGTTCCCCAGGACTTAAAGGGTCACTAAAGGATTTTTTTTTTTAGCTAAATAGCTTCCTTTACCTTACTGCAGTCCTGGTTTCATGTCCTCATTGTTCGTTTTTGCTCTGATGTTGCTGTAATTCCTCTCTGTTCTGGACACTTCCTGGTTGTCTGTTTCCTGATGACCACAGTACTGGGAGATTCTAGTTTCATTTTCCAAACCATCACTTCTCTTTGGCTCTGTATAGCACACAGGCAGGATAACATGCAAAAACGAAACTAGATGCAAAAACGAAACTAGATGCAAAAACGAAACTAGGTACATTATATGATTGATTTTTATTCATTTTTAATCAATTTTAAAAGGAATCAGTTAACTATTTGGGGCCAGATCCACGAACCGTTTACGCTGGCGTATCTATTGATACGCCACGTAACTTCTAGTTTGCTCCGGTGTATCTTTGTTTTGTATCCACAAACCAAGATACGCCTGAAGCTGGGCTAGATCCGACTGGCGTACGTCTTAGGCCGAGTACTCACGAGCAGACATGTCCGATGAAACCGGTTCGCGGACCAGTTTCAGCAGACATGTTTGGTCGTGAGTACGGGGCCTTAGTACGCCGTCGGATCTAAGGTGCATATTTACGCTGGCCGCTAGGTGGAGTTTCCGTCGATTTCCGCGTTGAGTATGCAAATTAGCTAGATACGGCGATCCACAAACGTACGTCCGACTGGCGCATTTTTTTACGTTGTTTCCGTAAGGCTTTTTTCGGCGTATAGTTACCCCTGCTATATGAGGCGTATCCTATGTTAAAGCGGATGTGCCACTAAAAAAATATATTAAAAGCCAGCAGCTACAAATACTGCAGCTGCTGACTTTTAATATAAGGACACTTACCTGTCCTGGAGTCCAGCGCCGATCGCAGCAGATGACGAGCGATCGCTCGTCACCCTGCTGCTCCCCCCTCCATCCACGGTGAGGGAACCAGGTAGTGAAGCGGTCCGGCTTCACTGCCCGGTTCCCTACGGCGCATGCGCGAGTCGCGCTGCGCCCGCCGATTGGCTCCCGCTGTGTGCTGGGAACCGAGTGTTCCCAGCATACAACGGGGGACGGACGGGAAGCAAGGAAAAAACCCGTCTTTTGCCCGTATCGTAGGGCCGGAAGTGGGTGCAGATACCTGTCTGTAGACAGGTATCTGCACCCCCCTGAAAGGTGTCAAATGTGACACCGGAGGGGGGAGGGTGCCGATCAGCGCGACTTCACTTTAGAGTGGAGATCCGCTTTTAGTATGGACATCATTCCCGTGTCGAATTTTGAAGATTTTAAGTATTTTGTTTAAGTCGTTCGCGAATAGGGCTTTGCGCAGAATGACGTTCACGTCGTAAGCATTGGCTTGTTGCGGGTTAATTTCGAGCATACGCACTGGGATACCCCCACGGACGGCGCATGCGCCATTCAGAAAAAACGTAATTTACGTTGGGTCAAGACGTATTACCATAAAACATGCCCCCATCTCATCCATTTGAATTGCGCGCCCTTACGCCGACACAGTTACACTACGCCGCCGTAACTTACGGCGCAAATTATTTGAGAATACGGGAAATACGCTGTAAGTTACGGCGGCGTAGTGTAACTGAGATACACTACGCCGGCCAAAAAGAAGCGCCGCGCTTCGTGGATCTGGCCCTATGTCTCTATACCCTGTAAACAGTCATTTCAGCAAAAAAAAAAATGTTCCTTTACAACTCCTTTAATAAACTGAACTGGAGAATTTGATGATAAATAGTGCAGCTTTTCACTCATACCTCTTCTCTCTCCTACCTTATTTACTTCAAATGACTTTAACCCCTTCACGCCGAGAGTATGCATTAATGCGGCCCCTCCGGACTGGGATTTTTTTAATAATAATAAAAACCTAATAAAAATGAGCTAAATCAAGGTTTGATCTAGAGCAGTACCCGGGTTAGTGTTTGAATCAAGTAAGGGTTAAAAGGTCAAGCACAGGATCAAAGGTCATGGTCAGAATATTTTGGGCAGTATTTTATTTTTAAATTAGTATTAGGGCCAGTTGGCGTCAGCGTGTTTTAGGTAGGATAACAAAATGCGCAGTATTGTTTTTGCGCTGTACTATGGGAACATACAAAAACTAGCGTACACATATGTTTTATACCTGTAATCGTTCAGAGCAGAAGAATTTGTTTTGGGTCTTTTTTTGGTGGTAGGTTATTGTAGTAACAATAAATATACAGCTAAATAAAAAAAATTAAAAAAAAATATATATATATATATATATATATATATATTTTAATATTAAAATTAAAAAATGTAATACAAGGACACTTACCTGTCCAGGAATCCAGCGATGTCGGCACCCCTAGCCGATTCCTCATTTGGCTTTGGGTGCAGGCGCCAGCATCTGTAGTAAGGGAAGCCGAAAGTGAAGTTTCCTACTGCGCACTTTCTGAATGGTTCCATCATCTTCTGAGACCTCTGTGTGTCCCAGAAGGCAACGTGGGGGAGGGGGGATGTAAATCGATGTGTGCGATCTTACCCAGAAGTGTCAAAACCCCCCAAAAATGTGCCAAATGTGGCAGTGGAGAGAGGAAGGGTGCCAGAGCTGTGGGAGTTTTTCAGCCAGGGTTTGGGAGGAACATAAATGGCCTACATCTATAGCAAGGGCATTATCTAACTTTAGCCAAAGCTAAATGGCTTGTTTTTTATATACAGGTGCTGTGCTGATGCATATTGTACAGACATAGTCCACCATTGTCATCATCAAGAAGCCAGTCCAAAACAATTATTTAGCTGCTGCTAGAGAACGTGTACTGATGCCCTGTACACACGACCGGTTTTCCGGACATGCCAAAACCTGATGTTTTTCCCGACGTGATTCCTCTCAATGAGAAAAGTACCGCTCCAAGCCCTACGAACACCTGTAATACGCTCCCGCCCTAATGCACTGACAGGTGCAGGCTCTGCACTGATCCGTAAAGAGAATAAATTCACCATTTGTCCCTGTATGTCCACTTCTCATCATTGACTGTTGTTTTGCATGATTTTTTGGATACTTTGCAGTTTTTTGGATTTTATCCTTTGCCATTTTTTAAATAAAATTTGCCTATCAGAGTGCGGCAGTCCAGTGATTCCTCTCAAGCCTGCCTTGCATACACACGTTCAGTCAAAAAAACTATTGACCTAAACGCGGTGACGTCCAGCACGTACGACGGTACTATAAAGGAGACGTTCCATTCAAATGGCGCCACCCTTTGGGCTGCTTTTGCTGATCCTCGTGTTAGTAAAAGTTTGGTGAGAGACGATTCGCGCTTTTCAGCCTTGTGCTTTTCAGTTCGTTATTGCCATCTCCATTACGAACGCTAGTTTTACCAGAACAAGCGCTCCCGTCTCATACTTGATTCTGAGCATGCGCCTTTTTTTTCCCCTCGAGAAAAAGACTGACGGGAAACACGACGGGAAAAAATAGAGCAGGTTCGATTTTTTTTTCCGGGCATTTTTCCTCTTGGGGAAAACTGCTATGGAGCATACACACGGCCAGTTTTCCCGACCAATCGGAAAAATTTAAGTTTTCTCGTCGGGAAAAACGGTCGTGTGTACAAGGCATTATGCCGCGTACACACCATCACTTTATGTGATGAAAAAAACCGAAGTTTTTAAAAACGTAAATTTAAATGACCGTGTGTGGGGGAAAACGTTGTTTTATGTCTTGTGAAAAACGACAAAAAAAAATTGAAGCATGCTTCAATTTGTTGTGTCGTTTTTCAAAACGTTGTTTTTTGTTTCACAAAAAATCACCAGGCCAAATTCACAGAAGATATTTTCAAATTTGCTGCGTCGTATCTTTAGTTTGAATCCTCAAACCAAGATACGACGGCTTTTGGCTTCGATCCGACAGGCGTACGGTATAATACTTCGGCGCCCGCTGGGTGGAGTTCACGTCGTTTTCCGCGTCGGGTATGCTAATTAGCTGTTTGCGGCAATTCACGAAGGTACGCGCGGCGGTCGCATTCTCTTACGTCGTCGCTAGTCGGCTTTTCCCGGCGTATAATTAAAGCTGGTATTTCGTGGCCTATCTTTAGACTTGCCATGTTAAAGTATCGCCGTCGTTCCCACGTCGAATTTCAAATTATTCTTTTTTTTGCGTAAGTCGTCCGTGAATAGGAAAGGACGTAACTCACGTCGACGTTCAAAAAATGACGTTGGTGCGACGTCATTTCGCGCAAAGCATGGCGGGAAATTTCAAAACGGAGCATGCGCAGTACGTTCCTAATTTAAATGATACAGGCCCTATTTGAATTAGGCGGGCTTGCGCCGGATGGATTTACGCTACGCCGCCGCAAGTTTACAGGCAAGTAGGGGTGTAACGGATCAAAAAACTCACGGATCGGATCGATCCTCGGATCAGGAGTCACGGATCGGATCATTTTCGGATCAGCAAAAAAAAAAAAAAGGTCCGTTTTTTCATTGGTCCAAAAAAAAAAAAATGTATATATATATTATATATTATATATATATATATATATATATATATATATATATATATATATATATATATATATATATATATATATATATATATATATATAAATAAAATAATATTTTTTTTTTTTTTGGACCAATTAAAAAAAGGAACCTTTTTTTTTTTTTTTTTGCTGATCCGAAAAAAGAGCACAATAGCAATTCACAGGGGTGGATTAAAGAGGAAGCAGGTGAGGCTGTTTGGGACTTAAAGTACAATCTTGATGTTTTTACAGATATATATATATATATATATATATCTGTAAAAACATCAAGATTGTACTTTAAGTCCCAAACAGCCTCACGTGCTTCCGCTTTAATCCCCCCCCCCTTCCCCCTCCTCTCACACCAGTGCTTCACTGCTAACTTTCCCATTCAGCTTGCTAGAGCCCAGTGCACAGCGTGACACGCCTCCCCGGGGAGGCGGGGAGGCGTGTCACGCTGGGCTCTGGCAAGCAGACTGGCCGCCGCTCCGGAGCTAGGCCGAAGCCGGGGACTTTCCTAGGCCTAGGCTCCGGAGCGCTCCGCGGATCGCGGGGTGTGCCGATCCGAACGGGGTGGCCCGTTCGGATCACGGATCGGTGACGATCCGTTACACCCCTACAGGCAAGTGCTTTGTGAATCAAGCACTTGCCCATAAAACTTGCGGCGGTGTGACGTGAACGCAATACGTTACGCCGCCGGAATTCTACGTGAATCTGGCCCACCGTGTGTAGCAAAAACGACGTTTAAAACAACGTTTTTAAACCCGCGCATGCCCAGAAGCTAGTTATGAAGCGAGCTTCAATGGGAAAAAGTGGTAAATGTAACCTCACTTTGCTAGAGCATTGTGAAAAAACGATGGTGTGTAGGCAACGTCGTTTTTGAAAATTGAAGTTTCAAAAACGTTGTTTTTTACTTCACAGAAAATGTCGTTTTTTCCATCACATAAAGTGATGGTGTGTACGCGGCATTAGACATGAAATTCATGCAAAGAGAGCATTGGGATGCAATAATGGGTTAAAAAATTTGAAAGCAATGTTGTACTAAAAAATTGCATAATTTTTTAATACCCAGTTCTTTAGCAAATAAAATATCATTCAGTTAGGGTTAGGACTACTTTAAGGTGGAAAGATGTTTTTCCTTAGTCGCCTTTAATCTTCAGCGTATTTTGTGTTACTTGCCCTTTGATTCAGCAGACTAGTAGGCGGTAGATTGGGGCTTATCTCTAGCATACATTACACAGTCCAATGGAAAGAAGAAAAAAGAGTTCATGTGACAGACAGGTGTGTGTTTTATCAGGTGGAAGGTAACACCAGTGACTAAGGCGTTGCATGCATGAACGCAGCTGAAATGCGCATATTAGATTAATGACATCACTGGAGGACATTTCTGAAAACTTGTATAAAGGAAAGTGTGGTTACACTGTACAATATTCTTATTACTGCAGCTTGAAAATTCAAAAGATGATTGGATGGCAATAAGGAAATAAAAGTATTGTGTTTTGTTATATTCCAGGGCTGAAGATTAGCCAGAAACCCAAGCCATGCCCGTGCCTCCTCCTCCACCTCCTCCGGCACCACCTCCACCTCCACCAGGTGGGCCACCAGCACCTCCACCTCCAGCATTCTCCCAGGTATGTTCTTATCAGATTGCTGGGAAGATGTGATAGGTTAATCATTGTCTGTTCTGCGTATAACAATCCTGACGTGTTATAGATATTTATTGTTCATCATGCTTTATAAGGGCTCATTCACATCTAGGGTAATGGGCTATGCTGGGCAGCCTGCCCAACACAGTGCCAACGCATAGACAACACTTTTTTTTTATTCTTTTGTACACTTGCTATTTTACATGTTTGTTTAGATTGTGTTACTTCTTAGGCAGGCCATAGATTGTGCAATTCTGTGGGTGGAAGGAAAGAAAATTGCTTAATTCCCCAATCAACACAGTCAGTGGTGATGGGGGAGTCACTCCTGCAGGGCTATTGTGTTCTGCCAGCAGGGAGCGTGGGGAGACTTCCCTGCTGGTAGAACACAATGGTCGCTGCTGGTGGCTACAGCCGTCAGTATTGATCTCATGAAATCTAACATGCTGGATGTACTGACGTCAGTCGATGGATCGACTTCAGTACGACCAGGCTGGCCATAGCTGGATCGGATATCGTCCGGTTCAGTAGGGATTCAATCCATCTGTGGTCAGCTTAAAGTGCTGCCTACATTTTATGTGTTATGCGGTACCATCCCTGGGCGGCAGGTGGCACCAGAGAGGTCCAGGCGGAGCCGCTTCTTCTCAGCAGCCAATTGGAGGAGTTTTCCCTCGCGGGGCATGCTGGGGAGGAGTATTTCTGTGGGGCGGAGGCCGTTGTTCTTGGTTCTTCGCGGGTTCCTGGTTCCAGGTGCGGCACCCACCTTTAGGGTGTGCGCACATCGCGGGCCCCACCACTATGGCCTACCTGGCCTGGGGTCGCGCGCCATGCAGAGTTCCAGACTCTGGGCCCTCCTGGTCTGGAGCAACTGATGCTACCAAGGGGCCCCAGTGACTTACTGGGTCCCCCTTCTACTGAGGAGATCCCAGGCTGTATGCCGTTCAGTGGGGGATCGGCTTGAGGAGAACCCGGAGGCAGGTTATCCAAAAGGGCTTGAATGAACCATTGGGGATCTGGTGACCGGAACATTGACAGGTACACTTACACTGTCAACCGGTGACCCTAACGTGATTTACTGAGAGGTTTTGCTCAACCATTTAGCTCATCCAAGTTCTGGGCCTGTGGCAGAGGTCTCACCAGAGCCAGGCCTGTGGCAGAGGCATGTTCCTCCAGCAACCTTAAAGTGGCACTCCGGCTGCCAGGCCTGTGGCAGGGGTCTGTCCGGGGGCACTTCACCCACTCTGGCTGGAGTGGCGACGAACTGTATTACTACTGAAAGCAGGATTGCTTTTTCTCTATCCAAAGCCTGATACCGCAAAGTTCCTTTACTTCATCAACCTTTCCTGTCTACCTCAAGTTGATGTTGGTCGTGTTGGGCCAAGAAATAAAGCATTCAGAAAACCTTATTCACGAATTGGACATTCGCTTATTGCTCTACTCACTACCTTTACCCCTAGACAACACATAGAGGTAACTCAATACGTCGATCCCAAATCAATCAGCGGCTCCTGAGGGGGTAGCGCTACATTCATTTTACCTACAGGTAAGCTTTGTTATAGGCTTATTTGTAGGTAAAAATCACAAAGCAAGTTTTACTACTGCTTTAATACTGCTTTAAGGCCAAATACATGATGCATTGTGACAAGTGACTGATAACATTAATAATGCTGGTTTGAAAAATAAACACATGCTAGTAGGTTAGTTGGCTTCTGTAAAATATAAGGGCAAGGACTGATGTGAATGTACAATATATATGTATAGATAAAACGCTGCATAAATTGTTGGAGTTATATAAGTGATAAATAAATGAATAAAATAAAATATAAAAAAAAAAAATTGAATCAAAAATAGTCTGGCGTAGAGCTTTTTTACCGGGCATTTTGGTGCTTTTGCGTGACAGAACATTCACTTTCTAGCAGCCTTTTGGGGTTCCATTAACAATTAATGGCACCGCAAGTGTTTTTTGCACATTCCTAGGCACGGTTCTGCATGCGTTCCCAGAATGCGCAGGTGTGAATGGGGCCTTGGGCTCGGTTCTCACCGATGCAGTTTGCTTTTGATCCGTATCTGCAGTGCTTTTTGTTGTGCGTTTTTTCACGCCCGATTTAACAGTGATTTTACTATGATTTTGCTGCGATTCGCGTTTTGCATTTTTTATGCATTTTTTTTGGCCAATTAGTTGTTAGGCAGATTAAAGGATGCAAATCAAGGCAAAATCGCTGCAAAAACGCAGTGCATGCATTTCTGCAGCTTCTCCATTGAAGTCTATTGAACCAAAAAAGCACTGTTTTGCCTAGCCCTAGTCCACATTGACTGCAGCTTTGAAATTGTGACTTCATCTGAAATAGCACGATTTCAAAGCCACATGTCAATGCGACTTGGAAGACGTTAGTGCGGCTTAATGCAGATTTTTATGTAAGTCGCACCCAAAATCGCTGCAAAGTCACAAAGTGTGATTGCTGGCAATAGCATGCGACTTGTCACGTGATTTGACCTGTCAATCGCATGACAAGTCGATCCATTGTGAATGAGGACTAAAAAAAAAAGTCCTTGACCCTTTCCAAAAACGCAGCGGTTGAAAAAAGCATAGCTGTGAATGTGCCCCATAGGAAGCCATGTTAAATGGACTGTAGTGCGTTTCTGCAAAAAGCACCAAAAAACGCAGAGGTGCAAACCAGGTCTTAAAGGGTCACTAAAGGATTTTTTTTTTAGCTAAATAGCTTCCTTTACCTTACTGCAGTACTGGTTTCATGTCCTCATTGCTCGTTTTTGCTTTGAAGTAGCTGTAATTCTGCTGTGATCTCCACACTTCCTGGTTGTCTGGCTCCTTATAACCATCATACTGGGAGCTTTTCACGGTGGTCTAAGCTGTCATTACTGTGTGTCTAAAACTTAACAGAACCAATCAGATTCATTTTAAAAACAAAACACTGCCCGGGATTTGTTTGTTTTTGTTCTGTGGGTCTCTTTACTTCACATAAACATGAAATCAGTTTAACCTGCCTGGCGGTATTCCCGAGTCTGACTCGGGGTTAGATTTTCATGCTGCGTGCGGTAACCCAGAGTCAGACTCGGGCTCGCCTCGCTGGATCCACAGGGAGTGTTTACTTACCTTTCTCCTGGATCCAGCGATGCCACCGCGCTGTGTGAGTGAGCGGGACCTCGCTCGATTCACACAGCGTCCTCCTGTGCCGCCGATCTCCGTTCCCTGCGACGTTACGACGCACGGGAGCGGAGAACGGCGCCTAATTCAAAAACGTAAACAAACACATTACATACAGTATACTGTAATCTTATAGATTACAGTACTGTATGTAAAAAATAAACACACCCCTTGTCCGTAGTGGTTTGCCCAGTGTCCTACATGTACTTTTATATAATAAAAACTGTTCTTTCTGCCTGCAAACTGTAGATTGTCCATAGCAACCAAAAGTGTCCCTTTATGTCAAAAATAGTTTTAGAGCAGCTAGAAAACAGGGATAATAAATTATAATCACTTGCAGAATTGTGCGATAGCGATTTGTGGGGAAATTCGTCATAAAAAAAAAAAAAATGACAGCGACAATTTTGCAACTGAGCAAATTTCAGTGATTTTGATTTGATTACATTATTGAATAATTTTTATTATTATATTATTATTTGTTATAATTATTTATAATTATTTATTATATTATAATTTATAATTTTGTTTTTAAAAAAATGTCATACCCGGGATGCCTATTAGAATCTTGTTTGGTCAGATTTAAGTGAGTTATTTCTAAAAATTACAGGCCTACAGTATAAAACGCCAAATTTCCTTGCAAATAATGGTACCGCTTTCTGAAAGAATCATACCGCCAGGGAGGTTAAAAACGAAAGTGAAACTACAGGCACATTATATGATTGAATTAATCTATTTTTAAGCATTTTTAAAAGGAATCAGTTAACTTTTTTGTCTCTATACCCTGTAAACAGTCATTTCAGCAAAAAAAATGTTTCCTTTAGTGATCCTTTAAAGTGTATTTTCACTTTTGAAACCAAATTGGGGGAACGCCTAATTAATATTTGTTAAATGTCCCTATTCACATAATTCAGCATAACTTTGAAAGAAATATTTGAAGTTTGAAGCTTCTCTTTCTTTAAGTGCTCTTTTATGAAAAATCTAACAAGGAATAGACCGACTAGTCTTTTTTGTTTTTTTTTTTATAAGGAGGCTGGAAAGCTGTGTTTGCCATAGTTAACCCATTGGCAAAGTATGACATCATCATTTGATTTTGTAAAGGCAGCAGAAGTGGGTAGATTGGGGAATTTTGGTGGGAATTATCGATTCCCGAAAAAAAATAAAACGTGTGTATATATATGTGTGTGTGTGTGTGTGTGTGTGTATGTGTATATATATATTTTTTTTCTCAAGTGTTTGGCCCTAATTAGGGTAAGATATTAGTACTTCAGTTTTTTAAATGTTTATTATATGGTTTTACATTGTTATTGTACAGTAATAAGAGATTTGTTTTTGTACTTGTATATGTCGGTTCTATGAGCGCATCAAGGCCTTCGGGTAATGACTGTGCTCTCAATAAGCATTTTTATAAGTAAATATATATATATATATATATATATATATATATATATATATATATATATATTTATATATCTCTATATTTATATATCTCTATCTATATATATATATATATATATATATATATATATATATATATATATATATATATATACCTGTGTATATATTATCCAAACATCAGTTATGATTTCAGTTGGCCTTTAAATTGACATAAAAAAGAACATGGGCCGTTTTAACAGCTGTGATGCAATAATATGTTTGGAAAGTCACTGTGAAATAGTTGACTTGAAGTGGCAGGTGACGGTTCCCCTTGCAAGTGCTGGTTTTGTAAACATTTTTCAGTTTCCTCTCCATTACTGGCAGTTGTTGCAGTTAGCTGTAAAAACAGCGACTTTAGCACTTTAGTTTCTTGAATAGCATCCCGGTTTGAACTCACCTCTCATATAGCAGAGGAATGTGACAGATGGTTCCGTCTGTTGTTGCTGCAGTTGTCTGGTGGCACGGTAATGGATATTCATTTGCAGCTTTTTTTCCATCTTCTTGTAGTTTTACGTACAAAAATGTGTCTTTACTTGAGAGTCCTTTGGACACAATGGACATTTGTTCCTCTATGTGCAAAACAGATTTACCAGCCAAATGATATGTTGGCTGTTGGGCACAGGATGCTGCCTACTATTTCTCTATTTTACTCATTATTTCCATGTTTATATAGTCAAAGGAAGTAACTCTTAGAACAGAAAGCATGCAAATCATGTGGGACTCAGCAGTACCAATAAGAGCCAAAAATATCTGACTGTATAATGAGCTTTTCTGGCAGTTATATTATTTTGTAAATTGTGGATATTAGTAATTAAAGTGGTACTAAACTCCACTAAAAATCTTTTTACAAATAGGCCCCCTGGAGGTTTAGGCCATAATGTAATTTTATACACAGCATACTAGCACATTACGACATACTTGCCTGCCAAAGGATGCCCTCCAGCGCTGCTTTGTCATTGCTCAGGCGCTCCTATCTTCTCCCGGTCTTCCTTCCGGTTTCACTCTGATTGGCTGCTTGAATGGCTGGGCCATGATGATGTCTCTTCCACGCATGTACATGGAAGTCACATCATCAAGGCACAGAGCGAGCAGGTTCCTCAAACATTGATGACAGAACCAATAGAAAAAACTCTGGCTGCTAAAAAATGTACCACATTCATATACTCGCTAGAACCAAAATGTTGTGATTGGACTGGTACGAATGGGACAGACACTTGGATAGGTAAAAAAGTTTATACAAAATTGATTAGGATTAAAAACACATATTTAAAAAAAAAAAGCTTTAAGTTCTAGGCCCTATATACAATGAAGGACCAGCATATTACATATAAACTACTAATTTGATATTTAAACTCCAAGAGGATAACCAAGAAATCAGAGGTCAACGTGTTTCGCTTTGACTGCTTCCTCAGGACTCAGTGCTCTTGAATGTAGAGGAGAGTAGTCTAACTAAAAAAAAAAATACATACATCATCAATACAAAAATCTTTACAATAGTCATTGACAAAATATGATTGTAGCAAGATTATTATATGCATGTGTAGCGAGACACCAATGTATAACTTAAACAATGCCTTCAGAATATGGAGAGTGTCAAAGGACCAACGATCAGTGGCAGCAAATCCCAAGGAGGACCAGATGGAAACAGCAATGCAGGACCACAGTAATAGTGTCTTTCCAAAAGAAATATGAAAAAAAAATAAAAATGAGGACCATTGAGTATCTTCCACAATAGGAGAAATCAAGAAGCTACTTACAACCTCTACTACCTTAGTCCAATGGAGAGTTATGTATGGACCAAATAATTGTAAGGGTTCTCTGGCTAGGATAGAACTCCTTCTCATAGGGCCATCTAAAAACAGGATAAAGACCAGGATATAACCCATTCCAGGTCATGCCACTAAATATCCAAAGATTATTTACGTTCTAAAAGGAATAATATATATGTTTATATCATATTTTAATCCGAGATATAATATCAATCACATATCCTTAGCAATGGCATTCCTAGGGGGGGAAACTTTATGATGTCCCCCCCCCCCAAAAAAAAACAACAACAATTATTTTTTATTTTTTTATTTTGCTCGGGCCGCCGCTGGAGTAACACAGTCTCTCCTGAGAGGTAGAGCGTCCCCAGTCAGCTCTGCAGGGGATTCCTCCCCCTCCCTCTGCTCGCTGACACTGCATAATGCGAGCGCTTACACAACCGCAGCTGCCCGATCAGCAGGGAGGAATACAGCTCCTCCCCCTCCTTCCAGTCCCGCCCACACTATCCCGGCGTGCTGTATCTAAAGAGAGGGGATGTGTGGGCGGTAAATATTAAAATCAGGAGCATTCCTGGCTGTGTGTGAATGATACCTGAGATTCTAGCCTAAAATTTCTGTAACCAGTGGTTTTGATTTTCATTGTAAACATAATGGCCCAGATTCTCAAAGGGCTTAGGACGGCGCAACGCCATTTACGCCATCGTAAGTCCTAATCTGGGACGTCGTATCTATGCGACTGATTCTTAGAATCAGTTACGCATAGATATCCATTAGATCCGACAGGTGTAAGGCTCTTACGCCGTCGGATCTTAACTGCAATTTTTTTTTGTCCGCTAGGTGGCGCTTCCGTTGTTTTCCCCGTCGAGTATGCAAATTAGCTAGATACACAAATTCCCAAACGTACGCGCGGCCGACGCAGTAAAGTTACGACGTTTACGTTAGGCTTTTCCCAGCGTAAAGTTGCCCCTGGGTCTATGAGGCGCAACCAATGTTAAGTATGGCCGTCGTTCCCGCGTCGAAATTTATAAATTTACGTTGTTTGCGTAAGTCGTCCGTGAATGGGGCTGGACGCCATTTACGTTCACGTCGAAACCAATGACGTCCTTGCGACGTCATTTGGAGCAATGCACCCTGGGATATTTTACGGACGGCGCATGCGCAGTATGTTCGGCGCGGGAACGCGCTTCATTTAAATGCTACACGCCCCCTACCCGCCTAATTTGAATTAGGCGGGCTTACGCCGGGTGATTTACGCTACGCCGCCGCAACTTTACACGCAAGTGCTTTGTGAATAAAGCACTTGCATGAAAAACTTGCGGCGGCGTAACGTAAATGAGATACGTTACGCCCGCCCAAATTTACTCCATTCTACGAGAATCTGGGCCTATTTGTTTTCTAAGACCCATGTTCTTTCTGTCTGTCAGAAACCATGTTCAGTCTTTGCTTGATTAATAATGGCCCCCGTTAGCCTTATTTTCCATAGGTCGTAATCAGTAATGCTGCCCAGAGAGCAGTGAGAATGTGCAGAGGTTCCATAATCAATGGCAGCCAGTTTGATTTTTATTGAAGTTAGATTAGATAAAACCTATATTTATTCTTATCATCTACAACCATGTTCCTATAATCAATGCATTTAGCCAATCTGGATTGCTCGGTTTTGTGTAAGTTCTATTTTTGGTACACTGATGGAGTTCTGGCAAACTGCGTTTTGTTCTCCCTCGACAGCAGTGCGGAGCTTATCTCTCCGGGAACAGCAAGGGAAGAGGAAGAGAGATGGCTCTTGACTACAATAATGTAATCTATGACTGAGCACACAAAGGGACAGAGCAAAGAGAAGTCCAAAGTGTGAAAAGGTCGAAATTCAGTCAATATTTCCTGCATAGAGTTTCAGCTCACTGCTGTTTGTCCAGGGCAAGAGTAGAATTTTCCAAGCCGTCAAGTAGATTTCCACCTGTTCAACTCAGATTCAAATCATAGAGGCTTTTGGCATGCTAAATGTGTTTGGTTTTATTTGAATTTTTCCTTTTTCTGTTGATCATTTTCTATGTTACAGTAAAAGCTTAGTGCCAAATCCACAAAGACCCGGCGTAACGGCGAAATTCTAATTTAAGTTACACTGCCTTAAAATTTCTACCTAAGTGCCCGATCCACAAAGCACTTACCTAGAAATTTCTGGCCGTGTAACTTAAATTCCGCCGGCGCAAGGCGTTCCTCATTTCATGGGGGCGATTCCCATTTAAATGAGGCGCGCTCCCGCGCCGGCCGTACTGCGCATGCTCGTGACGTCATTTTCCCGACGTGCATAGCGCGAAATTACGTTACGCCGGGCTTTGTGGATTGCGACGGGTCAATAAAGTTGCGTCGGGAAAAAAAAAAGATACATCGCGAAAAAAAATATTCAAATTCGGAAAAAAAACGCGTCGCTAGACAGAAGGGTCTGCTTTTACATGGCGTACTAACTTTACACCATGTAAAAGCAGCCCTAATTTTGCGTATGCAACTTAAAGCGGATCTCCACTCTAAAGTGGAGTCCCGCTGATCGGAACCCTCCCCCCCTCCGGTGTCACATTTGACACCTTTCAGGGGGGAGGGGGGTGCAGATACCTGTCTACAGACAGGTATCTGCACCCACTTCCGGCCCTACGATACGGGCAAAGGACGGGTTTTTCCTTCGCTTCCCGTCGCCCCCCCCGTTGTATGCTGGGAACACTCGGCTCCCAGCACACAGCGGGAGCCAATCGGCGGGCGCAGCGCGACTCGCGCATGCGCCGTAGGGAACCGGGCAGTGAAGCCGGAGCGCTTCACTTCCTGGTTCCCTCACCGTGGATGGAGGGGGGAGCAGCAGGGTGACGAGCGATCGGCTCGTCATCTGCTGCGATCACCGCTGGACTCCAGGACAGGTAAGTGTCCTTATATTAAAAGTCAGCAGCTGCAGTATTTGTAGCTGCTGGCTTTTAATATAGTTTTTTAGTGGCACATCCGCTTTAATACTTACGGAGAAAAAACGAAGCAGAAAAGCTTCGTGGATCTCCGTAAGTGCTAATTTGCATACCCGAGGCGGCATTTCGACACGAAATGCCCACAGCGGCGGATGCGGTACTGCATCCTAAGATCCGGCAGTGTAAGTCCCTTACACATGTCGGATCTTCTCCCTAACTATGGTAAACTGATTCTGTGGATCAGTTCCATAGTTAGGACCAGGGATACGACGGAAAAAAAAAACAGCATCAGGGACAGTACTTACCATGAATGAAGAGTGCCCCGTTTGCTGGTGGCTGCTGTGTTTGGTTGAAATCTGAAGTCCTCTGCTTCCGGAAGGTCATTGCTGCTGGGGTTAATACACGCATCTAAAGCTGTGGCAAGCATTCATCAAGAGCTGACTGTGCCCACCGTTTCCGCCCCTGTGCTCTATTCATAGAAGCTGTACTATCGGTTCCAACAATGTAAAGCACTCTATGAATAGAGGAGATGGACCTTTCATTCATCCGCCCAGCTTCCATTCATAGATCACTTTTCATCGTGGGATCCATGGTAAGGTTTCTATGAAGATCTGGGGCAGAAAGGGTGGGCATAGTCAGCTCTTGACAAATGCCTGTCGCAGATGCAGATACTTATATTAACCTCCGCAGCGGTGATCTTCTGATCTAACCGGGGGTAAGGGCTTCAGATTTTAACTTCACACAGCAGCCACAAGCATACAGCACACTATGCATTCATGATAAGTACTGACACTGGTGCTGGGTAACCACTTGAGATCCGGAAGGTTTTAACCCCCTTCATGACCAGACCATTTTTTGCTATTCAGCACTTAGCTACTTTAACCACTTCCTGCCCGCCATATAGCAATATGATGGGCGCAAAGTGGTTTTGTTATCCTGACTGGACATCATATGACGTCAACAGGGCAGGACTTAGGGTGGTGGGGGCCCCTGGGCTTGAGTGTTGAAGGGGCCCCCTGGAGCCGAGAATTGGGGGGGGATCGAAGATGTTAAGCGATGGGGGGATCATAGTTGTTGAGCGGCGCATTGAAGTTGTTGAGCGGGGGCGTGCGCATTAAAGTTGTTGAGCGGGGGGGGTGCCTCTCACCTGTGCACGGAATGTGTCTGTCGGCTCTCTTCCCTTCAGCAGACATCCACACACCGCTCCGGTTCCTCCTGGGGGGGTTTTGCAGTTGTTGAGCCTCTCACCTGTGCCGACAGCCGGGGCCACAGACTGTCATTAGCCCGGCTGTCGGCTTTCTTCCCTTCAGCAGCCACAGTCCTCCACACACCACTCCAGTTCCTCCTGCTTCCGTGCTGCCTCCTCTTGCAGTGCGGGAAAATTAACCCTTTCACCGGACTGCGGGAAGAAGCTGTCTGTGCGGGAAAGTCCAGCAGAATCCGTGCGTGTTGGGAGGTATGCGCAGGGCCGCCATCAGGAATTTTGGGGCCCCTTACACAGCTTAAGGCATGGCCTTAAGCTGGGGAGGGAGGTTGCCAATCGGGGACCTCTGTGCCTTTTAATAAAAAATAAAAAAATATAAACAAAAATAAAATAAAAATAAAACAAAAATAAAAAAAATAAACATTTATTAAAAAAATAGACCTCTAAACCCTTTAATAAAAAAAAATATATATAAAAAAAATGTAAATTTTTTTATTAAAAAAAAGGGGGGGTTGCCATCCGGGGGCCCTGGAGACCTCTGGGCCCCTTAATAATAATAATAATTATATATATATATATATATATATATATATATATATATATATATATATATATATATATATAAACTTTTTTTTTTTAATAAAAAATAAATAAAAAAAGGGGGGTTTGCCGTCCGGGGCCCTGGGGGCCTCCGGACCCCTAAAAAGGGGGTCCGAGGGGTTGCCATCCAGGGCTCCCTATTGGGCGGGGCCCATGGGCTTGAGCCCACTCAAGCCCAATGGTAAGTCCGGCCCTGGACGTCAAGCAGGATAAGCCGCAAATGATGGTGTGTCAGTCTGACGTAGGCTCTTTACCATGTGATCAGCTGTGTCCAATCACAGCTGGTCACATCGTAAACAGGAAGTGCCGTTTATCGTCTTTTTCTCTATTCACGATGACATGGGTAGAGGAGAGCTGATCAGCTGCTCTCCTGACAGGGGGGTCTTTTCTGATTATCGGCGCATTGATTATCAGTGCAGACCCACCAAGGATACCCATTCATGACCCCCAGGGATGCAAATCAGTGTATGTTAGAGGTACCAATCAGTGCCCATTAGAGATGCCAATCAGTGCCCATCAGTAATGCCTACCAATGCTATCTATCAGTGCCACCCATCAGTGTCCATCAGTGCAGCCTTTCAGTGCCCATCAGTGCCACCTATTAATTCCCATCAGTGCTGCATATCAGTGCTGCCTATCAGTGCTGCATATTGGTGCCTCATCATCAGTGCCCATCGGTGCAGCCTCATCAGTGCCCATCAATGAAGGAGAAAGCGTACTTATTTACAAAATATTATTACAGAAACAAGAAAAAAAATCAGTCTTTTGTTATTTGCGCGGTCATGCAATGCTGTATGCAAATGAACTTGATATCATTTTTTTCACACAAATAGAACTTCCTTCTGATCACCACTGGGGTCAGAAAAACAATATTTTTTACTTTCTGCAATAAAAACATACCCAATAAAAAAAATCAAGAAAATCGAATTGCTTCTACATGTTTTTAATAAAAAAAAAAAAATCCCAATAAGTGAATATCGATTGGTTTGTGTGAAGGTTATCGCACCTACAAACTATGATGTGTGTATATATACTGGAATTTTTCTTTTATTTTTCTCTTTTTCTGAACTAATGGCAGCAATCAGCAACTTATAATGGGAGTGCAACAGGAAATCTGACACTAACTGATGCTTCGGGGAACTGACTAACTGCCACTGACATTACCAGTGACATTAATACAGTGATTAGTGACAATATTATACACTGTTACTGTAAAAGTATACCCAACTCAATGTTATGTGTGCAGCTTTTTACTAAAGATCTCTATTTCTCATCCCTGCTTTGTAGTAAAGAGAAACTGAAAGGTCGTTCCCTCTGTACCGAGCTCTGGGCTGTGATTGCACACAGCGGATCAGTAGGTCCCGGCCATGTATTATTGACCGGGACTTGCTGACAGGCTCCCGCTGTGCACAATCACAGCAGAAACCTGGCGGGGAGCGAGCATGTTAGTGCCCTAAACCAGGAAGTAGGCAGTCGCTTTGCCTACTGCTGCCACTGCAGGGGACTGGCCTGCAAGTGGTTAAAAAAATCACTAAACCTCAGCTTTAAAGTGGTTCTAAAGGGAAAAGTTTTTTTTTTTTACCTTTTGATAGAGTAAGGGAGGGTTATACTCGCTGTTATTTTTTTTGCCATCTGTGTCCTATTGGGGGGATTTACCTTTACTTCCTTTCCATGAAATTGAGAGGAAGCAGGAAGTGAGAGGAAATTACTGCAAATTGAGGGAATCTCTTGAGGCTCCCAGATTACCATAACTAGAGTCTGCATTGGAAGATTTCCCTTTCTATTACTTTTCTGGGGACAACCCAAAATGTGGGTTGCTTTTACTTTCACTTTCAATATTGATGGTAAACAGGACAAATAGAGAAAGTGAATCTCCCTAATAGGGGTATTACTTTCTCTGCAGGCATCTCCGCTCTTCTCTATTTCTGCATTCATAAGCTTTACTGAGAACAACAGGAGCCATTGGCCAGCCCTGACATCTTCTCACTGGCTTCTTCTGTGCTTGACATCTTCTCAGTGACGTCTGGGCTAGACTTGTGGAAGGGTACATGAAAAAGGGTTGAAAGGAGGCTTTAGACCCTAAACCAGAATCCCACCAATCGTGGGCAAGACCACCAAATGTGAATCTCGTCTCCACTTTGGCCACATTCCCTGAAGCATCTATCTAGCGTTGAACGATGGGTTTGAATGAGCTATGCGGGCCAGAACCCAATACCAGCGGAGAAGAACCCTATAGGCCACCTCCATGGTGACTGTATTGGCAGAACATTTGGTGATGGATGACCAGGCCTTGCTCCAGTCATCTAAATCTATAAAGACTGCCAAGTCTCGCTCCCATTTGGAGATGTACAGGTGGGAGCGAGACGACGGGACTCCGACAGGTCAGGGTTAAAATGTGAAGAAGTTTAAAGCAGGGTTGGGTTATAAAAAATATCCCAAGCTTTGAATATCTCAAGGAGCACTGTTCAATCCATCATCTGAAAATGGAAAGAGTATGGTATAACTGCAAACCTACCAAGACATGGCCGTCCACCTAAACCAGTGTTTCTCAAACTTTTTTCTCTTGCGGCGCACCAAAAAGATCTCAACATTTTCACGGCACACCTGAAAAGATTTAACAATGTTTATGGTGAAGAACTTATTTATTTTTACATATATGTTTAATTTATGTGTGAAGAATGTGCCTGCTTTTGAGAGCAAATTAGATTGAAGCGAGGCTCCAAAGTCGATAGACTTCGCACATTTCATCTCTCTCTTTTTCGATTTGATTTCAGTCAATGCTGAAAATCCAAACTCACAAAACCACATAGACACAAATGGCAGAATTACAACTACTAATAAGTTGGAATGGTCGGTCTCTATTATTATAATGTAAGTAGAGCGATCAAGTTCTCCCGAGATCTCGAACAAGTCTCGCATTACAAAAGGAACCAATGAATGACAGACTGACAGAGACTTTTTTAAACTTTTGCGATATTTCTTTACCATTACATTTTTCGATATGTTCAAGGTTTTAAAATGCTAGCAATTTAAATATTTTTCAAAACTCCCACAGCACACCTGCAAATCTCATGTGGCACACAGTTTGAAAATCACTGACCTAAACTGGCAGGCCAGGCAAGGAGAAGATTAAATTAGAGACGTAGCCAAGAGGCTCATGGTAACTCTGGAGGAGCTGCAGAGATCTACAGCTCAGGTGGGAGAATCTCGTGCTCTCCACAAATCTTTATGTAAGAGTGGCAAGAAAAAAGCCATTGTCCCATTTGCAGTTTGCGAGAAATCATGTGGGGGGCACAGCAAACATGTGCAAGAAGGTGCTCTGGTCAAAATTCCACTTTTTTTGCATAAAAGCAAAATGCTATATGTGGCGGAAAACTAACACTGCATGGTACCCTGAACATACCATTCTCACGGTGAAACATGGTGGTGGTAGCATCATGATGTGGGGATGCTTTTCTTAAGCAGGGACAGGGAAGCTGGTTAGAGTTGATGGGTAGGTGGATGGAGCCAAATACAGGGAAATCTTGAAAGGAAGCCTGTTGGAGTCTGCAAAAGACTTGAGACTGGGGCAGAGGTTCACCTTCCAGCAGGACAACGCTAAACAAACAGACAGAGCTACAATGGATTGGTTTTGATCAAAGCATATTCTTGTGTTAGAATGGCCCAGTCAAAGTTCAGACCTAAATCCAATTGAGAATCTGTGGTAAGACTTGAAAATTGCTGTTCACAGACACTCTCCATTCATTACAGAGCAAAAAGTTCACTCTCTAGATGTGCAAAGCTTTTAGAGACCGACCTAAAAAGACTTTCAGTTGTTATTGCAGTGAAAGGAGGTTCTACAAAGTATTGACTCAGGGGGACTGAATACAAATGCACACCACACTTTTCAGATATTTATTTGTAAAAATTAAAACCATTTATCATTTTCCTTCCACTTCACAATTATGTGCTACTATGTTTTTGGTTGTAATGTGACTCAAATGTGGAAAATATCAAAGGGTATGAATACTTTTTCAAGGCACTGTAGATTAGTGTGTACTCTTGCCAAAAACCTTGAGGCAAGTGCACCAGGTATGGAACATCGTTCCCCCCTGACGGCAGCCTTGAAAGCACATGGAGGACACCTCAGGGTACATTTTGTATAGCCTGGCTGGAACAAGGTGCCAAAGCGATAGGACCTTATAATTAGCTTCTATTAATTGGACATCCGGTCTTCATCCATAATCTCAATCTCCACATCCCTTTAACAATACCGGTCTATACAAGTGTCTGAGGAGAACTAATTATCTGTCTATACAAAAGTGGATATACCGCCTCTTTAGGGTGCGCCTTGTAGACATCTATTTTCCAAGGCAGTATATACCGTGGCGTCTTCCACCTGCCTTTGTAAAGGTGTCAGGAAATGTTGAATTTAACATAGGTGAAAGTATTCAGACAGGATACAGATCTGTTTCTACTGAAGTTATTGAAGGTAATTCCGCCTTTTGGATACCCTTTTTATTGAGGAAGTGCCCTATGCGGTATAACACCATTGAAATTGTTGAGGCAGTGAGCCGGGGGGGGGGGGGGGGGGTTCTCTGATCTATTAAATATAGTTGCTATTGGTGTGGGCAGGGATCTCAGGGGCATTCATTTGCAGAGGAATCCCAAAGGTGCATGAAGTGTGACAAAGGACAAAGAATCGCTTATCAGTCTTTGAACGGGGTCCACATTAACAGATATATGGGCAGGGGTGTGCAGGCTTGTGCTTCCAGTAAAATCCAATCTAGGTTTGTAAGAACTGGAATAAATGTGGTATATGTGTGTCAGCTTCATTCCCATACAGCCTGGGTGTCTCATACACATATTTTGGTTCGCTGTGTTGCCCTGTAATATGTTGCGGAACTCCGGAACCCCTAACCCATCCATATCTTTAGTGGCATATAATGTCCGTTGAGTGAATCTGCATCCTTTGGAACACCAGATGATTTGTAAAACACATGATTGAAATGTGTGGAGATACAGGTGATACTCGAAAAATTTCAATATTGTGCAAAAGTTCATTTGTTGTTTGTTGTTCAGGAGTGGCTTGACAAGAGGAATATGACATTTGAAGCCCATGTCCAGGATCCGCCTGTGTGGCTCTTGATGCATTGACTCCAGCCTCAGTCCACTCCTTGTGAAAGTCCCCAACACTTTTGAATGGCCTTTTCCTGACAATCCTCTCCAGGCTGCGGTCATCCCTGCTGCTTGTGCACCCTTTTCTTTCACACTTTTCCCTTCCACATAACTTTCTATTAATGTTCTTTGATACAGCACTTTGGGAACATCCAACTTCTTTTGCAATTACCTTTCGAGGCTTTCCTCCTTGTGGAGGGTGTAAATGATGGTTTTCTGCACAGCTGTCAGGTCAGCAGTCTTTCCCATGATTGTGATTCCTACTGAACCAGACTGAGAGACCATTTAAGGGCACAGGAACCCTTTGCAGGTGTTATGGCTTAATTAGCTGATTAGAGTGGGGCAATTTGAGCCTAGAATATTGCACCTTTTCACAATATTCAAATTTTCTGAGATTGTGGATTTGGGGTTTTCATGAGCTGTAAGCCAAAATTATCACAATTAGGCCCCGTACACACGAGAGGATCAATCCGCTGGAATTGATCTGCGGATCAGTTCCAGCGGATAGATCCGCTGGTGTGTACATCCCAGCGGATCTTTTTCCGCAGATTTTTTTCGGGCCGACCGATTTCCAGCAGATAAAAATTTCTTAGCATGCTAAGAAATCTATCCGCTGGAATCGGCTTCAGCGGATCGATCCGGTGGTCTGTACAGACTCACCGGATCGATCCGTCCGATTCCCTCCCTCACATGCGTCGTAATGATTCGACGCATGCGTGGGTATCCTTATATGACAGCGTCGCGCACGTCGCCGCGTCATCATCGCGGCGACGGCGCGACACGTCATCGCGATGGGATTTCGGAGCGGATTTCGATCCGATGGTGAGTACACTCCATCGGATCCAAATCCGCGGAAATCCTCGAGAGGATTTATCCACGGATACGGTCCGGCGGACCGTATCCGCGGATCAATCCTCTCGTCTGTACCCGCCATTACGGCAAATCACAGCTTGAACTATCTTACTTTGCATGTAATGAGTCCATCTCATATATTAGTTTTACTTTTTAAGTTGCATTCGTGAAATAAATGAACTTGTGCACGATTTTCTAATTTTTTGAGTATCACCTGTAATGTCAGATAACTTAGAAACCTGTATGAGTGACTCCCATTTTTATCTAATTCTGTAAGCCAACCCATAGAGTACAGAAGTCAGGTTATGGTAGTTGCAACTTATAATGCAAATAAGTTATACAATTTGCCTTGAATAGGCACCACTCTTTTGACTAATGCCACATTATGCTGTTACTCGGAAACTGTGTAAGGTTTTTTTCTCTGTCCTGGTCAACTGTGTGCCTGGTGGCATATATTGATTGTGGGATTCCAGTAGTCATTTCTAGAGGTGGCACGAGCCGTAATGCATTTGTCAGCTTAATAGCCTGTAGTAAGAAGAATAATGGTGCAGAGTTCATCATAATGGGCAGACACAGTGCCGTCCCTGTCATCGATAAGGGCAGCCAGGCAGACGGTACAATTTACTGAAATTCACTGGTGGATGCCCTTGCATGGAACTAGAAATGCAGGCTCAGAAAAGGGCAAGTTTCAGTAGATAAAGTAAACACAAGTATATTACCTTAATATACATTTGAATTCCTTTATAGCAGATGCTTAATTCTGTTTCCTAAAGCATGTATCATATCCTTCCACTGTGACATTGTATAATGGGTGTTTTGGGAACATCAGTATGCGAACTGCTTAGTTTAGATTTGTATCTGAGTGTGATTATTATCTCAAATGTGGGAAAGTTCATAAAAGCTCCTACCTAAGCTGTTCCTTTATTTTGGTTAGAGATCAGCTGTACAGTCTGTTCTTTGACCCATTTTTTATATAAATGTGTTATATTTTGTACGTGGATAATATTAAAAAAAAATCCTTTTACAGTAATATTTTTTATAGAGAGGAAACATGGAAGTGAGATTGCTATTGCTTTTTTTAGCTAGAAAATACTCCTTCTTGTGACCTTGTTGCTAAAGGACAGACTTCACCATTATGCACCTCCAAAACTGCTAACCTCCCTATCCAACAAGAGAACCTTGGTGGCAAATTAGGGCACTCTTACTGGATAGGGGGTAGCAGTCGGTGGGATACGTTCTAAAAAAAAAACGGAAGTCAAGCTCCCATTAGCAAAGTCAAAATAGCTTTGGGAGGCAAAAAGAGATTTTGTGGCCAACACACATATTGGAATCGGTGCTTAAAGTAGACCTCCAACACATCCTCCCCACAGGCAAAAACAGTGTTGCATGCAGCTCTGCACCCTGATTTTTCTATGGTGAAAAAAGGCTTTTAACTACATTGCACTTCCTGGTCTCTAGAGGCACTGGTGATGTAGCCATGGCCTCACAGATGCATCCTGGGAAGACTACATAACCCAGTGCCTTCCTGGAAAATCTCATGTATACACTGAGAGGTTTAGCAAAATATCTGGCAGACATGTTCTTTTCTTTATTAGACTGATTTCACATGGGAAAGTGGTAAGGATTTAAACTCCAGGAACTAAGGGGAGGTTGAATCCTCTGCACTTTCTTAAACTGGCCACTAGGAGGAGCGTGCTGGAGAGAAGAAAAGTATGTTTTAAAAAAAAAAAAAAAAATCCTACAAGGAAGAGTACATATGTTCTATCTTTTCATTAACTTTTGAATAGAGGCTATACCTTTTTGTGATGACCCGGGGGAAGGCCTGCTTTAAAGAGGATCTTCAGGCTGCATGAAAAACAATTAAAAGTCAGCAGCTACAAATACTGTCCTTACTGATACTTACCTGTCCAAGAATCAAGTCCTGTCCTTCACCGGTCTTTGAGTCCCTGGCACCGGCATGTT
Organism: Rana temporaria; assembly: GCF_905171775.1. Taxonomy (NCBI): domain Eukaryota; kingdom Metazoa; phylum Chordata; class Amphibia; order Anura; family Ranidae; genus Rana; species Rana temporaria. The sequence continues at coordinate 100,668,557 of NC_053493.1, forward strand.
TACTAAGGGAAGCCGGCTATGACTCCTTGTGGCTTCACAGCTGGATTCCCACTGCCCATGCATGAGCCACGCTGCGATTTGTGAATGGTCCCACAGCCTTCTGAGACCTGTGACGTGTCCCAGAATTCTGCGGGTACCAGTCAAAACCAGGTATCCGCTCCCCCGAAAAAATAAATGTAGCCAAAAGTGGGAGGGGGGAAGGGGAAAAGCAGAACTTTACTTTTTTTGGGTGAAGTCCCGCTTAAGGTCTGGTTCACACCAGTTCAGTGCATTTTTAATCTGTATCATAATGAATGCACAATGTTTCCCATGTGTTCCAACGGCCCTAGTTCACACCAGTGCAGTCAACAAAAGTAGAACATGCTGCATTGTTTCTGCATGGAATGCCGCAAAATGTATCAAAAATCCACCAGAACACACCTGTCCTGAAAAGGCACCCGAATGCATAAAAAATGTGCATGCAGAAATGTATCCGGAACACATAAATTGTGTTGTGATCTGGCCCTAAGAAGTCATTTTCAACATTCAAAATATGAACAATAGATGTTGCAGTACATCATACATCACACATATGGATTAAAGGTCCACAAATGTGGGGACCAAGGGCTACTTCTTACGTCAGTGAGAAGAAACATGTGTTACCCGTCTCAAGTATAATGTAACAGATCTGAAATGTTTTACTCTTGTTTTCACCACCTTTTGGTCACTAATGGAATTGTAACAGCTGCTTTCTTTTTATATACAGTACATCTGCCAAGTCTCCAGTAGCACGTGCACGTGTATTGTACTAATAGACATTTGGCTAATGACTATTGTTGTGAGCTATATACAGACCCATTTTTGTATAAAAGGCAGTAGTTAAGCGGCATTATACCCAAAAACAAAAATGTAATATACAGTATTGCAGCTTATCAATTCTAAGGCCCCATACACACGAGAGGATTTAGGTCCAGCGGACCGTATCCGCGGATAAATCCTCTCGAGGATTTGCGCGGATTTCAATCCGATGGAGTGTACTCACCATCGAATCGAAATCCGCGCCAAAATCCTCTGGCGATGACGTGTCGCGCCTTCGCCGCGATTATGACACGGCGACGTGCGCGACGCTGTCATATAAGGAATTCCACGCATGCGTCGAATCATTACGACGCATGCGGGGGATCCCTTCGGACGGATGGATCCGGTGAGTCTATACAGACCAGCGGATCCATCCGTTGGGATGGATTCCAGCGGATAGATTTGATAGCATGTCATCAAATATTTATCCGCTGGAAATCCATCCCAGGGGATAAATATCCGCGGAAACAGATCCGCTGGAGTGTACACACCATAGGATCTATCCGCTGAAACCCATTCGCTGGGATTTTTCAGCGGATGGATTCTATCGTGCGTATGGGGCCTTAGATGTGGTAGCTGCATTCGTTTTATTTTTTAGGCTATTTGTTTTGATCTAGTTATCCTGCCAGTGCATCTGTTATTTCCCAACTTCAAACCATTTAACACTGACAAGGGTGTTTACAGTGGTCAGCTTTTCTTCATTGTCACTGTCACTGTGTAAAAAGTGTTAATTGGTGTTAAAAAAAAAAGTGTTGGAGTTTGGATTTAATTTGTTAGTCAGGTTCATCTAAGGCCACCTTCACATGGGTTATTACCTGCATACACTGGATTCCAACAGAAAGAATCAGTAGGTGGATGTGAACAGTGGCGGACGCTTAGTCTGTACAAAGTAATACCAAAAATAAACAGCGCTATAAAAATAATAGAGCCTCCATCTGCTTGCAATAAGGATCAATACATGAATAATGGACGAGCGTGCTGCTCCAGGTGAGATGAACCAGCTTAATGGACTCCACACATGGCTGCCCGCCCCAGCTCGCCTCCGCAATGCATACAATCTAAGAAGAAACGGCTGCACACCATGGCAAGTCCTTTTATTTTGAAATAGACATAAACAAAAAACACAAGCAGGACACAAAAAAAAACTGCTGGTAGTTGACAAATTTCACACAAACTTGTAGCCACACACTCTGCAGTTCTATGCAGTTAGAGATGAATGACCCTGGATGCAGAAAGATGTGTCCAGGCTCAGACATCCGTCCCTAACCACATGTAACAGCTGGTTTCATGGATACATGCAGACACTGACGACTGTCATTACTTTGTATAGCGGCCATTGTTCATTTACACCTGTCATCTCACGTGCAAGAATGAGACCTAAGGCAAGCCATAGATGATTCAGTTTTATTTCCTGCAACCATGGGTGACAACTGACTGTGTTGATGGGGGAATCTCTCGAATCTCCCATCTCCCATCTCTCGAATCTCTCTATCGCCGGTGGGGTTGGGGCCAGTGGGGAGCCTTCCCAGCCAGCAGAACACAATGATAACTGCTAGCAACTATAACCGTCTGCAGTAATCACAAGAACAAAAATCAAAAGGCTTGTTGTACTAAAGTCGATGGATGGATTGATCTTCAGTACAACCAGCCTGTCCATACATGGATCACATTTCATCCAGCCCCTGTTTTACCAGCTGAGATTCGATCCATCTATGGTTGGCTTAAAGTGAATGTAAACCCTCACATATACTTCTACTGGTGCATCTAATGCCGCGTACACACAATCATTTTTCGGCATGAAAAAAACATTTTTTTAAAAAAATGTCATTTGAAAATGATCGTGTGTGGGCTTCACATAATTTTTCGGGTTCTGAAAAACGAAAAAATGTTTTCCCGAACATGCTGCATTTTTTTAATGACGTTTTAAATGATGTCGTTTTTCGGGTTGTAAAAAATGATCGTGTGTGGGCTAAAACGACGTTAAAAACCCGCGCATGCTCAGAAGCAAGTTATGAGACAGGAGCGCTCGTTCTGGTAAAACTACCGTTCATAATGGAGTGAGCACATTCATCACGCTGTAACAGACAGAAAAGCGCAAATCGTCTTTTACTAACACGGAATCAGCTAACGCAGCCCGCATGGAACTTCCCCTTTATAGTGCCGTCGTACGTGTTGTACGTCACCGCGCTTTGCTAGAGCATTTTTTAAAAACGATGGTGTGTGGGCAACGTCGTTTTAATGATGAAGTTGGAAAAACATAGTTTTTTCTACATGCCGAAAACGTCATTTTTTTTCATGCCGAAAAATGATCGTGTGTACGCGGCATAACGCTCCCCTCTCCCTAGACAAAGTGCTGCTGTCCAGGGGTGGCTACATCACTCCTCCATCCAGATTGGAGCCACCCATAGACAGGAAGTGTGTAAGAGCCGGTTCACACTGGGGCGACTCGTCAGGCGGCTGAGCCGCCTGACGAGTCGCGTCCCATTCTATGCAAAAGAACCGTTCTAAAGGAGCGACGCAAGTTGCTCCGACCTAGAAAAAGGTTCTTGTACGACTTCGGGGGCGGCTCGGGGCGATTTGCATTGACTTCTATACAGAAGTCATTTTGCAGGTCGCCTCTAAAGTCGTCTTCAGGACAACTTGCAGAGTCGCCCCCGAAGTCGTGCCGCCGCAGTGTGAACCAACTCTTACTGGCCAGGTCACCAGATGACAATAAAAGAGAAAAAGCCTAAAAACAAATTAAATACAGCCACCACATTTAACTACTTCCAGGGCGCCCACTGCACATATACTGCGGCAGGACGGCCTGGTCGAGCGAAACAACGTACCTGTATGTTGTTCGCACTCCCTGGTCTGGGGCCCACGCTTGCAGGTGGCCGGACCCGCTGATTGGCTCCTGCTGTGATTGGACACTGCAGGAGCCAATCAGCAGGTCTGACCACCTGCAATCATTCGGGGGAATGACAGAACGGCGGTCTGCCTATGTAAACAAGACAGACAGTCGTTCTGTCACAGAGCAAGAGCTTGGTCTGTGATTCCTACAAATCAGGAACACAGATGTCTCTCTTTGTCTAGTGTCAGCATCCCCCACACAGTTAGAAAGCACAAGGGAATTCATTTAACCCTTTAATTTCCCCTGATGTTAACCCATTCACTGCCAGTGTCATTTATACTGTGACAGTGCATTTTTTTAGCACTGATCACAGCATTGGTGTTACTGGTTACACCGGGGCAGGAAAATGGCTAATTGGGCCCAATTTGGACATTTTCACTTAGGGATGTTGCCAGCGGTTTAGACATTAATGGCTGTGTGTTGAGTTATTTTGAGGGGACAGCAAATGTACACTGTTATACAAGCTGTACACTCACTACTTTACATTGGCCCAGATTCAGGTAGAATTTGCCCCTTTCTTACGGAGGCACAGGGCAGCGTTTTTGCCCTGCGCCCCCGCAAATTTACTGCGCTACCCGCGATTCACGGAGCAGTTGCTCCGTAAATTGCGGGGGCGCTGTGTAAACTTGCCCTGCGTAAGGGCGCCTAATGTAAATGATCCCGTAGGGGGCGGGAATCATTTAAATTAGGCGCGCTCCCGCGCCGAGCGTAGAGCGCATGCTCCGACGCTCCGACGTGCATTGTGGCAAATGACGTCGCAAGGACGTCATTTGCTTCAAAGTGAACGTGAATGGCGTCCAGCGCCATTCACGAATCACTTACGCAAATCACGTAAATTTCGAACGTCGCGACGCGGGAACGACGGGTATCCTATAGCATTGGCTGCGCCTGCTATTAGGATGTGCAACCTTACCCGACATACGCAAACTACGTAATTTGCGTACTCAGGGCTCGCGCAACGTTGTGAATCGGTGTTAGTATGCAATTTGCATACTATACACTGATCACAATGGGAGCGCCCCCTAGCGGTCATCGCTAGAATGCAGCCTAAGATATGCGTGGCATAAGAGCCTTATGCCACGCAGATTTTAGGCTGCAGTCGGCGTAACGAGCTCTCTGAATCAGGAGAACTCGTTACGCCTGGGCAACTAAGCAATTGCGCTGCGTAACTATGGTTACGCAGGCGCAATTGCTCTCTGAATCTGGGCCATTGTAGCAAAGTGTAATTTCTTCAGTGTTGTCACATAAAAAGATATAATAAAATATTTACAAAAATGAATGTGAGGGGTGTACTCACTTTTGTGACATACTGTATGTTGCCTGTATGGCACAGTAGTAGTAGTAGTAGTAGCCTTAGTACTGCATTTATCTTCTGTCAGGATGAAGTGATGCATTATTTATTTCTAGATCTGTTTCCTTATCAGAACTTGAGCCGTGTAATCATAGTGTGTAGCACTGTGTCCTCCTACCTTTCTCGATGACATTCCATGTCCTGCTCCCACACTGTCTCAGCAGAATGTGCTGGTACAACCTGTTCCTTCCGGAGAAAAACTGACGCGCATGCAGACGTGAAATCCTCATTATGCCCTTTTTTTAACTCAACCTGTTAGATGATCTTTTTACATTCTGCAATATCATGAAAGGTCGGACAAATACAAGGAGCCTCATAGCCAGGGTGCTCAATTGTTTTAGGTGCTGGGGACCCTTTCTTACTGTTAGTGGATGCACCATGCTATAAAATGCCTTAATTCTGTTTGATTGAATGGAGTGGCTTCTGAATTCTTTATTCATTTATCCATCCTTAAAGTGGAGTTCCACTGATTTTTTTATGTTTGTCTGTGCTGCATGCTCTAATCTCATAGTGTTCAGAATGGACAATTTTTATTTAATTTGTTGCTTGTAAATACCTTTATTTTGTAGTCCTTCATTACTTCCTCCTCCTTATTTGCCTAGGATATTTGCAAGGGTTTCTGGGATAGGCATCATGTTTCCCAGTAGCCCTTGCAAACCTGACTGAAACCTATTACATTGCTTGTGCACTGAGCATGTGCGAGATATGCAAAGCTGAAATCCAGGAAGTCATACAGTCTGGCTTCATGATGCCCACACTTAAGATGGCCACGGTCTATTTCTAGATTATAAACTATTTAAATGCTGTAACAACCTAACAAAACGGACCTTAGTTTACAGACTAACTTTACTAGAATACATTAAGCTTGTGTATTACAGGGGTATTTATATTTAAAAAGTGAAATTGTGGGTGGAACTCCCCTTTAATATTGTGCCACCACAGACTAGGACCTGACTAGCCAGAGCTAGTGGGTGCAATATGCCATTCACCTTTCATACCAACACACAGTATTGCGAAGAGCATCTGAGAACTCTTCCGTAGCTGATGGTTTACTACACTACGTTGTTCGGCCAAGAATTTTCTGCTTAATGGGAAGATGCCAAGCAGGAGGGTGCTGACAGGACCGCTGACAAAGTGAAATTAGCACCGTGTCTGGCCAGCCTAAATGTTATTAAACACACAACAGTAAAATCAGCCTGGATATGCAGTAAATCATGCTTGTTATACTCACTGTGGAACCTAAGGGGTTAATCATCTTCATTGTGTAAAAAGGCTGTCTGATCCTGTCTTCTCTGATCCTCCTCTTCTTCCACTGTCCCCAATCCATCTACTGATAATATAGAGCAGCGGCGGCCCACCCATAAGGGGCGCAGGGGCGCCCCCCCCCCCCATTCATGTGTATGGCCCCCTAATCTACATGCGGGGTGCCGGACGCATGGATTCCAATTTTATTTTATTTTTCTAAGCACATGATTAGAGCAAGAGGCTCTAATAGGCTTCAATAAAGGGTTGGCTTCAGGGTGCAGAGCACTGCACCCTGAGCACACCCTCTTGTGTGAAAATAGTGAATGAATATTTTCTATTGTCATACTGATTCTCCTCCTGGCCAATTGGGACGTGGGTCCTGTGACCCATCACCCAATTGGCTGAAAGGACAGGCGATCCTATTGGATCCCTAGCAGGAGGAGATGCACAACAAAAGCCGCAGAGGAGGAGGAAACGCGATGGAAGCCACCACCCGTAGGAGCGTTGCCCTCCCGCGACCTAGATGGGGTACAGTAAGTGCAGGGCTGGGTGACTGACCAGGGGGGTGGTTGTTTACCGCCGCCCCCCCAAAGAAAAAAACACCAGCCGCAGCTGATACAGAGCCTTGGGGGCACTCTGCACATGCTCAGTTTGGTGTGTATTGCTAGAGGATTTTTATTTATTTATTTTCCTGGAAGGGTGCATGTGATCAGCACGGGGCCAGTCAGCACTGTCCAGACAGGGGGTGAGGGGTCGTGCAGCCTCATAGGACAGTCAGTGTAGAGTGGAAACTCCTCCTACAATAACCGTACACTCATAGAAGTCACAATACTGCTTTATACTGCTGAGAAAATGTATTTAGCAGTTTATATTTACTAAAATAATTACATTTCCATGTTCTGTGTACTGTGGGACACCAGATATAGTGAATGCAGGGTCCTGGGTTTAATAACACTTTAAAAGAGGAGAAGGGCAGGAGGGGGGGAAGGAGGCAGCCAAGAGACTTGGTTTTTAATTGGTGAAATATATTGAAATGTGTTACTTATGTTGAGTTTTTTTTTGTTTTTTTTTACTTATGTTGAGTTAATTATGTTGTTGGCTACAAAGTAAATACAAAGGGATTTATTTAAGGCAAACCTTAAAGGGTCACTAAAGGAACATTTTTTTTAGCTAAATAGCTTCCTTTACCTTACTGCAATCCTGGTTTCATGTCCTCATTGTTCGTTTTTGCTCTGATGTTGCTGTAATTCTTCTCTGTTCTGGACACTTCCTGGTTGTCTGTTTCCTGATGACCACAGTACTGGGAGATTCTAGTTTCATTTTCCAAACCATCACTGCTCTATGGCTCTGTATAGCACAGAGGCAGGATAACATGCAAAAACGAATCTAGATGCAAAAACGAAACTAGAGGTACATTATATGATTGATTTTTATCTATTTTTAATCAATTTTAAAAGGATTCAGTTAACTATTATGTCTCTATACCCTGTAAACAGTCATTTCAGCAACAAAAAAAAAAATTCCTTTACAACTCCTTTAAGCAGATATCTAATATAAAATGATTTTAAATGTTTATGTGATTATTTTGCTTCATTGTTTCAGCATAAAAAAAACCCCATAAGTCTTCCGTATATATTGGGTACATTCTTGAGAACCCATAGAATAAAGCTTGCATAAGAAATATGTTTTGTACCTTGCAGTTGACCATTAATTAACACTGCCATCTTGTGGAGGAAGCATGTCATTCCGCCAAATTATTTTATTCCTCGTTCACTGAGGGACACAGCAATTGTTTTCTTTTACCTTCGGGTTATGCTGTCATCTACAAGATTGGACACAAACAAAACTGTAGTCCAGTTTAGGATAACCCCTTCTACGACCAGCATGCCTACATTTTTTGCAAGTATCCTAGAAGGATGGACTTTTCTTTAGTTCTGCTGTGTTAAAAGACTGAAGTAGTATTTTTTTATTCTTTGATTATTCTTTTCAATTGATATTCTTCTCTACATCACTGCTGGAACTTGTTCCTTCATTTGTAGCTATCTGGGGTGGTCATTGTCAATCTGGCATTTAGGGTACCATGCCAGACTCCGCTGAGCTGGACTTGGCAGAGATAGGCAGGAAGGGACTTGCAGGCATTGGGTTTTCCATGGAGCACTTCCCAGACTCTCTTCTGGTAAAGGTTAGCTGCAGAGTACTTACCAGGTCCAGAGCCACCGGCATTGCCCCAGTGATTGTCCTGTCTGTGAAGACTCCCCTCGTAAATAGACCTGTCAGGCCAAGCACCAGGAGCTACCTCAATTAAATTGGTTGTTGGACGCCATTATTCCCCATTTCTGCTCCACACTTTTTTCCACCATGGAACATTGAGGAAGCATTTTCCCACTGCTGCTTCCAGGGCCAGTGCTACCACTAGGCTGCCCTGCTGCCTAGGCCGCCCAGACACTGGTGTTCTTCTCTCTGGAGCAAGCAACTAAAGCCTTGTACACACGATCGGATATCTGATGGAATCTAATTCGATGGATTTTTTTGTCGGATATTCGATGAAGCTGACTTTCATCAGTCTTGCCTACACACCATCAGTCAAAAATCCGACCGTGTCCAAACGCGGTGAGGTACAACACTACGACGAGCCAAAAAAAATGAAGTTCAGTGCTTCCAAGCATGCGTCGACTTGATTCTGAGCATGCATGGATTTTTGACCAATGGAGTTCCATACAGACGATCAGATTTTTCTATCGTTTTTTTATCCATAGGAAAAATTTAAAACATGTTCTATTTTTTTTCACCAATGGAAATCAAACCGATGGGGCCCACACACGATCGGTTTGTCCGATGAAAACAGTCCATCGGTCTCTTTTCATCGGACAAACCGATCGTGTGTACAGGGCTATAGTCTCAGCATCAGCAGGTAGCCACCGCTCCATTTACACACAGTGTCAGAGGCGCAGCGGCGGTGGAGGACTGTGTCTATATCCCGACTCCTGAATGAATAGAAGCTAGCAAACATTAATTGATGGGCACTGGTTGGCTGCATTAATGGGTGCTGATGAGACTGCATTTGATGGGCGCTGGTGACGCTGCATTTGATGGGCGCTGGTGAGGCTGTATTTGATGGGCGCTGGTGAGACTGCATTTGATGGGCGCTGGTGAGACTGCATTTGATGAGCACTGTTGAGGCTGCATTTGATGAGCACTGGTGAGGCTGCATTGATGGGCGCTGGTGAGGCTGCATTTGATGGGCGCTGGTGAGACTGCATTGATGGGCGCTGGTGAGGCTGTATTTGATGGGCGCTGGTGAGACTGCATTTGATGGGCGCTGGTGAGACTGCATTTAATGGGCGCTGGTGAGACTGCATTTGATGGGCGCTGGTGACGCTGCATTTGATGGGCGCTGGTGAGGCTGTATTTGATGGGCGCTGGTGAGGCTGTATTTGATGGGCGCTGGTGAGGCTGCATTTGATGGGCGCTGGTGAGGCTGCATTTGATGGGCGCTGGTTAGGCTGCATTTGATGAGCGCTTTGTTAAAAATAAGGGGTTTACATGGGCAGGGGAAAGGTAGTGGAGTCAGGGGTGGAGTCAAGGGGGGCGGCAAAATTAGGTTTCACCTAGGGCAGGGATCCTCAAACTACGGCCCTCCAGCTGTTGTAGAACTACACATCCCATGACCATGAGGCGTTGTAACACACTGACATTCACAGACATGACTAGGCATGATGGGAATTGTAGTTCCTGAACAACTGGAGGGCCGTAGTTTGAAGACCCATGACCCAAGGTGTCAAAAATCCTTGCACCGGCCCTCTCTGCTCCTGATTGCAAAGAGCCACATGGAACTACACTCTTTGATCTGTTCCTGCTGCCTACCTACAGTGACTTTGGTCTCTTTTTACCGCCCAACCCTCACCTGCTTGCAGCTGTCTAGGTTTCATAAGTGGAAAAAAAGCAAAAGCTGTCGCGGCGCTTAAGAAAGAAAATGGAATTCACCTGCCAGCACTCAAAAAGTCAAGATACAAACTCCACAAATAATAATATATACAGATAGTTCAGTGCTAAAGCAACACAAAATGAAATGAAAATGCATAAATCCTAAATCACAGAATGTAGGTATGACTTGCAGAAATTATATTGAAAAAATCCCATATCAAGAGTCCATGTAATTGGTGATAAATACAAAAATCCTCATCTGTGCGCCGTGTAGAAAAACACACTTCAGGTGAAGAAAGGGTGATAATCCGTAAACCAGAAAGTCCTGCTCCACACCCAGTGTAAGTTGGTAGAACCTGCTTACCAGCTAAAATGTGACCACTAGATTATAGGTGGTCCAGCTGAGCATAGGGAAATAGGTCTCCACAAAACCTAATATGCTCTCTTCAATCCTCACCGCTCGGGAATGAGAAAGAAAAGCACTTCTATAGTGCAGTATGTCAAAAAACAATTTAATGATAAAGTGAATAAATGCACTTACAAGAGTTACAGATCAAATCAGCATATGATAAAATCCAATAAACGAAAGGTTGCGGCGTCCCTACGAGCTTCCCTTCCAGGCTCACTCATAAATCAACCTCTTGGAAGGAATAGCGTGATGATGTCACCGTCGTAGGCCACACCCTACGCGTTTTGTCACATAGGACGTTATCTGGGGATAGGCCATACGTACCTGAGGCCATGCCCTATATCCTAAACCTATACCGTATATACTTTTGTATAAGTACTTGTGTATAAGTACCAGTAAACGGCTCTCCTCGGTTCACGCTGACAGGGAGAGCTGCCGATTAAAGGGGGGGGGGGGTCTGTGCTGATAATCAGCACATTGATTATCAGCACAGCCCTCAATCAAAATGTGCAAACAAGTTGTCAATAAATGCCCATCACATGCCAGCCTGTGCCCCTTTTATAAAGCCTATCGGTGCCCATATCAGTGCAGATCAGTGCCCACAACAGTGCCCAAAAATGTGCCAATCAGTACCAATCAGTAATGCCTGTCAGTGCCCCATCAAAGTGACAATCAGTGCCACTCAAAAAAGCCTGTCAGCTCCTCATTAGTGCTGCCTATCCAGTGCCACCCCTCAGTGCTGCCTATCAGTGCCGCCTATCAGTGCAATCAGTGCCGCCCATCAGTGCCCATCAGTTTTTTTTCTCAAAATGGTCACTCTTTTTTTTGTTTATAGCACAAAAATTTAAAACCGCAGAGGTTATCAAATACCACAAAAAGAAAGCTCTATTTGTAGGAAGAAAATTATAAAAATGTCATTTGGGTACAGTGTAGCATGACCGCGCAATTGTCATTCAAAGTGCGACAGCGCTGAATTGTCTTGGGCAGGAAGGGGCGAAAGTGCCTGGCATGGAAGTGGTTAAATAAAAAGAAATCAGATATTTTATTTTATTTTTTTAATCATTGATTTTTATCCACCCTGATCAGAAACATGTCTGATTCTAGATATAGGGGGGATATTCTCACTGTACCGGGTGCCCCGACTCATTTTCTACTGATGGATTTGGGAATGTTTGCAGCTTACCTACTGATGCTGATGATGGCTGCATCCTGCAGTCATGTTGCCTTCTGCCACTAAAGTGGACCCTGTCATTAGACCCTGCCATACCCTGAGGAGCCCCTTACACACGATCGCAAATTCCGACAGCAAAAGTCCGATGGAGCATACACATGGTCGGAATATCCGTTTAAAAGCTCACACCGGACTTTTGCTGTCGGAATTTCCGATCGTGTGTATGGGGCTCCTCAGGGTAAGCTCCTAAGTCAAGGACTGGATCATATATAAAATCTGAAGGAGGAGAATTTCCTCCAACAAAAGAGTGAGAACTGCTTCTCAAATTTTCCGACGGAAAAAATTCCTATCGGAAAATCCGATCATCTGTAGCAATTCCGACGCGCAAAATTCCGACGCATGCTCAGAAACAATTCGACGCATGCTCGGAAGCATTGAACTTTTTTCGGCTCGCCGTAGTGTTGTACGTCACCGCATACTTGACGGATGACAGTTCAGAGAACTTTTGTGTGACCGTGTGCATGCAAGCCAAGCTTGAGCGGAGTTCCGTCGGAAAAACCATCCAAGGTTTTTCCGATGGAAAATCCGATCGTGTGTACGTGGCATTAGGGTACTGGTATTACTTGTTATCAATTGTTACCTGTGCAAAGAACAATACAGACGGCACATGTGTTAAAAAAAATTGCATATATATGAGTGTTTTTTCTTTTTTTTTTTTCTTTTTTTTATGTTTACTCTTCAAAATGTTGAATATGTTCTCCAACCTTATCTTTTTACCTGTAATCCATTATAAAGCTGGGACTATTTTTTGTTTTATTTAAAAGGGTCGTTCAGCAGCACCAAACCTGAAACCAGAGGCAGGAGGCAGATCTGCGTTACTGTCCGACATTCACAAAGGGGCGCGGTTAAGAAAAGTTGCAGAAGTCAAGGATCGAAGTGCTCCAATAATCGATGGTAAGCTCCATTTTACTAAATTTGTATTTTTTTTTATTTTTTTTTCAGCCATTGATATTTACTGGTATTTGTTATATCAATGTTCCCAATTTATTAATTGGCCACAATACACTTTGAAGGTTTAACTTGATAATCTGGTTTACTTTTAGGACATATGTTACAGAACAGCTAGGCAGATGGCCGACTTCGATATCAAATTTTATTGTGTTTTTTTTTATGAAGACCTAAATGTAACCTCTAGTGCTGATGTAAGATTTAATGGAAGAAGAAAACTCTATTCATTTGTGGGCACCGAGGAAGTGGTGTGGCTGCCCCTCTAATGAGAGATTATTAAATCATTTCGAATATTTTGTAGCTTTATGTTTTTGTGACAGATTTGGTAGACCTGGCCATATGACATGACCACAATGTCACATAGATGTTTGTAGCTAAAGGCCCAGATTCTCGTATCTGGGCGTAAAACTGTGCGGGCGTAACGTATCTGGTTTACGTTACGCCGCCGCAAGTTTTACAGGCAAGTGCTTTATTCACAAAGAACTTGCCTGTAAAGTTGTGGCGGCGTAGCGTAAATCACCCGGCGCAAGCCCGCCTAATTCAAATTAGGTGGGTAGGGGGCGTATAACATTTAAATTAGGCGCGTTCCCGCGCATTACGTTCGGCGCGGGAACGCGCCTAATTTAAATGCTATGCGCCGTCCCTAAAATTTCCCGACGTGCATTGCGCTAAATGACGTCGCAAGGACGTCATTGGTTTCGACGTGGACGTAAATGGCGTCCAGCCCCATTCACAGACGACTTACGCAAACAATGTAAATTTTAAAATTTCGAAGCGGGAACGACGGCCATACTTAACATTGGTTGCCCCTCATATAGCAGGGGCAACTTTACGCGTCGCAAATCTAACGTAAACGTTGTAACTTCACTGCGTCGACCGCGCGTACGTTCGGGAATTCGCATATTTTGCTAATTTGCATACTCAACGGGGAAAACGACGGAGGCGACACCTAGCGGCAAAAAAAAAAATTGCATTTAAGATCCGACAGCGTAAGAGCCTTACGCCTGTCGGATCTAATGGATATCTATGCGTAACTGATTCTAAGAATCAGTCGCATAGATACGACGGCCCAGATTAGAACTTAAGACGGCGTACATGGCGTTGCAAGCCCTTTGAGAATCTGGGCCATAGTTTTTTAAATGAACCTTTCAGTCTTTTTACAAGCTTGGAATAATAAACTCCTGGCCTCACCATATACCGTAAAAGTATTTTTTTTTTAAAACTCTACCTGTTATCATTAAAAAGCTGTTTTTGCGTTCTAGAAAGGTGACTTTGCCTATGTCATTGGCCATCTGCGAGCAGTGGAAAACATTTCCTCAGTCTCTTTTCCAGCAGTGATCGGACTGCAACATTGTAACTTTGATGAAGACCAGTGCCTAATGCCGTTCTTTACCTTGTGACCTAAAGGGGTTGTAAAGGTAGAAAAAAAAAATCCCTAAATAGCTTCCTTTACCTTAGTGCAGTCCTCCTTCACTTACCTCATCCTTCGATTTTGCTTTTAAATGTCCTTATTTCTTCTGAGAAATCCTCACTTCCTGTTCTTCTGTCTGTAACTCCACACAGTAATGCAAGGCTTTCTCCCTGGTGTGGAGTGTCGTTCTCACCCCCTCCCCTGGAATACAGGAGAGTCAGGACGCCTACTAACACACAGCTCCTTTCTCTATCTGCAACGTAGAGAGCGTCCTGACTCTCCTGCTCGCCCCCTCAAGGGAGGGGTTGAGCATGACACTCCACACCAGGGAGAAAGCCTTGCATTACTGTGTGGAGTTACAGACAGAAGAACAGGAAGTGAGGATTTCTCAGAAGAAATAAGGACATTTAAAAGCAAAATGGAAGGATGAGGTAAGTGAAGGAGGACTGCACTAAGGTAAAGGAAGATATTTAGGGATTTTTTTTTTTTACCTTTACAACCCCTTTAATATGGACAGCCAAGATATGCACAGGCACCAGGATTTACAGGATTGTGCCATCCCAGAGTCAACATCTAAGGCCATGAAGTTCCTAAACAAATATGGCGCCATCATTCTGGAAAGGAAAGCAAATTAAGGCATTATCAGGAGGAGTAAACCCATACCTTCCAATAGGCCCAGATTGTCTTCTTCGACTGTCTTTAATTTCGACCCTGCTCCTGCTGTACCGTGTACAGGGGCAAAATCCTGCTAAGGCGTTCCCTTATACACTGTGCACACAGCCCATGACATTTACAGGGGCGGCCCATCCATTGTGGGTGCATGGGCGCCACCTCCCCTATCCACCGCCACTGCCCTATCTATTCATGCGCCCGGCCTCTTTCAGGACGCCGGGCGCATGAATTTCTACGGCGGGGGTGTGTTTCTTTTATGCCCCTGATTGGGCTCTAATAGGCTTCAAAACAGGGTGGACTTGGGGCGCAGAGCTTTGCGTCTGGAGCCCACCCAGTTGTGTTGCAACAATGAATGAATATTCGCTGTTGCAACACTGATCCTTCTTCTGGCCAATCAGAAAGTGGGCCTGATACCCGTCACCCGATTGGATGAAAGGGCAGGTGATCCCCCTGCCCCCCCATAGACCCCTGCGCCACTCATGGACGGGCCGCCGCTGGTTTTTTATTTAGTTGTTAAATGTTTTGCATATGAAAAAAATACCCTTGGTGAATGTAGCATAGTCATTAAAGCGGACCATCAGTATTTTTTTCATCTTTCCATCTATTAAATGTTCTGCCCTTGTTGTTTTAACTTTTAATAGTAAAAAAAAATATTCTGCCAGTAAATACCTTATACATCCCACTTCCTGTTTCTTGTCTGGTAAAAAGCCTAGGATTATGACATCACGCACAGCTCTCTCACACTCTCCTGAGAGTTTGCAAGGAAGGAAGGGTCATAAGAGGGCCAATGAGAGCTGCAGAGCTGGAGGTGTGTCTGTGTAAATCCCAGAAGTGAACAGGCAGCAGCTTCAGCTGCCCACAGTTAAAATGGATGCTGGCAGACTTAGTGGAGGGAGATTTCTGAAGCATATTTGGCATGCACAGTATCACAGTATATATAAAATAATGTGCAAAGTGGTTGGAGGGAAGCTGCAGAATGGCAAAGATGTTTTTATTACAAATTATGTGAGCAGACTGCAGTTCCTCTTTAAACTCATCCCTTTGTGTTTTTGTGTAGGAGCAAAAAAGAATGCTGGTACAGGAAATGGTAGGAGTGCAATGGCACCCCCTAGTGGTGGTCTTTTTGCTGGAGGATTCCCAGTGCTTAAACCTTCTGGTCAGAGAGATGCACCAGGTAAGAAATGGTGGCTGTGGCCATTTTTTTTAAATACTTTCCTATTTCTGTTTTCTAGACATATAGGCCGGGATTCAGAGAGATCG
This sequence comes from Rana temporaria, assembly GCF_905171775.1. Lineage (NCBI taxonomy): Eukaryota > Metazoa > Chordata > Amphibia > Anura > Ranidae > Rana > Rana temporaria. Next base: position 100,684,738 of record NC_053493.1, read on the forward strand.
GCGCATCTTTAGATAGGCGTATCGCATCTGATATGCGATACGCCAACGTAACTTGGAGAGGCTCGTACTGTATTCACAAAGCACTTGCTCCCTTTCCTGCGCTGGCGTAACGTAAAATGGCCGGCGTAAGCCCGCCTAATTCAAAGTAGCAAGGCAGTAGGCGTGTAGTATTATAGTGAAGCGTGAACCCATGTAAATGCATGGCCGAAAGAAAGGCGCAAGCGCGCATGCTCAGAATCACGTCAAATTTACTCCCTAAGATACGCCTGCTTCATTCATACGACGTGAACGTAACCTACGCCTAGCCCCATTCACGTACGACTTACGTAAATGACGTAAAATACGACGGCTGTTTCCGACGTCCATACCTTAACACGACTTACACCTGCTTTATGAGGGGGAAAAGTTACGCTGGACGTACGCCTTACGCTAACGGCGTAGCTTACTGCGACGGGCGGAAGTACGTTTGTGAATCGGCGTATCTAGCTCATTTACATATTTGACGTGTAAATCTACGGAAGCGCCCCTAGCGGCCAGCGTAAATATGCACCCAAGATACGACAGCGTAGGAGACTTTCATCGGTCGTATCTTGGCCAAATTCTGGCGTATCTTGTTTCCTGAATACAGCGCATAGATACGACGGCGCATCTTTGAACTTACGCCGCGTATCAAAAGATACGTCAGGGTAAGTTATTTCTGAATCCCGGCCATAGCATCTAAAAATGTATGTAAACATTAATCACATACTTAAAGTGCAACTCCACATTTATTTATAAATTGTCAAGGATATGCATTTGCTGTTTTTGTGATGCCCTTAGTCTGATTTCATGCCAGCTTAACAGAAGCTTTAAAATGCTTGTGGATGTCCATATCTTGTTTACATATTGTTGGTAGTATGAACTATGCGATGCATTACCTGAATGCTTTGTAATTACCGTATTTATCGGCATACACCGCGCACTTTTTTCCCCTTAAAATAAGGGGAAAATCGTGGGTACGCGATATACGCCGATACCTGCTTCCCGCGGGCATATACCGAGCGCAGTACACTCGGGTACACTCGGCCAGGCTCGGCTCCCCTCGCGGTCACGCCCTGTGCCGCCTCCTATGCGAGAGGAGACGATTGTGGCCGAGCGTGCCCGAGTGTACTACGCTCGGTATATGTCGGTGGCGGCGTTCAAACACAGCGCGGGAAGCGGGGATTGGCTCAGAACCAAGGCCGCAGACGGATGACAAGGCCGTCGATGGACGCCGATGGACACCGGGCAAGACACCGACGAGGGGCATTCAAACTGTAAGTATTTTATTTTTTCCTCAAATTTCCCTTCTAGGTTGGGGGTGCGCGCTATACGGCGGTGCACGCTTTACCCCGATAAATACGGTAGTTTATTAATACACCCATTGAATTAAATATATGTTCCCTGTATAAATGAACTACTGAAGACATTTAGGCTGGATTCACACCTGCGCATTTTTAGTGTTTTTTGCATTTTGCAGATTGGCACCACAGAACCTGTTCCATAGGAAACCATGTAAAATGGACTGTAGTGCAAATCTACAAAATGCAAAAAGCACTAAAAATGCACAGGTGTGAATCCAGCCTAAGGCCCTGTACACACGGGTAAGAATCTCGTCATAAAAAAAAACGTTGTTTTCCCTGACGAGATTCTTGGCAAGAATCTCTTGCCGCCCGAGTGTACAGACTCTCATTTCAAAAGAACCGCGGTTCTCTTGAAAGGAAAGAACGTGGTGACGTCATCATTCGATGCCGTCACCGCCATCTTGCTTCACCCTACCTATGCCGTGGAAGCTTCCGCACATGTGTCAAAGTCATTTCGAGCATGCGCGGGTTTCCACGGCGACAGGTAAGTATACACACTCTCGGTTTTCTCGTCAGGAAACATGCCGACAAGAATCTCAACGAGAAAAAAGAGCGCGGGTTCTTTTTTTTCTCGTCGAGATTCTGACCAGATTTCCTGACGAGAAACCTGAAAGTCTTGTACACACGAACGGTAATCTCGGCAAGAAGCAGTTTTCTTGCTGTTTTTTGCAGAGAAAACCGGTCGTGTGTATGAGGCTTTAGAGATGTCATGAATAGAACTTAAATTGCTTGATTTTGTATTTATAGTGTTGTGTCTACTGTGTATATTGTATCTTTCGAAACCCCACCTTCACTTTCATGGTACATTCTGTTTATTCAATTCAGTCTAGATTGTCAGCGTAGATTGTGATTTATATGGAAATAATTCAAATTTTATCTATCTATTCTAAATACAGGAAACAAAAATGCTCCACAGCTTCCAGGAGTAAAAGCAAATGTTCAAAAGCAGCAGGATCAACCTCCAAGTAATGCAAGACTTGATTTCCCGAAGCCTCCGCCTGCTTCTGCTCCAGCTACTATAGCAGCTAGGCCTCCACCACCACGACCAACAATCCTTGGTCATTCTCCTCCAGCACCACCTCCAGTTCCATCTTCAAGCAACAAACCTCAACTGGTGATGCCAACTTCCCAAGCACCCCCATATCCTAGTTCTCCATTCAAAGAGAAACCTGAAAAAAACACAACAGCGTTTAGTGCCCCACCACCTCCACCTCCACCTTTATATACACATGACAAGTCAAGAACTCAAAGACCTAACTCCCATTCTTTCCCACCTCCTCCGCCTCCCCCTCCTCTTCATCCTCCTCCTGTTCCACCAACGGGATATGCTGGCAGGAGAAGCCCATCCCCTTCACCACCTGATATCAGAGATATACCACCGCCTCTACCACCAGCACGTCCACTTTCCTCACACATGAGGATAGAAGAGGATTCTTTTCCTACGCCACCCGATCCTAGTGATCTCCCACCGCCTCCACCTCCTCCTTTTCATCAAATGTCAAATTCAGCCAGGCGAAGGTTATCTGAGCCATTGCCACCACCACCAACCTTTAATGCTGACCAAAATAATGCTCCTGCTCGACCACCAAAAGGTCCTCCAGGTAGACCTTCTGTCCCTCCTGTGCCTGGACATGGACGACCTCTTAAACCTGCAGGTAATATACATGGTTTGTAAAACTTTGGGGATTCCTTCCCTTGCTTTTTTTTTTAAAGGGCAAGCTTTTATTACGTCATGGGTGCAGATATTTTCTATTTTCTGGTCCACACAGCTGTCATGCTGAAGAGGAGGGGTGAGGAAGGAAAACTGAAGCAAGGAAGCCTAGAGAAACACACAGTTGGCAGTCAATCAGCCTTTGTTGAAAGCTGAGCTCCTTTCTCTCCTATAATAGAACCAGCATATAGTTTAATAATTTATCATCTTTTATATCTTCTGCCTGGCAAGTAAATCTTGTAGTCATCAAGCTCCAAATGTCTAGGTTCCTTTTAGTAAATATAGCTGCATGGGAAGACAGTCATAGCTACCAACGTGTCTGCCTCTAAACTACAGTACATCTCCAAGCATCCCAAGTGTCGTTGTCTCTATTTTCAGTCAGGATGTGTACAGTACATGTGTACCTTGCAGCTCTACCTATTCAGATCTGCTGAAAGCTCTGTCAGTCATAATTACCGTATTTATCGACGTATACCGCGCACTTTTTTGCCCTGAAAATCAGGGCAAAATCGTGGGTGCGCGATATACGCTGATAACCGCTTTCCGCGCTTTGTTCGAACCACTGCGCCGACATATACCGAGCGCAGTACACTCGGGTATAGTCGGGCAGGCTCGGCTCCTCTCACGGTCACGTCCTGGACGTCCTTTACGCGAGAGGAGCCAAGCCCGCCCGACTATACCCGAGTGTACTCCGCTCGGTATATGTCGGCGCAGTGGTTCGAACACAGCGCGGGAAGCGGGGATAGAGCGGGGATGGCCGCAGAAGGACGCCGGACCGGAGGAGGCCGCCGATGGACGACGGGGAGGAGGCGATGGACGACGGGTAAGACACCGACGAGGGGCATCCAAACTGTAAGTATTTTTTTTTTTTTTGCAGGAATCTTCCTTCAAGTTCGGGGTTTTTTGCTATATGCCGGGGCGCGTTATAGCCCGATAAATACGGTATATGGTGTTTACAGGGAGCAGGGTACAGCTGCTTGTAGTGCAAAGTGGACTTGCCTTTCGTAAATTAACCCCTTTGAGTCCAAAGAATCAAGAAAGCATGTCGGTGACTGGTGCAAAAGTAGTGTTCAATCCAGTATCGGAGAGTAAATAAACCCCATTGTGTACTTAAAAGTGAGATGTGCCTGTACATTAAAGAAAGAATCCAGGCCTTTTTTAAAGCGATCTATTGAGCTGGCCAGAACCACCTCTGGAGGGAGTCTATTCCACATTTTCACAGCTCTTACTGTGAAGAAACCTTTCCGTATTTGGAGATGAAATCTTTTTTCCTCTAGACATAAAGAATGCCCCCTTGTCCTCTGTGATGACCTCAAAGTGAATAACTCCTCTTCTCAAGAGAGAATAAATTCAGTTCCTCTAATCTTTCCTCATAGCTGAGCTCTGATGAGGTCTTACTAATGATTTGTACAGGGGCAAAATTCTCTATCTCTCTCTCTGGAGTCCGTAGCTCTTTTAATACAAGAAAGGATTTTGCTCACTTTGGAAACCGCAGCTTGGCATTGCATGCCATTATTGAGCTTATTATCTACCAAAACCCCCAGATCCTTCTCCACTATGGAACCCCCAGTTGTACTCCCCTAGCAGGTATGATGCATGTATATTCTTAGCCCCCAAGTGCATAACTTCACATTTATTAACATTAAAACTCATTTGCCACATAGTCGCCCAATTAGACAGAGCATTGAGGTTGGCTTGTAAATTGACAACATCCTGTAAGGACGTTATTCCACTGCAGAGCTTGGTGTCATCTGCAAAGACTGAAATGGTACTTTTAATCCCAGACCCAATATCATTTATAAAATAATATAACTATAATTGGTAAGAAGATTTCTTAATGCTGTTTTTCTTGAGCCTGGAGTTCTGCTTTAATTTATCACTTCATGAAAAATTAGACCTGACTGTTCCACTTTTCTCTCATATTTCTTCCTCCAGTTAGCCCCAAAGATGTTAAAAGGATCCAGGTAAAGAAGGCTGTGGGGTTGATTTACTAAAGGCAAAAATACTGTGCTCCGGAGCTTGGTAAATGAGGTAAAGCTTCACTTTGCAAAGAATACCCAATCCCATGCAAGGAAAATACAAAACAGCATTTTTTTCTTGTACTGATTGGATGATAGAGCAGAGCTTCTCCTCATTTCAGTGCTTCCCCTCAAATCTAGAGCATTTGCACTTGCAGTGCACAGTATATTTCCCTTTGTAAACCAACCTCTTATAGCGGAGCTACACCCTAAAGTGGAACTCATGCTGATCGGAACCCTCCCCCCCTCCGGTGTCACATTTGACACCTTTCAGGGGGGAGGGGGGTGCAGATACCTGTCTAAAGACAGGTATTTGCACCCACTTCCGGCCACACAGTTTCGGGTAAACTGTGGGCAGAACGTCACCTCCCGTCCTCCCCCCGTTGTGCTCTGGGAACACTCGGCTCCCAGAGCACAGCGGGAGCCAATCAGTGGTGCAGCGAACTCGCGCATGCGCCGTAGGGAACCGGGTAGTGAAGCCGGAGCGCTTCACTTCCTGGTTCCGTCACTGAGGATGGCGGGGGGAGCAGCAGAGTGACGAGCGATCGCTCGTCCTCTGCTGCGGACGGTGCTGGACTCCAGGACAGGTAAGTGTCCTAATATTAAAAGTCAGCAGCTGCAGTATTTGTAGCTGCTGGCTTTTAATATTTTTTTTTACTGGCACATCCGCTTTAAGTTATTTTTTTTTTTTTTTACAAATTGTTTCTATTTTTCGTCCAGGGAAAAAACTATTTGCATAGAAACTTTGCTTTACTAAGAAACATTTTGTATGGTAGACTTAACCCTTTAATTTTTTCCTCAGCAAACAGCGGTGGAAGGCTAGCTCCTCCTCCACCACCTCCAATGAGGGCACCAACCACAGAGTTGTCCAGTAAGACGCAGTCTAACCAGCTGTCCGCAGGCTGGAAGTCATCTCCACAGATTTATCGTCCTCCTAGCCCAGGTAATGTTACTTCTACACCTTTTCACATAAGTAGCTGTACTCATAGAATGTCTTTCCGAAAATGACCATGCGCCCAGCCCCTAATATACATGCAGGGCACCGGATGCATGGATTCCAATGTTTTTTTTTTTTTTAGAAGCCGGTCGCCTAATTGGCTTTAAAACGTTATCTTTCATCTTCAACTGTGGCATGCAATTCAATCCTAATTTATATCTCTTGAGGTTGCACTCCAACAGCCCCCTTTGGAAAAACTTTTACTATCTTTGGATGAGACCAAGCTGATTTCCAGGTACTACTCTGAACTTCTCAGAGCTAAATTAGTATCCCCATCCCAAATTCAATACATGTGGGATGATCCCTAAAATATCTGAGGAAGATTGGGAGGAGATTGAGGAGTCTTCTATGACCTCAGTAATATCGTCTAAAGACAAACTCCTGCAACTTAAAGTGGAGGTTCACCCGATTTAGTCACTTTGTCCGATTCACTAGTCCCCCCGATCTACATAACAATTTCGCTAGTCCAAAAAATTCTAAAAATCTCCATACCTTCTTTCTAGCAGCTCGACCAGGCACTTCCTGGTTGTAGGGTTGCGGGACTGGGCGTGTCGCTTTGCTCCGCAAAGGATTTTGGGAGCTATCACGTGTCTCTGGACGATGACGAGACACTATTCATTTCAGCAGCCAGAGGAGAAATCTCGCGAGATTTCGAACGTCACATGACTGCACCCGGTCATGTGACCGGGGGCGGATACAATTCGCCCATTGTAAATAATTCACAGAATCCCGGGAGATCGTGCAGGAGGGCTTTAGAGTGCCCGCAGTTAAGATGGCAATGTCCATCGAGAAATGTTATAAAATCTATTTCTGAGGGATATCGTGCTGCTAGCGGCTGCGAGGACGAGACTGGTGAGTACTATTTTCTTTGTACCACCAGCGTTACAAAAAGGTTTTTAAAAAAAAAGGTTTTCCCGCGGAACTCCTGCTTTAAATTGAACCATCAAACGTATTATACTCCCCAGCGCCTATATATTTTAAAGATTACTCTACCTCCCCACTGTTTTCACCTCTGTAGTCAGGTAGTGGACTTCTTCCCACATATGTGCGGTGGCAAAAAGCTAAGCTTTAATGCCCACACGGCACACATATACTGTACATCGCTGGGCAGGTAATGTTTACGTATTGTGAGCGCAATACCTGCACACTCCAAGCACAAAGACATAGCTCGCGAAAACAACTCCTTGTCCCAAGAAGACTTCAGTAGCTGGTGGGTCCAGCTTCCGATCATGTGACCACTTTGACAGCCACAGTGGTCACATGATCACCAATCTTTCCCACCCCCTGGCATTAAAAGCTTTAAAAGGGGTAATGCTGCCCTTCCATTGTATCAACTCACCTATACTACTAGGGGTATACTGAAACACTTTGATAAAATATGAGGTCTTTGCACCAATTATTTTCTTACTGCCTGACCTTGCTGGGTTTCCTGTAGACCATGATTTTCTTCTGTCCACTATATTCCGATAACTCAGACTGTGTAACAAGATACAGTATATTATGTAATGATTGTGTGGCCTACATGTGGGACACTGTTAATGGTTAAGGCCCGGTTTACACTGGTGGGAAATACGCTCCGACTTTGGGAGCACATGTCGCATGACGTGTATAAATAAATGATTCCTTATGAGAGCCATCTTAACTGGTCCGACATGTGTCAGTCCGACTTTGAAAAAGGTTCCTGTACTACTTTGGTTCGATTTGGGCACAATTTGGGCCATTGATTTGAATGTAAGTCGCATCCAAGTCGGATCATCAGCTTAACTGATCCGACTTGTAGCATGCGACTTGTGCTCTGAGGATCTTGAAGGGGAACTCAATGTCAAATAAAAAAAAAACGTGTAGGGTTCCCCACCAAGGCCACACCAGACCCTTTGGTCTTGTATGGATTTTAAGGGGAACCCCTACACCAAAAAAAAACAAAACAGTCATGGTGTCCACCGAGAATCCATACCAGACCCTTATCCGAGCACGCAGCCAGGCAGGTCAGGAAATGGGGGGGATGAGCGAGCGCCCCCACCCTGAAGCAGCTTGTCCCTATGTTGATCGGAATCTGGAAGCCCCTTTGACAAGGGGGCCCACAGAATCCGGCCCCCCATGTGAATGAGTATGGAGTATGAGCATTGTACCTCTACCCAAAAATTTGTCAAGAATAAATAAAAACAATACACAGGTTTTGACAAAGTCCTTTATTAAAAATTAAGAATGTCCCCCGTCGTAGCTCCAACATGTCTTCTCTCTCCAGTTCTTCTCCCTTCCCTGCCAAAGGAATCACAGGAAGAAGACATCAGCAGAGGGAGAAGACCCGGAGGAAGAAGAACCGGATAGAGAAGACACGTTGGAGCTATGACGGGGGACATTCTTCCTTTTTAACCACTTTCCGCCTGCAAAAATGACAATCAGAAAGTGGTTGCATTATCCTGACTGGGAGTCATATGACGTACAGCAGGATAAGCCGCGGTCATGCAGCGCGGCAATCGGTAGTGTGTCAGTCTGACACACTGCATCTCCGATCTAGGCTATGATGTATGCTCTTTACCATGTGAGCAACTGTGTCCAATCACAGCTGATCACAGTTTAAATGGGAAGAGACATTTATCGGCTTTTCCTCCACTCGCACTAACAGGCGCGAATAGAGAGCCGATCGGCTACTCTGAGGGCGGGGGGGGGGGGGTCTGCACTGATAATCAGCGCATTGATTATCAGTGCAGACTAATCGAGGATGCCCACTTCAGACCACCAGATGAGCCCACCAGGGGTTCCAATCAGTGCCCATTAGGATGGCACTCTGTGCCCATCAATGATGCCTACCAGTGCCTTCTGATCAGTGCTGCCTATCAGTGCCATCTATCAGTGTCGCCCATCAGTGCCGCCTATAAGTGCCCATCAGTGCTGCATATCGGTGCCCATCAGTGCTGAATATAAGTGCCTCATCATCAGTGCCTCATCATCAGTGCCCATCAGTGCAGCCTCATCAGTGAAGGAGAAAACGTACTTAGTTGCAAAGTTTTGTAACAAATAAAAACGTTTTTTTTTTCAACATGTTCAGTCTTTTTATATTTCATTATATTCTATTCACTTGCATCACGCAGCTGTCTGCAAAACCTGTGTATGTGGTTAGCATGGTCCTGGGCTCACACAATAAAACCCATACAAAGCACCAATTCAGTTTTGCAGATTCATTTTAGGCACTGTATAACGAGTATGATTGCTTCTGCAGAGGCAAAATTACAGATTCGGGATAACAGAATTTATGTGACCTAGCAATCAAAACACATTTTTTACTTACACTACGGTACTCTGTAAGGAATTTGTTCCTGCTATGTTCCAGGAGGAATTTGTCCCCTTTAGATTCTATGTGGAATTTGTTTTCTTTATATAGCACTTATTTCCCTGGAGTGTTCCACATTACAGAACTATAAAAAGTGTTTGCTTTCCATTGTGTATATTTTACAATAAGGTAGTTTATTGAAAGGGGACATAGGTCTTTACAGTGTTTTTTTTAGATAAACAAATGTATGTAAGAGATTATTTTGAATTAAATATTCTGATCAATACATGTTACTGTTATATATAGTTGGCCTTTAAATAAGCTTTGCTTTTTCTACTGCAGAGCTACACAATGGTTCTACTTTATACTACGTGCTCTTACAATAAAAGACTATTAGTCAGCTTTTATATGCTCGATGGGTTGCCACCGCTCCACAGCCCCGCCACAATGCTGCATGGGGAACTTGGATGTAGGCGGTAAGAGGCTGCATCTGGACAACTAGCATATGAAGAAGTGGTCATACTCTGATGTATTAATATAAAAAGGGTAATGGCGCTCGCTAATGAACAAAAAGATAGAGTAATAAAATAGATAATTAAATAATTACAATCTACAAATATGCTCCAACCGCAATCCAAGAACTATAACCAACGAGCCATAAGAGCCAGAAAGGATGTTTCACTCCTAATATCACCCACCAGCAATCCACGGGATGATGAGGGGGGTACACTGAGTGATGTTTTTTGTACAAACGTGAACCAATTAGTAGTACAATGGGTACCACCAACTCAAAATAACAATAATAAAAAATATGACACTTATGCCTCGTACACACGGGCAAACATGTCCGATAAAAAAGCGGTCCGCCGGACCGTTTTCAGCGGACATGCCCGCCCGGAGATTTCTGTATGATGGCTGTACACACCATCATACAGAAATCCGCGCGTACACGATACGCAGTGACGAGGCCGCACCGTCGCGATGACGCGGCGACGTGCGCGGCCCTGGAAGTTCAATGCTTCCACGCATGGGTCGAAGTCATTCGACGCATGCGAGGGATGGCGGCCGCTCGGACATGTACGGTAAGTCTGTACAGACGACCGAACATGTCCCACGGACAGGATTCCAGCGGGCATGTTTCTAAACATGTTTAGAAACATTTGTCCGCTCGAAAACGGTCTGGCGGGCAAATGTACGCTGGAATCCTGTCCGCTCGGCTGTACAGACGACCGAACATGTCCGCGGACCAGTTTCAGCAGACATGTTCGGTCGTGTGTACGGGGCCTAATAGGAATATTAGGTAGTTAATGGGATAATGAACTAAAAAAATATATATATTATAAAATGTGTGAAACATTAAGTGACAACCAAGATCAACTAACCAAAATAAATGTATAGGGTGCAGTAAATAAAAAATGCAAATACCAAAACATGCATAATAAAATAATGAAAAAACTGGAAAAAATGTGTGAGTCTCTGTGCTCACTCGTGTAGCGTGTATTCAGAATTTCTCCGCTCTCGGCCGCGAGCGGAGATGACGTCACCACCAGCTCTCCTCCCTTACGCGTTACGTGGCTGTACACGCCACTTACTCATAGGGTAACTCATAGTTCCCCCCATTATTCATACTCTGATGTATGTAATGGTAGTCAATCAATGATATAAAAAAAATATGACAGTTACATTTTAGGCTCCCCTTTAATGACTTGGATAGGATCTGCAAAGATAAGTGGGATAAAATCCCTTCTGAGATGTGTGCAAACCTGGTGGCCAACTACAAGAAACGTCTGACCTCTGTGATTGCCAACAAGAGTTTTGCCACCAAGTACGAAGTCATGTTTTGCGAAGGGGTCAAATACTTATTTCACTCATAAAATGTGTAAATCAATTCAGAACTTTTTTGAAATGCGTTTTTTCTGGATATTTTTGATTTGTCTGTCTCTCACTGTTAAAATAAACCTACTATTAAAATTCTAGACTGATCATTTCTTTGTCAGTGGGCAAATGTACAAAATCAGCAGGGGATCAAATACTTTTTTCCCTCACTGTAAACAAATAACACTGTATGTGAACATGAGAAATAAACTTCTTAGGAAAGGCAAGCAGAACCAATGGACTATGCAGAGATCCTAATGAACCCTGACTTCTTGTCTATTCTCCAGATGACTTTGAGTCCAAGTTCCCGTTTCACCCAGTGGAAGACTTGCCACCTCCAGAACTATTTGAGCCAGGTGAACGGATTTACCCCAGCAAGTGCCCCTCAGGTGAGTTCCTGCTTGTATAGCCAAAAATGCCATGGAGGCACTATCAACTATACTAAACATCTAGATATGTATCTTCTGCTTCTAAGCTCTTTTACAAAAATGTAACTTTCCTTTGGTCGTCCCACATTCTTTTGTCACAGCAGATAAACAAACGATTGAATGAATTAAATGCTATGCCTAGAGAAACTCAAAACCAGGGGTAGGCAACCTTTGAGAGGTGGAGATCTACCTGTAGAACATGGGAGAAATCAAAGCTCACTGGGCACAGGGTCCTGTTGTTAGTGAGATAACCTAGCAAGGCGTTTTAGAAAGCACACCAAACCCACAGGATATGATAGTCTATTGCTAAAGCGCAGCTAACCCACTGTTATAGGTGCTGTTTTGCCCATATACATAGCTGTTATTTTGCATCTATATGGGCACGATAGCATCTAGATGGGCATAATAGCATCTTTATGCTATTGTGCCCATCTAGCTGCTGTTGTTCATCTATATGGGCACAATAGCATAAAGATACGATTGTGCCCATAAAAATGCTATTGTGTCTAGTATTGTTAAACGCAGTGACACTGACCTTGCATGCAGTAGTACTGCTTCATTCTGTGAATCCTGCGGCTACCAGGAATAAAAGGCGGAGTGCTGTTGGAACTTTAGAAGAGGCATCTGCTTAAGCGGCTGGCCAATGCCCCTGCGGAACTGCTGCAGCCACGGCTTCCTCTGCAGCTAGCGATATGTGCCTGCAAGTAGTTCCCATGCTTCCCGGTGCACTTCATCCATGGCATGCGACCGCAGGTCGGCAAGCCCAGGCGATCTACCAGTCATCTAGCCGCGATTGACTGGTAGATTGCGGTCAACAGGTTGCTGACCCGGGCACAAGACAAACATTTAAAAAACATACAAGGTGCTATAAGGCTGATGCACATGAACATTTGGGTTTACACTGCCAAACATTCACCTCCCCCCATCTGCCAGTCGGTCTGGCACTTACCCCATCTAGGTGGCGGGCAGTGGATTGCGGGCAGCGGCTTCGAGCCCACTGTTTTTTGAAGCCTATTAGAGTCTCTGGCCCTAATCACATGGTTCGAAAAACACTCCCCCCTCCCATTGAAATCAATGCGTCCGGCGTCCTGTATGTAGATCAGGGTGCCGGACAGGTATATTTACAGAGGATCATGTAAAAGGAAAAAAGAAGACTTTGAGAGGGGCTTTCGGACAGGAAAAACGCTTAACGCTCTTTAACGTGTCATTTAGGAGCATTCAGCATTTTCAAGTGTACATTGAAAGATGAGCAGAGGGGAATGTTTTGGAAAAAATGCTTACAAATGCAAATGCCAATAAATTCTTCTAAACTCTATGAGCCACTATAAGCATTTTTTTAGGCTGTGTTTTTCTGCCATTTTTTATGCACCTAGCGTGCGTGAACCTTCAATATTTACAGCATAGTTCAAGAAAAAAATGGCAAGCTGCTCTGCCTTTGATAGATCTTGCACTAGGGTCCAGCAGTTCTTGTGCACTACAAACGGAGGGAGACAACAGGAAGTGAGAGGAAATCTACCCCTAGGAAGGGAAATTCTCTCCTGTAATGCTGCATACACACGACCGTTTTTCATGACGAGAAAAACGTAATTTTTTTAATTGGTCATTAAAAACGATTGTGTGTAGGCTTTAAACGACGGGAAAAAAGACGTGCATGCTCAGAAGCACGTTATGCGGTGCATACTAGCTCATTATGCCTTTTGCCTTTCAGGTGTAAAAAAAAAAAGATTGCCGGTATACAACCGCTTTAAGAACAAGCCTACGGTCCCTGTCTTGTTTGTAACCCGGGGACCTCCTGTAGTCATATCCATATTAAGTCCTTTGCAAGTATTTTTAGAGCTGGTTACACATGCCAAAACAAGTGTAATTTTTAAAACATATAACTCTAATATAAAGTAATGTACACTTGGTATTTCTATTTACTAAAAGTGTGCTGTAGCAATAACTCAGATCTGAACTGCTGAAGTCAGAGAAGCACAAGATGGATTGCGATTTGTTTCTGAAGGATTCTGCACCTAAAGTGGTTATAAACCTTTACATATACCCACTGAAATGACTGGCATCAGGTGATAGACAGAGATGAAACAATTCCTCCTACATAGGCTGTACCTGATTATCTGCAGCCCTCTCTTCGCTACAGCCCTCTAAAGCAGTGGTTCTCAACCCTTTCCTTAAGTACCCCCAACAGGCCATGTTTGCAGGTTTTCCTTTATCTTGCACTGGTGCTTTAAATCTACGGCTTGCTATTTTGGACAGCTATTTTATCGAAGAGAAATTCCCAAAACATTGCCTGTTGGGCATACTTGAGGACAGGGTTGAGAACCACTGCTCTAAAGCACACATTTACACAGCATTTCTTAGCTCTAGAAGGCAATGGGTGGGGAAACCACACTGCACAGCATAAAGCAGGGAGCTAAATGTAATCCAAGGTGGACACGCCTCACTACACACAGTCTCATAGGGAAACGTGCACAACTGAGGCAGTCAATCATCTTCTTTGTGCTTGGGGGGGGGGGCACCCCCCATATTTTGTGGTGTTGGCATATGCCATAGACCAGGGGTCTTTACTGGCCTTCAGACTTTAGGGGGGCCGGACAGTGGCCAGCGGGAATAGGACATTTTTCTTGCATCAATGATCGTAAACATTGCCGCATCTTTGGTATTAGAGGGAGAAATAGTGCCCTATTGTTGGGGTCAGTGGGATGAATTATGACCCATTGTTGGTGTTACTGGCAGAATAGCATCTCATATCAGTGGGAAGAATATTGCCCCAAGGGCCAGATAAAGGCAGGAAAAGGGCCGCATCTGGCCCCAGGGCCGCAGTTTGGAGACCCCTGCCATAGACTATCAGAAGTGACCCATGGAGATAGCAGAGGGAGAAGAGAGCAGATAGGAACCACAACTGTGCTTTGGATTAAAGCTAGTACACACTATAGAGGGATATGCTTTTGTCACTCTTTATTTCAGAGGCTTACAACCACAATAAAGCTAAACTTCTGGGGGGAAAAAACCTCACTGACTTAGATGGAGAGTGTAGATCAAGAAAATATTCGGAAGCCCTTATGTGTATATTGTTCCAGGCTAGTTACTCAAGATATTGAATAACGACAATCGGCACAACAGTCAGCAACTAACATTCTCAGAAGAGTTCAGCAATAGCAGCCTTCATGTCTTCTCGACAATTTTACCCCAAGTGATAGACTACATCGAAGGAATGTATTGTTTTACATGGGTTGTAAAGGTACAATTTATTTTTCCTAAATAGCTTCCTTTACCTTAGTGCAATCCCCCTTCACTTACCTCAGGGGTGGCCAACCAGTGGCCCAGGGGCCACATGTGGCCCGCGGAGCCCTCTGATGTGGCCCGGGACCTCCTGCTCTAGAATGGCGTGTTTTCAAGCAAAGATCGCAGGTTGCCGACCCGTCATACCACAGCATCAGTGTTGTGATATGAAGCTAGTGGTATAGGAAGAAAGCGGTTGCGGAGCAGAGCCCCATAAGCCGATGCTTCCTCTACAGTGTCGGCTTTTGCCACAGGCGGATTTTATGGCAAAGTTCAGCTAACCTGCAGGATAGACACAGCTGCACCCACGGTATGGGTAAACCGCAGCACATCAGTGTGAAAGCAGTATTAGGCCATTTTCACACGATCAGCCCGACCAAATGGGGCCATCAAATCACCTCTACAGAGCGACAGATGCCCCCTTCCATCTGAGTGGATCGGAGGGCCTATAGAGTTGCCGTAACCTGTCATCCGTCCGCTTTGCTCATGGTGGCCTGCGACTGGTTACCAAGTTGCTTAAGTGGCCCTCGCTCTTCAAAAGGTTGAGCACCCCTGACTTACCTCATCCTTCCATTTTGCTTTTAAATGTCCTTATTTCTTCTGAGAAATCCTCACTTCCTGTTCTTCTGTCTGTAACTCCACACAGTAATGCAAGGCTTTCTCCCTGGTGTGAAGTGTCGTGGTCGCCCCCTCCCTTGGACTACAGGAGAGTCAGAATGTTCTCTACGTTGCAGATAGAGAAAGGAGCTGTGTGTTAGTGGGCGTCCTGACTCTCCTGTAGTCCAAGGGAGGGGGCGAGCACAACACTCCACACCAGGGAGAAAGCCTTGCATTACTGTGTGGAGTTACAGACAGAAGAACAGGAAGTGAGGATTTCTCAGAAGAAATAAGGACATTTAAAAGCAAAAATAGAAGGATGAGGTAAGTGAAGGAGGACTACTGCACCAAGGTAAAGGAAGCTATTTAGGAAAAAAATGCTTTACCTTTACAACCCCTATAATCTTGTATCTTCCATAACATATCTTCCTTAATCCTTTATCTTCCATAGTATTGTATGATTTATCATCTTGTTTCTTTTATGTTGCCAGGGCCCTCCGTCCCACCACCCCAAAGACCTCAGATAAGATGAGGCCATCCTCGCTTCAATGACTGAAGAACAAAAGGGAAAATGTCTGGAGAACGAAGAGTCTTCAGCGTCAGGGACTTGTCTGGATATACCGAATTGTGTACTTGTGATCAGTGTGTAATTATGAATTGATGTCTAAAAAGATATGTACATGAGATATGAATACATTTACATTAGCCATGTAAAAAGGACTGTAATTCGAATTTTAGCAGAGCTTGTGTAAATGCTGGAGTAAAATTGTATGTACCAATAACGGGAAATGAAGAACTAATTGAAATGACAATGTATGTGACACATCAATGCAATGTGGTGCTGCCTATAGAACTGTATGTTTCTTACAGTTATTGAGTGAAGAGGAACCACTGATCATAATCACTAATATTTAACTAAAAGTGGGAATCTGGACACGCACTTTACAATCTGATTTTATAATCTCCTTCAGATTTACCAACAACTGTAGTGTGAGGGCCTGCCTAAAATATCCAAATGATATCTATCCTGGTAGGCCTTTGTACTAGATGTTGGTGAATATAAAGGAGGTTGTACAAATCATATTGTGAAGAGTATGAATAGTTTTAAAGGATGTATATCACTGACAACAACCTTCCCATGTTTTTTATTAATACTTCTGTGGGACTTGCTGCAACTTTTATCCCAGCTATTGAGTGTTAATTACTGTATTGAGGGGTTGCTGGCTAACTTCCTTATCAGTAGAGAAAAAAAAAATCGGAAATTACTAAACAGTTACACAGAATGTCTGACATTTGACCAGTTATAATAGGCAGTGATGCACACAATGCTTTTTAAAAGTAGCCAACCCAAGGCCCCACAGAGTTTTACACGTGGCCCAGGCCCATCTGGGGGGACACAGAGATGCCGTGCAAGCACAGCAGCCACTGTGGCCGACACAGATAATGCACGTCTGTAGGGAAGCTGAGGATGCCATGCAAATATAGCAGCCGTGGCAAATACACACCTGGAGGGATACCATGGTCTGCCATGTTTGCAACAGCAGGGAATGCAGGGGCGACAGTTAAGTAAATGCTGCATGGACAGATATAGCAGGATGCTGGGGTGGGCTGTGCCCCCCCCCCCCCTAGATTTCAATTGCACCCCCCTTCACATAGCACATGCATAGGCTACATTCACACTGGCGATTTGGACCGATGTGAATTGTAGAAGCAATTCCTCCTGCGGCTCTCAGCGGGTAGGTGCGGTTACAGTTCGTCCACTTTGTCTGCATCCAGTAGCGATCACCGCAGGTAATTGCTGGCTGTATGGAGAGCCACGAATAGGTGCAGCCTCCAGGCCCGTTCACTATAATGACAGGTTGCCGGCAGCCGCACCTATTCGCGGCTCCCTACACAGCCAGCGATTACCTGCCGTGATCGTTACTGGCCGCAGCGAGCTGCAGGAGGAACTGCGCATCAGCCATCCTTATTGTGAGTGTTGTTTTTATGGCAATTTCTCTTCTTGCAATGTGGCCCAGGAAGGTCAAAAGGTTGGATACCCCCCTGCTTTAAAAATACAATGTGATAATGCCTGGAAAGGGCATCACCCGACCTCCTTATACTTACATTACCAGTGATCCCTTGCTTTACCTCTGCAGCCAGAAAGAATAGCAGGTACTTCCAGGTATGGCAGAGCATGATATATAAAACTGTAGTGTCACAGTTTGCTGCCTAACGTAGAATGCTGCGGAAGTCACGTGGCGGCCAACTGCGCATGCACGATGCGTTCCAAATGCAAGTGCGATGCGTTCCAATGGATTTTCGACAGTACACAACAGCGAACCCGGCATTCAGGGCGACGTGGATTTAGAGGAAAGTGGCCGGTCGGCCTCCTGGCTCTTTTTTTAACATCCTCCAATCCACGGGGATGTTAAGGAAAGAGCCTGGATGCCGACCGAGGTTTCACTGGTGTGCACTGTCGTGAATCCATTGGAACGCATCGCATTTGCATTTGAAGCACATTGCGCATGCGCAGTTGGCCGCCACGTGACTTCCGGAGCATTCTAGGATAGGCAGCAAACTGTGACAATACAAAACTTCTACTATGTGCATATAGCGATCCCTAACAGGGAAGGAATTATCTGCATTTATTAATATACTTCAAAGTCAATGCTCCAAATTTGTGTGGACACAAAATAGTTCCGTCAGCATTGATCTTTTTTAGTCAAACATCAGATGTTCTGTCCTTGAAAGATCTAGTTTGGTTTTGCACTGGCAGTGGTGTCATAATCACATATAAATGCGGCGGCGTAACGTATCGTCTATACGTTACACCGCCGCAAGTTTTCATCGCAAGTGCCTGATTCACCAAGCACTTGCGTGTAAACTTACGGCGGTGTAACGTAAAGGCGTCTGGCGCAAGCCCGCCTAATTCAAATGGGGTGTGTACCTTTTAAATTAGGCGAGCTCCCGCGCCGGACGTACTGCGCATGCTCCGTTTTGGAATTCCCACCGTGCTTTGCGCGAAGTGACGTCATTTTTTTGAACGGCGACGTGCGTAACGTACTTTCGTATTCCTGGACGTCTTACGCAAAAAAAAAAAAAAAAATAATTGAAATTCGACGCGGGAACGACGGCCATACTTTAACATGGCTTGTCTAAAGTTAAGCCATGTAAAAGCATGCTTAACTTTACGACGGGAAAAAATTACTAGCGACAACATAACGAAAGCGAAAACCGCCGTGGATCGCCGTAAATGCTCATTTGCATACCCGATGCTGGAAAACGACGCGATCTCCACCCAGCGGCGGCCGAAGTATTGCATCCTAAGATCCGACGGTGTAAGTCAATTACACCTGGCGGATCTTAGGGCTATCTATGCGTAACTGATTCTATGAATCAGCCGCATAGATACTCTCAGAGATACAACGGCGTATCTCTTCTGTGAATCTGGCCCCTTGTTGTGAACGCTTAAATAAGACAAATAGGATCATTTTGAAAAAAGGCATGCAGAAATGGACATGAATGGAAGAGACTCCATGAAAATCTTTAAAAAAAATCTCAGTACTAGAACTAGCATCCACCCTAAACTGTCCAGCATATTATGGATAATCTTGTGCCACCAAGAACCACTGATTTTGATTTTTAAGATATACTGTAACACAACTACAGAGCTGCAAGTTTCCCTGGATAACTATTCTGAATATTCAGAACACTTTAGCTCACGGAAAGTCAGTCTGGACTGCAAAATGTAACTTATTTATTCTGGAGGGCACACCAAGGCACTTTGCCAACCTGCATGCATTGCGGTGCACTGTGAAAAGTGCTACTACACCTTTTTTTTTTGCATTAGGTAGCGCATTCAAATTTGGGCTCTCTTAAAGTGGCTGTAAACCCTTACAATCCACTTTTTACTACAGGAAAGCCTATAATAAGGCTTACCTGTAGCTACCCCGGATATTTCTTAAACCTGCACGGTTTAGGAGATATCCCCTGTATCAGCATGTGCCGACGTAATTGAAGTCAGGCAAGGGAGAAATACAGAGCGTGACTCAGAATTCAGCTCATCATTGTGGGTCTTCTCTTTTACCTGTCTAGTCACAGGCTAGGGAATGGTCCATGACAGCTTGGGCTCAGAGGAAGTAAGTTGAAAGGCTAAGTTCTCCTTTCTACCATGTTTCATGTTGCACCCATATTTGTGTAACATGAAACATGGTCACAGTTGGCAGGTCCCCTTCTTTTTTTACTGCACTACAAGTGCCATCTGCCACCATGCAGCGATATCGCTGCATTTGTCATCCATTGATATTTTCTTGAGCCCCATAACCGAATGTCTGTACAGAAGTCTGTGCATTGCAACCCGTAACCCTTTGATCATAGTGGCAATGCTTTGCAGGCTCCAATGCAAAAAAAAAAAAAAGAATAAAAGCACACTTTTTTTTATCAACGTAGGTGCATTTAGTAATCTTTTAGAGAAGGTGGACTATGCCTTGAATGATGCTGGCTGTCATTCAATCTGGCAAACGGAGGGCATCTGGTGAAAAGGAAGTACCGTGGAGGGAGGCTCTGCATTTTATTTTTAAATGGACTATTCATTTTTTTCATTATGTTTTGACTGGAATTTTGCTTTAACATATATAACCTTTTCTTTATATTGTAGGCAAGCAGTTCTCTTAGTAGATATTTCCAGTCTTTGTGAAAGATTTTTTTTAGATATCCATGGTCAATATAGAATAGTAAAAGTGCTGCTTTGTGAATTTTAAAACCCATGGAATGTTTCTCCTATGTTCATAACTACAGATGTACTTAATACAAATAGCATGAAAACATTGGTTGAAGGACAACATTTGAATGAATTATCTTGAATAATGCATTTGCATCGCAAGTATCCAGTTATCCTGTGCCTTATGTGTGCTTTTTGTAAAGTGTTAGGAGCTATTTAAATGACCGTTGTTAAATATGATCTACAAATAATATATGTCTTATTTACACTCTACAGTAAATAACGCTCTTCATTTGACTCTTTGATTTGTTTATTTGTCATTGTGACACTACTGGTTCTTTACAATAATGGGAATGATGACCAATCGTTATTTCCACGATAGAGAGCCTTAGGTTTTGGCATTCCAGACCAGGTATATGCTATGTAGCTTGATAGTTTAAAAACTATATACACTACAATGACATACCGTATATACTCGAGTATAAGCCGAGTTTTTCAGCACATTTTTTTGTGCTGAAAATGCCCCCCTCAGCTTATACTCGAGTCACCTTTTTGCGCCTGATCTCCCGGAATTTGGGGACCCAGTACCAGCTGGCCGTAGGTCCCCTGGACTTGGCACATATGTAGCCCCACTCTTCCTCTACAAGTGTGCAAAGTTGTTGTCCAGGGGACCTACGGCCGGGGAGCAACGATTTTTCAAAGCCGGGGACCCCTTCCATAGACTCCCGTGTTAAACATCAGTCTAGTCATGGACACAGTGAGGCATGGGCACAGTGAGGCATGGACACAGTGAGGCATGCAGATGGACTGCCTAGGTTTATACTCGAGTCAATGCGTTTTCCCAGTTTTTTGTGGTAAAATGATGTGCCTCGGCTTATACTCGGGTTGGCTTATATTCGAGTATATACGGTAAATTATATATACACACATTAACAGGCTGTGGGTTATGTAGTGATAGTGTTTTTTTTCTTTTTTTTTGCATGCCAAGTCAGAAAGCCCAAGAGTTCCGTTTGCCATTTTCCCCCAGACTGCTGACCAAGGAAGAATGGTATGATTTCCTAGTATCCATAGAAATTAGGATTACCCAAGAGACAAATGAAGGATCAGCAGCCTTTGGTTCAATGGAATGTGTTTATTTTAAACATGGCATTTACAAATTTTAGAAAACAATCTAATGTGAAATGCCTTTAGGTCCAAACATATTGGTTCAAATCTCAAATCTGAATTCATGTTCTTAGAATTCTATTCCTCATGTCAAATGTATGAGCTAAAAGATTTTCAAATCACTGATTTATATTCTAATAATGCCACTACTTTATTTCAACATTCTGCAAGTTTCTACTGAAATAACCTCTGATTCGTTTACCTCTATTGATTCTCTCACCTCTACATGGTTCGGACTAGCCTTCAATGAAATTACTTTTAATAGAATATCTATGTCAAGTTTGACCTTTTTAGATGACCCATTGTTGGTTAGACACATAGTGAGCTTTGTTAATCTACATGCACTGAGCATTGGAGGCTGATTCTGTTCCCTGTAAAAACACACAATACCACAGTGACACAGCTACACAGGGGACAGCAGAGTCATCCACATGGCCACGTAGAAGAAGAAGCCTTAACATGTCATGTGCTCTTCTGTCTGCCTTGAAGCGGGATTCTGTCCGTGATATCTAATAGAAACAAATAAGAATATAATATAAGTTCATTTTTCCAATGGTTAACAAAAAAAAGACTGCTGTTTAGTGCCGGTGATCTGCCAATATGGTTCTGGCTATCCAGATGGTTCCTGTAAGGACTGCACAGGCGCAATCTTTGCCGACGGAAATCTCCGAACCTCGGCCGGCATCCAGGGCGACGTGGAATTTGAGGAGAGTGGCCAGTCGGCCTCACGTCCTCGTTTCGCTCGGACGGCTCGCTTGGCCTCCTGGCTCTTTTTTTTAACATCTTCCAATCCACTGGGATGTTAAGGAATGAGCCTGGATGCCGGCCGAGGTTCAGAGATTTCCGTCGGCAAGGATTGCGCCTGCACAGTCTATACAGGAACCATCTGAATAGGGGAACCATACCGACAAGTCACCGGTTCACACAGGGGCAACCCGACTTACAGCATGACTTCAACGCAACTTGAAGTTGCCTCCAGGACTGGCGACTTTGGCTGTGGCCAATCACAGAATAATCAGCTCTGTGGGAGGGAGGGGTTTGCCTGAGTAAACTATTAAAGGTGCTTCAGTTAAGAGAGTGATCCGACTTTGGAGGCAACTGTCATTGAAATCTATGGGTACAAGTCGGATAGAAGTTGCCTTGAAGTAGTACAGGAACCTTTTCTGAAGTCGGAGCGACTTCAGTATGTACATTAAGACGGCTCTCATTCATTTGAATTGAATTTCTCATGTCGCGCGTCTTGGGGCGACACAAGTCGGATCCCAGGTCGCGGTAGTGTGAACCAGCACTTACTGTATATTGCTGTTTATTCAACCTTTTTTTGGTCAAGGAGGCACCCTTTAAAATGATGAACAGCCTCAAGACACGCCATTCTAAAATGTAAAAATGATTCTAATCAATTTACACAATGCAGCAACACCCACAAACTTAGAGGTGATTTATTCTTCCAAAACAAATACGTTTGGCACACTGGTAGTGACTAGTATGCCAATGTTTCTCTTCTCCCTAAGTTTTATTCCATCACTGAGCTAATCAAACAAGGATACTATGCAGGTGCCCAACGTCCTCCTTATTATTATTATTATTCAGGATTTATATAGCGCCAACAGTTTGCGCAGCGCTTTACATCTTATCCACTATAATGTCATTGATTGTAATCATGCAGGCGGCTAAAATATTGTAATGGTGCACAATGAATACCTATAGCTTCATCCACCCGCTGACTTGTATTCAATTTTTTGGACAAGTTTTAGGCATTTTGCCAAGGCACCCCTGAAGGAACCTCAAGGCACCCTGGTTGAAAAAGGCTTCTGCATACTATAAAGATATAGGTTTCATTTCCAGTATAGATTCCATATTATAAATGCTTTACATGCTTATAAACATACCAGTTTTCTAACTCAATTTGAAAAAGTGGTTAAGGCATAAAGGTCATGGACGAACAAATGTAAAAGAGAAAGGTAAGTAAATATAACTCAGTAAACAAGTGCCCATAAAAATACAAGTAAAAAATGTTATAAACCTTGTACAGTCTAACAGATATCATGGCATATAACTTTGCTCATCTTTATGAGTTATTTTTTATGGGATAAATGAAAAGGAAGTCAGCCTGAAGAAGGGAGCTAGGACATCCCAAGAGCCTGCACCTTTAACCCCTTCAGGCCGACCATACGCAAATATGCGGCCCCATTGGAATGGGCTTTTTTTCGTTGGGCTACACATTTGCGTATCTCCTTTTGTGCGGGGGGGGGGGGGGGGCACTCCCAGCATAAAGACCAGGGTCTCACTGAAAGCCCCGGGTCCCGTTCTAACAATCAGGACCTGGAACATCTGATTCTCGGTCACCTGATCACAGTGATAGCCTCTGATTGGCCATCACAGTGATCAGTCACTGTGAAGCCTGCCCCCATGTCTTCTGTCTCTGTGAATGGATGAGACAGATACATTGTATCTCTCTGTCCTTGCAGAGATAGGAAAAAAAAAATGTGTGTAGGAATTTTTTTTTTTAGAATGCCGATTAAAAATAAAAAATAAATGCCTAGATCAAGGTTTGATCTAGGTCAGCCCCAGGGTTAGTGTTTAGGTCAAGGTCAGGGTCAGTATTTTTTGGACAGGATTTTTTTCTCCTTAAAATTAGTATCGGTGTGTTTTAGGTAGGATAAAAAAAAGCAAAATGTGCACTATTGTTGCTGAAAAAAAAACAAGGTATAATCCACCTGGATGCACAAAGTAGTTGTGATGATATGTACGGTTTTACCAACACATGTCAGGCCCCGTACACACGACAGAGGAACTCGACGTGCTTGGCACGTCGAGTTCCTCGTCTCGTTTTGGGATGAAGCCGCCGAGGAGCTCGGCGGGCCGCCTTCTCCTATAGAACAACGCGGCCAACGAGAAAATAGAGAACATGTTCTCTATTTTCTCGTCGAGCTCCTCGGCGGCTCCATCGAGCCAAAACTGTACAGACGACAGAGATTCTCGGCAGAATCCGGGTTTTGACCGAGTTTCTCGGCGAATTCTGCCGAGAATCTCTGTCGTGTGTACGAGGCCTCAAAGTTGCAAAATTGGTCTTGGGCATTAAGATTTGTTTTACCCTTAGGCACGAAAGGGTTAATAAATTAGATAAGAGCAACACCTAAAGCATTAGTAAATTCCATTTTTTTTCTTGTACGTACAGACAAGCTTAAAATAAGGCTTACCTGTATGTATAGTAAATATCTCCTAAATGTCTGCCGTTCAGAACATATTTACATGTGTAAATGCGCATTGGGCTCTTAATGGATGCCATACATTGTGAGAGCTGTGCCGCAGTAGTGAAGTCATCGCGGCATGGCAATTCAAACGCCCAGAGCCCACAAATCCGTAAGGAAGACTGGGAGATGATGGATTCATTGTCAGTGGTGACAGAGCACCGCTGGGGGGGATCTGTTTTTTTGTTGATTTTATTTGGGGGGGGGGGGAGTCTGTGATAATGTGCTAGTATACGGTGCATTCTTGCACTATATGACATGAGTCTGCGGGTGGGACAGTTTTTTTTTTTTTAATGCCAGTTACTACTGATTTATCTCTTCCATTGAAAAATGTTTCAGTTTCCCTTCACCCTTATTAAGGATTGCCTTATTCAACATTCTTACATGCCCAGCCAATCCCACATTGTTCTACTGCAATCTGCTGATCTGTTGCTGCGCACCCAGTCCAGTGCCGCCATCTTTCTTTCATCATGAGGAACCAGCTGGCTTTTCTTGTTCTTGCAGCTGGCCCCCAATCATGCAGCACAAGATCCATCTTTCATGCTGCATAGAAACTGATGCCTTCTGGGATATGTGATATGGTTATCCCAGGAAGCTGCCGGAGGCTTCAGAACCAACAAGCTCACATAGGTGAGAACTAAAGAAGGGTGCAGGTGGAATGAAAATAAAGGAAAAGGAGTAAAAAAATAGGAAAAAAATTAGGGGAAGGATTAGAACAGGACATAGTGTATTTTTTGCTGAAAGGTCCACTTTAAAATCCAAACTTTCTATATTTTCAAATACTATGTAATAGAATATAAAGTGGAATATAAGAACTGCACCCTCGCCCCCTTACTTATTAGAATATTGGTTCCACTGGTATGCCAGTAATGGTCAGATTTCCGTGTTGAGAACCAAACTCTGTCCTTTTCCACCTCGTACACCTTGCTACTGACAACTGAAGATGCCCATGACAGGTAAGAATGTGTTCAGTGATAATAGAGGTCTTAGGCCTCGTACACACAACCGTTTTCCTCGACAGAATCCATCAAGAAACTTGGTGGCAGAGCTTTTTTGCAGAGGAAAACGGTCGTGTGTATGCTTTTCATCGAGAAAACTGTCGAGAAACTCGACAAGGAAAAGAGAACAAGTTCTCTTTTTCCTCGACGGGAGTCTCAATTTCCTTGTCGTGTTCCTCGTCAGGCTGGTTTTCGACGAGAAACACGATCGTGTGTATGCTAAGAAACCCGCGCATACTCAGAATAAAGTATGAGACGGGAGCGCACCTTCGGTAAAAGTAGCGTTTGTAGTGGAGATAGCACATTTGTCACGCTGTAACAGACTGAAAAGTGCAAATCGTCTCTTACCAAACTTTTACTTAACACGCAGTAACATGAGATTAGCAAAAGCAGCCCCAAGGGTTGTGCCAGTGGAATCGAACTTCCCCTGCCGTTGTATGTGTTCTACGTCACCGCGTTTGAGAACGAGGAGATTTGGTCTTGACCGTGTGTACGCAAAGAAAGCTTGTCAAGTTTCTCGACAAGCCTAACAAGGAACTCGTCGAGGAAAACGGTGTGTCTTTTCCGACGAGTTCCTCGGTCGTGTGTACGAGGCTTCATTCTATGTCAACTAAAATCCTGTCACATAGCCTACTCTGAGTGTGGCCTATATACAGAATATTACAAAGGTTATATATGTGGTAAGATTTTAATCCTTGATTGCTGCAAACAAAACTGAGTTGGTAAAATACATGAAAAACAAGTAGAACACATTTGTAGTTTGTACTTTCACTATATGTCACCTGATGTAGAGAGCAGGTCTTTAGTCTACTCTACTGAGAGTAATGGTGGCCTGAACAAAGAATCTGAAGAGACTGAGCAGGTCCTTTCATTCTTTTATGCAGGGTAGCCTCCTAACTCAGTCTGTCACTTAGTCCCACTCAATTTAAAGCAGAACTAAAGTCTGCAATAATTACCTCTGTTTTAATGGTCCAACACCCACAAGGGTCCCTCGCCAGCATCGGCATTCTCTCCCCAGCTTCTTCCAGGAGCTGGTCTTTGGCTTCAGTGCATGCACAGAAATGCAGTCATCTTGACACACAGACACTGTGCCAGAGTGTAACTTATGTGCAGCTAAGTGTACATTCTACAGATGATAACAAAAAGGCGGGAAGGTGTATTTTATTGCAGAAAAGACATTGCATGTTCAACCTGTTCCACCCAGTTCAACCTAAGCAATCACCATGTACAATATATGAATTAACCGTCACACAGAAATTGCTTGCTTTGTGTTTTAGGGGACAAGTAACAACTAGTGACTAGTGATGCTGCCTGCAACAGGTTCTTGTCAATTTTAAGCCCTGTACACATGGGCAGAACACTCCGGTCAGCGCTCTCTCCCACTGCCTAAGAGAGCCGATTGGGAGTCTGACGGCTGCTGGTTTTTCAGCATGCACGGCTTTTGTCGGACAGGACCATATACACACGGGCAGAATGTATTTTTTGTACCGACCAATGTCTCCTGACATTTTGTGTGTAGGGCTTAAGTCTCCACAAAATATCCACTTTGCTGTTAACAGCCTTAGTAAAACAGACTGGCAAGGAGTAAATAATGAAACAAAGTGTCATCAACACCCCATGAAATGTAGTTTACCTCATTTGTAGAATTTGATCTCGGTGTCAACGCAGTCAAAGAAAAGATCTACTACTTCTGCAGGGTCTATTGGATTTGAACTATTAAGGATGTCTTCCATGGCATCTATACCTTGTTTCTCCAGGTCTAGCATGGTGCACAGAAGTTTATCTCCTGCTTCCTACACAAACACAATGAAAAAAGCAACATTTGATTTTAATGATCATATCAAATTGCCCCTCATGCCCAACAGCAGGTCCAGCCAGCAAGATGCCTCCAAATAGATTTTGTCAAAATCATCCTCAGAGTCATAGGCCCAGATTCACAAAGGAGTTACAATGGCGTATCTCCAGATACGCCGTCGTAACTCTGAGTGCGGCCCGTCGCAACTCGGCGCCTGATTCATAGAATCAGATACGCCTCACAGTTGCCTAGATACGAGCGGCGTATGTCTCCTACGCCGTCGTATCTTAGGGTGCATATTTATGCTGGCCGCTAGGTGGCGCTTCCGTATATTTCCGCGTCTAATATGCTAATTAGCTAGATACGCCGATTCACGAACATACGTGCGCCCGGCGTATCAAGATACGTCGTTTACGTAAGACATACGCCGGCGTAAAGTTACCCCTCATAAAGCAGGGGTAAGTCATGTTAGGTATGGACGTCGGAAACGTACGAACAGCGTCGTATTTTACGTCGTTTGCGTAAGTCGTCCGTGAATGGGGCTGTGTGTAGGTTACGTTCACGTCGACTAAGCATTGAGCGGGCGTAATTTACTTTGAAAATTCTACGTGATACTGAGCATGCGCGTGCAGACTAGTTTTAATGAGGGGGGCTTACGCCGTGTCAGATACACTACGCCGCCGTAACTTAGAGCGCAAGTTGTTTCTGAATACAGGACATGGCGCTCTAAGTTACGGCGGCGTAGTGTATCTGAGCCATAGTGGCCAAACATCAATCAATATGATCATTTTTATCAATTATTCAATTAAACTAAACTGATAAAATTTAATCAAAATCAAGAAACCCTCAATTTGTTTAAATTAGAGAGCTCTGTATTTTTTCTGATGCCAAGTCAATTAGTCCTGGCAGGATTTTAATATTCAATTTTATTTATACATTTTTTGATCACTTCTGACTGATTGAACAAATATATGCATTTCTCATTAAACCAATTATATTGCAGATGGATTTGATTGTTTTAATAGATTGTTAAAGTTTATGACTGATAGATTAATATTTTTAGTGTGTTGCATTATTTGATATTTTAATTAATGATAAATTTCTTGTTTGTGGTCACAAATGTTTGGTCACCGTTAAAGACTAGAAAGATGGACTTTAGTCTTAATTTTAATTTCCAAATATATTGGGACGTTGGCACACACACACACACACACACACACACACA
The DNA here is from genome assembly GCF_905171775.1 of Rana temporaria. Taxonomy (NCBI): domain Eukaryota; kingdom Metazoa; phylum Chordata; class Amphibia; order Anura; family Ranidae; genus Rana; species Rana temporaria. Next base: position 100,713,431 of record NC_053493.1, read on the forward strand.
CACACACACACACACACACACACACATTGGTGCATCCACAGTGTCACCCTGTGACGATGCACAGTTAAGCAATTCCCTTGAAAACCGTTAGAGGTTGGACTTCTTACACATCTGTCTATCAGACATTTTTACTCATTCATGGCAAAGAAAAAAACTCTATATGAGGATATAAAGATCTCTAGTTGAAGGTTAAATTAGTGTAATAATGTGCATACTATATTTATAACAAGCCCTTTATTACACTGCAGGGGCAATAAAGTAACAGAATTCACAGATGACAATTAGGGCCTATTCATACCATATGCAATCAACTGAACTGGTCAGCCTTGCCAAACGTAGTCGCAATGCATAGACAGGGCAACTTGCCCCTAGTCAGGGCCGGCGCTACCACTAGGCGAGTTAAGCAACCGCTTAGGGCGCACGGCCGCCTAGGGCGCCTGGCCGCTGATTAGTCTACTCCCGAGTCCCGCACATATGTCAAGCAGCGTCGCCGCCCCCCCCCCCCCTCCCCCCGCGCGGCTCTCCGCTCTGGCATACTGTGTCCGCTCTCCGCTCTGGTGTGTGTCCAGAAATCCCTTCTCTAAATCATGATGACACATCAGCTACACACTGCTCCCGAGTCCCGCCCCTCCTCTGCGCTCCGTCCTATCCACCTCCAGCATTGCTGCCCTGAATAGTTACACACTTCTCCCGAGTCCCGCCCTCCTCTGCGCTCCGTCCTATCCACCTCCAGCATTGCTGACCTGAATAGTTACACACTTCTCCCGAGTCCCGCCCCTCCTGTGAAGAGGGACGATTAAAATCTAGCAGCCACACCGAAAAACTGCTGCATGAACCAGTGAGCACATGGGGAGTGGGGACCATTCCAAGTGAGTGAGCTCTTTCACTGCTCCCTTCTCCCTGACCCCCTATCTCTCCCTGACCCCCTATCTCTCTCCCTGACCCCCTATCTCTCTCCCTGACCCCCTATCTCTCTCCCTGATCCCCCCCTCTCTCCCTGACCCCCCTCTCACTCCCTGACCCCCCTCTCACTCCCTGACCCCCTATCTCTCTCCCTGATCCCCCTCTCACTCCCTGATCCCCCTCTCACTCCCTGACCCCCCTCTCTCTCCCTGACCCCCTATCTCTCTCCCTGATCCCCCTCTCTCTCCCTGACCCCCCTCTCTCTCCCTGACCCCCCTCTCTCTCTCCCTGACCCCCCTCTCTCTCTCCCTGACCCCCCTCTCTCTCCCTGACCCCCCTCTCTCTCCCTGATCTCCTATCTCTCTCCCTGATCTCCTATCTCTCTCCCTGATCCCCTCTCTCTCTCCCTGATCCCCCCTCTCTCTCTGCCTGACCCCCCCTCTCTCTCCCTGACCCACCCCTCTCTCTTCCAAAACCCTCCCTCTCTGCCTGACCCCCCTCTCTCTCCCTGATCCCCCCCTCTCTCCCTGATCCCCCCTCTCTCCCCCTGACCCCCCGTCCATCTCCTGACCCCCCCTCTCTCTCCCTGACCACCCCTCTCTCTCCCTCCCTGACCCCCCCTCTCTCTCCCTCCCTGACCACCCCTCTCTCTCCCTCCCTGATCATCCCTCTCTCTCCCTGATCACCCCTCTCTCTCCCTCCCTGATCATCCCTCTCTCTCCCTGATCACCCCTCTCTCTCCCTGATCACCCCTCTCTCTCACTGGCCCCCCTTTCTCCTTAACCCCCTCTTTCTCCCTGACCCCCCACTCTCCCTGATTTTCCCATCTCTCTCCCTGACCCCCTATCTCTCTCCCTGACCCCCCTCTCTCTCCCTGACCACCCCTATCTCTCTCCCTGACCACCCCTCTCTCTCTCCCTGATCATCCCTCTCTCTCCCTGATCATCCCTCTCTCTCCCTGATCATCCCTCTCTCTCCCTGATCCCCTCTCTCTCCCTGACCACCCCTCTCTCTCCCTGACCACCCCTCTCTCTCTCCCTGATCATCCCTCTCTCTCCCTGATCATCCCTCTCTCTCCCTGATCATCCCTCTCTCTCCCTGATCATCCCTCTCTCTCCCTGATCATCCCTCTCTCTCCCTGATCATCCCTCTCTCTCCCTGATCATCCCTCTCTCTCCCTGACCACCCCTCTCTCTCCCTGACCACCCCTCTCTCTCCCTGACCACCCCTCTCTCTTCTAAAACCCTCCCTCTCTGCCTGACCCCCCCTCTCTCTCCCTGACCCCCTCTCTCACCCTGATCCCCCTCTCTCACTGGCCCCCCTCTCTCCTTAACCCCCTCTTTCTCCCTGATTTTCCCATCTCTCTCCCTGACCCCCTATCTCTCTCCCTGACCCCCTATCTCTCTCCCTGACCCCCTATCTCTCTCCCTGACCACCCCTCTCTCTCCCTGACCACCCCTCTCTCTCTCCCTGATCATCCCTCTCTCTCCCTGATCCCCCTCTCTCTCCCTGACCCTCCCTCTTTGCCTGACCCCCCCTCTCTCTCCCTGACCCCCTCTCTCTCCTTGATCCCCCCTCTCTCTCCCTGACCCCCCCGTCCCTCTCCTGACCCCCTATCTCTCTCCCTGATCCCCCCTCTCTCTCCCTGACACCCCTCTCTCTCCCTGATCATCCCTCTCTCTCCCTGACCACCCTCTCTCTCCCCGACCACCCCTCTCTCTCCCTGACAACCCTCTCTCTCTCCCGGACCACCCCTCCCTCTCCCGGACCACCCCTCCCTCTCCCTGACCACCCCTCTCTCTCCCTGACCACCCCTCTCTCTCTCTCTCCCTGACCACCCCTCTCTCTCCCTCCCTGACCACCCCTCTCTCTCTCTCCCTGACCACCCCTCTCTCTCCCTCCCTGACCACCCCTCTCTCTCCCTCCCTGACCACCCCTCTCTCCCTCCCTGACCACCCCTCTCTCTCCCTCCCTGACCACCCCTCTCTCTCCCTGATCACCCCTCTCTCACTGGCCCCCCTTTCTCCTTAACCCCCTCTTTCTCCCTGACCCCCCACTCTCCCTGATTTTCCCATCTCTCTCCCTGACCCCCGTCTCTCTCTCCCTGACCCCCGTCTCTCTCTCCCTGACCCCCCTCTCTCTCTCCATGACACCCTCTCTCTCCCTGACCCCCCCTCTCTCCCTGATCCCCCCTCTCTCTCCCTGATCCCCCTCTCTCTCCCTGATCCCCTCTCTCTCCCTGATACCCCCTCTCTCTCCCTGATACCCCCTCTCTCTCCATGACCCTCTCTCTCCATGACCCCCCTCTCTTCCTGATACCCTTGTCTCTCTCTTTCTTAGCAAGCACTGGAAGTAGCTTTACTCCAGTCTGTTTATCTCCTGTTTCAACTCCTTCCTTACCATCATCTACCTATACATTGATGTATAACAGAAATACTTGATTAACGTTATCCTCTTAAAGTGGTATTAAAGCAAAGCAAAATATTTATTATACTGGCAGCTTACCCATTCTTAGATGGGTGGCTGCATTCTTTTTTTTTTTTTTCTTGCTTTTAGGTTTTCTTTTTTATATTCACCTGGTGATCCTGCTAGTAAGTCTATTGTTTTTCAAAAGAACGAGCCATCTTGCAGATGTAGCAGTTAGAGGGTTGAATCAAACCATTTAAACTGGCAAAGGGGTGGAGTTTGGGGCGGACCCAGAGGGGGCGGCAAAATTAGGTTTTGCCTAGGGTGTCAAAAACCCTTGCACCGGCACTGCCCCTAGTCCTAGGAGTACAGTTCACACCACTAGAAAGGTAGGACATTCTGCATTTTTGGCCAGCTTGTTGCAACACACTGCACTGCAAAAAATTTGTATTGCATAAAATAAATGACATTTCATATTGGGACATTCCAAAAAAGTAAAAAATAAATAAAAAAAGAAGGAAATGTGCAATGAGTTGTTACAGCGCATTGCACAGGTCTCTTCACGACAGACACAAGCGGCTGTGGTATAATATGGCCACTGCTGTGACTAGGTCCTTAAACTGCTGGTCTTTGAAGCATCTAACACAGTGGTTCTCAACCTTCTAGTGCCTTGACCCTTTGGTAACATTTCCCAAGTTGTGGGGACCCCTAACAGTAAATAAAAATTCATAGCGGGGGTTGAAAGCACCCAAGGCAAGACAAGTAATTTGCGCCCCTAACCCGCAGACATTTAGCGCTCCCTGAGTGCTTTCCACTCGTACAGTATTAAAACCCCTTATAGTACACTCTTTCTTTGTTCAACTTTCTTTCCTTTCATCTCTCTCTATCCTAGTTCCTTGTTTTTTCCCCCCATCCCTCCCTCTGTCTTTCTTGCTCTCTCTTTCTTTCCTTTCTCTCCCTTTTTATTTGTTCCTCCCCCTCGTATCATCTCCCTTCCTGGGAGAACAGTGCGGGCTTCAGGAACAGCCCAGGATTTGGTGACCCCTGGCAAATCATCATTTGACCCCCGAGGGGGTCCCGACCCCCAGGTTGAGAACCACTGATCTAACAAGTACAATGTATAGCTATGACTGATTTTCCTTATTTCTGTGAGAGGCACAAGATAGAGTTATCCTGAAAGAAGGAACACCACATCACAGAAAACTGCCTTATTTACCTATAACAGAGGGTCTCAATTTGTGGTCCGCTCCTGATGACATCCGGAGAGACGAAATATGCTGGGAGGGAGGGAAGGTACTCTGACATCAGCATGTACTTGAGGGGCGGTCAAACGTAATTACGCAACTCAGGAATTTTTCTTGTAAACACAACTGGATTGTTTTTTGCATGATGCTTTTAATAAAGATATAGCATAAAAACATAAGTCTTTCTTTCTATGTGCTTTCCTTGATGGGCATGTGCAAACATTTAGAAAGCCAGGGAGGTGAAAAAAAAAGCACCGATTTACCTAGTAGTTCGGCCTGCACTGGGTAACACTGTTTAGGGAGTGCCCACATGGCCCAAGTTTTTAGACATTTTTTTCTATGACTGTAAATAAAGAGTTGCCTGGTTACTAAGTGAACCTGGATAGCAGCAGCACAGGCCTCTGTGGGCAGGAGGAACTCAGTTACCCTTCACCCCTCTGCTCCTGCTTAAGTTCTGCTCACTAACCACAGACAGAGCATGCTGCCACACATTCTGCAGGTACCCACTCTGAATCTGTGATAGAGTGGCCCTTCCAAATGCCAGGGCCAGGGCCACATTGTGCATTGCAGCTCTCTACACAAAGACAGCCCAACACCCTGCAGGATTAAAGGAGGCGGGGACAGGGTCCTCATAGTGACTAGGTGCCCACTGCCTCCATTGACAGACATCTGTTTGACCACTGTATGCATCATGTTGTCCAAAGAATGCCAGATGCCAAATTGCCCTCCAAAAAGGTCCCTGTCAGCAGCCAAGTGCAACTAGGCCTAGAGGAAAGCCCGAAGGCTGGAGAGGAGCCAAGACAGATAGAGTATTCCTCCGGAAGTCATATTGTCTGTAAATCTGTGATTCAAGGCAGTAATAACTACTGCCTGATGAAATCATTTTGAAGTGAGGGGAATTCCCCTTTTAGACAGTTCCCCCAAACAGACGTTCCCACTGGAAGATTTCCCCTCACTTCTTGTTCTAATGACAACTGTACAATTTTTGATTCCGAAACACTTTGGGGGGGAATTTACTAAAGCTGGAGAACACAGAATCTGGCGCAGTTGTACATAGTAACCAATCAGCTTCTAACCTCAGCTTGTTCAATTAGGCTTTGACAATAAACCCGTAAATAACCAGCAAAATGAGACTTTAAATGAAGCATGTTCAATGTGACCAGAAAATTTGGCAATAATAAAAATATTTGAATTTATTATCTGGACAGTGAAAAACTGTCTCATACTGAATACAGCAATTGCTAAGTAAACATACAAAAAATATATACATTAAAGACCATTGTCCTAGAAATAGATCACAGCATAAATGTACACTACACAATGTGGCATAAAATATCATCCTCCATGTTTATGTTACTTTCGAATAGAGTGTTATAATAATAATAAATCCAACTAAGCTAAAATCAAATTGACCATCTAATATAAGACATAAGATGCATCCAGATATGCCTGACATGTTTCGTGGCTAAAAAGCACTTCCTCAGGGGCAGTTGCATATGCGAACAAATAGCTAAATTCATATAGAGCGCCGCAACTTTAAGGCGGCGTAGAGTATCGTATTTACGCTATGCCGCCTTAAGTCAGAGAGGCAAGTACTGTATTCACAAAGTACTTGCCTCCTAACTTACGGTGGCGTAGCGTAAATAGGGCCGGCGTAAGCGCACCCAATTCAAATTAGGATGAGGGAGCGTGTTTTATGTTAATGTGGTGTGACCTGACGTGATTGATGTTTTTTACGAACGGCGCATGCACCGTCCGTGTACATATCCCAGTGTGCATTGCGGCAAAGTACGCCGCAAGGACGTATTGGTTTCGATGTGAACGTAAATTATGTCCAGCCCTATTCAGGGACGACTTACGCAAACGACGTAACATTTTCAAATTTCGACGCGGGAACGACGGCCATACTTAACATTGATTAGTCCAGCTATTTGATGGAATAACTTTACGCCTGAAAATGCCTTACGTAAATGGCGTATCTTTACTGCGACGGGTGCACGTAAGTTCGTTAGTCATTTACATATTCTACACTGAACTCAACGGAAGCGCCACCTAGCGGCCAGCCTAAATATTGCACCCTAAGATACGACGGCGCAGGCTGTCGTATCTTAGCTATGTTTAGGTGTATCTCAGTTTGAGAATACACTTCAACTTAGGACGGTGCAGATTCCAAGTTAGGGCGGAGTATCTACTGATACGCCGGCCTAACTCTCTCTGAATCCACCTAAAAGCCTGGAACCTGCGAGACCCAAACCTGCAGGCTGCCTATAGTGTCCACACCGGGAACTGTGGTAGATAGGACCCATCAGGGAGTCAAGCACACACACGGTCCCACACTGTTAGATTTGCAAGGGTGGATGAGGTGTTGGAAAATACCCAATTGGCAAATTGTTTGGGCTCCATTTCTATTGCAACAACATGGAAGACCAAAATCCAATAGCAGATACAAGGTGTTTGAGTGAGGTGCTGCTATACGTCAATAACACCTAGAAGCCGACTGATTAATATGCACAGCTGCACCAGATTCTGTGTGCTCCAATTTTAGTAAATCCTCCCTTTCGGTCTTGGTGAAAATGATCACCTGGACAAATAGAACACATCTACCCTGCTGTGACACAGACAACAATAAAAATTGCTGCAATTTCAAACCTTCCCTACAAAACTAAAAGAACAATTGGTTATACTTTAAATGGCACTACGATCAGACAATATTTTAATATTAATTCATTGATAATAACTTCTGATTACAAAATCACTTACTTTGTCATTGTCCATTAAAGATATAGCGCACTGATGAGCTTCATATAGTTCATGTTTATATTCTGAATGTTCATGAGGACAGTCTTCAGCACAAGATGACTGGGCCTTTGGCACCGCTTTTACATCTTCCACAAATATAAAGGGTTTAAATATAGACCTGGAAGTCAATGAAACCAACAGAAATTACAAATACTACACAAATGCTGGCCATACACAAGCCGAAAATCGTTTGAAAATCTGTAATTTGGACAATTCGTCCGTTTTTCTTCCAGTTAATGGGCAAAAATAGAAAGTCGGTTTTGACTTTTCAGAGCCATAAAAAAAAAAAAAGGAATAGGTTGGAATTTGAGATTTGTATTTCTCGCCTGTTAACCACTTCTCTACTTTGGGTGTTTTTCAGATTTGGTGTTTACAAGACTAAAACATTTTTTTTTGCTAGAAAATTACTTAAAACCCACAAACATTATATATTTATTTTTTTCTAATACCCTAGAGAATAAAATGGCGATCATTGCAATACTTTTTGTCACACCATATTTGCGCAGCGGTCCTACAAGCGCACTTTTTTTGGAAAAAAAATCACTTTTTTGAATTAAAAAATAAGACAGCAATACATTTTGCCCACTTTTTTTATATATTGTGAAAGATAATGTTACGCCGAGTAAAATGGTACCCAACATGTCACGCTTACAAATTGTGCCCGCTCGTGGTATGGTGTCAAACTTTTACCCTTAAAAATCTCGATAGGCGACGTTTAAAAAATTCTATAGGTTGCATTTTTTGAGTTAGAGTAGGTCTAGGGCTATAATTATTGCTCTCGCTCTAACGATCGCGGCGATACCTCACTTGTGTCGTTTGAACACCGTTTTCATATGCGGGCGCTACTCGCGTATGTGTTCGCTTCTGCGCACGAGCTCGTCGGGACAGGGCGCTTTAAAAATTTTTTTTTTTTTTTTCTTATTTATTTTTATTTATTTTATTATTTTTTACACTGGAAAAAAAAAATGATCACTTTTATTCCTATTACAAGGAATGTAAACATCCCTTGTAATAGAAAAAAGCATGACAGGTCCTCTTAAATATGAGATCTGGGGTCAAAAAGACCTCAGATCTCATATTTAGACTAAAATGTAAAAAAAAAAAAAAAAAAAATTGAAACTGTCATTTTTTTAAATGACAAAAAAAAAAAAATGTTTCTTTAAGAGGCTGGGCGGGACTGATGTTTTGACGTCACTTCCGCCCAGCAGAGCTACGCAGACCTACGGGCGAATGAGATTTTTCCTTCAGTCTCGTCCCCAGTCAGCAGCCGAACAGTCCCGATCTCCTCCGCCGCTACCGACGGCTACGGTAAGCGGCGGAGGGCGCGGGAGAGCGGCGGGAGGGGGGGCCCTCTCCCGCCGCCAATTACGGCGATCTCGCGGCGAATCCGCCGCGGAGACGGCCGTTATCGTTAACAGAACCGCTGACACTAAAGATGGATACCTCGGTTGTGGCAGCAGCTGCTGCCGTTACCGAGATATCCATCTTTAAAGTTAGGCCGTATAAAGACGTACAGCGGTTTGGAAGTGGTTAAAAATGTAACTGTTTGCGGGCTCTACGGTCAACCAATCAAAACCTGCTCTGCATCCCCAAGACCCGCTACAAATCGAAAGAAGTCCAGGGACCCCGGCATGGACGAGAACCATCGCACCTTCAGGAAAAAACTGAAGACCCACCTGTTCTGAAGGACAAGGACGACTCCGGATACAAGCGCCTTGAGGCGATTTCGTTCGCATTTGTTAGCGCTATATAAAGTTACTCACTCACTCACTGTGCATATATCACAAAACAGACAACAAACTGATTAATTCAGGTCGATTGAATGATTTATCTATCGAAAATGTAGTCATTACGTGATGGCACTATCGTTTGCTCTCACGGCTGAGTGTTCATTATTCCAAAAGGAGTTTTAACAATTTTTGGTATAGTGTATGACCAGCAAAAGTCTAGTCAGCTAAAGTGTATGTGAACCTCAATGGCGCCTTCACACAGGCTCTCTGTTTAGGTCTACCTACAAATCTTTCAGATAGATGTGATCAGATATGTGGTTGTGACCTTCTCCATGGAGGTATATAGGAAGGCGGATATGAAGGACTTTGTCCTTTTACATCCGTCCTACCAACATGTCTATTCAACTGCATCCTTATCTGTTTTTTTGGACCTAAATGTGATCACAGGTATCCATTCCTGATGTAAACAGACACAATTTGTTTACATCCAGCAGCCCATAGATACAAAACAGGGCCACCACAATCCACTGTTGAGGAGTGAAAAAAAAAGTGAATGGGCATAGCTACGCAGACCTACGGGCGAATGAGATTTTTCCTTCAGTCTCGTCCCCAGTCAGCAGCCGAACAGTCCCGATCTCCTCCGCCGCTACCGACGGCTACGGTAAGCGGCGGAGGGCGCGGGAGAGCGGCGGGAGGGGGGGCCCTCTCCCGCCGCCAATTACGGCGATCTCGCGGCGAATCCGCCGCGGAGACGGCCGTTATCGTTAACAGAACCGCTGACACTAAAGATGGATACCTCGGTTGTGGCAGCAGCTGCTGCCGTTACCGAGATATCCATCTTTAAAGTTAGGCCGTATAAAGACGTACAGCGGTTTGGAAGTGGTTAAAAATGTAACTGTTTGCGGGCTCTACGGTCAACCAATCAAAACCTGCTCTGCATCCCCAAGACCCGCTACAAATCGAAAGAAGTCCAGGGACCCCGGCATGGACGAGAACCATCGCACCTTCAGGAAAAAACTGAAGACCCACCTGTTCTGAAGGACAAGGACGACTCCGGATACAAGCGCCTTGAGGCGATTTCGTTCGCATTTGTTAGCGCTATATAAAGTTACTCACTCACTCACTGTGCATATATCACAAAACAGACAACAAACTGATTAATTCAGGTCGATTGAATGATTTATCTATCGAAAATGTAGTCATTACGTGATGGCACTATCGTTTGCTCTCACGGCTGAGTGTTCATTATTCCAAAAGGAGTTTTAACAATTTTTGGTATAGTGTATGACCAGCAAAAGTCTAGTCAGCTAAAGTGTATGTGAACCTCAATGGCGCCTTCACACAGGCTCTCTGTTTAGGTCTACCTACAAATCTTTCAGATAGATGTGATCAGATATGTGGTTGTGATCTTCTCCATGGAGGTATATAGGAAGGCGGATATGAAGGACTTTGTCCTTTTACATCCGTCCTACCAACATGTCTATTCAACTGCATCCTTATCTGTTTTTTTTGGACCTAAATGTGATCACAGGTATCCATTCCTGATGTAAACAGACACAATTTGTTTACATCCAGCAGCCCATAGATACAAAACAGGGCCACCACAATCCACTGTTGAGGAGTGAAAAAAAAAGTGAATGGGCATAGATGTCACAAAACTGATATCCATCCCATTCAGCTCTAATTCAGCATGGAATCTGCTCATGGGTCCCCTGCAGAACAGAGCACAGCATGCCCGTGTCTGAGGACCCTGATGATAAACATATCTTATGTAATACCTTTTGGTTTGGAAAATAGACCATTGGAAGGGTTTTGGTATATCTGTTGATCTTGATGGAAATCTTGTGAGCCGATAACAGCACAGATGGAGATTAGAGAAAGGTATCAATTACATTGTTTTCTGAAGACTACCGAACCACGCCACCTGTATGTTATGGACAACAGAAGAGGGGCAGGATTCCACAATCCAATCTTGTTTTTGTTGTCCTGATACAGAAGGGCGAGTGAACTTTGGGTTGCCGGTTTTCATCCCAACCATGGCTCTACCTGCCTGCAGTTTGCATGGTTCCCCTTTACTTGTGTGTTTTTTTTTCTGGGTACTACGGTTTTCATCCTAACCATGGGCACTACCTGCCTGTAGTTTTCACGGTCCCCCTTTAGCTGCGTGGGTTTTCTCTGGGTACTCCGGTTTTCTCCCACACTCCAAAGACAGGCTGGTAGGTTAATTGGCTCCTGTCCAAATTGGCCCTTGTATGTGTATGTATGAATGTGAGTTAGGGACCTTAGATTGTAAGCTCCTTGAGGGCAAGGACTGATGTGAATGTACAATATACAGTAAATGTAAAGTGCTGTTTAAATTGTTGGTGGTATATAAGTACCTGTAATAAATAAATAAAATATACCTTGAGGGATCCGGTGTGCCAGTAAGGAAGTGAATACAAGGCCGTTTCTCATCCTGAGGTAGAACAGACACAGAACTAGCTGTAGTCAGGAAGGTGTCCACACAATTTACACTACTTTTAATACGAAGGACGTTTATCACCGATTCCACTGTCAATTCTAGAGGAAAAAGATAGACATAGAAAAACTTGGTCGTTTATATGATCTAATAGGATCCTCCACAGCAATGTGACATTGATGATAGATCTTGTCCATCACGCACCTAAATCCTGTGTCTACATAAAATATAATTATCTTTGAAGATTGAAAGTTAGTGGATGTTAACCCCAAAAAATTTTTTTTGGATGTTACAATGTAGAGAATAAGATTTCCTATCATCTGTGCCCAGTCTTGCCACACAGACTTAATCCAGCTCTGAGCAATCCTCTTTTTAATGTTCAGGGAAATAAAACAGACTTCCAGATAAAAACCAAAGTCCTTTTTTTTTGGGTTAACATCCACTTTAATATTATTGACAGGAATGTATGTTTTATTTAAAACTTGTGGCACCATTCACATAGCTCTCCATATCTATTGGCGTGAGTCAAGCCACATGAAGCCTCAGCTGGGAAAAATTGAATTTTATTCACGCTGGCCTTTACAGTGTACCCCCTAGGTTCTTTCTTATGGATTTTTGCATAGTTTGGAGTGAAGATGAGGCCATGATTGGCTTTGCCAGCATACATGGCTTGGGAGCAGCGGACAGCCTTTTCTGCTCTTAGGCTTTTACTGTGCCCCACAAAGGAAATGTCCTCTCACTTTCTGTCCTGGCAAGAGGACAGGGGTATGGAAAGTTTTGGGAAATTTCTCAACCGGTGACCGAAAAAAAAATGTATAAAACTTATCAGTACATTAGGGAAAGGTTAGAACTTTTGAGATTTTTTTTGTTTTCTGTGCTTCCCTGTCCTGGTGACCCCATTTCTTAATTTCTTATCCTGATGTCATAGCAGCGGCAGTGCATCCATAAAGGGCGCAGGAACGCCGCCGCCCTCTCCTGTCACTCTCTAATTACCATAAATAGATTCATGCATTGCATGAATCTATTCATCTATGGTCACTGCCGACACCCACCCCCTATTCAGGTGCCTGGCCCCTTTTCGGTCACCGGGCACCTGCGATGGGGGTGTTTTTTGGATGCATCTGATTAGAGCCATAGACGTTTGCTTCTCACTCAGCTGTATGTCAGGAATCTGTTCTGCACAGGGTGAATAGGGTGTGCCTGGGCACACCTGGCACACCCTGTGCGCATGCCTATGAGTGCTGGGCAGATGATGGGGGGCGCACAGTGGCAGCACTTGGGGCACAGTGGCAACATTTGGGGCACAGTGGCAACATTTGGGGCACAGTGGCAACATTTAGGCCACAGTGGCAGCGTTTGACGTTTGCTTCTCACTCAGCTGTATGTTAGGAAAGTGAAGAAATTCGCTTTCCTAACATTGAACCGCCTCTTAGCCAATCAGGTGCACTGGGTCTTTGTTACCTGTCACCTGATAGGCGTCCAATCACAGCACAGGAACGAGAGGAGGAGTGGGCGGGAGAAGCAATCAGGGAAGATGGAAGACACCACTCACCACCTGCTGCCATCACCCGCTGCCCACCCAAAACAAGGTAAGTGCCGGCATAGGCGTGCGCAGCCTTTGGCATTAGGGTGTGCCCCCCAAAGCTCAAACACAATCTACCGATCACTCACAATGTTCATTCAGAAAGGGAAGGGGCCGGTAAATGACATATTTACTGGTCCCTTTCCCCACTCATCCTAAAACATCCACAGCAACAACCAGTGGGAAAGGGGGGAAAGCCGGCGGTGCAGTAGGGGGAGCCAGATCAGTAGGGGGAATCTGTTCTGCACAGGGTGAATAGGGTGTGCCTGGGCACACCTGGCACACCCTGTGCGCACGCCTATGAGTGCCAGGCAGATGATGTGGGGCGCACAGTGGCAGCACTTGGGGCACAGTGGCAACATTTGGGGCACAGTGGCAACATTTAGGGCACAGTGGCAGCGTTTGATGGGCACAGTGGCAGTGTTTGATGGGCACAGTGGCAGCGTTTGATGTTTTTTTTCCCCAAATTTTTTTGTTTGCGCCTCCACAAAAATTTTGAGCACCAGCCGCCACTGTGTCCTAGGGATGACAGGTGAAAGAAAACCACCTTAATGGAGTCATGGACAGAAATAAAAACTGCACACATTTTATAACATTCACCCACTAGATGTGGTTTAAAAGACCTTGATGGCCTTGGATCTTGAAGGTTTCTCACCTAAACACATTTTAGCACATGTCCAGTAAGGCACGTTTTAGATGCATGTGACTGTAGAGACCCCTCATGCGGCACACATCCTGCTACACTTGCAGAATTCCCCACTTTGCAACGTAACAAGGGGGGCAGGGATGCTAGTGACATCCTCGCCTAATATGGCCATTTTTGGACAATGATATCGCTCAGCATTCCCGCCCCTTTATTATATGAGGCTGTGGAGCACAGAATTCCCTGGCCACAGCGGGTTGGGCAAGCGGCCTGCAATAATGTGACCGTTTTCTGCAGATTCAGCCCGAACCTCAGCTCATTAAGTAAAACGAGAGAAAGAAAAGATGCTAGTGAGAGACACAGCGGGCTATGGAGTGAAGAGTATCTCAGTATATAGGCCAAGTGGGATCACACTATACCAATCACTTCAGCAAATTGCACTGTTTTGTTGTATTTTAAGAAGGAGGACAAAAGTTATTTGGCCCTACTTCTCCTGTAGGTCACAGGAGTGCAGTTAGTTCTGCACTCCTGTAAATCACGTTTGTCTCTCAGCCAGTCCAGGCTCTGCAGAGATCCCGACTTTAATGTTGGGATGCACCCAGATCCCTAACTGGCAGCTGGGTCAGCCTCTCATCAAGCAGCAGGGAGACTGACCCAGCTGCTCCTGCCCCCCGCCACAGCCCAGCGCTGCAGTGAGTGCTGGAGGGGCAGAGCAGAGAGCTGGTGACTGACATTCAAGAAAACCTAAAGCTGAGCAATCATCGGTCTTTGATCGCTCAGTTCTCAGTCTACAGTTGGCAGGGGACAGATGCAGGATCAGATTGATGGTGCATCCATCTAAGTGAGTATGTAGGTTTTTTTTATTACAGAACTTCTCCCTTTTCAGGCTCAGTTCACACTGTTGCAACTTGGGATCCGACTTGTGAGACCCCAAGTCACGTGACATGTGAAATCTCATGTTAGTCAATGAGAGCTTTCTTAATCAGCACTACTGAATTGGCTCCGACTTTAGAAAAGGTTCCTGTACTACTTCAAAGCGTATTCTATTCTATACAAGTAGTTGCCAGGAAGTCGCCTGGCAAAGTCACACCGCAGGTCGCGGCAGTGTGAACCCAGCCTAAAGTCTAGTAGGGCTGCAACTTACGATTATTTTAATAATCGATTAGTTGGCCGATTATTGTATCGATTAATCGGATAATAGCATTAAAAAAAAAAAAAAAAAAAATTGCCGCAAAAACACATTACATGCTTTTCTGCAGCTTCTCCATTAAAGTATATTGAACAAAAAAAAAAAAAAATAACACCGTTTTGCGTAAAAAAGTCCTTGCCCTTTCCAAATACATAGCAGCTGAAAAAAAATCATGGATGTGAACGTGTCCCATAGGAAAACATGTAAATGAACTGTAGTGTGTTTCTGCAAAAAGCACCAAAAAACACCGAGATGTGACCCAGGCCTGAGATGTTTAGTAACATAATGGTGTTAAAAAAAATAAAATAAGTACAAAAAGAGCAAATAATCGCTACTGTAAGGGGTTAATTTTTTCTTTACTGTGGGACAGTGAAAGTAATATTTACAGTAGCAATTTGCTTTTTTTGTACTATAAAGGGCTAATTTTTTTTTTTTTTAACCCCATTATGTTACTGGCCGATTAATCGATTATGAAAATTGTAATAGATTATTTTCATAATCGATTAGTTGTTTCGGCCCTAAAGGCTAGTAAAAAAAAAAACGACCTTTGTTTACATCCAAACCTCTATATTTTCTATGTTACCCTCCAGTTATGTTCAAACTTAGTGTCAGATAAAATTCAACGTTTTAAATTTTGTATTTATCACATCACAACCCCTTTAAAGAACGCCATATTTAACCAACAATGCAACGTACATTTGCATAACCCTGCATATGTGCAAATATAATGCATTTTTTTAATCAACTGTGATCTGCCTCAAGAGAAAAATGTGTTACTTTGACAAATCAGATGCGGCAATTTGGGGAGTTAAAAGAAAACCAGTGTTGGGCTTTACAATGGCTTAGTGGTTAGCACTTCTGCCTTGCAGCACTATGTTTTCCATTTAAAATTCTCCTTGTGCTTGCATAGCTTTCCTCCCACACTCCCAGAACATGCTGGTAGGTTATTTGGCTCCTGTCTAAACTGGCTCTAGTGTGCATATAAGATAAAGACCTTTGATAGTAATATCTTTGAAGGCAGGAATGTATGCGAGTGTAAAAGTATGTAAAGTGATGCGCAAATTGTCAGTGCTATAAAAATACCTGTAAAAATAAAATAAATATGAGAATTCTATTTCCAGCAGGACATAATTTCTTTATCTTATTATTGCTGCACATTGTATATGTTCTATGTGCACAGCACCATCTAGTGGCCAAGGACAAATGATTCAGGTCTGTATGGAGATAAGGCTTCATGTTTGCCTGACTAACTGGGTAACTACCGTATTTATCGGCGTATACCGCGCACTTTTTTGCCCTGAAAATCAGGGCAAAATCGTGGGTGCGCGATATACGCCGATACCTGCTTTCCCGTGCCGAGTTTGAATACTGCGCCGACATATACCGAGCGCAGTACACTCGTGTATAGTCGGCCAGTCTCGGCTCCTCTCGCGCTGACGTCCTGGACGTACAGGACGTCAGCGCGAGAGTAGCCGAGCCTGCCCGACCATACACGAGTGTACTGCGCTCTGTATATGTCGGCGCAGTATTCAAACTCGGCGCGGGAAACGAGCGGGGAAGACGCGAGGACGCCACAGAAGGACGCCGGACCCGACGAAGAGGACACCCAAAGCCGCAGACGGACGCCGGACCCGACGAAGAGGACACCCGAAGCCGCAGAAGGACGCCGGACCCGACGAAGAGGACACCCGAAGCCGCAGACGGACGCCGGACCCGACGAAGAGGACACCCGAAGCCGCAGACGGATGCTGGACCCGACGAGGCTGCCGATGGACGCCGCGCAAGACACCAAAACTGGAAGTACAAAAAATCTTTTTTCCACAGGAATTTCGGGCAACTTTAGGGGTGCGCGATATACGCGGGAGCGCACTATACCCAAATAAATGTACCGTAACTACGTTTGTTCGTTTTAATTCTTTTGCATCCCATGTGGACTGTTGGAGTATTGTGAACCCCAATGTGCAAGGTGCAGTAATACAGAACAACCAATCAGACTTCACATTTTGGTGATGTGATCATTAAGCTAAAATTGAATTAGCTTCTACGTGCAAGTTCACTTTGCATATTACCATTGATATTCAAAGTGTGTGTAAGTCCTTATGAACTAATAGAATATGTATGAAGATTAGAATCAATTCCAGAAAAGAAAATGCTTACCATCCTTGTTCTCTAAGGTCTCCTTCCCTGAACAATGGTCTCCAATGTCACCTTCTGAAAAGGCTTCAGAGAAGTTAAATTCTTTATCCTCAGTCCACCATCCCTGGCTTTGAGCATAATCCCGAAGCTCTGGGTGTTCCAGATCTAGCTGCGTCTTTAGTGATAAATGGTTGCAGATACATCTCACACCATCTATATATGACAAGAAGAAATTCAAAAAGGTGAATAAAAAGTTGCATAATCCGGGGCATATTTACGAAGCAGTGAATGTGACATTCACTGGTGGTGGATCACTCATTTCAAACGCGTACACCTGGACTGAATGACAGTGATGGTCAGTCACTGCTTAATAAATATGCCCCATACTGTTTTACATCAAAATATTTCTGAGGTTGTCTCAGTGTTGCAGCTTTCAATGCTAAAAAGACTTAGATACGGACCCTAAATCCCAGATCTCCAACCCAATCTGACCCAACATTTAACATTAACTTTTTAACCTCAACTATTCAAGTGCAGCTAAATCCAAACACAATAATATAATACACTGCTCAAAAAATTTAAGAAACACTTATATCAGATCTCAACAGGCAAAAATCTCATGCTGGATATCTATACTGATATGGACTGGGTAATGTGTTAGGAATGAAAGGATGGCACATCATTTGATGGAAATGAAAATTATCCACCTACAGAGTGCTGAATTCAAAGACACCCCAAAAATCTAAGTGAAAAAATTATGCAGCAAGCTAGTCCATTTTGATGAAATTTTATTGCAACAACTCAAGTGCTTGTATGCATGCCTAACAAAATCAGGACATGCTCCTAATGAGACGACGGATGGTGTCCTGGGGTATTTCCTCCCAGATCTGGACCAGAGCATCACTGAGCTCCTGAATAGACTGAGGTGCAACCTGGTGGCACCGGATGGACCGAAACATAATGTCCCAGAGGTGTTCTTTTGGATTTGGGTAAGGTGAGCCTGGGGACCATTCAATGGTATCAATTTCTTCATCCTCCAGGAACTGGCTGCATGCTCTCGCCACATTAGGCCGGGCATTGTCGTACACCAAGAGGAACCCAGGACCACTGCACCAGCGTAGGGTCTGACAATGGGTCCAAGGATTTCATCCCGATACCTAATGGCAGTCAGGGTGCCATTGTGTAGCCTGTAGAGGTCTGTGCGTCCCTCCATGGATATGCCTCCCCAGACCATTACTGACCCACCACCAAACCGGTCATGCTGAACGATGTTACAGGCAGCATAACGTTCTCTGCGGCTTCTCCAGACCCTTTCACGTCTGTCACATATGCTCAGGGTGAACCTGCTCTCATCTGTGAAAAGCATGGGGCACCAGTGGCGGACCTGCCAATTCAGGAGTTCAATGGAAAATGCCAATCGAGCTCCACAGTGAACCTGTTCCTCCTTGCACAAAGGAGCAGAGACCAGTCCTGCTGATGGGTTAAGGACCTTCTACGGCTCTGTCCAGCTCTCCTAGAGTAACTGCCTGTCTCCTGGAATCTCCTCCATGCTCTTGAGACTGTGCTGGGAGACACGACAAACCTTCTGGCAATGACACGTATTGATGTGCCATCCTGGAGGAGTTGGACTGCCTGTGCAATCTTTATAGGGTCCAAGTATCGCCTCGTGCTACCAGTAGTGACACTGACCCTAGCCAAGTGCAAAACTAGTGAAAAACAGTCAGAAAAGATGAATAGGGAAAAAAATGTCAGACACCTGAAAAACCATTCCTGCTTTGGAGGTCGTCTCATTGTTTCCCATCTAGTGCACCTGTTGTTAATTTCAATTAACAGCAAAGCAACCCCCTCTGTATACACCCCTCCCCCTCTGCTACTTAACTGACCAGATCAATTTTCCAGGAGTTCTGATTCAAAAGTGTTCCTTTAATTTTTTTGAGCAGAGTATATTGCCGCTTATCAGTCTTCAGATGTGGTGGCTGCATTAGTTTTAAATTACATTTTTTATGGCTTTTTTCCCTTAAGGCCTTATGTACACAGGGCGTTTGATTTTCTAAACATCTTTTACTCCTGCATGTGCATTTGGACGCATTTAGGCATTAAAGCATTAACGGATTCCAATGACCAGAATATTCATTTATTCTAGCCACTGGAATAAATAAACACTCAAGCATTAAGCGTGTTGTGCTTAAGCAATTTAGATGCATTTACTCTTGTCAATCGTTTTCTCTGCTCAAAAACTCCTCTCCTGAACACACAGGTGATGGGGTATTTTTTCAGCCTGTAAATGCTCGTCTTCTAATTCACCTGTAAACGGCTATGTGTGTCATAGGCTAACATTGAGGTGCATTTACAGGCTGAAAAAAAAATGCAAAACGTGTATTAGTATAAAAGATTATTAGTACTTAATTCTGCGAATAACGCACTTCGTGTCTTATGGTGGCTACACTCATTCTTCCACTGTATCTATGAAAGTAGGAGGTTCAATTTAACCCTTAATGTGCACCTATCACTGCAAGACAAATTTCAGTTTTTGGCTGATATGTTACAGCTCACTCAAAACAGAATCACATCAGATGCTTTGCATAACTCACTTCAAGTGATACGTCAAGTGAACTGCAAGTACTTCAAGTGAACACACTGTTTAAATTTACATTGTCCCTTCTATTTCTGTATGTGAATGATGGCAGTAATTATTTTATTAAAAAAAAAAATCATCTAAGTACGTTTTTCCTAAATCGATATACAGCGGTCACATGACCCAGCTCTTTCCCAGCCTGTCTGCAGGGAAACATAAGCAGGAGAAACTTCTAGTCCTCTACTGCTGGTCACATGTTCAAAATAAAGAAAAAGCCATTGGAATACAGAGTAAAAATAAATAATGAATATCAATAAACAGTTATAAATTGTCATACAAATATATATTTGAAATCAAATCTTTATTTTTTGGCAATAACATGATCTGGGCGGATATCTGCGAGTCACAGACTGTGTGACGCCCCTCCAGCCTGAGTCTTAGAATAAGAGGGAGGTAAAGCCTCCATTAACCTACATGTAATATCCCACCTTTATTGTGTTTAGCTGGTTAGTAGGCATTAGGAGGAGGGAAGGAGTGGGCTGTTATTTACCACTGTATAAAAAAAAGGTGTGGGTTGGATCCGCGCAGCGGAGAGCAAACACAAAACAGTGAGTCGGGATTGCTGGTGAAGGGAACTGCTGCCCCTACTAATTTACTACCACTAGGTGGAGTAAAAAGAATGAGAGAAAAGGGGGGGGGGGGGTAGGTATGGCACTGTTCTGATGAAAGACAGAGGAATAAATGTGGTGTTGTCCCCAGCTATGGAAATTGTGTGATACAATGAGGCGTGGAGCGTTGGAAAAAAATATGAGACACAAAAAATTTAAATTTAAAAATAAATGTGTATATGTGTGTTAGACCCTCGGCCGGGTGTTGATGAAGTGCTAGGCTGATGCTGCTTGTAAATGTGACAACAAACCTCAGTGAACAAAGTGCAACATCAAACACAATGAATGAATAAATGAATATACCCCCTGCCGGGTGTTAGACCCTCGGCGGGGTATTCAAATCGAAAATTAAATAAAAAGAAAATATTTTTTTTGCGGCCTTCACAGAAGGAAGCTTAGGCCGCAAAGCCGCGTCCTGGGAGGTGGGGGCGCACAGAGACACAGGATCCTGTGTCTCCGTGCGCCAGCCGGTAATTGAGGCCGCAGCTTTGCAGCTTTCTGTGATCTGGCGCCATCTTGTGGTGGTTGTTTGGCATTACAAGTAAAATCCGTTCTAGCAGTTCTAATGTGTTTTTCCACGGTTTTCACTGCCATCTCCTTCCCTCTAATTAGAACCCCCAAACATTATATATATTTTTTATTCTAACACCCTACAGAATAAAATGGCGGTCATTGCAATACTTTGTCACAACGTATTTGCGCAGCGGTCTTACAAGCGCACTTTTTTGGGGAAAAAATACACTTTTTTTTATTAAAAAATAAGAACAGTAAAGTTAGCCCAATTTGTTTTATATTGTGAAAGATAACGTTACTCTGAGTAAATTGATACCCAACATGTCACGCTTCAAAATTGCGTCCGGTCGTGGAATTAGCGACAAACCTTTACTTTTTAAAATCTCCATAGGCAACATTTAAAAAATTCTACAGGTTGCATGTTTTGAGTTACAGAGGAGGTCTAGGGCTAGAATTATTGCTCTCGCTCTAACGATCGCGGTGATACCTTACATATGTGGTTTGAATACCGTTTACATATGGGGGGGGCGCTACTCACGTATGTGTTCGCTTCTGCGCACAAGCTTGGCGGGACGGGGTGCGTTTTCTGGCACCTAACTTTTTTAGCTGGCTCCTAGATTCCAAGCAAATTTGTCAAACCCTGCTTTATAGTCACATGGGCTGCTCAGATGTAACAGGGAGGAAATGCTCAGCATAAAAACTCACTGAAAACTGAGCATGTGCAGAGCTGCCAACACTAATCTGCAAAATCCATGGCTGAATTGGGGACATGAACAAAAGGTGGCGATAGAGAGCAGCAGAATAAACCAGGATTTTTCCAGAAAATAAATCTTATAGTGACTGAGTATGAACAGCATTTAATACAACATTTATTAATAGTTTTGTTATTATGTGGGTTTAGTGACACTTTAATTGACTTTGCAAGGGATACATAAAAGGCGTTTTATATATTTACATTGTATTCTTTAAAGGAATATTGTAAAATTATATATATATATATATATATATATAACACTCATTTACACCAGAACACAGTGAGCTGCAGGCCTTTTGATATTACTGGGCTACAACTCACCTCAGCACATGAAAAAATAAGGGCAGTTTGGTTTATTTAATTATTTTTTTGCAGCACAACCTACAGGACAGCGTGCGTTGTGCTGCACTGCAGCGCATGTGCATTTTGGAGGTGCGATGAGGTTCTAGTCACAATGAATGGCATCACAGAACACCAACACAGGTAACGCACATTACCATGCATTATCATAATGCGATTGGTGTGACTGGTTCCATTCTGCAATTATGGCCCAGATTCTCATATCTGGGCGTAAAACTGTGCGGGCGTAACGTATCTGGTTTACGTTACGCCGCCGCAAGTTTTACAGGCAAGTGCTTTATTCACAAAGAACTTGCCTGTAAAGTTGCGGCAGGGTAGCGTAAATCTCCCGGCGCAAGCCCGCCTAATTCAAATGAGCCGGGTAGGGGGCGTGGAGCATTTAAATTAGGCACGTTCCCGCGCCGAACGTACTGCGCATGCGCCGTCCTGAAAATATCCCAGGGTGCATTGCTCCAAATGATGTCGCAAGGACGTCATTGGTTTCGACGTGAACGTAAATGGCGTCCAGCCCCATTCACGGACGACTTACGCAAACAACGTACATTTTTAAATTTCGACGCGGGAACGACGGCCATACTTAACATTGGTTGCCCCTCATATAGCAGGGGCAACTAACGCGTCGCAAATCCAACGTAAACGTCGTAACTTCACTGCGTCGACCGCACGTACGTTCGGGAATTCGCGTATTTTGCTAATTTGCATACTCGACGGGGAAAACGGCGACACCTAGCGGCGAAAAAAATAATGAATTTAAGATCCGACAGCGTAAGAGCCTTAAGCCTGTCGGATCTAATGGATATCTATGCGTAACTGATTCTAAGAATCAGTCGCATAGATACGATGGCCCAGATTAGGACTTACGACGGCATACATTGCGCTGCGCCGTCGTAAGCCCTTTGAGAATCTGGGCCTAAATGTCCAGGTTTGGTCGTGAGGTTTAGAAACACGTGCAAGCAGGTGAACACACATGTCACTTTGCTGTGCCTAGGTGATCTGTGACAGCTATTAGCCATTTAGAATGCTAAAAAGATGAAAAAGCAGAAGCTGGAAGACTACACTCTCAGGGTTATGCATAACAAAGTATAATTTCCATAAACACTACACTGTCGTGAAATTTGCCTCTTATTTGGAAAAATAAATAATAAAAAAAAAGGAATTTTTAGAGCCATAGTAGTCTTTATTTAACAGGGTTTAAACCAGAAATGAAATTAAATGTCTAATGCAGTGGTCTCAAAGTACCGGCCCGCGGGCCATTTGCGGCCCGCGGACCAGTTATAAATGGCCCGCAGGCAGGGTGGCGCCATCTGGTGGTGAGCCGTTGGTATTACAAGTTATTACCACCAGATGTGAGCTGGCACCATCTGGTGGTGGTCGTTGGTATTACAAGTTAAGCAGCAATTCTAATGTCATTTTACACTATTTTCACTGCCATATTCTTCCCTCTAATTAGAACCCCCAAACATTATATATATTTTTTATCCTTACACCCTAGAGAATAAAATAGCGATCGTTGCAATACTTTCTGTTACGCCGTATTTGCGCAGCGGTCTTACAAGCGCACATTTTTGGGAAAAAATTACACTTTTTTTAATTAAAAAATAAGACAACAGTTAAGTTATCCCCATTTTTTTTAATATTATGAAAGATAATGTTACGCCGAGTAAATTCATACCCAACATGTCACGCTTCAAAATTGTGTCCGCTTGTGGAATGCCGACAAACTTTTTTACCCTTTAAAATCTTCATAGGCGACGTTTAAAAAAATCTACAGGTTGCATGTTTTAAGTTACAGAGGAGCTAGAATTATTGCTCTCACTCTACCAATCGCGGCGATACCTCACATGTGTGGTTTGAACACCGTTTACATATGCGGGCGCTGCTCACGTATGTGTTCGCTTCTGCGCGCAAGCTCGTCGGGACGGGGTGCGTTTTCTGGCTCCTAACTTTTTTAGCTGGCTCCTAGATTCCAAGCAAATTTGTCAAACCCTGACTTACACCAGTGCTGGTGGTAATAATGCGCTCGCTGACACCAGTGCTGGTGGTAATAATGCGCTCGCTGACACCAGTGCTGTTGTTTTTGAAGTTTGAAAGTTTGCATGCGGCCCCCCATGGCATATGAAAACTTGTCTTGTGGCCCTCAGGTAATTTGAGTTTGAGACCCCTGGTCTAATGCATGAACAAAAGACATTAACATTTTAGTAGATGAAGGCTCACTAACCTGTAATTTTTTCAGCAGCCCAAAATTTCCCCACGGTCTCCAGTAACCAGGCCTCTGACCTATCTACAATGAGAAAGGCACTTTGGAACCCTTGATCCCCGGCCTGGAAGTAGCTTCCCCCTTGACCGTGCTCCTCTAGTAAAGACACTATTATATGAAGAGCCTCTTTGGCATTTGTTCCACGTTCAAGGCCAAGTCTGGAAAAAAAAAAATCAATAAGTGGCACTATAAGAAATTAGCTAAAATTAAAGTATCTCTAAAATCCAAACTTTTCAATAGAGTAGAGAATGGATAGAACCTCTGTTTTTTTTGTTTTTTTTGCCATCTGTGTCCCATTGGACACTAACACTGTGTTTATTTTCTTAAGGTGGTTGTAAACCTCAGACATGAAATATGAACAAAGCATATCCCTCTATAGTGTATACAGTACTTGTCTCAATCCAGAGCACTACCGCAAGTCATGCACACAAGAACTATACTGCGAGCTGATCCCATAACAAATTTTCATAAGGCGGTGAGTGAGGGCACAGGCAGCACCATAAAAAGAACAAAAGGAGAAAGCGAGGTAGCATAGAGGTGGGTAAGTGTACTTTAAGTTGTCTTTTTCCATAAAGGGATGGGAAAATCCTCGTTAGGTTGGTTATGATTGGGCTACCACAATGGGAACTTTACTGCACAGTGTGTTGGGGTGCTATTTACAATGAATGGTACCACAGTGCACCCAACTTAGAGCAGGTGCATTGCTCTGCACTGTAGCAACACATTGGGGGTTATTTACGAAAGGCAAATGCACTTTGCACTACAAGTGCACTGCCAGTGCACTTGAATGTGCAGTCGCTGTAAGTCTGCAGGGTAGATCTGAAATGAGGAGAAGCTCTGCTGATTTTATCATCCAATCATGTGCAAGCTAAAATTTAGTTTTTTATTTTCCTTGCATGTCCCCTTTGGATCTACAGCGACTGCACTTCCAAATGCACTGCAAGTGCACTTGTAGTGCAAAGTGGATTTGCCTTTCGTAAATTACCCCCATTGCATTTTAGTGCGAGTGTGTGAATGGGTCCTCAGTAAATGTGGTCACCAGAATAAATAAAAGGAGAATTAATCTTCCTAAAAGGGACGCAGCAACAAAACTCTACAAGGGGTATAACTCTTTATCTATTTAATCCAAAACAAAAAATGGCTTTAGATGTACTAAAGTCCCTTGGCCAGCAAGAGAGAGCAGCCAATGTCCTCCTTGCTCTATGAGAGAGCAACTGTCTCTATATCAGGGGTCCTCAAACTATGGCCCTCCAGTTGTTCAGGAACTACAATTCCCATCATGCCTAGTCATGTCAGTGAATGTCAGAGTCTTGCAATGCCTCATGGGATGTGTAATTCCGCAACAGCTGGAGGGCCGTAGTTTGAAGATCCCTGCTCTATATAGTGGTATCACCATTACAGCCCTGCAAGCAAGCAAGATGCTAGAGAAACATTACAAAAATACACTAAATTACAGTGAAACAAATGACCATACATTTATTCGCTGCATTTGCATCTGAGTGGTTTGTAGCTTTAAGCAAAAAAAATCCATTGTTTCCATTGGTGCCTGTTCACACCTGAGCGCTCAAACATCTGAGCCAAAGGCCTGTCACTTAACAAAAAGTACAGGAGCTTCTTTAGCCCTCTTCCACACAGACGAACTCCTGCGCTACGCAGTCCGCCAGCTCCCTCTCTGCTCACTGAGCGGGGAGGGGCTTGTGCAGCGCCGCTGTCTCCTATGGGGAGATCTGATGAAAACGGACAGTATGTCCGTAATCATCAGATCTCACCCGATCCGCCATGGACTAATGGGGACGTATCACCATCCGTCCGATTTTGGCAGATTGGATCGGGTCGGATGTCAGCGGACATGCTCCATAGGACTGCATGGAGCGGCAGTTCAGGTCCGCTGACAAAACTGACAGGCGGACCTGAACGGTCCCAATCATGTGAAAGGGGCCTTAGGGGTCCATTTATAAATGTTTTCACTCAAGATTCACACAACTAATTTCATACAATTAGAAAAATGTGTGAATACTTGGTGATTTGAGTGAAGACAATTATAAATAGATTCCTTATTGTTTGATCCTCCCTGGCTCATTATTTGGAAAGCTACAAATGGGCTTTAGGGTCAGTTCACACCAGATGCAGTTCCATTTTCTCTGCACCAATACAGTCAGTTCCGGTCCATTTCTGCACTGGAAACTGAATGCACTGGTGTGAACTAGAGCCATTGGAATACATGGAAAACACGGGGGGGGAATAAGCACACGGAACTGAACGGAACTGCATCTGGTGTGAACTAGCATTTAAAGTCAGCTGAGAAAATCATACACTCTTAGTATACACTACTGTACAAATAGCATTCCGGGAAGCTATAAAACCAAGATGGTGCATATATCATAAATATATGACACACAAATGGCCCAGTAGACATCCACTGGGACCACAGCGCCCCAAAAAGCAGCCTCTGAGTGTCTCGGTGAAAACAAAATGGGAATGTGTGATGCCAAAGTATCAGTATATAACCTCAAAAAGGAAATGTGATACCACAAATCAATATATAGTTAATACACAATTGGAACACATCAAAAACCTAGGTAAAAATGCTGATGCTATAAATAAAATGTGGAAAAAATGCTAGTGCATATAAAATAAAGCAGGAGTAGGTCCCCCTTTTAAGTCTAGTGTGCCAAAAAAAAAAAAAAAACAGTAAAAAAAATCTGTCAGTGCTATAATATATGTTTAAGGGACACTAAAAGGTTCCCGTTTTTTTTTTTTTAAATAACAAACATGTCATACCTACTTCCACTGTGCAGCTCGTTTTGCACAGAGTGGTCCCGATCCTGGTCTTCTGGGGTATAAAATGAATATTTGTGCAATAATAATAACCCTCAACATTGTTATCAGTGACTACAATATCAAACCTCAACATTGGTGTTATTGATTGCAATAATAATCCATATTATTGGAGTTAATGAACGCAATAAAACTCCCAACATTGGAGTCCGTGACTGCAATATTAACTCCCAACATTGGAGTCAGTGACTGCAATAAAAAAAAAAAAACATTGGTGTCAGTGACTGCAATATTAACTTCCAATATCGGTGTCAGTGACTGCAATGACAACCCCAAACACTAGTGTCAGCAGCTGCAATATTAACTCCATTATTGTTGTCAGTGACTGCAATATTAACTTCCAATATTGGTGTTAGTGACCGTAATAACCTCAAATAATGGTGTCAGTGACTGCAATATTAACTCCAATATTGGTGTTAGTGACTGCAATAATAACCCCAACATTGTTGTCAATGACTGCAATAATAACCTCAAATAATGGTGTCAGTGACTGCAATATTACCTCCAACATTGGTGCCAATGACTGCAATAACCTGAACACTAATGTCTATGACAGCAATATTAGCCGCAACATTTGTGTTAGTGACTGCAAGAAGAAAAAAACAACATGGGGGACTCAGGGGGGGGGGGGGGCTTATGCACTCCTCCCTGTCTACATGGCAAGTCCTGCTGCTGCCGCCATGTTAAAACTGAAGGATCTTTATGGGCCCTCCATGCAGTCAGAGAGTCCCAAAATAAAGTTTATCCATTCATTTATTTCAATGACATTCTAAAGTGCTGCATACCAGCATCTGCTGTGCAGTCCTAAAAAGCATAAGCCACTTACCTGACAAGATCCATTGGCAGCAATAACTTTGAGGCCTCAGCAGCCTGTCTTGTGGTAATGGCCACATTTCCAATGCAGACTCCATGTTCATTGGCTCCCATCTCAGCACCCCACATCCAAGCTGGTTTACTCAGTATTACAGAATGAGTTTGGGCAACCTGGTCAATTTCCAGGTATGTGCACTGGAAAATAAACAATAAAATTGACTTTACAGATTTAGTTAACAAATAACAACATGGTCTGTGGCCTATATTTTTATAGGGAGGGAAAGCCACAATTGTAATCTCTGTGCCCAGTGCATAATGCCTTGTATATACACACCACTGAATGAAACCAGAGTTAATACATGTTACTGCAAAATTCTAATGCATTGTGAGTCTTATCTCTTTTTTTGGTTTTGTAGACCTGATCATCTATGACATCCTAAGATGGATGGGTTTAAATCCCCGGGAAGAAAAATAATCGCTATTTATAGATGGTGGATGGAGGCAAAGGACAGTACAAATGTAATGCAATGAGTGTATTGCCTCATACACACGTACGGGATTTCCGACGGGAAATTTTGAGGGGAAAGCTGAGAACCTGCTTGGTCCCCTACACAAGTCCGGTTTTTCCGACAGGAAAACTGAGATGGAGCTTTGGCCGGGAATCCCGGCCGTGTGCATGCTCCATTGCAGTTTTTCCTATAGGAAAACTGCCAAAAACAGCTGGGCAAAACTCCACCGGTTTCCCCGTCGG
Organism: Rana temporaria; assembly: GCF_905171775.1. NCBI lineage: Eukaryota > Metazoa > Chordata > Amphibia > Anura > Ranidae > Rana > Rana temporaria. The sequence goes on from NC_053493.1 coordinate 100,742,050, forward strand.
GAAAAAAGAGTTCTTGTTTTTGTCCGGCGGTTTTTGGGCAGTTTTCCCATTGGAAAAACTGCAAGAAGTATACACACGGCCAGGATTCCTGGCCAAAAGCTCCCCTTACAGTTTTCCAGTGGTGAAAACTGATCGTGTGTACGAGGCATTTCAGTAAACAAAGGCAGTGCTATCAATCCAGAAAGCAGTAGTCAGACACATCCACATGGGGACAATGCTGCTCTGAATTCAGGAGCAGTGCAGAAGTGTTGCCGCCCCATTACAGGGAGCTGTGTGACACTGGCAGAATGCAGTGGTGATGTGCTTACAATTAACGGGGTTGTAAAGGTACAATTTTTTTCCCTAAATAGCTTCCTTTACCTTAGTGCAGTCCTCCTTCACTTACCTCATCCTTCGATTTTGCTTTTAAATGTCCTTATTTCTTCTGAGAAATCCTCACTTCCTGTTCTCTCTTTAACTCCACACAGTAATGCAAGGCTTTCTCCCTGGTGTGGAGTGTCATGCTCGCCCCTTCCTTTGGACTACAGGAGAGTCAGGATGCCCACTAACACACAGCTCGTTTCTCTATCTGCGATGTAGAGAGCGTTCTGACTCTCCAGTAGTCCAAGGGAGGGGGCGACCACAACACTCCACACCAGAGAGAAAGCCTGAGCTGCAGCACGGTGGCCAGGACCATACAGCGGTTTAACAGCACAGGTTCCACTCAGAAAAGGCCTCACCATGGTCGACCAAAGAAGTTGGGTGTACACGCTCAGGGTCATATCCAGAGGTTGTCTTTGGGAAATAGACTTATGAGTGCTCCAGAGGTTGAATGGGTGGGGGGTCAGCCTGTCAGTGCTCAGACCATACGCCGCATACTGCATCAAATTGGTCTGCATGGCTGTCGTCCCAGAAGGAAGCATCTCTAAAGATGATGCACAAGAAAGCCTAAAACAGTTTGCTAAAGACAAGCAGACTAAGGACATGGATTACTGGAACCATGTCCTGTGGTTTGATGAGACCAAGATAAACTTATTTGATTCAGATGGTGTCAAAAATGTGTGGCGGCAACCAGGTGAAGAGTACAAAGTGTGTCTTGCCTACAGCCAAGCATGGTGGTGGGAATGTCATGGTCTGGGGCTGCAGGAGTGCTGCCGGCACTGGGGAGATACAGTTTATTGAGGGAACCATGAACGCCAGCATGTACTGTGACATAATGAAGCAGAGCATGATCCCCTTTCCTTCGGGGACTGGGCCGCAGGGCACAACTTCAACATGATAACAATACCAAACACACCTCCGAAACGACCACTGCCTTGCTAAAGAAGCTGGGGGTAAAAGTGATGGACTGGCCAAGCATGTCTCCAGACCTAAACCCTATTGAGCATCTATGGGGCATCCTCAAAAAGAGGGTGGAGGAGCGAAAGGTTTCTAACATCCACCAGCTCCGTGATGTCGTCATGTGGAAGAGGACTCCAGTGGCAACCTGTGAAGCTCTGGTGAACGCCCAAGAGGGTGAAGGCAGTGCTGGAAAATAATGGTGGCCACACAAAATATTGACAGTTTGGGCCCAATTTGGAAATTTTCTCTTAGGGGTATATTCACTTTTTTTGCCAGCGGTTTAGACAATAATGGCTGTGTTATACAAGCTATACACCTCACTACTTTACATTGTAGCAAAGTGTAATTTCTCCAGTGTTGTCACATGAAAGATATAATAAAATATTTACAAAAATGTGAGGGGTGTACTCACTTTTGCGAGTCACTGTATATAGATATATACAGTATATTTCCAAATCAATGCACAAACTAGCCATACAACACACAAACATTTTATTTTTTTAAACTTACAATTTATTCTGCCATGGTTCCCACAAAAGAGTACAATAAATGAGAACTGCAATATGAGGACAGGTAAACCTGGGTGATCACATGACCAGTTAGCAATTCAGGTCAGGCTCACAGTGTGACAATCTACCTCAGGAGCCCATTCATCAGGCAGAGCACAATGTTCTCTTCCTTCTCCTACACATGCTTGGCTGTTCTTTGTGTACCTTTTGTTTGGCTTTCTGCTCCTACTTACAGGGAAATTACTAGGCAATGGAAAGTCAGAAATGTTCAAGTAATCACTGGGCAGGAATAAGCCAAACTGGTACACGTCAGTACATCCTGGAAAAGCAATGTCTTAACGGGAAGCTATAGCAAGCAACATTTATAATTTTAGCTTTCTCTTTGTCTCCGAATAAAATTCCGATGCGCAAAATGTTTTCAAGAAGAGAAGAAACCAGACACGAAGATGACACATAAGACTCAAATGTTAAAATCTCATGCACCTCGTTTCTTTCCCCCAGGGCCGCCATTAGGAATTATGGGGCCCCTTACACAGCTTCAGGCATGGGCCCCCTGGAGCAGAGAACCGGGGGGGGGGAGCTGCCACCTCAAATTGAGAAGAGGGGGGTGCCGCCGCTAATTGAGAAGCGGGGGGCGTGAATTGAGAAGGGGGGTGCCACGAATTGAGGGGGGGGGGGGGTTTGCCCTGGGGACCTCTGGGCCCTTCTTGAAGAAAAAAGGAAAACAAAAAGGAAATAAAAAAATATATATTTAAAAAAAAAAGGGGGGGGTTACCATCCGGGGCCCTGGGGACCTCTGGACCATTTAATAATAACTAAAAATATATATATATATAAAAAAGGGGGGTTGCCATCTGGCCCCCTTGCAAAAAAAAGGGGGGGTTGCCAGCCGGGGCCCTGGGGACCTCTGGACCCTTTAATAATAACTAAAAATAAATATATATATATATATATATATATATATATATATATATATATATATATATATATATATATATATATATATATATATATATATATATATATATATATATATATATATATATATATATATATATATATAAAAGGGGGGTTGCCATCCGGGCCCTGGGGACCTCTGGGCCCCTTACAAAAAAAAAAAAAGGGGGTTGCCATCCGGGCCCCTTACAGGTGTACCGCCTGATGGCGGCCCTGCATTCACACTACCACCATCTGGCATCATATTCCCAAGAACAAAATCTCCCACTAAAGCAGAGGGCAGATCTGTCCATGACCAATTTTAGGCTGCTTTCACATTGCAGCGTGGAGCCGCGGTGACGGTATAGCCGTGCTATTTGTAGTGCGGCTATACCGTCGTATTTACCGCGATATTCGGGCGCTAGCGGTGAGGTTTTAACCCCCGCTAGCGGCCGAAAAAGCGCTGCGGGCGGTATTACCGCGCTTTCCCATTGATTTCAATGGGAAGGCGCGGTATAGGAGCGGTGAACACACCGCTCCTATACCGCGGTAAAGATGCGGCTAGCAGGACTTTTGGTGCGCTCCTGCTAGCGCACCGCTTCAATGTGAAAGCCTTCGGGCTTTCACATTGAACACTGCAGGGCATGATTTTTCATGCGGTATAGCAGCGCTATTTTTAGCTTTTTTAAATGTGCCAGGGCCTCCGACAAAGTGATTCTTGCACTTAGGTTTTCAAGTGGCAATGAGACCCTTTTGACCATTGCCAAAGGAATCTCATTGCCTCTGCTGGGATCTTTCATTATTGTTAGTTCATGGGAAACAAAGCTCAAGGCTTGAGATTTCCTCCCTCCAACAGTTGGATAAGACTCCATGTATACACGAATCAAGGCCTTGAGATGAGGACAATGAGTGGTTCGGCACTGGCTGCACTACACATTAGGCATATTGGCCTTGATATCAATGTACCAACATAGAGTAGATTGACTTCTGTACAACCAGGGTGCCCACACATTAATCAAAATGTGTCTGGTTCCTTCTGAACTGGTCAAGCTTTGACCCGTGTATGGCCGGCTTATACCATTACATGATCACCCAAGTAGCAACTACCTGTAACTGAACTATCAGTTTTGGGTCAGCTGTAGTCTTTACATACACAAAACCCAGACAAAAACAGAAAGATTAATTTTATGATAGTATTCATAAGTCAAGGATTATTGTGGCAATTAAATCTTCTAATCAAAATTACAATAAATAAAATTTCCAACCAAAAATAAATAAGACTGTAAGGTTTTTGAGTGCAGGGACTGAGGTGAATGTACAGTATGTAAAGCGCTACATACAATGTTGGCCCTATTTAAATACCTGTAATAACTAACTAAAATGTACGCAAAGTCTCAAATACTCTCAAATCACCCTGGTCCATAAACTAAAAACATCATGAAAAGGAAGTTGGTCTGGTAGAAAAACCAATACTGGTATATGTACAGGATATGTATACATAATTACCTCACAGCATGCACGTGACTTGTTCCCAGCTAATCGCAGTGATTGCATGAGGACACATAATATGTTAATCCAGAATTGTTAATTACCTGAACTTTGCTTCCAGGATCATGGCCTTTGGATGGCACATACAGCACTTCTTGGACTTCATCTCTGGGCCGGGCTGAATTCTTCCCAAACAAAATGCAGCTGTTTTTTGTATGGGGTGGAAAGGCCACAAAACAAAAGCTTGGAGGTGCTTCAATCATACTAAAGAAAAACAACATTACATCATTATTTTATAATCATTTGTGACAGGAGAAAAATTTACAGTTAGACCCCTTTCACACTGGGGCGGTTTGCAGGGGCTATTGCGCTAAAAACAGCGGCTGCTGTTTCTCCAGTGTGAAAGTCTTAGGGCTTTCACACTGGAGTGGTGTGCTAGCAGGACCGCTCCAAAAGTCCCGCTAGCCGCATCTTTGGAGCAGTGCGTTTACTACTCCTTCACCGCTCCTTCCCTTTGAAAGCAATGGGAAACCGCGGCTATACCGCCGGCAATGCGCCTCTGCAGAGGCGCATTGCCAGCGGTATTAACCCTTGTTTGGCCTACCGCCGCTAAAAATGGCGGCGCCTTGCCGCCACGGCACCTCCTGCCCCAGTGTGAAAGGGGCTTAAAGCTAAAACTTTTTTACTAATTAGATTAAAACTGCAAGCTTTCCAGACAGCTCTCAACTAAAATGTAAACCTATGATTGTGGAAGTGCAACCAAGTCACCTCCACAATATACATGTGTTGCAACACATTATAACACACTACCATGAGTCATGGTGTGCTGCTTCACAAAAAAAGTAATTCAGGTAATAAACAATATGCCTTAGTATTTAGATCGCCAAAACCCCTCCAAACACTTACCCCTGCGTCCTTACTTGATCCAGCGCTGTTCCCGACTGTAGAAGTTCCCTCCTCTCTCCCTGCTTCACAGGACAGAGAGGCAGCAGCATCAGCTCCTGCTGCTGTCAATATAATCCTGTTAGCAGAGAGCAGGGGAGGGGCCTGGGCGGCCACACCATGTGCGTCTATGGACACATGTGCCCCCGCAGCACACATTTGCTATGGGGTCACACACAGAAGAGAAGGTTCAGGGCCACTTTGTGCAATACCAGTTAACAGAGCAGGGAAGCATACCATGTTTGTTATTTAAGGGGGGGAAAAAAACTGCCATGGTGTAATGGGCTCCGATATGGGAAAGAAAGAACACTGTCCCTAAGGGCATATGAAATGAATTGCCTGATCCACCTAGCATTGATGCAATGTGAAGCAGGATGCCCTCTACTGGGGCCCACATCCAGGACAAAGAAGGCCTTGTGAATAGAGGCTGTGACTTCAGGTGGACCATGACAGCCCTGACCAGGGCCGGACTGGCCCACCGGGATAATTCCCGGTAGGCTGCCTGTCCTGGGGCTGCTTTGAGCTGCAGCTGAATGCAGCACTCCCTCTCTCTCTCTCTCCTATGTGTCATACATCGGGCATCTCCCACACTGTGTGTGAGAGCTGGGTCTGTGTTCAGATGTGCTGCCTGTTGGAAGGTCCCGCCCCTCTAGACCTGCTCGTGTGATAGTAGATGGATCATGGAACACTGATTGGACCTTCCTACAGGCAGCCGAACACAGACCCAGCTCTCACACCAGCGCAGGAGATATCCGGTGTATATGTGATCCAGGCAAGTATGTATTGATGGGCTCAGTAAGGCTGGGCTGCATACATGGACAGTAAGGCTGGGCTGCATGCATGGACAGTAAGGCTAGGCTGCTTTCATGGACAGTACGCCCTGGTTCACACTGGTGCGTTTTGACTTGCGATTTTCCGGCAATGGCACCGTCCTAATCGGTGCAACGCCGCATCTGCAGGACTGCACCGATTTCAAAAAGTAGATTTTTGCGATTTCGGCCTGCAATTTACATTGAAATCTGTGCAAAAACCTGCACAGATGACTCTGTAATCGCGGCTGAAATCGGGAGTTCAGCTGAACTTGCACGATTTCACTCCCGCAGCCTAGTGTGAACCTGGACTAAGGCTGGGCTGCATTCATGGACAGCAAGGCTGGGCTGCATTCTCATGGACAGCAAGGCTGGGCTGCATTCTCATGGACGGCAAGGCTGGGCTGCATTCTCATGGACGGCAAGGCTGGGCTGCATTCTCATGGACGGCAAGGCTGGGCTGCATTCTCATGGACAGCAAGGCTGCATTGATGGGCACAGTGAGGCTGCATTGATGGGCACAGTGAGGCTGCATTGATGGGCACAGTGAGGCTGCATTGATGGGCACAGTGAGGCTGCATTGATGGGCACAGTGAGGCTGCATTGATGGGCACAGTGAGGCTGCATTGATGGGCACAGTGACAGTCGCATACAGCACGTCACGAGTTGCCGAACTTCGGTGTGGCTCTATACAGCACCTGCGCACCGACGTTCGGCTACTTTCGGCAACTCGTGACGCGCTGTATGCGACCGTCGGAAGGCTGTCAATCAAATAGGAACGCCCAGTCCCGCAGCCCATACCCGGAAGCGGCGGAGAACATCTATCTCTAAAACGGTAAGTACTGCATTGATTTTTAAAAAAACACCCGATTCTGCTTCCCGTAATTAGCCTCAATCCAATGTTAATGTTGATTTTTCGGGTAAACCTCGAATTTAACTAGATATGTTGTTTATGTGTAATTAGGTGTGGAATGAGTTTCTTATGGGAACTAGACTTAGTAAAGGTCACTGTGGAGTGTTGTAGGAAAAAGCCATGAATAGAATATAGAAGACAGCTTCGTATTTGTCAGTCCAACAATAAGCCTGTGTAAGGCAGGAGGCATGGATGGAATCCAAAGAAAATGCTCCAGTGTGGTATGAGCTAGTAATACAATGAGGCAAGATTTCATATGCACACAGGACTGCCCCAGGGACTAGCTTGATGCCATTGAGATCTACTTCTACATTGTGAATGCTGTGTGTTTATTGGGTGATATTTATATTAGGATTTTATGGGTTAAAGTTGTTTCTTCTACCAAATAAAGTTATTCTGAGCATTGTTTGGATTTGATTTTTTCAGGGGTGGTGCCAGTCAGGGGCGTCCCTAGGGGGGGGCCAGAGGGGGCCCTGACCCCCCCAACATCATGCTGTGCCCCACCATGTGCCCCCCCCCCAAAAAAATTTTTTTTTTTTTTTTTTTTTTTTTGCAATTTTTGTATTTTGCTCCCCGAGAGGGAGAGCGTCCCCAGTCAGCTCTGCGGGGGATTCCTCCCCCTCCCTCTGCTCGCCATCACTGCATAATGCGAGCGCTCACACAACCAGATATTCTAGCCTGGGCCGTGTTTAAGTGTGTGCACTGCAGAACACTGTAATCACTGAACTACATTATCTCCATCCCTTCTCTCTCCCCCCCATCTGTCTCCCTCCCCCTCTCCTGTTCTTTCAAAACATTCACAATTTACTTTCACTTTCAGTTAGGCAGATAATATATGGTGCAAATTTCTTTCCTGCATCCACAGATTGCAGAAAAGAAACTTGCATGATTCCCCCATCAACAGACAGTGGTGACAGGGGAATATCCCTCCTGCCCAGCAATTGTATTCTCCCGACAAACAGTGATTATCACCAGTGGCTATACAGCAACCACTAGTGATAATTATAAGAGAATCTGCTCATTAATGGTTCAAATCTCAGCCAGTTTCTGCTGAACCAGCTGAGATTTAAACTGTCTATGGCTGGTCTTAGCTCTTAGGCAGCCCATACATTGATTAGCACTGTGGAGTGTCGGCTTCCTGGCGTGATCGGGCATGTGGGATTTCAAACACACCCGAGCCCATCTCTATTGGTTGTAGACAGTTGAGCTCCCTGCAGGTTGCTTAGCAGCAGTGGACCCTTCTCTGACATGCTGATCGGGATGCAATCCAGGTGATGCTCTTAGTCAAATCCTAGTCATAAATATCAGTGATTTTATTGATCAAAGCCCACACTTTACAGACATAGAGCCCACATGGCTGCTGATCATACGGTTGATTATATTTATGTGGTTGTACTCTTGATGCTAATAAATACTGTGTTTATTAGATCTGACTGGGAGCATCACCTGGATCACATGCCGATCAGCATGTCAACAGAGAAGGTTATACAGCATTACTGCTGCTAGGTGACCAGCTGGGGGCTCAGCTCTCTATAACCAATAGTGCCAGCCTTCCCCTGCATGCACCCATAATGTCACCAGCACTAGGTCCTAATAGACTGCCGCCGCTGCCAAGGAGACAGATGCCAGACCAGCGCTGTAAATAGCAGGGACAGGACAGCTGGGGATCCCCACTGTGGCAGAACACCAGGGCCCGGTGGCAAGACAACCTTTGCAACCCTGATAGTTCTCCCACTGCTTTGTACCCTTATATTTTCTTGGTGTGCTGGTGACATATATCTTGTTTTCTGCCACCCTGGGGGGCCCCAGTATAGTAGGAAGGGAGCTCACTGCAGAACATGTGAAAGGGTCCATAATGGGATCGTAGTAAAGGGCCCCAGGAGATTATATATATATATATATAAAATTGCATTTTATAGTTGGCCCCCCTACTTTTGTCCCTGTCCCCCCATGTGCCCCCCCTAAATATGAAAGCTGGAGACGCCACTGGTGCCAGTCCTGGGCACCCAGGGCACTTGTATTTCCTACCAGGTGCTCTGGGTTCTAAAGCTGCGACTGCCTGCCACTGCAGCAGCCAGCATCTCTCCCTGAGTCACTGCCTGTCAGGGCAATAGAATAGAAAGCCATGGGAAGTTTCCCATAGGCTACTTCTCTGCTTTGACTGTAGGATATCTCAAATATGTCCTACATTAATGTGCCACATAATACAAGTCAAGGGGAAATCTGGGAGGAATCTTCTTGCTTGCTGTGCTGCATCTGGGTTCTGGTAAGTTTAAAAAGGGGGGATTGTGCTGCGGGCAAAAAAAGCCCTGAGTGGGGGGGGGGGGAGAGAGATTTGTGCTGGGAGGAGAGATTTCGGGGATAAGGATTTCCGCTGGGGGGGGGGGGGGAAAGATTTGCACTGGGAGGAGGGATTTGGGAAGACAGGGGAAGATTTGTAATGAGAGGGGGGAGTTTTTGTATTTTTGTTTGGAGGGAAATTTGGCTCGCAAAAGAGCTATGTGCTTGGAGGGGTAAGCATGCAGATTAGTGGCTTTAAATTGAAAAAATGTGGGGAAAAGTATTGCTTGCAAGGAAATGTTGCACTCTTCAGACCTACACTGTACATTACCCACCTCTGACCACTGCAATCTCTGCATTGCTTACTCACTTTGTGCGATATACACTCCTGATCATGTAATTCCGACTTCCAAGTCAGGATCCGCCAGCTGCTTTGATTGATGCCCGTCTCAGTGAGCCACTGAGACGGCCACTACCCGTCCCTCCACAGCTCAGCGATCCAATGAGCGCTGAGAAGTAGAGCAGAAGTGATGCTCGGGGGGAGTAAGAACCAAGCCATAGGCAGTGTTCGGTGGCTCAGTTCTCAGTTCAGAGACACTGGGGGACAGATGCAGCATCGGTCTGATGCTGCATACACCAAGGTAACTATGACTAGCAAAAAAAAAAATTCTCTTTTAAATTGGAAGAAAAGTCTACGGCAGGGCTCGACAAATCCCGGGCGCCAGGTCGCCATGGCGACTAGAAATAGGGTCCTGGCGACTTGGCGCCATCTGGTGGTGAGCCGTTGGTATTACAAGTTATTACCACCAGATGTGTTAGCTGGCGCCATCTGGTGGTGGCCGTTGGTATTACAAGTTAAGCATTACAAGTTAAACAGCAATTCTAATGTAATTTTTCACTATTTTCACTGCCATCTTCTTCCCTCTAATTAGAACCCCCAAACATTATATATATTTTTTATCCTAACACCCTAGAGAATAAAATGGCGATCGTTTTAATACTTTCTGTCATGCCGTATTTGCGCAGAGGTCTTACAAGCGCACTTTTTTGGGAAAAAATTACACTTTTTTTAATTAAAAAATAAGACAACAGTAAAGTTATCCCCATTTTTTTTAATATTATGAAAGATAATGTTACGCCGAGTAATTGTATACCCAACATGTCACGCTTCAAAATTGCGTCCGCTCGTGGAATGCCGACAAACTTTTACCCTTTAAAATCTTCATAGGCGACGTTTAAAAAAATCTACAGGTTGCATGTTTTGAGTTACAGAGGAGGTCTAGGGCTAGAATTATTGCTCTCGCTCTACCAATCGCGGTGATACCTCACATGTGTGGTTTGAACACCGTTTACATATGCGGGCGCTGCTCACGTATGTGTTCGCTTCTGCGCGCGAGCTTGTCGGGACGGGGCACGTTTTCTGGCTCCTAACTTTTTTAGCTGGCTCCTAGATTCCAAGCAAATTTGTCAAACCCTGGTCTAAGGCCCCTTTCACACTGGAGCAGGAGGTGAGGGGTGGTATAGCGCTGCTATTTTAAGCAGTGCTATACCGTCGGAATTGCGGTGGTGGTGTTCGGCCGCTAGCGGTGTGGTCGAAAAAGGGTTAATACCGCCGGCAATGCGCCTCTGCAGAGACGCATTGCCGGCAGTATAGCCGCGGTTTCCCATTTCTTTCAATAGGAAGGAGCGGCGGAGGAGCGGTAAACACACCGCTCCAAAGAGGCCGCTAGCAGGACTTTTGGAGCGGTACTGCTAGCGAAACCACTCCAGTGTGAAACCTCTTGGGCTTTCACACTGAAGAAACAGCAGCTGCTGTTTAGGGTCGGTTTGCAGGCGCTATTTTTAGCGCAATAGCGCCTGCAAACTGCCTCAGTGTAAAAGGGCCCCAAATTCTTACAAATTTCCCCCTCCCTCCTCCAACCTAACCTGCCTAGCCAGTATAAAAAAAAAAAAAAGGATCTCTATATAGTTATATATTTTTTATTTGCTCTGTTCAGAGAGGTGATTCCACAGTTCCGGCTACTCTGTATCACCTATGACATCAGAGCTCCCTGAATTCACACCCATTGCTGAGAGTTTCCTGAGCCAGAGCTGTAGAATCACATGTCCGAAGCACAATAGGTTACATTATTAACCACTTAAGACCCGCACCATTATGCAGGTTAAAGACCATGCCCCTTTTTACGATTCGGCACTGCGTCACTTTAACTGACAATTGCGCGGTCGTGCGACGTGGCTCCCAAACAAAATTGGCGTCCTTTTTTACCCACAAATAGAGCTTTCTTTTGGTGGTATTTGATCACCTCTGCGGTTTTGATTTTTTGAGCTATAAACAAAAATAGAGCGACAATTTTGAAAAAAATGCAATATTTTTTACTTTTTGCTATAATAAATATCCCCCAAAAATATATATAAAAAAGTTTTTTTCCTCAGTTTAGGCCGATACGTATTCTTCTACCTATTTTTGGTAAAAAAAAAAAAACGCAATACGCGTTCATCGATTGGTTTGCGCAAAATTTATAGCGTTTACAAAATAGGGGATAGTTTTATTGCATTTTTATTAATAATATTTTTTTTACTACTAATGGTGGCGATCAGCGATTTTTTTTCGTGACTGCGACATTATGGCGGACACATCGGACAATTTTGACACATTTTTGGGACCATTGTCATTTTTACAGCAAAAAGTGCTATAAAAATGCACTGTTTACTGTGAAAATGACAATTGCAGTTTAGGAGTTAACCACTAGGGGGCACTGTAGGGGTTAAGTGTGACCTCATATGTGTTTCTAACTGTAAGGGGGCGGGGCTGGACATGTGACGTCATTGGTCGTCTTTCCCTATATCAGGGAACAGACGATCAGTGACAAGCCACAACGAAGAACAGGGAAGGTGTGTTTACACACACACCTCTCCCCGTTCTTCAGCTCCGGTGACCGATCGCGGGACACCGGCGGCGATCAGGTCCGCGGGTCCCGGTCACGGAGCTTTGGACCAGGTCGCAAGGGTAAAAGTGATCAATGCATAATCATCAATAATTGCAAATATCGCACACAAAAAAGGGGGGTTGTATGTAAATCAAAAAAATATATAAAATTAGAACAAAAAAATGGCCAAATCCAAAAAACACTGAATTCTGAAAACAAATAACACATTGTGGACTATAAATTAGTTTATGATGGTTTTACACCATGTGCGATTGCTTGGTGTGTTTCCACATGTGTCCATTCATGTTGGAATTCATCTACACCAGAGCTGTGGGGATATGAGGGATCCACCCACCCAAGGAACCCGAGCGATATGGCCTTCCCATGTAGGGTTGCCACCTGTACGGGATTCACCTGGACAGTTCGGGTTTGGAATCATGTGTCCGGGTTTCAGACTGGACTATGGCTTCCCAGCAGGGTTGCTGGCTGCAGTTGTCTGAGCTGAGAGTGGCTGTTACACTCCTTCACACTGCCCAAAGCCAGCACTATAATCCCCCCCCCCCCTCCCCACACAGACGGGAGAGGAGAGAGGGCTCGGGGGAAATTTGACGTCCAGCAGCCTCAGATACATCTGGATGTGAGGTGCCGACTGCCAAGGGGGGAGTAAGCTCACCATCCATCCCTGAAGTCTCCCCCCTCCCGCCTCTAAGTGAATATACCAAGTTAAAATAGGGTTCTCAGAGCACCCCTTACATCAGAGTTCCCCTTTATACCAGAGGCTGCAGTGTTCCCCGTTACATCAGAGTCCTCTCTGTATATCAGAGTTCCCCCTTAATCAGGGTTTTCAGAGCATCCCTTATGTTAGAGGCCCCAGAGTTCTCCCTTACATCAGAGTCTGCAGAGTTTCCTCTTACAGTGAAAGGGACTCTGCAAGTTCAGATGTAAATGGGGAACTCTGTGGACTCTGATGTAAAGGGGGACTCTTGTTATGATTAGAAATGTTATTTAATAGCAAAATATATGTATACTTTATACTATACTGTGTGCCGCTAAAGTGTTTGGGTTTGACTTGAAGAAAAGGTGGCAACCCTATTCCCATGTGATGTCTATTTACCCCTGTTTATGTGACTCAGTACCATAAGGTATTTGGGTCCACAATTTCTGGTAAGGCCCCATGCACACGAGACGCTGGTAAACTCGAGTTCAGAGGCATTTGGGAATTTTTTTCAACTGCCCCTGAACACATTTAATGTTATCCTATGTGTCCATGCACACTTTAACGTTTTTTTGCGTTTTAAAGCAGTTGGGTTTAGGCTAGTTTTTTCAGAAGCAAAATTTTGGGTTCAGACGCAAAAGTTTTCGCGTTTCAGACGCAAATCGTGGCAAAACGAAGCTAAACGCGGCAAAACGCGGTACCGGCGTTTTGCCGCGATTTCGTTTATAGGCGTTTTTAAAGGTGACCTATTTTTTTACATTAGAAATCTCAAAAATGATGGCAAATGATGAAAAAACATAACAAAAATGTAATTGCTTGCATTGCATTGTGGACAATCCACAACTTGTGGCAGGTGTTGTGGCAAGTGACACGCTAAATACACGTACACTGCTGCTCTCTCAGCTGCTCTGGTCTCACAAAATGGCTGAAATGGTTAAATAATCAGTTTTTTGAGCTTAGGGAGGGTCTTATGATGTTTCTTAACCAAACGCTTATAAACGCAAACGCAGTAAAACGCCACAAAATTCGCAGCAAAAACGGGCGTTTTAAACACCGTTTTTTGCGTTTGAAAACTTGTGTTTAGATGAGTTTGCATTTGCGTCTCGTGTGCATGGGGCCTAAGTGTACCATCATTATTTATGGTGGTGGGATTATCATACTGGTGGCTATTATTTTCCATGGATCACCCCTTCAAGCACTGTATGCTCAGCGGGGATCAGCGGGGATCGCTCCGTTGATCCCCGCTAAGCCGGAGGATTACAGGGCGGTCCCCGCACACTGCAGAGGGACCGCCCTATCTTTTCTCCGCTCTCCCCTATTGGGGGGGGATCGGATGAACACGGACCGTATGTCCGTGTTCATCCGATCCGCAGACGGAAGAAAAAATAGCATTTTCTTCCTTCTGCAGAATCGGATCATTGCGGAGGCGGACGAGATCGGGTGTCAGCAGATGTTTATCCGCTGACACCCGCAATCTCATAGGGACCAATGTATGTCCCTTTTTATCCGCAAACGGATGGATGAAAAAGCGGACATACGGAGGTCCGCACGTGTGAAAGGGGCCTAATGCTACATGGGCACACCGTATACAGCCTGATGTGGACTCTGTGTGTCTGTGTCAATCCAGGAAGTGAACAGGCATCCAGGAAGTGAACAGGCATCCAGGAAGTGAACAGGCAGCAGCTTCAGCTGCCCACAGTTAAAATGGATGCAGCCAGACTCAGTGGATGGAGATTTCTGCAGCATATTTCGGCAAGCACAGAATCACAGTATATATAAAATAATGGAGGAGGGAAGTTTCAGAATGACAACATTTTTTTTAATATAAATTATGTGAGCAGACTGCAGTTCCTCTTTAAAGAGGATCTTCAGGCTGTATTAAAAAAAAAACTTCATTTTTTTTTTTCACCTTAAAGGAGTTGTAAAGGTTTGTTTTTTATTTTCTAAATGGGTTCCTTTAAGCTAGTGCATTGTTGGTTCACTTACCTTTTCCTTCGATTTCCCTTCTAAATGTTTTTTTTTTTGTCTGAATTTCTCACTTCCTGTTTCTCCTCAGTAAGCTTGCCCCCATCATCACAGTTGTTCTGGCTGGGGTTTAGTCATCCAGAACAGCTTACTGAGGAGGAATAGGAAGTGAGAAATTCAGACAAAGAAAAAAAAAAACATTTAGAAGGAAAATGGAAGGAAAAGGTAAGTGAACCAACAATGCACTAGCTTAAAGGAACCCATTTAGAAAATAAAAAACAAACCTTTACAACCCCTTTAATGCATCCTATGCATCAAGGTGAAAAAACATCTGATAGTTACAGGAGCCCCCGTTTTACATACCTGAGGCCGAATCTCCGTGGGCGCGATTCTGCGTTGGTTTCCTCCAGCTCTTGTGGCCTTGTCAATGGATGATTGATAGCAGCGCTCCATCTGCTGTCAATAAAATCAATGACGCGGCACGCCGGGGGTGGGGCCGAGTGATACGCTTGGCAGCTATGGCCGCCACTGTATCACACAGGAGCGCTTCCCAGAAGGAGGTTAGCTCTTGCGGGGAGGAGCTGAGACAGCTGCCGAGGGACCCCAGAAGAAGAGGATCGGGGGGCTACTCTGTGCAAAACAAACTGCACAGTGGAGGTAAGTATGGTATGTTTGTTATTTAAATTAGTGTTGCTCACGAATATTCGTATTGCGAATATTCGGCTCGAATATGGCATATTCGAGTATTTGCGATATATTTCGAATTTCGCGGTGAATATTCGCTATTCCGAATATTCAAATGTTTTCAATTTTATTTTTAGAACAGATCACATCCTAGAGATCTCCATCGACGTCTAAAAGCATTGCTGGTATGATTAGAGACCTTGGGCCGAGTAGCTGAAGCAATCATTTTATCTTGCCGAAAAATCGCAATGCGATTATTCGGCAATTGGAATATCGCGCGATTATTTTCTCCGCCCTTCTTTTGCATCAGAGCCAATCAGAGTGCTCCTACCGCAGTTGTCGAAATTCCGCAATCAATTTCGCATTCGCATTTTGCGAAATTTCGATAAAATATCACGAATATTCTGAGCCAATCAGAGGGCTCCTACCGCAGTTGTCGAAATTCCGCAATAAATATCGCATTCGCATTTTGCGAAATTTCGATAAAATATCACGAATATTCTGAGCCAATCAGAGTGCTCCTACCGCAGTTGTCGAAATTTCGCAATTATTTTCGCATTCGCAATAGCGAAATTTCGCAAACATTTCATTTCGATAAAATATCACGAATATTCGAATTTAGCGAATATTTCTCGAATATTCGGCTATATATTCGTGATATATCGCGAAATCGAATATGGCGTATTCTGCTCAACACTAATTTAAATGTATTTAATTGTTTTTGTTAACCTTTACAACCCCTTTAAGCTTGCTCATGTTTTCCACCAATAAGGTGCAGGGGTAAGCCCTAGTCCCCACTAGGGTGGCTTTGACATTGCGCTATTTCAGCATGATTTCAAAGCCGCAGATCAGTGCAATTTGGATCTCTGATTTCATTGCGGCTTGCAACTCCATGCAAGTCGCAATGAAATTGCAGAAAATTAGTACAGGAACCTTTTTCAGAGTCACAATGATTTGAATGGTTCCATTGCCAAAAATAGGGTGTGACCTGTCATGCGATTTTTGAACTGTCACAGTGCATGACAAATTGCATCGGTGCGAACAATGGTTCATTGTAGATCATTTTGCCTTATGACGATTGGGAAAATAGTAACATGAAAAATCAGACAAATGTATAAAAAGCAAATTCAGATCTGAGATGGAAGTGTGTGCTCCAGGAATATACAGAAGTAAATGTTTGTACACATCCATCGCTCTGTGATTGGTGCTGGGTGTGTATGACAGATGTGAATGGAGCCTGGATGGAGGATGTCATACATACCCCAATGTAAGTAAAGTCCCTCCAATATACTGACATTGTTCCATGACTTTCCCAATGAGGCCTAATACTGGACAGATGATGACCATTCCTAAATCCATGAATGATATGTGAGATTGCATTACATGGAGATCATCTCTGCCCTGTGTGAGGACAATGCACAGCCCTGTGCTGCATGACACCCATCTCTGCATGGTGTCCCTCATCTCATATGGAATGTATAGGAATGATGGTCAGACATGGATAGCCCAGCCTGGAGGACACAGGTAGGACATGATGCGCCTCTATATCAGGAGGCACACGCACCTCTACTACTTCTCACTATCAGGGATCATCATACAGAGGAGCCCCATCACTATGTGATCAGAGGGAGCAATCAGTCCTCATCATCACACCGACATCGGGGGAGGGAAGGAGAGCATCCTCCATGGTGCATCCATCCATCCTCCACACACAACACACTCCATGCAGGCATGTCACTCTCTCTATTTCCCCATCACTGATACACTCACTTGGTGCAGGGCCCGGACACCGACTGTCAGCCGCTCAGACTCCTCTCCGCTCTGACTGCACACAGCAAACCCCGCCCCCTCCATGACAGCCAAGGAGACACCGATCACTGCAAGCCCCGCCCCCTGCATTACACCCAGGGAGACACCGACCACTGCAAGCCCCACCCCCTCCATGACAGCCAGGGAGACACCGATCACTGCAAGCCCCGCCCCCTCCATGACAGCCAGGGAGACATCGATCACTGCAAGCCCCGCCCCCTGCATGACACCCAGGGAGACACCGTTCACTGCAAGCTCCGCCCCTGCATGACAGCTAAGGAGACACCGATCACTGCAAGCCACGCCCCCTGCATGACACCCAAGGAGACACCGATCACTGCAAGCCCCGCCCATGCATGACACCCAGGGAGAAACCGATCACTGCAAGCCCCGCCCCCTCCATGACAGCCAAGGAGACACCGATCACTGCAAGCCCCGCCCCTGCATGACAGCCAGGGAGACACCGATCGATGCAAGCCCCGCCCCTGCATGACAGCCAGGGAGACCCCGATCGCTGCAAGCCCCGCCCCCTGCATGACAGCCAAGGAGACACCGATCACTGCAAGCCCCGCCCCTGCATGACAGCCAGGGAGACACCGATCGCTGCAAGCCCCGCCCCCTGCATGACAGCCAGGGAGACACCGATCACTGCAAGCACCGCCCCTGCATGACAGCCAGGGAGACACCGATCACTGCAAGCACCGCCCCTGCATGACAGCCAGGGAGACACCGATCCTTGCAGGCCCCGCCCCCTGCATGCCACCCAGGGAGACACCGATCATCAAACCTAATGTGTGCCCAGCAGTGGGTGTGGCCAATTTGCAGTAACAGCGAGTGGGGTTTAAACGGGTGTGGTTAAATAAAACCCACGCCTATGCTGCTGTGGGTCAAGATTTCATAACAGAGTAAAGAGGTCAGGGGTGCAAGGATAGGAGTAAATGACACAAAGAGTGCAGGGATCAGGAGTAAGTAATGCAGGGATCGGAAGTAATTAATACACAGAGTGCAGGAATCAGGAGTAAATAATGCAGAGAATGCAGGGATGAGGAGCAAGTAACACATCGAATGAAGGGTTCAGGAGTGAGCCTGCAGGGATCAGGAGTGAGAAACGCACAGCCTGCAGGGATCAGGAGTGAGAAATGCACAGCCTGCAGGGATCAGGAGTGAGAATGCACAGCCTGCAGGGATCAGGAGTGAGAAACGCGCAGGGATCAGGAGTGAGAATGCACAGCGCACAGGGATCAGGAGTGAGAAATGCACAGCCTGCAGGGATCAGGAGTGAGAAACGCACAGCGCGCAGGGATCAGGAGTGAGAAACGCACAGCGTGCAGGGATCAGGAGTGAGAAACGCACAGCGCGCAGGGATCAGGAGCAATTAACACATCGAATGAAGGGTTCAGGAGTGAGCCTGCAGGACTGCACAGCCTGCAGGGATCAGGAGTGAGAAATGCACAGCCTGCAGGGATCAGGAGTGAGAAATGCACAGCCTGCAGGGATCAGGAGTGAGAAATGCACAGCCTGCAGGGATCAGGAGTGAGAAACGCACAGCGCGCAGGGATCAGGAGTGAGAATGCACAGCCTGCAGGGATCAGGAGTGAGAAACGCGCAGGGATCAGGAGTGAGAATGCACAGCGCGCAGGGATCAGGAGTGAGAAATGCACAGTCTGCAGGGATCAGGAGTGAGAAACGCACAGCGCGCAGGTATCAGGAGTGAGAAACGCACAGCCTGCAGGAATCAGGAGTGAGAAACGCACAGCGCGCAGGGATCAGAAGTGAGAAACGCACAGCGCGCAGGGATCAGAAGTGAGAAACGCACAGCGCGCAGGGATCAGGAGTGAGAAACGCACAGCGCGCAGGGATCAGGAGTGAGAAACCCACAGAGCGCAGGGATCAGGAGTGAGAAACGCACAGCGCGCAGGGATCAGGAGCAAGTAACACATCGAATGAAGGGTTCAGGAGTGAGCCTGCAGGACTGCACAGCCTGCAGGGATCAGGAGTGAGAAATGCACAGCCTGCAGGGATCAGGAGTGAGAAATGCACAGCCTGCAGGGATCAGGAGTGAGAAACGCACAGCGCGCAGGTATCAGGAGTGAGAAACGCACAGCCTGCAGGGATCAGGAGTGAGAAACGCACAGCGCGCAGGGATCAGGAGTGAGAAACGCACAGCGCGCAGGGATCAGGAGTGAGAAACGCACAGCGCGCAGGGATCAGGAGTGAGAAACGCACAGCGCGCAGGGATCAGGAGTGAGAAACGCACAGCGCGCAGGGATCAGGAGTGAGAAACGCACAGCGCGCAGGGATCAGGAGTGAGAAACGCACAGCGCGCAGGGATCAGGAGTGAGAAACGCACAGCGCGCAGGGATCAGGAGTGAGAAACGCACAGAGCGTTACTTCTGAAGTTCTGCCTAAGTGCAATGAAGCAGCATGAGCTCAGCAGTATGTGTGCTGACACTTCTTATAGGAGGCAAGTATAGGGGAAAGAATGATGTCCCTCCCACATATAGTCATAGAAATCTGACAAGTTTAATCCCATCAGCCCAAAAAAAAATATATATAACTATATTCACTGGCCACTTTATTAGGTACTCTGCGCTGCGTGCTCTGCGCTGTGTGCTCCGTGATGTGTGCACTGTGCTGCGTGCTCAGCGATGTGTACTCTGCGCTGCGTGTTCCGTGATGTGTGCACTGTGCTGCGTGCTCTGCGATGTGTGCTCTGCGCTGCATGCTCCGTCATGTGTGCACTGTGCTGCATGCTCCGCGATGTGTGCTCTGCGCTGCGTGCTCCGTGATGTGTGCACTGTGCTGCATGCTCTGCGATGTGTGCTCTGCGCTGTGTGCACTGTGCTGCGTGCTCCGTGATGTGTGCACTGTGCTGCATGCTCTGCGATGTGTGCTCTGCACTGCGTGCTCCGTGATGTGTGCACTGTGCTGCATGCTCCGCGATGTGTGCTCTGCGCTGCGTGCTCCGTGATGTGTGCACTGTGCTGCATGCTCCGCGATGTGTGCTCTGCGCTGCGTGCTCCGTGATGTGTGCACTGTGCTGCATGCTCCGCGATGTGTGCTCTGCGCTGCGTGCTGCATGATGTGTGCACTGTGCTGCATGCTCTGCGATGTGTGCTCAGCTCGCTCTGTGCTCTGCGATGTGTGCATTTAGGTTTTGTGCTGCCCTAGGCCTGACTAAACTTGCGTGCCCCCTAATTTAAATATGACCCGCCCCTTCCTGTCAAAGCCACATCCCTTTATATTCAAGATCTACCCTAGGCCTGACTAAACTCATGCGCCCCCTAATTTAAATATGACCCACCCCTTCCTGTCAAAGCCACATCCCTTTATATTCAAGATCTACCCTTCGCGTGCTGCCCTAGGCCTGACTAATGCGCCCCCTAATTTAAATATGACCCGCCCCTTCCTGTCAAGGCCACGCCCATTTCTGTTCAAATTTTCGAGTGGGGACACTCGTTCTTAGGAACTTCCCCTTTATAGCGCCGCCGTATGCGTTTTACGTCACTGCGCTTTGCTAGATCATTTTTTAAAAATGATGGTGTGTGGGCAACATCGTTTTTAATGATAAAGTTGGGAAAACAACTTTTTTTTTTCATGCTGAAAAATGATCGTGTGTACGCGGCATAAGTCTGTTGAATTTGCCCACCCTTTAAGCTACAACTCTTGTGGGAAGGCTGTCCACAAGGTTTAGGAGTGTGTCTATGGGAATGTTTGACCATTCTTCCAGAAGCACATTTGTAAGGTCAGGTACCAATGTACAAGAAGGCTTAGCTTGGAGTCTCTGCTCTAATGCATCCCAAATGTGTTCTATTGGGTTGAGGTCAGGATTCTGTGCAGGCCAATCAAGTTTCTCCACCCCAAACTCACTCATCCATATCTTTATGGACCTGGTTTGTGCACTGGTATGTAGTCATGTTGGAACAGGAAGGAGCCATCCCCAGACCATTTCCAAAAAGTTGGGAGCATGAAATTGTCCAAAATGTCTTGGTATTCTGACGCCTTATGAGTTCCCTTCACTGGAACTAAGGGGCCAAGCCCAACCCCTGAAAAACAACCCGACACCATAATCCCCCTTACACCAAATGATTTGGACCAGTGCACAAAGCAAGGTTCATAAAGACATGGATGAGCAGGTTTGGGGTGGAGGAACTTGATTGGCCTGCAGAGTTTTGACCTCCACCCCATAGAACACCTTTAGGAGAAACTAGAGCAGAGACTACAAGCCAGGCCTCCTCTTCCACATGGGGTTTGCTGTTTAATAAAATGGATGTGAACCCAAATCTTTATTTATTTTGTAATGTCACAATGTAGAGAATAAGATTACCTATCATCTGTGCCCAGTCTTGCCACACAGAGTTAATCCAGCTCTGAGCAATCCTTTTTTATTGTTCAGTGAAAATAAAAATACTTGCAGATAAAAACCAAAGTCCTTTCCGCCCCCATGCTTCGAGTGACAGGTTATTTACATATCTCGTGCACTAGCTTGCAGACATGCACAGCCTCTGTAAAAAGTTCACAATTCACATCCCCCTCCCCTCCAGCTCTCCCAGGATTGGCTGCCTTTCCTGTGTTTTGCCTGAATGTTTATCATAATATGGGGTGTGATCCACAGTTCAGTGTGATGAGGAAATGCTGCAGTGAACAGCCATCAGAATATACATAGACAAGTGATGAGGGGAGATGTATTTAGTCCGAGCTCAAGTGATCTTCTTCTTATTATTATAGTTATATTGCAGTGTGTGTCTGAGGTCACCTGATCACATATGCAACATTCCTATATTACCAGGATGTGTTATGTGGGGGAGGGGTGGATTTCTCACTTTTTATACTTACACCCAGTAAGGCTGAATGAACTTAGGGCTGGTTCACATTAGTGCACTGTGCGAGATCGCAAGTGATTCGCACCGCACTGCTGTTCAGATCACATGCGATGTCTGTACGATGCAATTTCAGCCATACAAACTGTATGGCTGAAATCGCATCTCATTTGAACCAACCATGCACAGGACCCTTTTTTTGGTCCACACCAGAATCGCATAGGTGTTCACACCCATGCGATCCGATTCATGTCCTGTCAGTTCGCAGTGCGATATGCGAGCTGAAATGGGGGTGTCATTACCATTGTATGTCAGTTCGCATATGGCAGTGTGAACTGCCGTGCGAGTCGGGTGCGATGTGGGAACCCGCAGTGGATTCGCAGGGTTCCCGAATCGCACCAGTGTGAACCGAGCCTCAAAGCATACAGCCTACAAATGTCACCTGACTGCTCCCACCAAGGCTTGGTTTACACTGGTGCGATTCGGGAACCCTGCGAATCCACTGCGGATTCCCACATCGCACCCGACTCGCACGACAGTTCACACTGCCATATGCAAACTGCTGGGGAGTGTCATACAGACAGGAAACTTTATTCTAAGTTACTTATCTAAGATAGAGTTTACCATAGAGCAGCTACAACCTAATAAACACTGCCATCTACTGGCTGAAGAATACATGAACAATATGTTCCAGCATTAGGGCAATGGAGGAGGGTGTGGGAACTACAGTATATGCAGACAGTCCTAATGCCAGGGAAAATAATAGCAATTGGTTGAAGCGTTATTATTCGCCTGATAGCTTTACTTCCCGAGAACGTCGAGTCAGAGGTGCTGCAAATTCCAATATAGGACAATAGATCGTCAAGCAATCCAGTAAGGGGGGGGGGGGGGAGTCTGGGTTGTAAGAAAACAAAATACGTAGCATTGTACGCTGATGACACTATTATTTTTGGGAAACACATTGTCCTCTTTAAAGTGGAGTTCCACCCTAAAAACAAACATTTTATGAACAGCTTGCCTTTAATGTAGAAAAAAAAAAAAAAAAATCTTAAAACATTTTTTTTTTACTCACTTCTATATGGCTGTTACTAGGCAGATTTCGTAATCTGCCTAGTTCCTAGTCCGTGGTGGTAGAACTTCCTGTACTAAGACCCCATTGCCTCCTGGCAAATGATGACACTCATTTTCCAGGAGTTTCTGGACATTACTGTGCCTAAAAATCCCAGCATGCACCTCTCGGAAAATCCAGGAAGAAACATTAACTGGGCTTCATAATGCCCACAGCTATGATGGAAACGGCCACAAGATCCCTGAGATGATATCAGGTACGTTTTTGCAACCGTTTATGTACCGAGCGTGCTTTATTAATATGTTTTAATATATATTCATAATAATGTAATTGAGATTGCAAAAAAATAAAATAAAAATGTATGCCCAGAACCCCGCTTTAATGTCTGTTTATGTCCCTTAGTACCACCTATGGCTTTTTTTCAAAATTTCCATTAACCTCCCTGGCGGTATGATTCTTTCAGAAAAAACATGCTAAAAGCGGTACCATTATTTGCAAGGAAATTTGGCGTTTTATATTGTAGGTCTGTAATTTTTAGAAATAACTCACTTAAATCTGACCAAACAAGATTCTAATAGGCATCCCGTGTATTACATTTTTTTAAAAACAAAATTATAAATTATAATATAATAAATAATTATAAATAATTATAACAAATAATAATATAATTATAATAAAAATTATTCAATAATGTAATCAAATCAAAATCACTGAAATTTGCTCAGTTGCAGAATTGTCGCTGTCATTACTTTTATTTTTTTATGACGAATTTCCCCACAAATCGCTATCGCACAATTCTGCAAGTGATTATAATTTATTATCGCTGTTTTTTAGCTGATCTAAAACTATTTTTGACATAAAGGGACACTTTTGGTTGCTTTGGACAATCTACAGTTTGCAGGGAGAAAAAAAGGTTTTTATTATATAAAATGACATGCAGGGCACTGGGCAGACCACTAGGGACAAGGGGGGTGTGTTTTTTTTTACATACAGTACTGTAATCTATAAGATTACAGTATACTGTGTGTATAGTGTTTGTTTACGTTTTTGAATTTGGCGCCGTTCTCCGTCCCCGTGCGTCGTAACGTCGCAGGGAACGGAGATCGGCGTCACACGGAGGCACTATGTGAATCGAGCGAGGTCCCGCTCGCTCACACAGCGCGGTGGCATCGCTGGAT
The DNA here is from genome assembly GCF_905171775.1 of Rana temporaria. NCBI lineage: Eukaryota > Metazoa > Chordata > Amphibia > Anura > Ranidae > Rana > Rana temporaria. The sequence goes on from NC_053493.1 coordinate 100,766,414, forward strand.
CCAGGGACAAGGTAAGTAAAAAGTGCCTGTGGATCTAGCGAGGCAAGCCCGAGACTGACTCGGGGTTACCGATAGTAGCAAGAAAATCTAACCCCGTGTCAGTCTCGGGAAGACCGCCAGGGAGGTTAACTGGAACAAATCAGTCCTTTTGCCACTTAACCCACTACATGTAGATTTAGCATCTACTGTTACACAAATCTCAATAATAACTCCCAATATTTAAAGGAAGAGTCTATCACCTCACAAATGCACTTCTGGAAGAATGCTCAAACCTTCTCATAGACACACTCCTAAACTTTGTGGACAGTTTTCCCAGAAGAGTTGAAGCTGTTATAGCTGCAAAGGGTGGGGCAACTCAATATTGAACCCTACGGACTAAGAATGGGATGCCATCAAAGTTCATGTTCATCTAAAAGCAGGTGTCCCAATACTTTTGGTAATATAATGCATTTGGACCGATCTATCACCATCTCTCTAAATAGCATCATCACATACAATGGGGGACCAGCAATGACGTAGATGTGTCCTATCCAGTGCTTTTTTTCAGCGGGAACGTGGGGGAACGCAGTTCCGGCACCTCTAGCACTGTATGCAAGGGCTGTACTGGAAGGTCTATTGATGCTGGCTGTGGGGCAATTAATTGTTGTTGGAGGGGATCTATTTTTACAGTTAGGTCTATTTTTGCTGGTGGGGATCTATTGTTGCTGGGAGGTGGGTCTTATGTTGCTGTGGGTTCAATTGTTACTGGGGGATCTACTATTGGGGAGGGGGTTTATTGTTGCTGGCTGCTGGAGTATCTATTGATGCTGCCAGGGGTCTATTTTTTCTGAGTGGATATTTTGTTGCGGGGGGTCCATTGTTGCTGGGGAGTCTATTGTTGCTAGCTACAGGGGATTTATTTTACTGTTTTCTTGTTATCATGAACAAATCCCATAGAATTCCATAGCCAGAATATGATACTTGGTTCTGTATTCTCTATTGGGAGGTGGGTAGGGGGTAGAACCAAGAAAAGGTGCTTGGAGGTGGGTAGGGGTGAAGACAAGGGGTGAGTCCGAAAGGGGGAGTTCCAGCACCTTTTCTCTGGGGAAAAAAAGCCCTGGTCCTATCAAATTTCAGTGCTGAGAGAAAAGGCCCAGACTGCTGGCTGTCACAGGACCCTGACTTAAAGCAGAGTTCCACCCAAAAGTGGAACTTCCGCTTATTTGTCTCCTCTCTCCCTCCAGTGCCACAATTGGCACCTTTCGGGGGAAGGGCAGGATACCTGTCTTTGACAGGTATAATGTTCCCACTTCCGGGAATCCAGGCCGCAGACCGTGACATCACCCCCCCAGGGGGTCCCTCCCCGTCACCAGGACAGTAGGCGCAAGGAGCGGGGACTCGCACAGTAGGGTTCCAGGCGTGAAGCCGTAACTCTACACTGCCGGGTTCCCTTAACCGCAATATCGGCAAAAGCATGCAACAGCTGATGGAAGCATCAGCTTCAGTGCCACCATCGCTGGACTCCATGACATGTAAGCGTCCTATTGTTATAAGCCAGCAGCTGCCGTATGTGTAGCTGTTGGCTTTTAATTTCTTTTTTTGGGGGGCGGAACACCGCTTTAAAGTAAGCAATACTTAGTGGCTCTCAACTTCTGTCTTCAGGACCCACCAACAGGCCAGGTTTGCAAGATAACTGAAACACATCACAGGCGATATAATTTTCTGCTCAGTGATTGCAGTATTCTAGTCTGCATCTCTCCATGGTAATACTTAAAATCTGGCTTATTAGTGGGTCCCGAGGACAGGAGTTGAGAACCACTGCAATACTTAGACATGATCATATCTCCTTGCAAAAACAGGCAATTTTAGAATTTCAGCTTTAAATTGGTATGATTTAGTCCGGAAACTAGCAGCAGGTGAAAAATTGTATTCTGTAATTTATCCTTTTTAAAAATGCACTAACATTTTTCTAGTGCAAAGCTTGATGGTTCTATGAAATGAAACATTTTAACCACTTGCCGCCCGCCAATGACATATTGACGGCGGCAAAGTGGTTGTAGAATCCTGACCGGACGTCATATGACGTCCTCAGGATTCTCAGCCGCTGCGCGCCCCCGGGGGCGCACATCGCGGCGATCGTTGTTGCGGGGTGTCAGTCTGACACCCCGCAACACCGATCTCGGTAAAGAGTCTCTCACGGAGACTCTTTACCACGTGATCAGCCGTGTCCAACCACGGCTGATCACGATGTAAACAGGAAGAGCCGTCGATGGCTCTTCCTCACTCGCGTCTGACAGACACGAGTAGAGGAGAGCCGATCGGCGGCTCTCCTGACAGGGGGGGTTCGCGCTGATTGTTTATCAGCGCAGCCCCCCCCTCGGATCGCCACATGGACCACCAGGGATGCCCACCAGGGAAGGGCAAAACAAAAAAAAAAGTCTGAAAATAAAAAAAATGGGAAAAAAGATGCAAGAAAAAAAAGATGCCAATCAGTGCCCACAAATGGGCACGGACTGGCAAGTAAATCAGTGCCGCCCCACAGTGTCCATCAGTGCCGCCCCACAGTGTCCATCAGTGCTGCCCCACAGTGTCCATCAGTGCTGCCCCACAGTGTCCATCAGTGCTGCCCCACAGTGTCCATCAGTGCCGCCCCACAGTGCCCATCAGTGCCACCCCACAGTGTCCATCAGTGCCACCCCACAGTGCCCATCTGTGCCGCCCATGAGTGCCCAGTGCCGCCCATGAGTGCCCATCAGTGCCGCCCATGAGTGCCCATCAGTGCCGCCCATGAGTGCCCATCAGTGCCGCATGCCAGCGCTGCCAATCAGTGCCACCTCATCTGTGCCCGTCAGTACTACCTCGTCAATGTCCATCAGTGCCATCTCATCTGTGCCCATCAGTGCCACCATATCAGTGCCGTAATTGAAAGAGAAAACTTACTTATTTACAAAAAAATTACAGAAAAAAATAAAAACGTAATTTTTTTCAAAATTTTCAGTCTTTTTTTAGTTGTTGCGCAAAAAAAAAAAAAAAAAAAAAAAAAAAAAAAAAAAAAAAAAAAAAAAAAAATCGCAGAGGTGATCAAATACCACCAAAAGAAAGCTCTATTTGTGGGTAAAAAAGGACGCCAATTTTGTTTGGGTACAGTGTAGCACGACCGCGCAATTGCCATTCAAAGTGCGACAGTGCTGAAAGCTGAAAATTGGCTTGGGCGGGAAGATGTATACGTGCCCTGTATGGAAGTGGTTAAAGTTTACAAATGAAAAGTGAATTATAAAATCAGAGAACAGCAAAGTAGTTAATTTAATTAAGGGAGCAGAAGACTCGTTCCTCCACAGCCTTACTGCTGGCTTAGCATCATAGACATTGGCTACTGCAGGCAAGTCATTGATCCAGTACAGCCAATAGAGCGGCACCTAAACCATTCACCTGATCTGTCGGCACCTATGGGTAGTACCTGGAGGGTGCTGTGCATTTATGGATGCATACAGCCAGGTTCCGGGTGCCCCCTAGGCACCAGGGCTTGCTATAGGGGCAGCAGCAAAAAGAGGAACAGACAGCACTGGCGAGAGACTTCCAAAGAGGAGGCAAGTGACAACTATGCAATATTGCTGCACAGAGCAGGCAAGTATATATTTTTTGTATTTTTAAAAGGAAAAAAAAAAACATTTGTATCACTTAAAAAAAAAAAAAAAAGTTCTGCACCATGTGCAAATGCAACACGATTTCAGCCATACAAACTATATGACTGAACCTTGAACGTGTCCTGATGAAGCCTGACTGTGAAACACGTTGACACACAAGGGCTCACTGTATATTTTATGATTTTTTTTAACCTTTTTTGAATGCTCTGTTCATACCATGTATTTTTTTTCACATTGTAATATTTTTTTCTCTACTTCTCCAAGTAACCCTTTTTCTTGTTCCCTCTTAAGTTATGGATGTGGCAATGTAATTCCTTCTTTTCTCATTTTCATGGCTGAACTTGCATTACTTAGACCCCTCACACACTGGAGGATTTTTTTTTTTGGCACTTTAGCACCTGTAAAAAGCCTCAGCTGCAATCCCAGTGTGAAAGCAGAGTGCTTTCACACTGGGGTGCTGCACTGGCAGGGCATCAAAAAAAGTCCTGCCAGCATTTTCTTTGCCGTGCTTTAGGAGTGGTAAATACACCGCTCCTAAAGCGCCACCCGCCCCTTTGAAATCAATGGGCAGCAGCAGGTAGTTTAGGAACTAGCTGACAACTGCAAAGGTTTTTGCGGCTTATAGTTCATTCACACAGAGCTGGGGGGGAGTCAGGATAGGAGGGTGCAAAGCCACATCACCAGGACATATGCTGCCTATGAAGTCTGGAATATGGCCAGTAAGGAGAATCACTGCTTACTTACTAAAAGTAATGGAGTATGCAAACTATGGCAGAAATTCTATGCCTAAAGACAATTGACACACACACAAACACACACATACACACAACCTACCGGTGACCGATAAGGATTTTATAGTAGCAAAAGCAGCATTAAACTGAAATGTATGATGTGAATGTTGTGGCTGCATTGGGTTTTTAGGCTTTCCCTGTTTTCACCTGGTGATCTATCCAGTAACACACCTGTATTAATGAGGCCAACGCTGGAGGAATGCGCAAAGGAGACACAGCAGCATTGGCAGTCTGAGTGGGAGGGTAGTGTTTTAAAGACTAGCAGATTTAAATAAACCAACAAATTTGAAGCCAGACTTCAGCTCACACTTTATAATCAGTTACAGCAAAAGGCTTTGCATGAATAAAAAAAGCTGATCATTTTTATCACCCCTGACAGTTCTAAGTGGTTTGTCTTAGGCATGTAAACTGATACTTTCTGCTAGAAAGCTTGTGCGTGCTGGATCACCAGATTGGAAGAATGGCAGAAAAAAAAAAAACACACAATACAGCCATCACATGTAAAGCCCCGTAACACACGATCGGCATTTCCAACTGACTGACTTTTTCCCCATCGAAAATTCTGACCGTGTGTATGTCCCATCAGAGTTTAGATAGAAAACATGTTCTCTTTTACTCCGATGTGAGTTTGGCCAGGGTAAAGCCAGATCGTGTGTACGGGGCATAAAAATTGGTAAGCTGCATTAATATAAACAGTTTGCTTTTGTATTTTACAGCTTTAATTAAAAAAACAAACACACTATGGTTTGCAATACTGTGCCAAGTTTTATTAGCCATACCTGTAGGCCATTTGTGTCCTACCCGACGCCTGGCCTGAAAGACTACAGTGTCACAGAAGCATATGAAATTTGCCTTCAGACAGGGAGCAGGGGTATTTGTGGTGGGTGAGCAGAGTTTGTTTAGACTATTTACATTAAGACATTTTTAATTTCCACAATTCAAGTTGTTAAAGACGTTTTTAAATTTTAATGGTGAAAATAAAATGTTAAACAAAAAATTACATCAAGAGCTCATTGAAATAAGACATTTAGCACCATATTGTGCATAGTTCCCTGCATACGGACTCATACGGGATTTTTCCCCTTTTAAAATGTGCCCAATGTGGGCCATGTATTACAGGGAGCATATGTTGCCAGCTATACATGCCAGTCAGTGTCACCAGTTAACACACAGCAAGCACTTGTATAGGTGGACGGTTTCCTGCATTAAAAAGCATGTCTAAATGTAGGTCAGCAGATTACCATTAAAGTGGATCAATACAAGGCTATGCCTAAACTTGCACCCACCCCCTCCCCCCTTCTAAAGCCTATTCTGAGAGCATTCCGGTCTGTTCACACGATTTCCCCAGCATCCAGCGTCAGGGGAGAAGAGATTGCCGACAATGGCTGAAATGCTTATACAGCGACATCACCCATAGGCTTACTATGGGGTATCCGCTGGTAGTTGTACCTCCACTTCCCTGAAGCTGCCACTGGGAGCCAAACATATGACTGGAGTACCCTCAGAGTAGGTAGAAGCATCTTCCCATCACAGTTACACTAAGAACTTTAAAAAAAAAAAAAAAAAAACACAAAAAAATAATAATTCTTTAAGCTTTGGATAGACTGGTGAGGGTTAGACCATAAAAACCTGATAATCGTTCTGTTAGGGAGACAAAAACGTGGCTGTACCACCTGTCTGAAAAAGGTCCAAGACGGTTTCAGCAGGATTGTATAAGGGCAAGTAAAGACTTTTGTTTACATTATTCTCTCTTTATAAAAGTCTGATAATACAAATGCATTTATAGGGCCTTTGTCAATGGGATTTAAGCTTGCGGTGATTGTATCGTTTGAGATGCTTCTGAGAGCATTTAGAATTAAATGACAGATGCATATTGACTACCTTCTATCCTGCTTCAAGCATGTGTTGCATTCTCCTAGACTTGTATGGGAATGCAAAACCTGATTTGAAGCAATCAAAAGCTGGTTGAAAGGTTTGTTTTTTATATTTTCTAAATAGGTTCCTTTAAGCTAGTGCATTGTTGGTTCACTTACCTTTTCCTTCGATTTACCTTCTAAGGGCCAGATCCACAAAGCGCGGCGCTTCTCTCCGTCCGGCGTAGTGTATCCCAGATACACTACGCCGCCGTAACTTACTTTTTTTTTGTATCCTCAAGTTACGGAGGCGTAGTGTAACTTAGGCGGCGTAAGGGCGCGCAATTCAAATGTATGTGATGGGGGCGTGTTTTATGTTAATACGTCGTGACCCGACGTAAATGACGTTTTTGTTTTTTTTTAAACGGCGCATGTGCCGTCCGTGGGGGTATCCCAGTGCGCATGCTCTAAATTAAACTGGAACAAGCCAATGCTTATGACGTTGACGTAATTCTATGCAAAGCCCTATTCGCGAACGACTTACGCAAATGACGTAACATTTTTAATTTTTTTACGCGGGAACGAAGACCATACTTAACATAGGATACGCCTCATATAGCAGGGGTAACTATACTCTGGAAAAAGGATACGCCTCATATAGCAGGGGTAACTATACGCCGGAAAAAGCCGAACGCAAACAACGTAAAAAAAAAAAATGCGCCGGCCGCACGTACGTGGATCGCCGTATCTAGCCAATTTGCATACTCGACGCTGAATTCGACGGAAACGCCACCTAGCTGCCAGCGTAAATATGCACCTACGATCCGACGGCGTACTAAGACGTACGCCTGTCGGATCGAGCCCAGATTCCGTCGTATCTTGTTTTGTGGATACAAAAAAGAGATACGACGGGGGAACTTTGAAATTACGCGGCGTATCCATAGATACGCCGGCGTAATTCGTTTGAGGATCTGGCCCTAAATGTTTTTTTTCCCCTCTTTGTCTGAATTTCTCACTTCCTGTTCCTCCTCAGTAAGCTGTTCTGGCTGACTAACCTCTAGCCAGAACGGCTCAGATGATGGTGGAAAGCTTACTGAGGAGAAACAGGAAGTGAGAAATTCAGACAAAGAAAAAAAAAAAACATTTAGAAGGGAAATGGAAGGAAAAAGGTAAGTGAACCAACAATGCAATAGCTTAAAGAAACCTATTTAGAAGATAAAAAATAACCTTTACAACCCCTTTAAGAAGGTGGTCACTGCATCTGTCAATTAATTCCTAATTATTTCAGAAGAATTTATGAAAAAAAAAAAAACAACACACACACACACACACACACACAGCTTATTGACAGCCCAATGCCCTTTGATAGAGGCCCCAGTGATATTAAACACATTGCCATAATTATGAGTACTTGGTGTGTTAAGTGTCCCAGATAGTCTGTTGTTCAACAGTAACCCATTTATTTCCCAACAACCGCAAAATAATCTGGTTACTGCTGGCCAACATAGTGGGAACCTGCATCTTCAGAAAATGTATTAGTAAAACTCTATATGCTTAAACTTCTAGCCCACAAGCTTAGAAATAATCCATGTTCATAGCTCATCATGAATATATGTGAATTCTCTGGCAGAAATAAAGCCATCGCTGTCATCGTCTTCTTTCTCAAATATGCTCTCAACCAAGACTTCATGTTGGGTTTCATTCATGGCGCCGCCGTGCTTCTCAAACTCAAATTTCAGATAGGCTTTCACCTGGTGGATGTAATGGAGGTAGATATGATTAAAATCCATTTGTCCATGACACAGTAGAATCTAAAGCTCAGTTGTACAATTTAAGACAATTTTATTCTAATGGACAGTCATTAGTGAGGGAGGGAGAAAAAAAAAAAACACAACAGCAACCTTCAGAACTAGAATGAACAGGTTCTGGATTGTCCCGACTCCTTATCACTCAGTCTAAAGCCAAGGCAGTAGTGTACTGTGGAGTGGCATCAGTACACACAATGTAGATCCATTACAGGTCAAAATTACTTAAAGCGGAGTTCCACCTAAAAATGGAACTTCCGCTTAACCCACTCCTCGACGCCCTTACAAGCTAAATTTGGCATGTATTTTTTTTTTTTGGGGGAGTGGGGGCTTCAGGACAAGGGGACTTCCTAGCCCACTTCCTCCTTCCGCCGAGGGGCTGGTAAGGCGATTAGCTTAATCGCCTTATTGCAGCCCCTCCCTGTAGGCAAGCGCCTGTCCAATCGGACGGCGCCACGCCGCTCGCGCATGCGCAGTGGGTGCCCGGCCGTGAAGCCCAAAGCTGTCACTGCCGGGTGCCCACACTAGGAATGAAGATGCCGGCCGGCGAGGGGGGGGGCGAGGAGCGGACCCCCGGCCGGCGAGGAGCTGGAGCCGTGGAGCAGGTAAGTGTCTGTTTATTAAAAGCCAGCAGCTACACTTTTTGTAGCTGCTGACTTTTAATAAAACTTAAAAAAAAGGCTGGAACACCCCTTTAAAATGGAATTCAACTTACCGTATATACACTCAAGTATAAGCCGACCCGAATATAAGCCGAGGCACCCAATTTTACCACAAAAAAAACCTGGGAAAAACGTATTGTCTCGAGTATAAGCCTAGGGTGTCTATCTGCATGCCTCACTGTGTCCATGCCTAGACTAACGTTTAACATGGGAGTCTATGGAAGGGGTGCCCAGCTTTGGAGAGAAAAAAAAAAAATCGGTGCTCCCCAGCCGTAGGTCCCCCAGACAAAAAGCTTTGCACACTTGTACAGGAGAAATGGGGCTACATGTATAAGTTCCATGTCCAGGGGAACTACGATTGGCCAGTACCGGGTCACCAAAGTCACCAGAGAAATTACCATTTAACATGGGAGTCTATGGAAGGGGTTGGAGGCTTTGAGGAAGAGTGGGGCTACATTTGTGCCAATGGACCTATGGCCGGCACCGGGTCCCCAAAGTCCGGGAGATCAGGCGCAAAAAAGGTGACTCGAGTATAACCCGAGGGGGGCATTTTCAGTACACAAAAAAAAAAAAAAAAAACCCGTGCCCCCAGGTGGTTTATGCCAGAACGTAATAGTATGCACGTCATATTAGCACATTATGACAGATTTACCTGTCCAATAATGTTCTCAAGCACTGGTCCCAGGACACACCCCCCCCCCCCCTCTTTGGGTGAAGTTCTGCTTTGAATCTATTTTGACATGAGCCTAAATCTGGAAAGAGCAGCTATCCTATTGTGTAGGCTTTATCCAGTGGCCAGTTATAACTGAAAGCACTTTAAATCCCTTCCGTCAACTGACCAGTTCTTTTAAGTTTAGTAGAGCCGTCTTACAACAGGTGTACCTTTTTGTACACATTAGTGCAATAGCCTGAACACCTCATTTTTACGGCTTTAAGTCTGATCAGGGAACCGAAAACAGAAGTGGAAAAAAAAAAACCCACACAACATAAAAAGGGGAGCACAAAAGAGGAGTCCTCAGTTACATCATGAATAGGGGGGGGTTCAAGGAATCGCCCAGTTTACAGTATTAGGACCCATTCGCACGCTCAATTTTACCAAAAGCGTTCTGCATTGGAATCAACCGAAACACAAGATGAAAGCAAATGTTAAAGAATTTGGGGGAAAAAAATAAAAATAAAAAAATTATTTAAGACATACGATATTACAGAGACCATAGTATTGATATACATCCAATGGATCCCTTCAACTTACAAGACCAGACGTGTGGCCCTAACATTGTCCACTGTTATAGGCATCGATATAGCTATCCATAAATTGGGCTTCAGGATCTAGGGAGTCTCCACATCCCGCGCAATTTTTATTTTTTAAATAATAGGTTAAAAAAAGCATCTGCCAATAACTGACAAGTGTGAATGAGCCCAGCAGTTGATTTGAGAAGTGTTATCAAATCCATTTGAATACATGTTTGAGACATATAAAGTAAAGGTAACCCATGAGTAAGTCACGTGACGAGTGACGCAACGAGTAAGGGAGGAGCCTACAGTGACAGGACCATCGGATGCCGAGTCTGTCGGATCCGAGTGAGGAGACCTTCAAACTGAGCGGCGAACCACTTGTCTGAGTCATAGCGGGGATTTGTGAGTGCACACACTACAGATGTAGTCTCTGTCCACTTTCCATTTAACAAAATATATTGCGCAAGGAGGGTTTTTCTTTCCTTTTTTTGCACATGTTTGTTCCTGAGTACCACTGGTGCCTGCACACCTGATCCTTACAGCTGGAGCGTTGGGAGCGCCACTGATCAGAGGGGAGGCATTGTGGATTATTCCATTCATTATCAGGACTCTTAAATTACACTTAATATTGGGTTTATTTATTTTGGGATTATTGTGAATTTGTAATTTACACTTTCTGTACTTTGTACCATACATTAAGTTAATATTAGCACATCAACATTTTACATGTTTGAAACATAGTTAAGAATTCAGATACCTCTTCTCTAGATAGTTTCCAGTCATCATTCAAATCCATTTCCTGAAACGACTCATGCGATCGTGGTCCATTTCGGATCTCAATAAGATGAAGATCGAAGATTAAAGTGCTCTCTGGTGGAATTTTTCCTGTATTAAATAAAAACCCACACGCAATCAGCACAGATGAGTGAAGGTCAGATGGATACATTAGGATTATTTACAATGACAGATGGCTGCAAAGCTCCGGAAACTGCAAGACTTTTAAATCTGGCTAACAGGAAAAGTATTTAATGAATACTATAGGAGAAGATAGGCGGTAGCCGATTTATAGGGAATAAAACTACAACCGAGTCTTGTGATGAGCGGATGTTGATTCAACTGAATGATTTTGTTGTTCCTTTCTAGCAATACTCTACAATGAAATATGAACTAGAATACAAGTGGATAGCAGAGTCTTATAAGGGAGAGTCTTGTCTGTTGGTCTGCAGATTCTTATTCCATATGGAATATACAGAGACAGAGCATGTTTGACCATCCATCATAGGTGGTCTCACCTTCTGGTGAGTGGTAGAGGCCATTTCATCCACTAGAAGAGACTTTAAAGTGGTTGTAAAGCCTTACTGATCACTTTCACCTACAGGTAAGCCTATAATAAAAAGGCTTACCTGTAGGTGCTGGAAATATTTCCTAAACCAGGGTTTGACAAATTTGTTTGGAATCTAGGAGCCAGCTAAAAAAGTTAGGAGCCAGAAAACGCGCCGCGTCCCGACGAGCTTGCGCGCAGAGGCGAACACATACGTGAGCAGCGCCCGCATATGTAAACGGTGTTCAAACCACACATGTGAGGTATCGCCGCGATTGGTAGAGCGAGAGCAATAATTCTAGCTCTAGACCTCCTCTGTAACTCAAAACATGCAACCTGTAGAGTTTTTTTAAACGTCGCCTATGAAGATTTTAAAGGGTAAAAGTTTGTCGGCATTCCACGAGCGGACGCAATTTTGAAGCGCGACATGTTGGGTATCAATTTACTCGGTGTAACATTATCTTTCATAATATTATAAAAAAAAAAAAAAGGGGATAACTTTACCGTTCTTATTTTTTAATTAAAAAAAGTGTATTTTTTTCCCAAAAAAGTGCGCTTGTAAGACCGCTGCGCAAATACGGCGTGACAGAAAGTATTGCAACGATCGCCATTTTATTCTCTAGGGTGTTAGGATAAAAAAAAAATATATATAATGTTTGGGGGTTCTAATTATAGGGAAGAAGGTGGCAGTGAAAATAGTGAAAAATGACATTAGAATTGCTGTTTAGCTTATAATGCTTAACTTGTAATACCAAAGGCCACCACCAGATGGCGCCAGCTTACACATCTGGTGGTAATAACTTGTAATACCAACGGCTCACGACCAGATGGCGCCAGCTCACCACCTGGCGACCGGGATTTGTCGAGCCCTGTCCTGTCCTACACGATTTAGGAGATATTTACAATTCCCGTTCGGAAATGTTTTACCGTGCATGCGCCGGTGTATTCGGCGCATGTGCACTCTAGAGAGAGCGCGCTGTGCCGTTTCTAGCTGGGGTCATGCCGTGACTGGAGGCTCCCGACCAGTCAGAGCCAGAGTTCATGGCCCTGGAAGGAAAAGGGGTGAAGAATGGACGCTTCGTACAACAGGGGACAACGGTGACATTCCAGGCTTCGGTTTCAGGTAAGCGACACATAATGGGCTAATATGCGATACATAGTGGCCCATTATGCTTTACCTTTGCAGGGAAACAAAGGCAGTACAACCCATCAGGGTTTACTTCCTCTTTAACCTGGGAGGACTCATCACCAATTTGATTGGAGGTTATTTTATTTGGACTTCACACTACAAACCTCTATGAACTATTTTTCATGTGTAGCTGGATACGCATTTTTTTTTTATTTCACATATTTAATAATGGTTCTCACTTCACCCCCAAATCTCATTGCTAGGTCACTGCTTCCTCTGCAAATACACCAAAAAGGAAAACTCTGCGCTCCTGAAAGTTCACCAATTATAAATCCACTTAATGTTTGTGAAGAAAAAAACATACATTAACACTTTAATTTTCGGAAGATCCAGTCCTTTATATGGTTAAAAAAGGGAAAGTTTCCACAATGTACACAATATAATAAAAAAAGTATAAAAAAAACTTTCCAAATGTCTGCATCAGACCAGCACCCTCTTCAGACTTCAAATGGTTAAAGCTTGCGGTTTTAGTTTGTGGGCTGTCTAGCAAGACATCATTAGTGCAAATGGTGAGCACAGTACATTACCCAGCCAGATGTACACATCGATCGAATGTCCTTCTCCTGGCTGATGTAACAATGTCCGGGATCCTAAGCTCTCTCCTATGCGGGTATGGAAGCTTCACAGACCCGATAAATGTGACTGCTGGAGACACAGGGTGGATCAGCCTATCAGAAAGGACGCTCTCCCTGGGTGAACATGCAAGCGTCCCACGTCTGAGACACTGTTTCAGTAAACCAGCTGTACTGCAGGGAGAAGTTTAGGCGCCCTCCAGTGGGCAAATTGCAGTATGCGCTTGTTGAAAAATCAACAGCGTTGCATGGCGATTAAAATAATCGGATATAAAAGTTCTTATGCATGAATAGGATCTTCCATCATAAAAGGGGGATATTAAGAGGGGTCCTAGACGACGCGTTTCGCCCTTACAAGAGCTTTGTCACAGTCCATTTGAAGTCTGAAGAGGGTGCTGGTCTGATGCAGACATTTGGAAAGTTTTTTTTATACTTTTTTTATTATATTGTGTACATTGTGGAAACTTTCCCTTTTTTAACCATATAAAGGACTGGATCTTCCGAAAATTAAAGTGTTAATGTATGTTTTTTTCTTCACAAACATTAAGTGGATTTATAATTGGTGAACTTTCAGGAGCGCAGAGTTTTCCTTTTTGGTGTATTTGTGTATTTGTGGTACTTCAGGGTATCCGGATCTCTGCAGCACGGACTGTTCTCAGCCCATACGAGGGTTTTAAGTATTTCATGGGATATTAGTTATTTCCCATTGAGCGCCAGTGATTTTTTTGTATCAATATTGCTTCCTCTGCAGACAGGTTGGGGGAGATGGATGGCCTTATGCAAATAAATCTTAATCTTGAGGCTTTAAAAGTGTGTATTGCACTCTGCTCTAAAAATGAAATTCAATGTCAGGCAACAGGTTTCTTGTCAAATTACTTGATCCAGCCATAGACCATTCGAATCGAATGTGAACCATGTATGGGCAGGCTGAAAGTATCCAAGTTGAGCGATCAACATGGGTACAACCATACTGTTGGATTTGACATGTGATTATTGGTAGCGGATAGCTATAGCCATCTCCGCTAGCAGTAATTACCACGTTTCCTGGTGGGGACAGCGTCCCACCCCCCCCCCCAAATTTAGCTAATCAATGACAGTATTTAGCCACTGCTGTCTGACCAATCCCACGGCCTTTATCTTGACCATTAACACAAACGTGCATGCTCAGCAGAACAAAACATACATGTATGGGTCAGTTTGCAGTCCCCTGAAGACACAGCAGTCATATTAGGATCTAATAAAAAGGGAAACCTATCGCTTTCTCCAGGAAGATCCTCTACCCAAAAAGAAATTCTGCGTCACATAAAACGGCTAAATATAGTATTCAAGTTCTACATTTTTTCTTCTTGATCAAAAACACCCCAGACCCCACAATCTGAACAAAACGCAGCCTTTTTATAAAACGGTCTATTTATGACATCTATATAGTGGAACAGTGCCAGCACAGACACATGCAGTATATACACAGAGTACATAATGTGTTAAAATATTATGCATAGACTTAAAAAAGATCATGCATATTGTTCAACGCTTACCAGTTTTAGCAAGTGTAGCATTAAAGAAAGGGTGACAATCCACATGCATTATTTGCTGGGGGAGTGTGCCGCTGCTTTCCAAAGGGCTATTCGTGCAACACCAGAATACACTTTGGATTAAGTACAAGACAAATAGAGGTTAGTGTTAATAAAATACAACATATTAGCAGTGTTACTGTGGTAGGTACGAAAGAAAGTCTATCAACTACGTGTGCGGCAGGAAATTAGTGGTGCAACTGTTAAAAAAAAAAAAAGAAAAAAAGAAGTGTAAAGTGACAAAACCGATCTTAAAAATTATATAAAATGAAGGCGATGGGTCAGGAAGAGTGAGAGGGGCAAGAGCATGCACACCCTAAAGAATGGCATTTTCTAAAAAGTGGCATTTGGTATTGTAGGACTGCATAGATTTTCAAGATTTATCCATGGATAGTATCTGTATATCCCACTAATACAATGTTTTGGCATTGTAGTATCTGACAGAACGAAGTTAGGAGCCTAAAATCATTTGGTACTTCTTGCAAAAAAAAAAACACACGCACCATAGCAATTAGCTCCAGCTGATTTCTTTTGTGTAAAAACAAAAACAGCAAAAAAATATATTTTTTTTTAAACACAAAATAAAACAAAAATTGTACTTAGAGCCAGTTTAAAAAAGATGCAAGATAAATGTAACAGGTTGTCATATCAAATGTACCGTGCCTCACTAATGCCAAGGATAGCGCTGCATATATCCAAAAAAAAAAGAAGAGGTTATTTATGGGGGGGGGTCTGGGGAGATAGTGCAATTAGGCTCTATACCTGTCAGCAAGTGGTTATGCCAAGATCATGGCTGCAGCTAGGATCCCACCCCCTCCAGCCTGTGACCAGCTGCTTAGTAAAAGTAATCCGGATGACTGCAGGAACCAGAAGGAGACACCATTCACACTTGCAAATCACAGTTCATGTGGCATACAGGTGTGAATGTATCACACCTGTAGTGCCAGTCATGGTTAATGGCACCCCAAACAAACCAAGAAGCATGTTTTTGCATGTGCAACCTTGGATTACGAGCATAATCCGTTCCAGGAGAATGCTCGTAATCCAAAGTACTTGCATATCAAAGCGAGTTTCCCCATTGAAGACGAAAATAATTTGTTCCGCATTGACCTCAATGGCATGCAATAGCGCATGCAGCCAGGGGGCGCCGGAGAGCCTCGGAAATGCCCAAGGACAATTTGGCTGACCTCGGTAAACCTCGGAAAGACTCCATTCATGAGCCTTGCCGAGGTCAGCCAAACTGTCCTCAGGCCTTTCTGAACGGCACCCCCCCCCACCTCAGGCCAAACGCGGTATACTACACATCGCTTTGGCCTGAATCCTGACCGAGTTAGGATTTTAGGAAATAGTGCTTGTATTGTGAAACGCTCGTTAACCGCGTTACTCGCAAT
The DNA here is from genome assembly GCF_905171775.1 of Rana temporaria. NCBI lineage: Eukaryota > Metazoa > Chordata > Amphibia > Anura > Ranidae > Rana > Rana temporaria. The sequence goes on from NC_053493.1 coordinate 100,782,428, forward strand.
CCGTAACTAAAATAAGTCATGGTCTTTTTTTTGGTGCATTTGTCGGTTGTGGGGCAGCCCATCAAAAGGAATGGGCTGTATAGATGCATTGCGCAATAAAGAACAAAACAAAAATGTGATGTCATGCTACACAAGTGTGAATGCAACCTGGTGCCTGAAGTGTCCACTTTAGAGTTTTACCTTCCATCGTCCTTTTGCTTCTTTCCTGAAGTGGAACGCCGCTTTAAAACTGCCTACTAGTTCTGTCATTAGTAAACACGGACATTTAAGTGACACATTAAACACGTTTTCTGGCAAATACCAATAATGATAAAAAGTTACCTTTCCCTTCCTTTCCATAGGCCAGTGACGGAGGTACAACCAGCTTTCGTTTCTCCCCCACACACATATCTTTCAGGCCTTTATCCCATCCTTTGATCGCTTCTTTAATGCCAAGTGTAAACCATACAGGCTGGTTATTGTTATCTGCATAACTGAAGAAGAACATTTAATTGGTATCATAAATGTCAAAAGGAAAATAAACAAAAAGGATTTTAACACAATGATTCCCACTCAACATTTACAAATGCAATTTCTGATTAAAACGAGTTGCACAGAATTGCAAGGGAAATAATGTAACTATGCAGTGCGATTTTTGATCACCTCTGCGGTATTTATTTTTTGCGCTATAAAACAAAAACAGCGATAGAGATTACCGTATTTATCGGGGTATTGCGCGCTCCGGCGTATAGCGCGCACCCCTAAAGTGGACCCGCAATTCCTGTAAAAAAAAAAAAAAAAAAAAGATTTTAGTACTTACAGTTTTGGCGTCTTGCGTGGCGGCCTCGTCGGGTCCGGCGTCCGTCTGCGGCTTCGGTGGTGTCCTCGTCGGGTCCGGCGTCCTCCCTGCTGAGGTTGAACTACTGCGCCGGCATATACCGAGCGCAGTACACTCGTGTATAGTCGGGCAGGCTCGGCTCCTCTCGCGGTCGCGTCCAGGACGTGACTGCGAGAGAAGCCGAGCCTGCCCGATTATACACGAGTGTACTGCGCTCGGTATATGCCGGCGCAGTAATTCAAACTCGCCGTGGGAAGCAGGTATCGGCGTATATCGCGCACACACGATTTTGCCCTGAATTTCAGGGCAAAAAGTGCGCGGTATACGCCGATAAATACGAAATATATATATCATTTTTTTTTACTATAATTACATATCAAAAAGTAAAAACAAAATTTTAAAACCAAAACCAATATGTATTCTTTTACATATTTTTTTTTACCAAAAGTGTAATATAGACATACATACTATGGGATAGGTTTATAGACATTTTACTGGTAATGGTGGCAATCTGCGGTGGCCGAATCTGACCCCAAATTACACTTTTTGGGGACCAGCGACATTACGACATTGATCAATGCTATAAAAATGCACTGATCAATGAATAAATGACATTGGCAGGGAAGGGGTTAACACTAGGGGCGATCAAGGGGGTTAACTGTGTTCCCTGGGTGTGTTCTAACTGTAAAGGCTAACAGGGAATCGCCTTGTTTACATATGCAGAGGCAGAACAGGGAACTGTCCGACGATCGCTGGCGACCATAGAGTCCGCCAAACCCTCTGGCACGCTCCCGTGGCTCACAGCGTGTGCCCGCAATCTCACATGCACAAACCAATGTACAGGAACGTCCGTTTCGCGCAGGAAAGCTGACCTGCCACAGAAAATGTACGCGAGTAGGTCGGCAAGTGGTTAAGGCCAATGTCATATGGATCTAGCTGCTGACTCACGATCTGTGGTGGATTGCGCTGTCAGCAGGTGATGGGGAGGGGATAGACCGCCTCCAGAACCCCCATTTGAGGAGGGATTACACACCTCTATAGGGGTTTGGTGGCAGGCAGTAGTGCACAGCTTTGTAGTTGCATTTTGCCCAGCAGACAGCCAAAGTGATAAACGCAGCGCACGTCTGTTCCCCCAGACCCAGCCCCCGTTTGTTCCCCCAGACCCAGCCCCCGTTTGTTCCCCCAGACCCAGCCCCCGTTTGTTCCCCCAGACCCAGCCCCCGTTTGTTCCCCCAGACCCAGCCCCCGTTTGTTCCCCCAGACCCAGCCCCCGTTTGTTCCCCCAGACCCAGCCCCCGTTTGTTCCCCCAGACCCAGCCCCCGTTTGTTCCCCCAGACCCAGCGCCCGTCTGTTCCCCCAGACCCAGCCCCCGTCTGTTCCCCCAGACCCAGCCCCCGTCTGTTCCCCCAGACCCAGCCCCCGTTTGTTCCCCCAGACCCAGCCCCCGTTTGTTCCCCCAGACCCAGCCCCCGTTTGTTCCCCCAGACCCAGCCCCCGTTTGTTCCCCCAGACCCCGTTTGTTCCCCCAGACCCAGCCCCCGTTTGTTCCCCCAGACCCAGCCCCCGTTTGTTCCCCCAGACCCAGCCCCCGTTTGTTCCCCCAGACCCAGCCCTCGTTTGTTCCGCAGACCCAGCGCCCGTTTGTTCCGCAGACCCAGCGCCCGTTTGTTCCGCAGACCCAGCGCCCGTCTGTTCCCCCAGACCCAGCCCCCGTCTGTTCCCCCAGACCCAGCCCCCGTTTGTTCCCCCAGACCCAGCCCCCGTTTGTTCCCCCAGACCCAGCCCCCGTTTGTTCCCCCAGACCCAGCCCCCGTTTGTTCCCCCAGACCCAGCCCCCGTTTGTTCCCCCAGACCCAGCCCCCGTTTGTTCCCCCAGACCCAGCCCCCGTTTGTTCCCCCAGACCCAGCCCCCGTTTGTTCCCCCAGACCCAGCCCCCGTTTGTTCCGCAGACCCAGCGCCCGTTTGTTCCGCAGACCCAGCGCCCGTTTGTGCCGCAGACCCAGCGCCCGTTTGTTCCGCAGACCCAGCGCCCGTTTGTTCCGCAGACCCAGCGCCCGTTTGTTCCGCAGACCCAGCGCCCGTTTGTCCGCAGACGTAGCTGTGTGTAACCCCACTGATCCCTACAGTGCTGCCCTCACATCCATACAACACTACATACATGTAAAGGCAGAACTGAATGTGAATGAGGCCCATCATGTATGGGCACGGAGGACTCACGTTGAATGGAAGCGGGTCCCATTGCTCTCCAAGAAGCCCTCGAAGTGCACCAGCAGCATGTCGCCATTCTTAGTCCTCCTCTTGCAGATATAAGGTTTCTCCAGCACTGTGATCTGCACCTCAGGGATGAGGGCGCCCCCAGCACAGGCCAGCAGAGCGGCGACCACCATCACCTCCATCATCTTCCCTGCAGCAGACGTGGCACACACTACAACCACACACAGCTCCAGGACCATTCAACTTTGCAGCACCCAATCCCATAGGCTGGAGCAGAGGGCGTGAACGTCGCCCGAACGCTCTCTCTTATTGGCCAGTCGGTAAACCACACCTCCCTGATTCTGGAATGCGGTTGGCTGAGCACGTACACCCGGAAGAAGGTTCCGGGCGTGGAGACTCCAGACACAAGGTGTTTGTTCTCTGCTGATTGAAACGTAAAGGGGCGTTCCGTGACGTCAGCAGCCTCCGCCGCCTACAGAGAGCGGCCGGTGGTTGCTATTCACGACGGAGATGCGGTGATCGCAGCGCCCCCTGTCACTGTGTGTGTGTGTGATCGGCGGAGATCGGGACCGATGACAGAGTCCGGGGCGTGCGGAGCTGAGCCTGACACTGGCAGCAGCATGGAGGGCATCCTGTACAAGTGGACCAATTATCTGAGTGGTGAGTGCCTGGGTGCAGGGTGGGCTTGTAACTTTGTAGGAGGTTATAGATGATACCTGGACTTTTCATTCACAACACTGGGGGAAGGATTTACTAAAAATGGGACAGTTGTGAATAGCAACCAATCAGCTGCTAGCTTCAGCTTGTTCAGTTAAGCTTTAAAAATGAAAGCTAGAGCCTGATTGGTTGTCACACACATCTGCTCCAGTTTTAGTAAATACCCTTCTGCTTGTCTGTGCCTGATTGGCCCACAATGCTGATCTACAGACCCGGATCTTCCACCACAGGAGATCATCTCTCTGCCCCTCTGATGACAGTCCTATGATGATACACACACCCTCCTGTCATTACATTGCCTTCTTCAGTCTGCAGCTAGATGGCATTGTCTCAACGGCACAAAAAAAGTCGTTCCCCTGCTATATGGCCAGCTGGAGGGGTTTGGTGTTAGTGTTTATGTACACAGCTTCTCCAGCAATCTTGTTCTTCATTTGTGTTATTGGCTTGCTGCTTTGTGTGCAGTCCCAATTCAGGCATTTGCAGTTTGTAAGACTGGCCCACTACGAAAGGGAGTGATCAGGTTGTCATGGTGAAGATAGATGGACCCCCCCCAGTCAGCATGAGTATCAGTAGAGAATGATAATAGGGATCCAGAATGAGCAGAATTGCATGCAATTTGAACAGGAATGCGGTGCGATTCCTGTCTGAATCGCATGCCGTTTCCCACACTGCTCCAGTGTGAACCCAGGCTGAAATCGCTATGACAAGCCTTGGTTCACACAGGAGTGGTGGCATTCTTTGCAGTGCGATTTAAAGCGGAGGTTCACCCTAAAACTTTATTTTTTAGCATACTTGCTTCAGCTATAGTATGTTTTTTTTTTCGCCGCTGTATTTACCATTTAATTGCTCAGGGCCATATTCTCGTAGATTTCCGGCGGGCGGCGCGTAAGCCATTTACACTCCGCCGCCCCAACCTACAGGAGCAAGTGCTGTATTCCCCAAACACTTGCTCCGTAGTTTGGGGCGGCGGAGTGTATTTGGCCCGGCGTATCCCCGCGTATCTCCAAGGGGGCGGCTTCTATTTAAATTAAGCGCACCCCCGATTCTAACGAACTGCGCATGCGCCGGGCTTAAAATAGCCCAGTGCGCATGCTCCAGTTCTCGGCGTAAAACGTCAATGACGCCGACGTGTGCGTCATTGACGTAAAGTCGTATTCAAGAACGACTTGGTAAAACGGCGTACCCGACGGGAAAACACGACGCGGACCCGACGCCATACTTAACATGGCCTACGTGGGACTGGCGTAAGGTTACCCCTCATATAGCAGGGGTAACCTTACGCCTACACAAACGACGTAACGACGGTTACGCGACGCAAATTCGTTCGGGAATCGGCGTATCAGGCTCATTTGCATAAACAAATGAGACCTGAACGTAAACGCCACCTAGCGGCCGGCGGAGTAATTACATTTAAGATTCGACAGTGTAAGTGACTTACACATGTCGGATCTTCAGTGTATCTATGCGAAAATGATTCTAAGAATCACTCGCATTGATACACGGGCCAAAAAAGGGAGTTACGATGGAGTATCCTGAGATGCTCCATCGTAACTTTACTCAGAATATGGCCCCCTGTTTCGTTTCAGACTCCGGCGGGGAAATAGGCGTTCCTATGAAGAGGGGAACATGATTGACGTCCGGCTATGGCGCGTCACGCGTTCCGAAAATAGCTGAAATAGGACTCGGATATATACGGCGCCTGCGCAGTCAGCTCCTAGTCTGTGCGCAGGCGCCGTATAGCGCCGTGAAGAGCCGAGTCCTACTCCGGCTATTTTCGGAACGCGTGACGTGCCATAGCCAGACGTCAATCATGTTCCCCTCTTCATAGGAACGCCTACTTCCTAACTGCACGTATTTACCGTTTAAACTGCACGATTAAATGGTAAATACAGCGCAAAAAAAAAAAGCATACTATAGCTGACGCAAGTATGCTGGATGGGATGGTACATAGATGTTTTTTAGGGTGAACCTCCGCTTTAAGCGCATTCTTTTTGTATGGCTGTAAATTGCACCGCAAAGTATTGGTACTCTGTATCAGCGAGTATTTCACCAACAGTATTAGTACTCTACCTCACTGTTTTTTTTTTTAATTTAATTTTTTTGGGTATCAGTGCATCCCTAAAAAAAAAAACGCGCTCCTTTTTCTGCATCTTGCCCATTCACAGAAAGCCTTGTATTTGGTGACTGGTTGGTTCTTAGACCCCATACACACTATTAGATTTTCTGCAGATTTTTGTCTTTGGATTTACCCAAGCCATATAATATTAAGTCAAACCTTAAAGGGGTTGTAAAGGTTTGTTTTTTATTTTCTAAATGGGTTCCTTTAAGCTAATGCATTGTTGATTCACTTACCTTTTCCTTCCATTTCCCTTCTAAATGTTTTTTTTCTTTGTCTGAATTTCTCACTTCCTGTTCCTCCTCAGTAAGCTGTTCTGGCTGACTAACCCCCAGCCAGATGATGGGGGCAAGCTTACTGAGGAGAAACAGGAAGTGAGAGATTCAGACAAACATTTAGAAGGAAAAGGTAAGTGAACCAACAATGCACTAGCTTAAAGGAACCTATTTAGAAAATAAAAAACTAACCTTTATAACCCCAATTTGTATGCAATCAGGCAGACCCTTGCACTACATGGTTTTGGTAAATCTGAAGACAAAAATCTGCAGAAAATCTAATACTGTGTATGGGGTAAAGGATGTTTCTGGACAGCCGCACGAACAATGGTTGCCTTTATTGAAATAAAAACAGCACTACAAGCAAAACAAAAACCTGGAAAACTGACACGTTTCGCACTGAATCTACGGTAGTGCTTAGCCATAGCTTAGTGTGTATGGGGTCTTCGAATACAAGGAATCCTGTGAATAGGAGAATGGAGAGAAAAGGCAAACAAAGGACGGGTACAGCGTCTGTCTCACAGTCCTCCTATTGCAGCCAGAAGTGTTGTAGAGCTGTAATATCCGGCCTGAATGAGTGTGTTAGGCCCCTTTCACACCAAGGCATTTTTCAGGCATTTTAGCGCTAAAAATAGCGCCTAAATAATGCCTGAAAAAATCCTGCCCTGCATTCTTCAGTGTGAAAGCCCGCAGACTTTCACACTGAAGCGGTGCGCTAGCAGGACCGCTCCAAAAGTCCCGCTAGCCGTATCTTTGGAGCAGTGAAGGAGCGGGGTGTTTACCGATCTTCCACCGCTCCTTTCCATTGAAAGCAATAGGAAACCGCGGTAATACTACTGGCAATGCATCTCTGCAGAGGCGCATTGCCGGCAGTATTAACCCTTTTTCCGGCCGCTAGCGGGGGTTAAAACCGCACCGCTAGTGGCCGAATATTGTGGTAAAAACTACGGTATAGCGATGCTAAAAATAACGCCGCTATACCGCTAGCGCACCTCCTGCACCCAGTGTGAAAGGGACCTTACCGCTGCTGTCCATTGAAATTAATGGGACAGCGCGGCCATACCGCCCGCAAACCACTGCTGTAGCAGCAGTTTGAGGGTAGTTTTAACCCTTTCTCCGCCGCTAGTGGGTGTTAAAACCGCACCGCTAGCGGCCGAATATCGCTGCAAAAACGGAGGTATTGCGGCATTAAAAATAGCGCTGCTATACCGCCACCTCCCGCGCCCAGTGTGAAAGAGGCCTTAATGTTAACCTGTTGGCGCTGACAGCACGCAAGTATGCGGCCACAAATTTGGGCGCAGTATTGCAAAAACAACTCCCATTACATTCACTGGCTGCTAATGGAAATCTACCGTTTGCTGCTTGCGATCGGGAGCTTTCGGTCACATGATTATAAACCCCACCTCCCGGCATCTTAAACCCTTTAAAGGGCCGGGAGGCGTTAGTGTTAAAGGGTTTAAGAAAAGACAGCAATACCTTAGGCGGTACACACCTCCTGAGACCTAAAGATGAGCTCTGGGATAAGTAATTATTGTCTAAATACAAGAGTCATGTGTATTCTTCCTTGAATCTCGGTGTGCTTTGTAGATTTCTTCCAGATCTGTGCAGTAATAGAGTGTGAAACTTTGCAGGAACTTCCTGTGGTAAAGACTGATCACTGCTGCTCTCTTTCCTTGTGCAGGGTGACTGGTCTCGACTCCTCCCTTTCCTTGTGCAGGGTGACTGGTCTCGACTCCTCCCTTTCCTTGTGCAGGGTGACTGGTCTCGACTCCTCCCTTTCCTTGTGCAGGGTGGCTGGTCTCGACTCCTCCCTTTCCTTGTGCAGGGTGACTGGTCTCGAATCCTCCCTTTCCTTTTGCAGGGTGGCTGGTCTCGACTCCTCCCTTTCCTTGTGCAGGGTGACTGGTCTCGACTCCTCCCTTTCCTTGTGCAGGGTGGCTGGTCTCGACTCCTCCCTTTCCTTGTGCAGGGTGACTGGTCTCGACTCCTCCCTTTCCTTGTGCAGGGTGACTGGTCTCGACTCCTCCCTTTCCTTGTGCAGGGTGGCTGGTCTCGACTCCTCCCTTTCCTTGTGCAGGGTGACTGGTCTCGACTCCTCCCTTTCCTTGTGCAGGGTGGCTGGTCTCGACTCCTCCCTTTCCTTGTGCAGGGTGACTGGTCTCGACTCCTCCCTTTCCTTGTGCAGGGTGGCTGGTCTCGACTCCTCCCTTTCCTTGTGCAGGGTGACTGGTCTCGACTCCTCCCCTGATGATCTCACTGCTATATTTACACTGTAATATCTGGATTTGCAAACAAAGGCATTTGGTGCACACAAAGTGGATTTATATCCTTTGTGACTATTAAAGAAAATATTTACATTTACATTACACCATGCTTACATTTTTTGTGCATGGTGTTCATCCTGAACTTGTTTTACTCAGCGGATTAAAAACAAATTCTTGATTTCTGCCTTAAACGCTTCCCGCCAGGAGGATGTCCATGGATGTCCTCGGGTTTCGGTGGTTATACTGGAATAATGCCTGCACCTACAGGCATCATCCTGGTATGTATGTTTTTATCCGGTCATTTCCTAACATGCAGAAGTGATCCAAGTGGCTAATTCGCCACTTGATCATTTCTGCGGGTGGCGGAAGGGTCCCACCCTCTCCTGCCGCCTATTCTGGGCTCTACCGTACGATCGTGATGGGGCGATGGCTGCCCTGTACTGAGAGAGAGAAACACACATTGTCCCCCTCTCTCTGTAACCCTGGAAACCGGGAGGGACGAGTTATGTCGTCACTTCCTGTTCCGCCTCTTGGTTTACATGGCCACCAGTGGCCAGGAAAGCATCCAATCAGATCGATCTGTGTCTGATCGGCTGCATGGGAGGATAGAGGAAAGATTTGGGGTCTACTAGACACAAGACCTCTCCATAAAGAAGACCTGTCATGGCCCATGCTGTCACAAGGGATGTTGTTCATCCCTTGTGATAGCAATAAAGTTAATCCAAAAAAAAAAAAATGTGTATACAGTCGACTCCAGCGATGTCGCGGTTTAGAATTCGCGGCAATCAGTCGTTCGCAGTTTTTTTTTTCCAGCATGTAGCTATCTCAAGTGTTTTTCTGAGTGTTCTTAATTTTTTGTTCTTCTTAAAGCCCTAAGATGCCACGCAAATGCCCCCCTCCTGAAGAAGAGGAGCCACCCGAGGCATTTCTAGGCATTTTTTTTACCACATCCAAAATTCATGGATTTTCTCAATTCACGGTTGCTGAAAAAACATAACCCCCTGAGAATTTCGAAGGTCGACCGTAAAATAAAGAATAAAAAAAATCAAAGCGCCCCTGTCCCACCATACTTGCGTGCAAACACGCGAATGCATACATTACTCCCGCACGCATATGTAAATGGTGAGCGCACCACTTGTGAGCAATAATTCCAGCACCGGAGCTCCTGTGCAACTCTAAACTGGTAACCTGTAAAGGCGTTCAAAGTGTCACCTATGGGGAATTTTGAGCACTGTAGTTTTCCGCCATTCCACGGTAGATGTAATTTTAAAGCGTGACATGTTGGGTATCTATTTACTCGGCGTAACATCATCTTTCACATTATACAAAAAAATTGGGCTAACTTATTAACTACTGTTTTATAGGCAGATTCAGAAAGATTTAGGCTGGCGTATCAGTAGATATGCCAGCCTAAGTCTGAATCTGCGCCGACGCAAATTTAAGCGTATTCTGGTAACCAGATACGCTTAAATTAGGCTAAGATACGAGCGGCGTAAGTGTCTTACACCGTCGTATCTTAAAGTGTAATTTTTAGGCTGGCCGCTAGGTGGCGCTTCCATTGCGGTCGGCGTAGAATATGTAAATCACTAGATACGCCTATTCACAAACGTACGCCCGGCCGACGCAGTAAAGATACGCCGTTTCCGTAAGAGATAGGCCGCCTAAAGATAAACATGCCCCCTAGGTGGCGTAGCCAATGTTAAGTATGGCCGTCATTCCCGTGTCGAAATTTGAAAATTTTACGTTGTTTGCGTAAGTCGTCAATGAAAACGGCTGGACGTAATTTACGTCCACGTCGAAACCAATACGTCCTTGCGGCGTACTTTGCCGCAATGCACACTGGGATATGTACACGGACGGCGCATGCGCCGTTCGTAAATAACGTCAATCACGTCAGGTCACCCCCATTAACATAAAACACGCCCCCTCAGCCAAATTTGAATTAGGCGCGCTTACGCCCGCCGCATTTACGCTACGCCGCCGTAACATAGCAGGCAAGTACTTTGTGAATACAGTACTTGCCTTGCTACCTTACAGCGGCGTAGTGTAAATACGATACGCTACGCCGCCGCAAGGATGCGCCCGCATACGTGAATCCAGCTACTCGTTTTTTTTTAATTCATGATTTTTTTTTTTTAATTGTGTTAGAAAAAACGCTACGCAAATACCATGTGACATAAAATATTGCAACACCCACCATTTTATTCTATAGGGGCTCTGCTAAAAAAAAAAAAGTGTAATGTTTAGGGGTACTGAAAAATTTTAGAGCAAAAAGAAGTCGATTTTTTCTGAAGTGTCAGAATTGGCCCGGAGGAGAAGTGGTAATGCAGGCAGAAAATCTCTGCAGACAATGTAGCACGGGGGTGATGTATTTTCTTTTCTATACGGTTATAACACACCATACCCCACCCATCTCTCGTGCTTTCAGTAGTGGGTGGAATTACATTTCAGACATTTTCTTTGTGCTCGTCGTTCACCTGTATTCACAAGTTTTGGAAGAGACTTTGCCCTGACATTGCAATTCATACACCCCGCCCTACAGCATTTATAGAATAAGTAGGCAGACTGGTTTGTCCCAACTTCCATATTTCCTTTGGATCCTGCTATAAGAAATTGCTTGCCTAGTTCTTATTGTGCTTTTATTAGGACAAGTCTAACAAGAACTGAAACTGAGCTGTCAAGTCTGACCGCTTGTCACTCTTATGCCCTGTACACACGATCGGAATTTCCGATGGCATAAAATCCGATGGAATTTTCCGTCGGAATTCCATTCAAGCTGTCTTGAATACACACTGTCAGATTAAATTCCAACCGTCTAAAATGCGGTGACGTAAAACACTACGACGAGCTGAGAAAAAGGAAGTTCAATGCTTCCGAGCATGCGTCGACTTGATTCTGAGCATGCATGTTTTTTTCTCCGTCAGGAGTTCCACACAGACGATCGGAACTTCCGATAGGTTTTTTTTTTCCATCGAAAAAAAAAACATGTTCTATTTCTAAATTTCGACAGAAAAAAGTCAGATGAGGCCCACACACGGTCGGAATATCCAATGAAAAAATTCCGTCTGACTTTTTTCATCGGTGAATTCCGATCGTATGTACAAGGCATTAAGTGTTTATAAGGCCATCTATTGATGGCACTGGAGGCACTTTATACCTTTACAAGGTGCACTGTATGTACCGTATATACTCGAATATAAGCCAAGTTTTTCAGCACATTTTTTTTGTGCTTAAAATTCACACCTCCTTTTGTCGCGGAGGTGTGAATGGGGCCTAAAGCAGAGTTCCACCCATTTTAAAGTCGGCAGCTACAAAAAGTGTAACTGCTGACTTTTTTAATAAACAGACACTCACCTGTCCCACGGTCCAGTGATACGGCCGCCCGAAGCCTCGATTCTCTCCTCCTCTCTACGGCACCGGCATTGCAAGTGTGGGGACCTGTGACATGTCCCAGAAGATTGCAGGCAGGGAGAGGTGAACTTCCGCTCGGCTCCACGGCTTCAGGAGAGGAAGTGAAAACTAGGTACACCCCCCCCAAAAAGAATGACATGCCAAATGTGGCATGTCAGGGGGTCACCAGTACTTAAAGCGGACGTTCCATTTTTGGGTGGAACTCTGCTTTAAATCCCGACTGGGAATTATAAAAAAAAAACTACTGAGGCACTTCAAACTGCAAGGGTTAAATGATTGTTAACTCACCGGGGTGGGAAATAAAGTGTAATACTTACCTTACTCCTCGCTCTAGCAGATTCAATCTAGCTGTGTGACCGGTACACCGGAGTCTCTTCTATAAGGCAATCTGAGCTCGTTCCCACAATTATATCACCCAGTACAGGGCAGAGCCAATAGTCCTGCATTGTACATAAGGACATGGGAGGACCACCCACAAGCTGGAGTAGAAGAGCGTATCGGAGGTTGCCTGCACGAAGAGTAAGTTAAGTATTACAATTTAAGCCTGGTACATACTAACATTTTTTTTTCCATTCAACCCAGTGGGCTGAACACAAAAAAAAATGGGAAACTCGGGAGGAGCCGATGTACTAACCACCCAATGTTAGTACAGCAATCTCCCCTACTGAGCTATTGTGTTATGACAGGGGGTGGTCCCCCCCCCCACCGTAACACCCCAGGCAGCGCTCCCAGCCAATGGCTGAGAGAGCTGATCGTATAGTGATCGACATACCTTTCTCAGTCATGCTCTTTCGACAGAAGATGGCTTCTAGCTCGTTATGTAGTACTTGCCTCCGATCGAAGCCCCCGCAGTCGTCCACGTCTTCCCCTCCAGCCACCGACATGCTGTCCCGCAGTGTCTTCCGTTCCGTGTATCGCCGCTCCGGCGCTGTGATTGGCCGGTGGAAAGCGATGACGTCACTCCCGTGTGATAGGAAATTCTGTTCTTAGCTTTTGAAACAAAGGCAAAAAGGCTTATATTACAGGAAACTTAAAAGGCTTGCAATTTGCAGAATGTGTGAAACATTATTTTCAAAGTGTGAAGTACTGGCTAAAATGTTATAGACATATAGGTTTTATTAACAAGTTTTATACAATTATAGAATTAGTGTGAGACAATGGTCAGAAGATATTTTATTCCTTGGTGATGAGTAATATCTCTGAGCAAATTGTGTATTTTAAGAAATCTTACTAATATATAAATATAATTTATGTGAACAATTTTGGTATAAAATATATACTGTAAGAAATTGTAACTTGATTGGCTGGTTCAGGAGAGATACGTCCCAGAAGGTGTACCTCAGTTTTTTAGTAAAACCAGCTGAATCCCGGAAATAAATTGTAATCTTGCTAAATGATACTCGTGTTAGTGTCTTGCTGATTACCCGATCGATCGTAGGACTCCTCGCACCCAGACCAAAGATAGCAAAACAGAAGTGTGAACGTACAGGCGCGGGAACGGCACAGTACAACTGAAGCAACGGCACATAGTGCCATTGCTTCAGGCCTTGTACACACGACCAGACATGTCCGATGAAAATGGTCCGCGGACCGTTTTCATCGGACATGTCTGCTGGGAGGTTTTGGTCTGATGTGTGTGTGTACACACCATCAGACCAAATTCCCCGCGGACAGAAAACGTGGCGGCGACGATGACGCGCCGACGTGCGCGAACCAGGAAGTTCAATGCTTCCACGCATGCGACGAATCACTTCGACGCATGCAGGGGATTTCGGTCCGATGGTAAGGTGTACTAACCAGCGGACATGTCCGATGAGTCGTACTAACCAGCGGACATGTCCGACGGACAGGTTTCCACCGGACAAGTTTCTTAGCATGCTAAGAAACTTTTGTCCGCTGGAAACCTGTCCGCTAGGCCGGAAAACTGTCCGCTAGGCCCTACACACGGTCGGACATGTCTGCGGAAACTGGTCCGCGGACCAGTTTCAGCGGACATGTTCGGTCGTGTGTACAATGCCCGCTAGGTGGCGCTTCCGTTGATTTCCTCGTCGAGTATGCAAATTAGCTAGATACGCGAATTCCCGAACGTACGCGCGGCCGACGCAGTAAAGTTATGACGTTTAAGTTAGGCTTTTCCTGGCGTAAAGTTGCCCCTGGGTCTATGAGGCGCAGTCAATGTTAAGTATGGCCGTCGTTCCCGCGTAGAAAATTAAAAAAATTACGTCGTTTGCGTAAGTCGTCCGTGAATGGTGCTGGACGTAATTTACGTCCACGTCAAAACCAATGACGTCCTTGCGACGTCATTTAGAGCAATGCACGCTGGGATATTTTAGGGACGGCACATTCGCAGTTCGTTCGGCGCGGGGACGCGCTTCATTTAAATGAAACACGGCCCCCACCCGCCGAATTTGAATTCCGCCGGGCGATTTACGTTACGCCGCCGCAACTTTACACGCAAGTGCTTTGTGAATAAAGCACTTGCCTGAAAAACTTGCTGCGGCGTAACATAAATCAGATACGTTACGCCCGCCCAAATTTACGCCCATCTACGTGAATCTGGGCCATAATAGTTAACTGATTCCTTTTAAAAATGATTAAAAATACATAAAAATCAATCATATAATGTACCTGCAGTTTCACTTACGTTTTTGCATCTAGTTTCATGCTTCTGTGAAGTACAGAGACACAGCCAGAGGGCAGTGATGGTTTGTAAAACTAAAGTGATTGGTTCTGATAAGTTTAAGACACACAGTAATCACACCTCCTTGATAAGTGCCACAGAGAGAAAGCTCCCATGACTTTTTTCATCAGGAAACAGACTGTTCAGAACAGAGAAGGATTACAGCAACATCAGAGCAAAAACGAACAACGAGGACATGAAAACAGGACTGCAGTATTTTAACCACTTGACACCCGCACGCCGTCATATGACGTCCAAAACGGGGACCTGTTATCCTGGGTGGACGTCATATGACGTGATGGGCTTTGCGGGGGGATATCTCAATGATGCCTGCACCCGGAGGCATCATTAAGATATAATTTTTTAGCGGCGGCGATCCTGCGCACCGTAAGAACGATCATAGCGGCGGTTCCGCCGCTAGATCGTTCTTACAGGCGGCGGGAGGGGACATCCCCCCTCCCGCCGCCATCCGGTGCTTCTCCGGGCTCTCCCGTCCCACCGGGGGCCCGGAGAGATGATCGCCGTCCGCCGGATGTTTGCCATAGAGAAGACTGGTGACCATCTGGTCACCAGTCATCTCTATGACCGTCGGAGGCCCGGGCGCGATGTGATGACGTCACGCCCGGGTCCCCGTAAGTAAACAAACCGCAATTGCGGCTAGTTTGAATGAGATCTGTGAATTTTTTTTCACGATCTCATTCCTTCCAGCCTGCAGGAGAGATGTGGGGTCTTATTGACCCCGCATCTCTCCTTAAAGAGGACCTGTCACACACATTCTTATTACAAGGGATGTTTACATTCCTTGTAATAGGAATAAAAGCGATTGAAAAAAAAAAAAGTGTAAAAAAAGTGTAAAAAATAAAGAAATAAGTAAAATAAAAAAGAAAAAATAATAATAAAAAAATTAAAATGCCCCTGTCCCCAGTAGCTCGCGCTCAGAAGCGTACGCACACGTAAGTCACGCCCACGTATGTAAACGTCGTTCAAACCACACATGTGAGGTGTCGCCGCGTGCGTTAGAGCGTGTGCAACAATTCTAGCAATAGACCTCCTCTGTAACTCTAAACTGGCAACCTGTAAAAATTTTAAAGTGTCGCCTATGGAGATTTTTAAGTAACAAAGTTTGGCGCCATTCCATGAGTGTACGCAATTTTAAAGCGTGACATGTTAGGTATCTAGTTACTCGGCGTTACATCATCTTTCATATTTTATCAAAAAATTGGCCTAACGTTACCGTTTTGTTATTTTTTAATTTATGAAACAATTTTTTTTACAAAAAAAAGCCGTTTGAAAAATTATTGCGCAAATACGGTGCAAGATAAAAAGTTGCAATGACCGCCATTTTATTCCCTAGGGTGTCTGCTAAAAAAACATATATAATGTTTGGGGGTTCTGAGTAATTTTCTAGCAAAAGAATGAGGATTTGTACATGTAGGAAAGAAGTGCCAGAATAGGCCCGGGAAGGAGGTGGGTTTTAATGCCCGGTATTGAAGTGGTTAAAGGAAGCTATTTAGCTAAAAAAAAAAAAATCCTTTAGTGACCCTTTAAGGAGATAGTTGCAGAAAGCACTGCACTGATGTCTAAGGCGCACTGAGCGTGCCGGTTTACTGAATGGGATAATGCCGGAAATCTGCGCATGCGCGGGGATCGGGACGGTCCCCCGCAGGAGTGACGTCATCGCCTCTTCGGCCAGTCACAGCGCCGGAGTGGCGATACAAGGAAGACGCTCCGAGGGGAAATGGCGGAGGTGAATGAGGAACGCTTCGGGGGCTTCGATCTCAGTTAAGTGCCACATAATGAGCTAGTATGCTATGCATACTAGCTCATCATGCCTTTTTCGTGCAGTTTTTTTTTTACTGGGATTTTTTTTTTTGGGGGGGTTAACTTCCTCTTTAAAGCAAAGCAAAGCAGAGGGATACCATGATCATTAAACCAGGAATTGGTACTTTTGGCAGTGTGGGCAGGTGCCAAGTCCTGCTGGAAAATGGAATCGGCATCCCCATAAAGCTGGACAGCAGAGGGAAGCATGAAGTTCTCTAGAATTTCCTGGTAGAGGGCTGCTCTGACTTTGGACTTGATAAACACAGTGGACCAACAGCAGCAGCTGACATGGCTTTCTAAATCATCACTGACTGAAAAGTTTTGCATTTCATTTGGAAATCAAGTTCCCAGAGTCTGGAGGAAAAGTGGAGAGGCACAGATCCAAGTTGCATGAGGTCCAGTGTGAAGTTTTTACAGTCCGCGATGATATGGGGAGCCATGTCATCTGCTTGTGTTGGTCATCAAGAATCGTGTCATAGGACAAATCCAGAACAACATTTCACACTTGTGCGTTGCCAGACATTGCATGTAAGTCGCAGCGCACTGCTGTTTACATTACATGCGATGTCTGTGTGGTGCGATATCAGCCATACAGATAGTATGGTTGATATCGCACTGCATTCGGTCCAAACATGCACAGGACCCTTTTTTCTGTTCGGACCAGAATCGGATCGGATGTGTGTTCACATATATGCGATCCGATTCATGTCCGAGCTGTCAGTTCTCAGTACAATTACGCGAGCTGAAATGGGGGGTGTCGTTAACATATAATGACTCTCCCCAGCAGTTCGCATATGGCAGTGTGAACTGCTGTGCGTGTTGGGTGCGATGCAGGAACCCACAGTGGGGTGGATTCAGAGAGAATTTACGCCGGCGTATCCATAGATACGCTGCGTAAATTCAAATCTGCGCCGGCGTATATACTTTCTGTATTCAGAAAGCAAGATACGCCGACATTAGCCTAAGATACGACTGGCATAAGTCTCTTACGCCGTCGTATCTTAGGGTGCATTCTCACGCTGGCCGCTAGGTGGCGCTCCCGTCGTTTTCAGCGTAGAGTATGCAAATTAACTAGTTACGCCGATTCACAAACGTACGTGCGCCCAGCGGTAGTTTTTTGCGTCGTATTCGTCGTAACGTTGCTCCTGCTATTAGGTGTCGCAGCCAATGTTAAGTATGGACGTCGTTCCCGCTTCGAAATTTGAATTGTTTGCGTCGTTTGTGTAAGTCGTTTGCGAATAGGGCTGGATGTAATTGACGTTCACGTCGAAACCAATACGTCGTTGCGCCGTACTTGGAAGCAATTCACACTGGGACGTCAATCACGTCAGGTCATCACATATTAGCATAAAACACACCCCCCTTCCACATTTGAATTACGCGGGCTTACGCCGGCCCCATTTACGCTACGCCGCCGTGACTTATGGAGCAAGTGCTTTGTGAATACTGCACTTGCTCCTGTAAGTTACGGCGGTGTAGCGCAAATACGATACGCTGTGCCGCCGTATCATTGCGCGCCCCTACCTGAATCTACCCCAGTGTATTCGAAGGGTTTCTGCATTGCACCAGTGTGAACCGGGCCTTAAGAGAGAGAAGCAAAAAGACGTATCTGAGGCCCCGTACACACGACCGAGTTTCTCGGCAGAATTCAGCCAGAAACTCGGTTGGAGCTGGATTCTGCCGAGAAACTCGGTCGTGTGTACACTTTTCAGCGAGGAAGCCGACGAGGAACTCGTCGGGCCAAATGGAGAACATGTTCTCTATTTCCTCGTTGTTCAATGAGTAAAGTCGGCCCGCCGAGATCCTCTGCGGCTTCAACACTGAACTCGACGAGGAACTCGATGTGTTTGGCACGTCGAGTTCCTCGGACGTGTGTACGGGGCCTTACAGAAAGAAAAGGGGCAGAGAAATAAAGAAAAGAATAGGCCTAGAGATCTCCAGACATGATAACACTACAACAGAACGAGAAGTCAGCTAGACTCGTACATATTGTGCTGAGGGATCACAGGTCTTCTCAAACGGATCTACCTTATCATTAATTAAATTGGTAATCTTTTCATGAATCATTACAGAGGGTTTCTTCCATGCTTCTGCTCTCATTTTTATATTTTGGTAAGATTGCAATATATTAAAATGTTGCCAGCAGCCTTTTTTAACGTTTTCACCTGAAGATGCACTTATATTTTTTGTGATGTGACAATGCGAGACCCTGGGCTAGATTCACAGAGAGATACGACGGTGTATCTCCTGATACGCCGTTGTATCTCTGACTTAGGCCAGTCATATCTATGCGCCTGATTCATAGAATCAGTTACGCATAGATATGCCTAAGATCCGACAGGTGTAACTGTGTTACACCGTCGGATCTTAACTGCAATTTAAAAATGTCCGCGGGGGGCGTTCTTGCTGATTTACACTGAGAAATATGTAAATCAGCGAGATACGCCAATTCACGAACGTACGCGTACCCGACGCAGTGTTGTTACGACGTTTACGTAGCGGTTTTCCCAGTGTATACTTACCCCTGCTTCTATGAGGCGCAGCCAATGTTAAGTATATGGAAATGAAATCTCGCGCCAATATTTGAATAAATGAGTGAAATTAAATTGAAATATAAAATTAAAAATATATAGCCAAGCTGCTCTCTGTGGAATTACATAAATGCAATTTAGACAGTGGAGTGAAATTTAGAGGCGCTAGCTAATAGTGTGCAAAACACTAAATAGATATATTATGCAGAGGAGTATAAATACCTAAATATAAATGAGTGAGTGTGAATGTAAAATAGACATTTAAATAAATAGTGACCATACGTAACAAAATTGTACACAATATTTGTTATAAAGATCAATTAATAATAGTGCACAACAAAAGGGTGAAAAAATGTGCCAAAAAATGAAAAATATAAAGTCCATATATGTATAAATGATGAATCCTCAATAACATAGACAGAAGATCTTCCACCTTCACCAAGATATAGAAAGACCACCAAAGTGCTCATGGATGGCACCTTACCGCAAATAATGGACCACTTTAATTAAAAAGGGGTCAATTAGGCAGATTAGAGATAATTTTCCAGGCTTAGATCTCTGTCTCACAGTCTTGATAGAGCAACACTCCACGCCACATGAGGTATTAAAACAAGAGAAAGAAAATCGCCATAGAATAATATTGTTTTTTATTTTATAAAACAGAAGAACAAACGCCAAATGGCCTCTTACTTGATGGGGTGCCTAGCCCCGGCACTGAGGTTGAAGGCGTGGGTATTATGGGGAGATGAGATGGAGTCCCGTCACCGGCAATGGAAGCATGCAGAGCCGCAATAGCGTTGTTGGCGTGCGTTCCACCCTCCAAAGTGAGAGAGCCAGCAGGACCAGGAAGTGGGTGGGTCGAGCGTGACCTGTAAGCCTCGACGTACGTTTCGTGATGATGTCACGTCGTCAGGAAGCATACAGCATTGCGCTCTGGGTCTGTCTTAAAGGCCCATCAATCAGCTAAAGTGGGAGGGGATCAGAGGGGCGGCAACACTCAGTCCCGGATCAAGCAAAACTGGACATTTATACAAATACAAATCAATGCGTTTGGGCCAGCAAACTAAATATAAACAATAAACTACTAAAAACAATAATAACAATAATTATCGCAATCAAGCGATGCAAGATACATGATTGATGCAATATATAAAAGTAGGATAACCATTGGACATATACTAAAAAGCCCAAGAATGCAAAATATGCACCTATATTAATAATCAGCTATGTCTGATTGGCAATGTGTCTATCCCATACATCAACCCATGACACATATAGAATAAAAGAAATAAGTGTCAATCTAATCCAATCAAGATCTGAATTAAAAAAAATATTAGAAATATTAAAAACATTTAAAATTATTTTTATGACCTAACCAGAGGGTATATTTAGATACATCATATAAGTTTTAATTTTATTATAAGATAAAACTCACAATAAATAATAAAATAAATAAATAAAGTCTATATAATCAGAAAAAGGCTCTATTCATTAGTTAAAAAACAGTTTAGGTCTAACTCGATGTTTAAACCCAATGGGCGCATCGTGCGCAATCGATGCAGCCACTGGGTCTCATTCTGGGAAACCTTCTTGGTCATATCTGTACCCCGCCAATGACTAGATATCCTGTCAATACCATAAAAAATCATTTTTCGTGGGTCTCTATTGTGGCACTCATCGAAGTGCCTAGACACGCTATGGTTTGGGTACCCTTTAAGGATATTGGCCACATGTTCATTTATGCGCACCTTGAGTTCCCTTGTGGTGCGACCCACATATTGCATTTTACAAGGGCACTCCAGGACATATGTGACATACCTGGAGTGACATGTAATTAGTGGCTCTATGGTAAATTCTTTATTTGTTACATTTGATTTGAAAGTTGTTCTCTTTTTCCCCTGTCTGTTAGTGGTTTTGCATGACCTGCAGCGGGTGCAATAGTGGAACCCTGAACCATCCAAAAATGTCATGGGTCTTTCCGGAGGGTCTGGTACGTTTGCTGCAATTTTATTCCGCAACCCTGGTGCCCTTCTATAAATATAGGAAGGTTTGGGCGGTAAAATTTTGGCCAAATCCCCATCCTTTAGTAGAATCGGCCAAAATTTCTTAAAAATCTTCTCTACACTCCTATATTGTTGGTGAAATCCTGAGAGAAAAGCTACTTCATCATGCCGTAACAATTTCTCTCTAGGTACCAACAAGGATTCCCTGCCCATATCAAGCACTTCTTTTTTAATATTAGATAAAACAGATGGTGAATAACCCTTTTCCACGAATCTATCCGTCAACAGATCTGATTGGTCTTTGAAATCCGCAATTTGATCACAATTGCGTCGAAGTCGCATAAATTGTCCCTTTGGTATCGCCCCCAACCACTTAGGGTTATGGCAACTACTCAAAGGGACAAAGCCATTCCGATCCGTGGACTTGAAGAAGGTTTTCGTGGTCAGTTGGTTACCATTTTTGGTTATAGTTAAGTCCAAATAATTAATGTGTAGCCAATTTGGTTCTTAACAAATGGGAGGAGGAAACCATTTTTAGAGATAATGACCAATCTATGTTACTCTATAGGAGATACATAGACGATATTGTAATACTATGGGAAGGGTCTAAACTATCACTTGATAATTTTTTGGCTAAAATGAACATCAATGTATATGGTCTCAGATTCACCGCAGAGTGTAGTCTGACCTCTATTAATTATTTGGACTTAACTATAACCAAAAATGGTAACCAACTGACCACGAAAACCTTCTTCAAGTCCACGGATCGGAATGGCTTTGTCCCTTTGAGTAGTTGCCATCACCCTAAGTGGTTGGGGGCGATACCAAAGGGACAATTTATGCGACTTCGACGCAATTGTGATCAAATTGCGGATTTCAAAGACCAATCAGATCTGTTGACGGATAGATTCGTGGAAAAGGGTTATTCACCATCTGTTTTATCTAATATTAAAAAAGAAGTGCTTGATATGGGCAGGGAATCCTTGTTGGTACCTAGAGAGAAATTGTTACGGCATGATGAAGTAGCTTTTCTCTCAGGATTTCACCAACAATATAGGAGTGTAGAGAAGATTTTTAAGAAATTTTGGCCGATTCTACTAAAGGATGGGGATTTGGCCAAAATTTTACCGCCCAAACCTTCCTTTATTTATAGAAGGGCACCAGGGTTGCGGAATAAAATTGCAGCAAACGTACCAGACCCTCCGGAAAGACCCATGAAATTTTTGGATGGTTCAGGGTTCCACTATTGCACCCGCTGCAGGTCATGCAAAACCACTAACAGACAGGGGAAAAAGAGAACAACTTTTAAATCAAATATAACAAATAAAGAATTCACCATAGAGCCACTAATTACATGTCACTCCAGGTATGTCACATATGTCCTGGAGTGCCCTTGTAAAATGCAATATGTGGGTCGCACCACAAGGGAACTCAAGGTGCGCATAAATGAACATGTGGCCAATATCCTTAAAGGGTACCCAAACCATAGCGTGTCTAGGCACTTCGATGAGTGCCACAATAGAGACCCACGAAAAATGATTTTTTATGGTATTGACAGGATATCTAGTCATTGGCGGGGTACAGATATGACCAAGAAGGTTTCCCAGAATGAGACCCAGTGGCTGCATCGATTGCGCACGATGCGCCCATTGGGTTTAAACATCGAGTTAGACCTAAACTGTTTTTTAACTAATGAATAGAGCCTTTTTCTGAATATATAGACTTTATTTATTTATTTTATAATTTATTGTGAGTTTATCTTATAATAAAATTTAAAAAAAATTAAAATTTATATGATGTATTTAAATATACCCTCTGGTTAGGTCATAAAAATAATTTTAAATATTTTTAATATTTCTAATATATTTTTTTAAGTTCAGATCTTGATTGGATTAGATTGACACTTATTTCTTTTATTTTATATGTGTCATGGGTTTATGTATGGGATAGACACATTGCCAATCAGACATAGCTGATTATTAATATAGGTGCATATTTTGCATTCTTGGGCTTTTTAGTATATGTCCAATGGTTATCCTACTTTTATATATTGTGTCAATCATGTATTTTGCATCGCTTGATTGCGATAATTATTGTTATTATTGTTTTTATTAGTTTATTGTTTATATCTAGTTTGCTGGCCCAAACGCATTGATTTGTATTATGTCCAGTTTTGCTTGATCCGGGACTGAGTGTTGCCGCCCCTCTGATCCCCTCCCACTTTAGCTGATTGATGGGCCTTTAAGACAGACCCAGAGCGCGACGCTGAATGCTTCCTGACGACGTGACATCATCACGAAACGTACGTCGAGGCTTACAGGTCACGCTCGACCCACCCACTTCCTGGTCCTGCTGGCTCTCTCACTTTGGAGGGTGGAACGCACGACAACAACGCTATTGCGGCTCTGCATGCTTCCATTGCCGGTGACGGGACTCCATCTCTTCTCCCCATAATACCCACGCCTTCAACCTCAGTGCCAGGGCTAGGCACCCCATCAAGTAAGAGGCCATTTGGCGTTTGTTCTTCTGTTTTATAAAATAAAAAACAATATTATTCTATGGCGATTTTCTTTCTCTTGTTTTAATACCCCATGTGGCGTGGAGTGTTGCTCTATCAAGACTGTGAGGCCCCGTACACACGACAGAGTTTCTCGGCAGAATTCACCGAGAAACTCGTTCAAAACCCGGATTCTGCCGAGAAACTCTGTCGTCTGTACAGTTTTGGCTCGATGGAGCCGCCGAGGAGCTCGACGAGAAAATAGAGAACATGTTCTCTATTTTCTCGTTGTTCTATGGGAGAAGGCGGCCCGCCGAGCTCCTCGGCGGCTTCATCCCAGAACTCGACGAGGAACTCGACGTGCCAAGCACGTCGAGTTCCTCGGCCGTGTGTACGGGGCCTGAGAGATCTAAGCCTGGAAAATTATCTCTAATCTGCCTAATTGACCCCTTTTTAATTAAAGTGGTCCATTATTTGCGGTAAGGTGCCATCTATGAGCACTTTGGTGGTCTTTTTATATCTTGGTGAAGGTGGAAGATCTTCTGTCTATATTATTGAGGATTCATCATTTATACATATATGGACTTTATATTTTTTATTTTTTGGCACATTTTTCACCCTTTTTGTTGTGCACTATTATTAATTGATCTTTATAACAAATATTGTGTACAATTTTGTTACGTATGGTCACTATTTATTTAAATGTCTATTTTTTATTCACACTCACTCATTTATATTTAGGTATTTATACTCCTCTGCATAATATATTTATTCAGTGTTTTGCACACTATTAGCTAGCGCCTCTAAATTTTACTCCAATGTTAAGTATAGCCGTCGTTCCCGCGTCAAATTTCGTTTTTTTTACGTCATTTGCGTAAGTCGGTCACGAATACGGATGGCCGTAATTTACGTTAACGCCGAAAACAATGACGTCCTAGCGACGTCATTTGGAGCATGCGCACTGGGAAATTTCGGCGGCGGCGCGCCTGATTTAAATTGTGCACTCCCCCTAGCCGCGTAATTTGAATTCCGCCGGGGGATTTACGATCCGCCGCCGCAAGTTTGGAGGTAAGTGTTTTGTGAATTACCCACTTGCCTCTCAAACTTGCGGCAGCGGATCTTAAATCGCATAGATCACGCGGATCTAAAGATCCGCTGATCTATGTGAATCTAGCTCCCTGCCTCTATGTGAGGTTAGGAAAGGGGTATGGAAGGCCAAGAACACTGAGGCGGCTAGTGGGTCCAGAAAGCTGATGGGAGCCTGAATAGCCATTGGTCTGGGAGACCAAAGAGAGCAGCAGTGCTGCTGAAGGAGAGTCAGGTGGCTCGGTATTTTCAGTTGATCATTTTACTGTGAGATGCCCCCTGTGTGGGCAATTGTGGTTAAGAATGTACAATTTTGTGCTAATAAAATGGGCCACAAGTCCAGACTGATATGTCTCACTAAAATACACCTGCTACTCTCCCCAGATCACAGTGCTGATCACCCCCACTTACAGTGCGTTTTTGGGGGTAAAAACTTGCATGGTCCTTTAATAAAAAAGCAATGCATGGCAAATCTGCCTTAAATGCAGTGCAAATGTGTACTTTGTGCATTAATAGACTTTTTTTTTTCATGGATAGTACAGAGTCGCACCCCACTGATGATTACTCAATATTGCATCAATTTATGACATCTTTTTCATTCACAAGCATCGGCGAGTCTTCAGAAAGGTGAATGCACTCTGACTATGTCTTCCAGGAGTGTGACTTATCACGTGGCTAAATTTAAGTTGTATAGTCATTGGAACATTCATCACACCATCTCCTCCTTGTTTCATGATAAGCAATGACTGTATAAGTAACTTATAAAATATGTTGGCAAAGTTTGCACAGGTAACAAAAGTAAGAAACTGAGGCAGGGAAATATCAGTTTTTGACAGACTGACCCTTTGGCCTCTTTCACCTGGGCACTGAGGCCTACAATCTGTAAATGAGCCGTGTGGTTATGTGCCCTAAGCTGCCAGGTGTCCGTGCAGCTACTACATCCCCACTTACATGGACAACGTGCACTCAGCACCTCATAAACACGCTTAGCTAGATTCACATAGAGTTAGGCCAGCGTATCAGTAGATACGCCGACCTAACTCGGAATCTGCTCCGTCCTAAGTTTAAGTGTATTCTCAAACAGAGATACACTTAAACCTATCTAAGTTACGACGGCTTGCGCCGTCGTATCTTAGGGTGCAATATTTAGGCTGGCCGCTAGGTGGCGCTTCCATTGCGCTCGGCGTAGAATATGTAAGTCACTAGATACGCCTATTTACGAACGTACGCGCGCCCGTCGCAGTATAGATACGTAAGGCATTTTCAGGCGTAAAGTTATTCCCTCAAATAGCTGGACTAGTAATGTTAAGTATGGCCGTCGTTCCCGTGTCGAAATTTGAAAAATTTAACGTCGTTTGCGTAAGTCGTCCGTGAATAGGGCTGGATGTAATTTACGTCCACGTCGAAACCAATACGTCCTTGCGGCGTACTTTGCCGCAATGCACATTGGGATATGTACACGGACGGCGCATGCGCCGTTCGTAAAAAACGTGAACCACGTCAGGTCACCCACCATTACCATAAAACACGCCCCCTCAGCCTAATTTGAATTAGGCGCGCTTACGCTGGCCGCATTTACGCTGCGCCGCCGTAACTTAGCAGGCAAGTACTTTGTGACTACAGTACTTGCCTAGCTAACTTACGGCCGCGTAGTGTAAATACGAAACGCTACGCGGCGGTCTATTTGAATCCACCTAGCTGTCTATTCATGGCCTGTGTATGTGGTTTACCACAAACTTCTTTAGTGATCCAATGCTTAATTGTAGCCAGAGCAGAGAAGATTTTTGGCAAGGGATGTAAACATCGTGGCAGGCCTTGGAATGTAGATAAGTGTGCATCTGAGAAGGTGGTACTTTTTGGTCAGGAAAACGGGCAAAGAATCTTAAAAAGGCCTCTCCACTACAAACCGGCAAAGCTTGAAGTTATTTACGCTCTCCTCTGAATGTTGGTGTTGCGCCTACTCAACTGATGGCTTCACTTATGTATTTTTGTTGCAAAGTCCATTGTTTCAACAGTTCTGGACTGGGGAGCTCATTTATAACTGAAGTTACTACTTCTAATTATATCTGTTTATTAGGACTGGTGGACAGGGTGGCCCTCCATAATGGCTCTTATAACACTGATCGATATACTGTATTATGCTCGCAAGGCCATCATATTAAAATGGAAGAAGCGGCCCCCTCTTTGGCTATTAGGAAAAGACTGGTTAACTTGGCACTTACACTTCCCACTTAGAGCCTGCCCCTCCAAATTTGATAAGATGTGGAATTGCTGCCACTAATGATTACCACTAATCTCTGAGTGTATTCAAAAGTAATGCCTCGCCTCCTTGGATTATTATTAATGAATAATGTAATGTATACATATATAGGTGATATGTATGTGAAGGGAGGTGAGGATGGCAACAGGTGGTCTGCTTCCAGAAATATTCTCTTTCTATACTGTTATTTGTTGACAATTGAATATTGTGTGTTTTACCTCTGACATGCAACAGTATACTGTATTTATTGGTGTATAACACTCACTTTTTTTATCCTGCAAATCGGTTGCAAATGGTGTGTGCGTGTTTTACGCCGATACTGCAATTTGGGCTGCCTCTGGGGGTACGGGGAGGGGGCGAGACGAGCGCTGTCATATTACATACAGCCAGAATCTCCTGTTTACTCAGCGGCCTCTGTAATTGGATGTCCTGTCTCCTGGGTCAGCATTGGACCAGTGTTCTGTCTATCATAGAAGCCAGGCGGGACTTTGTATTAAAGAGGCCGCCAAGTAAACAGGAGATTCTCGCTGTATGTAATCTGACAGCGCTCATCCCGTCCCCTTCCTGAGATGGGCATTGATCAGGCTGCATTCATGACAATGGGAAGGCTGCAGATGGGCATTAATCAAGCTGCGTTGATGGGCAATTGTGAGGCTGCAGATGGGCATTAATAAAGCTGCATTGATGGGCAATTGTGAGGCTGCAGATGGGCATTAATCAAGCTGCATTGATGGACAATTGTGAAGCCTCGTACACACGACCGAGGAACTCGACGGGCGAAATACATCGTTTTCCTCGTCGAGTTCTTTTTTAGGCTGTCGAGGAACTCGACAAGGCAAGTTTCTCCATTCCCATCGAGGAAAAAGAAGACATGCTCTCTTTTTGGCTCGACGGGATCCTCGACAGTTTCCTTGTCGAAAAATGTACACACGACCGGTTTCCTCTGCAAAAAAAAAATCCCAGCAAGTTTCTTGCTGTTTTTTGCCAAGAAACTTGGTCGTGTGTACGAGGCCTGAGGCTACAGATGGGCATTGATTAAGCTGCATTGATGGGCAATTGTGAGGCTGCAGATGGGCATTGATCAAGCTGCATTGATGGGCAATGGTGAGGCTGCAGATGGACACTGATCAAGCTGCATTGATGGGCAATTGTGAAGCTACAGATGGGCATTGATCAGGCTACATTGATGGGCACTTATTTTGCTTCAAACTTCTTTATTTAAAAAAAAAAAAAATCCTGCAACTTCCCTCTTAAAATGAAGGTGCGTGTTATACACCTGTGTGTGTTATATGCCGATAAATACTGTATCTAGTCTAGAAATATTATAGAAGTCCATTGTATTTTAGTGGTCCTTCTCATCCTAGTGTGAGCTCCTTCCCTACCACATGTATGGGCTCATAGAGGGAAAATGACTGACATTTGGTCCGTGTGTACGGCAGGTGGTCCGACAGAAGACGGACGTTCAACTTGCTTCTGTTGAAGGGGCATGACCAATATAGGTCTGCCGATCGGCATTTGATCATTCGAATCTGTGCAACTCGAGTCACACCAGAAGTTGTGCTAGTGTGAACCAGACCTTTAACCACTTCCCGACCGCCGCATGTATATATACGTCCACAGAATGGCACGTACAGGCAAATGGGCGTACAGGTACGTCCTTGCCTTCTAACTGGTGGGGGCTCCGATCGGGGCCCCCCCCCCCCCGCTACATGCGGCAGTCGGATTCCCGCGGGGAGCGATCCGGGACGACGGCGCGGCTATTCGTTTATAGTCGCGATCGCTCCCCGGAGCTGAAGAACGGGGAGAGCCGTATGTAAACACGGCTTCCCCGTGCTTCACTATGGTGCTGCATCGATCGAGTGATCCCTTATATAGGGAGACTCGATCGATGACATCAGTCCTACAGCCACACCCCCCTACAGTTGTAAACACACACTAAGTGAACACTAACTCCTACAGCGCCCCCTGTGGTTAACTCCCAAACTGCAACTGTCAATTTCACAATAAACAATGCAATTTAAATGCATTTTTTGCTGTGAAAATGACAATGGTCCCAAAAATGTGTCACAATTGTCCGAAGTGTCCGCCATAATGTCGCAGTCACGAAAAAAAACGCTGATCGCCGCCATTAGTAGTAAAAAAAAAAATGAATAAAAATGCAATAAAACTATCCCCTATTTTGTAAACGCTATAAATTTTGCGCAAACCAATCGATAAACGCCTATTGCGATTTTTTTTTTTTTTACCAAAAATAGGTAGAAGAATACGTATCGGCCTAAACTGAGGAAAAAAAAAAATTTATATATGTTTTTGGGGGATATTTATTATAGCAAAAAGTAAAAAATATTGAATTTTTTCAAAATTGTCGCTCTATTTTTGTTTATAGCGCAAAAAATAAAAACCGCAGAGTGATCAAATACCACCAAAAGAAAGCTCTATTTGTGGGGAAAAAAGGACGCCAATTTTGTTTGGGAGCCACGTCGCACGACCGCGCAATTGTCTGTTAAAGCGACGCAGTGCCGAATCGCAAAACCTGGCCTGGGCATTTAGCTGCCTAAAGGTCCAGGGCTTAAGTGGTTAAATAAAATGTTTCACCGAAAAATGTTAAGCTAATTTTTTTTCACTACTGAATGTCCTAAATTGTGTT